>NC_138773.1:137791428-138391428 GCF_965119305.1 Pelophylax lessonae
CAACTGCTTTAAGTCCCACCAGAGGTTCTCAATCGGATTTAAGTCTGGTGACTGTGATGGCCACTCCAAAATGTTCCAGCCTTTAGTCTGCAACCACGCTCTAGTGGACTTGGAGGTATGCTTGGGATCATTGTCCTGTTGAAAGGAACGTCTCCCAAGCCTCAGGTCTGTGACGGACTGCATCACATTGTCATCCAATATCTCCTGGTACTGAAGAGAATTCATGGTACCTTGCACACGCTGAAGCTTCCCTGTACCTGCAGAAGCAAAACAGCCCCAAAGCATGATTGACCCCCACCATGCTTCACAGTAGGCAAGGTGTTCTTTTCTTCATAGGCCTTGTTCTTCCTCCACCAAACAGCATTGATCCATGGGCCCAAACAGTTCTAATTTTGTTTCATCAGTCCACAGAACACTATCCCAAAACTTCTGTGGTTTGTCCACATGACTTTTGGCATACTGCAGTCGACTCTTCTTATTCTTTGGAGACAGCAAGGGGGTGCGCCTGGGAGTTCTGGCATGGAGGCCTTCATTACGCAGCGTGCCCCATATTGTCTGAGCAGAAACTTCAGTACCCACATCTGACAAATCTTTTCTCAGTTTCTCAGCAGTCACACGGGGACTTTTCTCCACTCTATGCTTCAGATAGCGCACAGCAGTTGAAGTCAGCATTTTCTTTCTGCCACGACCAAGTAGCGTTTCAACAGTGCCCTTTGCCTTGAATTTGCGAATGATGCTTCCTATTGTGTCTCTTGGTATGTTTAACATCTTTGCAATCTTCTTATAGCCATTGCCCTTCCTGTGAAGAGTAATCACCTCTTCTCTTTTCTTCCTGAACCATTCTCTTGACTTCACCATGTTTGTAACCACACCAGTAAATGTCTAGAAGGAGCTGAGTATCAGTCATTTTAAAGCTGCCTAATTGGTGCTTATTAGGCTTCATTGCTGCTCCCTGACAGCCACAGGTGTTTTCAATACCTGATTGAAAACACTTCAATGAACCTCTGTTCTTCAGAGTGGTCTTTAAGGGGTTGAATAATTGTGTCAATGAAGAATTCACAAAATAAACATTTACTACTGTATTACAAAAAACCAATTGATGTCATTTTAGTTGCATATGGTTCTTTAAGAAGTCCTTGTAAGATTTCATTCTGAATACAATTACAAATGTACACTAAATTCCCAAAAACCCTTTACAGCATTGGGGGTTGAATAATTTTGAACACAACTGCATGTGTGTATGTATGTATGTATGTATGTGTATATATATATCTATTGCCTTAGTTATAGCATATTTTTTTATGTTTTAAACTGGCTCGGCATATCCCCATTCTGCGGGTTCCGCCAGACTCGTGTGTGTGTGTGTGTGTGTGTGTGTGTGTGTGTGTGTGTGTGTGTGTGTGTGTGTTGCCCATCTCCCTCCCCCGTAGTGGCTGCTTGTCTTCTGTCACTCGACTGACCCGATTGTGGAGAGGTCTGCATTGCAGCAGAACTCTGAGTGGAGGTATACTCTGCCCCCGGAATGTGGGGACTCCCTGGGTGATCCGGGTGGGGGGGGGGGTGGTGCTGATCCAGAGCCAGGGGGGATTGATGCGGTGGGGGGATGGCCCCCAAAGCCGGGATACTGGAGAAACTTCGAACAGAGGATGTTCTGTAAGTGGGGCCATGGATCCCCCAGTGATTTGATTCTCTATGCAACATTACTCTTTTTTTCAATTTAATTTTATCATTTTTTAATTTATAGATTTTGTGCATTTGACTATATGCCATTATTGTAAGGCAGTAGAAGTGTTTGGAATCTATGGAGGCCGCTGATTGGCTTCGCTACCAATTGGTCCCGCTCATAGCCAACAGGAAAGGGGAGGAACCTATGTAGGTGAATTCAGTATATGTTTGGGTCTGCTGAAAGACCAACTCTGAGGAAGGGAGCATGACTCCCGAAACATGTCAGCAGTCCAAATACAGGGACATGTTCATTTCCACATGTGGTAGTCTCTATATGCGATTTTTTTTTTTTGTTCTTCATGTCTGAGTATGTCTGGCATTTTAACAAACTTTTTAAAGGTGTCCATGGGTAATGCACTAGGTGTTTGGCCCTCGTTTTTGCCTTCATGCATGTGCATATGTTTGGAGTTCCCTGCCTGAGGAGAGCGGCACACCTGTCATCTCCATCGGAGTGAGCCCTTGCTTGATTTGGTTCTTCCTGCTGCACAGGCTGATTCAGGTTTCCTCTGGAAGTGGTACAGTACTGGGGTGTTTGTGGGCATATCCCTACACACTCTGCTGTTGGTGTATATTTAAGAGGGGCCCCTCAGGCCGCTGCAATCGGCGGTGGGAAACGTGATTGGCGTATTAAAGTGACAGTACTTCTTTTTTCTGTTAGATTGAATATGGAGTCCCAGGCTGTAAATTTGCCCTCAGACCTGCTCAGTGTGACACCCGGAAAGTCCGGTTCGCAGTCGCTGACCGCGATTTTAGCAGCTCTGGAAAGAAAGCCTGGCATGAGAAGTTGATTTTGTAATGAAAAAGGTTACTACCCGAAAATGCCACCTGCCTTCTCCATCATTGGTGGGGTCCTCTGATTTAGAGGCTGATATGGTCGCCACGGAAGACCCCCTACCTGAGGGATCGCCGTCCTCTCATTTAGATTGTGAAGAGGACCTGTCTTCAGCTGCTGCATGGAAACGCGCTTTGGTGGAAGCCCTCACTGTTTTAGTTAGGGATACTTTAAAATTGGCAGATGAGCCCACGCCAGCAGGGACACGGGTGGCTTTTGGCTCCCGTAAGACCCAAAAATCGTGTAAGGTTTTCTTTTGTCCCGAGACTTTTCATGATATTGTTAACCTCCCTGGCGGTAACCCTGAGCGTGACTCGGGGTGGATTTTTCATACCAGGATCGGTAACCCCGAGCCACGCTCGGGGTAGATGTGCAGAGAGCGCAGCGGTGTTCTCTTACCTTCTCCTGGCGATCCAGCGATGATCTCTCATTGCTGTGACCGCCAGCCGAGATCCCCGCCGCTCTCCGTCGGTCTGATCACTTCCTAGTTCCGTTCCCTGCAGCAGCAATGCTGCATGGGAGCGGAACTAGGGAGGGAAATTAAAAAAAAAAAAAAAAGTTGCACAAAACACAAACGCATTACACATTTTAAATTATATATATATATATTATATGTATATATATATATGTGTGTGTGTGTGTGTGTGTGTTAAAATATTATATTTCTCTTGCGTCCTCCGACAGTCGCCGCCATCTTCATATTCGTCACAATGGGGTATTAGACTTTGCTCCGTAGGAGTAGCTAGGCAACAGAATATGTCAATATTAAAGCTTTTAACATATCCCCACCCCGGGGGGTGGTCCCCTCAGTCTATACCCTCCTGCTTCCTGTTTCCTACTTCAGTTTCAATGTCTAGCTTGTCAGGAGTAGCTGGATCTCTCTATGCTGGGGCATTTTGTCTCAGCCTTTATCTTCTTTTTTGATTTTTTGTTTGAGTTTTTTCTCTCTCTTTACTTAGCTGTTCTTTTTGTCAGCATTGGTTAGTTCTTCTGATGAAGAGGATTCGTGCGGGCTGGGTCTCGGGCTGATCCCCCTGTTAGCAGGTTGTCGGTCAGTGGCTTCCCAGCCTGCCTTCGAGCGTTCAGCCAGGTAACGCTCCTGGCACAGTGAACGACCCATCCCTGTTCGGTGCAGGGATGATTGGTGAGGTGGCTACCTCACTGGACGCTGTGCGGTTTCTTAACCCCGATTTTTTTTTTTTTGCGTCCTGGATGCGACTCTCCCTGCCACATGCGCAGCGGCTTGTTCGCCTGTGCGGGGTTCCCCACGCCATTAGGAGGTAAGTGTATCTATGTGGGGACCTGTCTGTTGGGGGGGTGTCAGTCTGGCACTGTGTAACCCTGCCTGTGTTCACACTATTGAAATCCCTATCTCTCTGGCTGCATGCTGTGGGCTGCAAGGAGGGGGGCTGTGCTGCACTGTCTGTGTCAGTTGTGTATGTGTGAACGGCTGTGTGCTGTGGGGCATGATTTTTATCATGTTTGGGGCACTTTCAGCGACCGCTACGGCGCTCCGCCATGTTTTTACATGCTATGCTATGTTTGGTCCACCTCACTGAGGTGGAGGAGCGGCAGTTTCGGCGCCAAACGGCGCCATTTTGGCAGCGCTCGCTCCGGCCGCATGGTATCACTGCGGGCGGCCATTTTCTTGTAGCCTTCCATAGGCTTTCATGGAGCGCCCTGTGTTGCATCGCTTCCCCTCCCTGGGTGCACCGATCGAGGCAGCAGCGATGGTCTCTACAGGTTTTTACCTCCCTATCCCTTTTATCCTTGCCTGTGTTGAGCCTTTTTCTCCCGGTGGGGGTAAAAATTGTGCCAGTGTGTGTGTGCGGTGGGCAGCGCTCGCCGCGCTTGTTTAAGGGGCAATTAACCCTTTATTTTCCGGCTTATCATTGGGGCAATGGATTCTCAGGGACACAAATTTCCTACCACTTTGTGGGTGACCAAGGGCTGTTTTCCCCCCCAGGGGGGGTTTTGGCTGCGATTGTGGCTAATCTTGCTGCTCAGGTGCTAATGCTTGTGGCTGTTCAATCCACGCAACAACCCAGAGTTTTCAATCTCCTCTGACAGAGGGTGCTGGTGATGGGGTTGCTATAGCTGGGGTCTCCTTATTGGGGTCCCGTTCCTCCCTGGGTCTTGTGGGGTCCGAGGTGGAGGCTGAGGTAGAAGGGGTGGATAATTCTCCCCCTGGCTCGCCTGAAGAGCTTGCACTCATGGATGAATTGGTTGCTTCTATCAAGCAAACACTGCGTTTACGGGTTGAACCACGTCCCCCTGCTGCCCTGGCAGCTTATGGGACGCAGAAAAGACGCAAGACATCGCAGGTCTTTCCCTGCACTGATGATTTTCAGCGCGCTGTTAAGGAACAATGGCGCAATATACTCAAGCCTTTTGCTGTAGGTTCAGGCTGCGTTATCCTTTCACGCCCGCTACTTATGAATAGGTCCACTGCGATTCCTGCAGGGGATACCTCGGTGTTCCGGGATGCTATGGGCAGGAGGCTGGAGTCTCTTGCCCGTCATGCTTACTCTATTACGGGTTCTATGCTAAAGGCTCTATTTGCTTCGCTTAGGGCAGCCCAGGCTGTCGCGAATTGGACTCAGGCACGTCCTGGTGGCTAATTCAGCCTCACCGGCGACATTGGATATGGTGGATAAAATCCATCAGGGTGTCGTGTATTTGTGTGATGCGGCCCTGGATATAGTACCGTTGGCTGCACGTGTACACAGTGTGGCGGTATTGTCTCGCCGCCTGGTTTGGTTGAAGTGTTTGTCTGTTGACCAATCTTCGCGCAAGACCTTAGCCAATCTGCCCTATGATGGATCTCGCCTTTTTGGCGAATCCTTGGATGCACTGATAAAGGGGGTCACGGGTGGTGAGAGCACGCTCCTGCCCCGATCCCACCAGGCTAAGGCTGCTCATGGTAAGTAGCGTGCTTCTTTTCGGCCCTCTCAGGGGTCCTTTCGTGCCTTTCGGTCGCCCTATAGGGGAGATCCATTCAAAGGCCGAGGCTCCCAAAAGAAGCCGTGGTCGGGTAAGCATAAGTCCGGCCAGTCCGGATCCGCTGCCCATAACAATGCGGCCTGAAGGGGCACCCTCACCCAGTTCTGGGGTGGGGGGATGCTTGCTCGGTTTTTCTTCAACCCTGGTTGGCCCGTGTTCGTGACAGGTGGGTTCAGGAAATCGTTCGTTCTGGCTACAAGATCGAGTTTTCTCTCTCGGCCGGAGAGCAGATTTTTTCCCTCAGGCGGTTCCGGTGCCTCATCGGGACAGATTTCGGGGGTTCTCTTCCAATCTGTTCACTGTGCCCTGGAAGGAGGGCAGGGTGCGTCCTATTCTGGACTTACAGGCTCTGGACCGCTTTGTGCGGGTTCGCAAGTTCTGCATGGAATCCCTGCGGTCGGTGGTGGCTGTCCTGGTTCCGGGGGAATTCATGGCTTCCATCGACTTGAAGGATGCGTGCCCTCACATCCCGTTTTTCGAGGGTCACCAGAGGTACCTTCGATTCGCCATTGCGGAGGATCTCTACCTATTCGTGGCGTTACCTTTTGGTCTCGCTTCGGCTCCACGGTTTTTCGCCAAGGTGCTTGCACCGGTTTCTGGTTTTGTTGAGAGCCCAGGGCATCTCTGTCCTGGGGTATCTGGAAGATGTTCTGGTTCGGTCTGCGACCAGCCAGGGTCTGGAGGAGGACCTGTCCTTCACGATGCTGACTCTACAGGAGTTTGGTTGGACGATAAATTTTCCAAAGTCGACGCTGTGTCCGTCGATTTAGTCTTCCCTACCTGGAAATGATTCTGGACTCGGTCCAGGCGAAGATCTTCCTACCGGACGACAAACTCAGGACTCTTCAGGAGGGAGTCAGGTCCCTCAGGGACGTTCCGTGCTCGTCACTCCGGACGCGCATGAGATGTCTGGGATTGATGGTCTCGGCTTTTGAGGCGATTCCCTTCGCCCAGTTTCACACGCGGGGTCTCCAAGCGGAGATCCTGTCCAGGTGGGACGGGCGACCGCAATCTCTGGATCTCCAGATTTCGTTGGGCTATCGCACCAGAAGGGATCTTCTGTGGTGGCTCCAGTCCCCGGCGGTGTCGGGGGGGGCAAGTCTTTTCGTCCTCTCTCATGGACGGTGGTCACCAGGGATGCCAGCCTGTCGGGCTGGGGTGGTGTTCTGGGCGTTCTGTCCGCCCTGGGAACTTGGTCGGGGGAGGTCTCCTCCCCTTCTGATCAACATTCTGGAATTGCGTGCGATGAATCTCTGCCTTCAACGTTGGCCGGACGGGCTGCATGGCTGTCCGGTTCGGGTGCAGACGGACAATGCCACGGCGGTGGCTTACGTCAATCGCCAAGGGGGCACCAAGAGCCCGAGCGGCTCGGGAAGTGGCCGACATTCTGTCTTGGGCCAAGACACGCGTCCCGGCGATATCGGCGGTTCACGTTCCGGGGGTGGAGAACTGGCAGGCGGATTATCTGCAGCCGCCAGTCCCTGGACCAGGGGGAATGGTCCTTCCACCCGGATGTCTTCCAGATGTGGTGCGCGAAGTGGGGTCTTCCGGAGGTAGACCTGTTCGCGTCTCGTCTGAACAGCAAGGTGAAAAGATCGTGGCAAGGCCGCGCGAACCTCGGGCAGACGCGTTGGTAGCTCCGTGGCATCAGTACCGACTGATGTATGCGTTTTCACTGTTTCAATGGCTGTCCAGGTTCCTTCGCAGGTTGAACTCGGAACCAGTACACAGTGATTCTTGTGGCACCGGACTGGCCTCGCCGGTCTTGGTGCGCAGACCTCGTGCATTTGGCGGTCGACGCCCCGTGGCGTCTGCCTCTTCGAGAAGATCTCCTGTCTCAAGGGCTGATATTCCATCCTGCTTTACAGTCGCTGGCTTTGACGGCCTGGCTGTTGAAACCAAGGTCCTGAGGGATAGGGGTCTCTCCCCTGAGGTCATTCACACTTTGATCGACGCGAGGAAATTTTCCTCGGAAGGTCTATTACCTTACTTGGAAGGCCTATTTTGCCTGGTGTGAGTCCAGGGGGTTTTCACCTCGCCCGTACTCGGTGTCTAGGGTGTTGTCCTTCCTTCGAAAGGGTGTTGCCAGCGTTTGGCGCTGGCTACGATCAAGGGTCAGGTGTCTGCGATGGCCGTTCTCTTTCAATGTCCTATGGCATCTAACTCCTTGGTTGGCACTTTTGTTCAGGGGCATCTGGTCCCTCCTAGGAGGGTGCCTCTGCCTCCTTGGGACTGGAATCTTGTTCTGTCCGTGTTACAACATGGTCCTTTTGAACGGATCGGGTAGATCTCGTTGTCTATGTTGTCCAAGAAGGTCACCTTTTTTTGGTGGCGATCACTTCGGCTCGCAGAGTGTCGGAGCTGGCAGCTTGTCCTGCAAATGTCCGTATCTGGTCACTCACTTGGTTAAGGTGGTCTTGCGACCTAACCCTTTTTTTTTTTTTTTCCGAAGAGGGTTTCGGAATTTCACCTCAATGAGGACATTGGCTTGCCTTCGCCTTGCGCGAAGTCTAAACATCCGATGGGGGTGGAGTTGCACTCCTTGGATGTTGTTCGGGCGATTAGGATTTACCAAAAATCGTCTGAATCTTTTCGCAAGTCGGAATTCTTGTTTGTCCTTCGGGGGGGTCCTCGGAAGGGCGTAGCGGCGTCGGCTTCTGCCGTCGCCAATTGGTTCAGACAGGCCATTGAACAGGCCTATGCTTTGCAGGGAAAAGTTTCCCCTATGCCTGTGGAGGCGCACTCTACCAGGTCTCGGAGTACGTCTTGGGCCTGTCGTCATGGGGCTTCTGTGGCCCGGGTGTGTAAGGCGGCGACTTGGTCGACCGTGCACACCTTCACTCTATTCTACGGAGTGGTTGTTCAAGCATCGGCAGATGCTTCCTTTGGCCGCAAGGTTCTTAGTGCGGCGGTTCCTTAGGGTCCCTTGTTTTGGACCTTTGGGCTGTTTGGGATTTCTTTTTATCCCTGGGTTATTTGTTTTTTTCCTGGGTTATTGCTCCCGTTGAGCAAGTTTTTTCTCATGTTGCCCAGCTGGTTTCCTTCCTTTGGTAAGGTTCCTTTCTTTGATGTGGAGACTGCGTTGCCTTTAGGCGCGGCTGCGTTTCCCACCCCTCATGTTTGCACTGCTTTGGGACGTCCCCATTGTGACGAATATGAAGATGGCGGCGACTGTCGGAGGATGTAAGAGAAAACTGAATTTTTGTAAAATCTTACCTGTAAAATTCCTTTCTCTGAGTCCTCCGACAGTCGCCGCCCCCGCCCCTCTTTTGGGGTTTAGGTACTCTACTGCTATTCCACTGAAACTGAAGTAGGAAACAGGAAGCAGGAGGGTATAGACTGAGGGGACCACCCCTGGGGTAGGGATATGTTAAAAGCTTTAATATTGACATTTTCTGTTGCCTAGCTACTCCTACGGAGCAAAGTCTAATACCCCATTGTGACGAATATGAAGATGGCGGCGACTGTCGGAGGACTCCGAGAAAGGAATTTTACAGGTAAGATTTTACAAAAATTCCGATATATATATATATATATATATATATATATATATATATATATATATATATATATGAATTATAATCTAATCAATAATTTTACTATATAATAAAATTATATTATTGATTCGATTATAATTCATGCGTTTGTGTTTCAAATTGATCACATCTGGGATGTCTACTAGAGTCTTGTTTTGGTCAGGTTTAAGTCAGTAATTACTAAGAATTGTAGGCCTATAATACATAACGCCAAATTTCCATGAAAAGAATTGTACCGCTTTTGGTACAGAATTCCTGACAGAATCATACCGCCAGGGAGGTTAATGACCAATGGCGGCGCATCAATCCCGTGCTAGTAGTGCCTAAGCGCTTTAAACACCGTTATCCCTTTGCGGAGACGGTCTCCAACCATTGGACGGTGCCGCCCAAGGTGGATCACCCTGTTTCCAGGTTGAACAAATCAACCATAGTGCCTGTGGAAGATTCCATGGTTTTTACGGATCTGGTGGACAGGCCAGTGGAATCTTTCCCCGCCATCTTCACGTGTTGGTGGGTTCTATTCTAAAGCCGGCATTTGTATCTGTTTTAGTACCAGACAGTTACCGAATGGATTAAGGTTCTGAAAGGGAACTTGGACCCTGACGTAGTTCCCCCGGATCTGATGGAACTTATGGACCAGATGGCTCAGGCCCTGGTGTTCCTGTGTGATGCGTCCTTGGATGCGGCTCCCCTGGTGGCCAGAGTTTTTGCTGTGGGGGATTGCGCTACGGCGCATGGCTCGACTGAAGAGCAGGTTGGCTGACCAGGCCTCCAAGAAAGCCCTGACAGATCTTCTTTTCTCTTACGTCCTCCGACAGTCGCCGCCCCTTCATATTCATCACCAATGGGTTATGTCCTCTTATCCGTAGGAGTAGCTAGGCAATAGAATATGTTAGTACAAAAGACTTTTAACATATCCCCACCCCCAGGGGGTGGTCCCCTCAGTACATAACCCTCCACTTCCTGTAACCAAACCAGTTTCATTTGTCTAGCTGTCAGGAGTGGCTGGATGTTTCTGTGCTGGGACACCTTGTCTCAGCTCTCTTTCCTTTCTTTGGATTTTATTTGAGTTTTTTCTCTTTCTTGTTAGCTGTTATTTTATCAGCGTTAGTTAGTTCTTCTGAAGAAGAGGATCATGCGGGCTGCGTCTCGGGCTGACCCCCCTGGTCGCAGGTTGTGGGTCGGTGGTTTCTCAGCCCGCCATCGAGCGTTCAGTCAGGTATCGCTCCTGAGTTTTCTGAACGACCCATCCCTGTGTCGTGCAGGGATGCCAGGTGAGGTGGCTACCTCACCGGACGCTGTGCGGTTTCTCAACCCACCTTCTGATGCGTCCTAGATGCGACTCTCCCTGCCTTATGTTCAGCGGTTTGTTCGCCTGTGCGGGTTCCCCACGCCATGTTAGAGGTAAGTGTATGTATGTGGGGACCTGTCTGTCTGGGGGGTGTCAGTCTGGGACTGTGTTACCTTACCCTGTGTTCACAATGTTACTGTCTCCCTATCCCTCATGTTGCATGCTGTGGGCTGCAGGAGGGGGGGGTTGTGCTGCACTCTGTGTCAGTCTGTATGTGAACGGCTGTGTGCTGTGGGGCTTGAGTTTCTCATGCTTGGGGCACATTACAGCGCCGCTGCGGCGGTTTAACATGCTTCCTTTTGCTGGGCAATTTGGATGTTTTTTTACTTCACCCTCATGGGGTGTGGGAGCGGCGGTTTCGGCGCCAAACGGCGCCATTTTGGCTGCGATCGCTCCGGCCGCATGTTTTACATGCATGGTGGCCATTTTCTTGTAGCCTCCATAGGCTTTAATAGAGCGCCCTGTATACCAGCACTTCCTTTCCATCAGGAGCACCGCAGGCAGCAGCAGCAGCGATCTCCAGGTTCATTTCCCTCTATTCCCTGTATCCTGCCTTGGTTTAATTGTCCCTGTGGGGGTCCCTTGTGTGGGGTGTTTGTGTGCAGTGGGCTACGATCGCAGCGCTCTCTTAAAGGGGCGGTCACCCATTTATTTTACTGCTACAGGGGCATGGATTCTCAGGAAAACAAATTTCCTACAACTTTAGTGGGAAGCCAGGGGTCTGCACTCTCCCCCCCTGGGGGGGATTTGGCTGCGATTGTAGCTAGCCTTGCGACTCAGGTGCAAATGCTGGTGGCTGCTCAATCCACAAAAAGGCCCAGAGTTTCAATTTCCTCTGATTCAGAGGGTGATGGTGCTGGGGCTGATGTGGCTGGGGTCTCCTTATCGGGGTCCCGTTCCTCCCTGGACCTTATCGGGTCAGAAATGGAGGCTGAGGTGGAGGGGGTTGATAATTCTCCCCCTGGCTCGTCTGAGGAGCTTGCACTCATGGATGAATTGGTTGCTTCTATCAAGCAAACACTGCGGTTGAAGAATCCTGTCCTCCAGCTGCCTTGGCGGTTTATGGGACGCAGAAAAGGCGCAAAACGTCGCAGGTGTACCCCTGCACTGATGATTTCCAAAACGCTGTAAAAGAACAGTGGCGTAATATACGCAAGCCATTTGCTGTACCTAGTAGGTTTAAGCTACGCTATCCCTTTACGCCTGCTACTGATGAGCGCTGGTGTATTCCACCGCCGGTGGATCATGCGATAGCGGTTTTGAACAAATCCACTGCGATTCCGGCTGAAGACACCCCGGTGTTCCGGGATGCCATGGACAAGAGGATGGAATCTCTTGCCCGTCACACCTATTCTATTATGGGTTCTATGTTAAAAGCCTTATTTGCTTCTCTTATGGCGGCCCAAGCGGTCGCGAGCTGGACGCAGGTGCTTAGGCGGGTCCTGGTGGCTGATTCTGCCCCCCAGGCGACTTTGGATAGGGTGGATCAAATCCACCAGGGTGTCATGTACTTGTGTGATGCGGACCTGGATATGGTTCCGTTGGCTGCACGTGTACACAGTGTGGCGGTGTTAAATCGCCGCCTGGTTTGGTTGAAGTGTTGGTCTGTGGATCAATCTTCCCGTAAGACTTTGGCCAATCTGCCTTATGATGGGTCTCGCCTTTTTGGCGAATCCTTAGATGCACTAATTAAGGGAGTCACGGGTGGTAAGAGCACGCTCTTGCCCCAATCCCACAAGCCCAAGGCGGCTCCTGGTAAGAAGCATGCTTCCTTTTCGACCCCATCAGGGGTCCTTTCGTGCCTTTCGGTCACACTATAGGGGCAAGCCGTCAAAGGCTCAAGGCTCCCACAAGAAGCCGTGGGCTGGTAAGCAAAAGTCCGGCCAATCCGGTTCTGCGGCCCACAACAGTGCGGCCTGAAGGGGCGCCCTCACCCGAGTCTGGGGTGGGGGGACGCTTGCTCGCTTTCTCTCGGCCATGGCTGTCCCGATTCGGGACAGGTGGGTTCAGGAAGTCGTTCGATCTGGTTACAAGATCGAGTTTCTCTCTCGGCCGAAGAGCAGATTTTTTCCCTCAAATCTTCTGTTATCCCCGGAGCGTTTGCGGGACCTGCGTCTAGCGGTGCAGGACCTGAGGGCTCAGGGTGTGGTGGTCCCGGTGCCTCATCGGGACAGATTTCGGGGGTTCTATTCCAATCTGTTCACCGTGCCCAGGAAAGAGGGCAAGGTACGTCCGATTCTGGACTTGAAGGCGCTGAACCGCTTTGTGCGGGTGCGCAAATTCCGCATGGAATCCCTGCGGTCGGTGGTGGCTGCCCTGGTTCCGGGGGAGTTTATGGCTTCCATCGACTTGAAGGATGCGTATCTTCACATCCCCATTTTCGAGGGTCACCAGAGGTACCTTCGATTCGCCATAGCGGAGGATCATTACCAATTTGTGGCTTTGCCTTTCGGTCTCGCCTCGGCTCCGAGGGTGTTCACCAAAGTGCTGGCTCCGGTTCTGGCCTTGTTGAGAGCCCAGGGCATATCGGTCCTGGGATATCTGGACGATATTCTGGTTCGGTCTGCGACCATCCAAGGTCTGGTGAAGGATCTGTCCGTCACGTTGCAGACTCTGCAAGAGTTTGGTTGGACGATCAATTTCCCACAATCAACATTGTGCCCGTCAGTCCGCCTCCCTTACCTGGGAATGATTCTGGACTCTGTCCAGGCGAAGGTCTTCCTACCGGACGACAAACTCAGGACTCTTCAGGAGGGAGTCAGGTCCCTCAGGGACAATCAGTTCTCGTCCATTCGGACGTGCATGCGGTGTCTGGGATTGATGGTCTCGGCTTTCGAGGCGATTCCCTTCGCTCAGTTTCACACTCGGGGTCTCCAAGCGGAGATATTGTCCAAGTGGGACGGGCGACCGCACTCTCTGGATCTTCAGATATCCTTGAGTTCTCAGACCAGAAGGGATCTTCTGTGGTGGCTTCGGTCCCCCTCGGTGTCGGGGGGCAAGTCTTTTCGTCCCCTTTCGTGGACGGTGATCACCACGGACGCCAGCCTGTCGGGCTGGGGTGGTGTTCTGGGCGTTCTGTCCGCCCAGGGTGTGTGGTCGAAGGAGGAATCCTCCCTTCCGATCAACGTTCTGGAACTGCGAGCGATACTCCTCTGTCTTCGTCTTTGGACGGACAGTCTCCACGGCTGTCCGGTCAGGGTGCAGACGGACAATGCCACGGCGGTGGCTTACATCAATCACCAAGGGGGCACCAGGAGTGCCCAGGCGGCTCGAGAGGTGGCTGCGATTCTGTCTTGGGCCGAGACGCATGTCCCGGCAATATCTGCAGTTCACATTCCGGGAGTGGAAAATTGGCAGGCGGATTATCTGAGCCGCCAGACCCTGGATCAGGGGGAATGGTCCCTTCACCCGGATGTCTTCCAGATGTTGTGCGCGAAGTGGGGTCTTCCGGAGGTAGACCTGTTCGCGTCTCGTCTGAACAACAAAGTTCCACGGTTCGTGGCAAGGACGCGCGATCCTCGGGCAGACGCGTCGGACGCGTTGGTTGCCCCGTGGCATCAGTACCGACTGATGTATGTGTTTCCACCGCTCCAATTGCTGTCCAGGTTCCTTCGCAGGTTGCACTCGGAACCAACTGCGGTGATTCTTGTGGCACCGGACTGGCCTCGCCGGTCCTGGTACGTAGACCTCGTAAATCTGGCAATCGACGTCCCGTGGCGTCTGCCTCTTCGAGAAGATCTTCTGTCGCAAGGACCGATCTTCCATCCTGCTTTACAGTCGCTGGCTTTGACGGCCTGGCTGTTGAAACCGAGGTCCTGAAGAACAGGGGTCTTTCACCTGAGGTCATTCACACCTTGATCAATGCGAGGAAGTCTTCCTCGGGGAAGGTTTACTACCGTACTTGGAAGGCGTATTTTGCCTGGTGCGAATCCAGGGGTTTCTCTCCTACCACTTATTCAGTGTCTAGGGTATTGTCCTTCCTTCAGACGGGTGTTGAACAGCGTTTGGCGCTGGCTACGATCAAAGGTCAGGTGTCCGCTTTGGCCGTTCTGTTTCAGCGTCCTGTGGCATCTAACGCTTTGGTTAGCACTTTTGTGCAGGGGGTACGTCATCTGATCCCTCCTAGGAAGGACCCTCTACCCCCTTGGGACTTGAATCTAGTCCTGTCTGTATTGCAGCGTGCTCCGTTTGAAAGGATCAGGGAGATCTCGCTGTCTTTGTTATCCAAGAAGGTCGCCTTTTTGGTGGCTATCACTTCGGCTCGTCGAGTGTCGGAGCTGGCAGCCTTGTCCTGCAAGTCTCCGTATCTGGTTGTGCATTTGGACAAGGTGGTCTTGCGACCTAACCCTTCTTTTCTTCCAAAGAGGGTTTCGGACTTTCATCTCAATGAGGATATTGTCCTGCCTTCGCTCTGCGCGAAGCCTAAGCATCCGACGAAGGTGCTGCTTCACTCCTTGGATGTTGTCCGGGCGATTAGAGTCTACTTGAAGTCGACTGAGTCTTTTCGCAAGTCGGATGCCTTGTTTGTTCTTCCGGAAGGTCCTTGGAAGGGCATGACGGCGTCGGCTTCTACCATCGCCAAATGGATCAGACAGACCATTGAACAGGCCTACGCTTTGAAGGGGAAAGTTCCCCCTGTACCTGTGAAGGCGCACTCTACCAGGTCTCTGAGTACGTCTTGGGCCTGTCGTCATGGGGCCTCTGTGGCCCAGGTGTGTAAGGCGGCGACTTGGTCGACCGTTCACACTTTCACAAAATTCTACAGAGTAGATGTTCAGGCATCGGCTGATGCTTCCTTTGGCCGCAAGGTTCTTAGTGCGGCTGTTCCCTAGAGCCCTTGTTGCGGGTTCTTTGACTGTTTGGGACTTATGTTTTTTCCCTGGGTTTTCTTGCTCCTGTTGAGCGAGTGTTTTGTTCTTATGCCCAACTGGTTTCCTTCCTTTGGTAAGGTTCCTTTCTCTGATGGGGAGACGGCGTTGCCTTGGGCGCGGCTGCGTTCTTCCCACCCCTCATGTTTACACTGCTTTGGGACATCCCATTGGTGATGAATATGAAGGGGCGGCGACTGTCGGAGGACGTAAGAGAAAACGGAATTTTTGTAAAATCTTACCTGTAAAATTCCTTTCTCTGAGTCCTCCGACAGTCGCCGCCCCCGCCCCTCTTTTGGGGTTTTTCATGTACTCTCTACTGCTATTTCACTGAAACTGGTTTGGTTACAGGAAGTGGAGGGTTATGTACTGAGGGGACCACCCCCTGGGGGTGGGGATATGTTAAAAGTCTTTTGTACTAACATATTCTATTGCCTAGCTACTCCTACGGATAAGAGGACATAACCCATTGGTGATGAATATGAAGGGGCGGCGACTGTCGGAGGACTCAGAGAAAGGAATTTTACAGGTAAGATTTTACAAAAATTCCGTTTTTCTGAGAGCGTTTGTTTGGCGACTCACTGGATGAGTTGATCAAAGGTCTAACTGGTGGGAAGAGTACTCTTCTTCGTCAATTCTCCAAAAGTAAACCACCCCGTACTAAGCGGGGACCTTCCTTTACTGCTCATAGGTGTTTTTTCATGCCTCCGGGGAGCAAGAAAAAGTCAAGCCGCTCAGAGCGTCTGGATGGGACTAAGAAGCACTGGGGCAAACCCAAAACTAGTCAGCCCCATTCCATGGACATGTCCTCTTTGGCTTAAAGGGTCGCCCTCGCCCGCTTCTGGGGTGGGGGCGTCTGCGCTTCTTTTAGGAACCCTGGACTTCCTCATTCAAGACAAATGGGGTTCGCAAACTGATTTGTTCTGTGTGCAAGATCGAATTTTGGTCCCGGCCGTGGGACAGGTTCTTTCAGTCAAATCTAAACCTCTCCCTGGAGCATTTGAAAAATCTCTGGGAGGCTGTGCAGGATCTCCTGGCTCTAGGATTGATTGTGCCGGTTCCTCCACAGGAACGTTCTCAAGGTTTTTATTCAAACTTGTTCACGGTTCAGAAAGGAGGGCAAGGTTCGTCCAATCCTTAATCTCAAGGCTCTGAACCTCTTGGTGCGCGTGCAGAGGTTTCGAATGGAGTCCATTTGGTTGGTGGTAGCATCCCTAAATCGGGGGGATTTTATGGCTTCCATCTTTATCAGTGTGTACCTGCTTGTTCCCATATGCGAGGGACATCAGCGGTTCCTCCTTTTTGTGGTGGAAGAGGAGCTTACATAGTTACATAGTTAGTGAGGTTGAAAAAAGACATCAGTCCATCCAGTTCAACCTATGATGTGTGTGTGTGTGTGTGTGTGTGTGTGTGTGTGTGTGTGTGTGTGTGTGTGTGTGTTTTTGCTGTTAACCGTACATTGTATACCCCTGTATGTTGTGGTCTTTAAGGTGCCCATCTAATAGTTTTTTGAAACTATCAATGCTCTTTGCTGATACGACTGTTTGCGGAAGAGAATTCCACATCCTTACTGCTCTCACAGTGAAGAACCCCCTGCGTATTTTAAGGTTAAACCTCCTTTCCTCTAGTTTTAGTGAGTGGCCACGTGTCTTATTGTATTTCCTTTCTCTGAATAGGTTTTTCCATATGCTAAGGTTGCCAGTACAATATTTGTACTTTGATATCATATCCCCCCTCAATCGTCTCTTCTCCAGAGAGAATAGATTCAGTGCTTGTAGTATTTCCTCATAGCTGATGTCCTCCATTCCCCGAATTATTTTTGTTGCCCTTCTCTGGACTTTCTCCAGTTCCAGCACATCATTCCTGAGGACCGGTGCACAGAACTGGACAGCATACTCCAGATGTGGCCGGACCAGTCTCTTGTAGAGTGGGAGAATAATCTTTTTCTCTTACGTCCTCCGACAGTCGCCGCCCACTCGTACAGTCTTCACTTATGGGGTATTGACTTCATCTCCACAGGAGTTTCTAGGCATAAGACTTGTAAAAGAACAATAAATCGACATAGTCACACCCATGGGGGCTGTCCTCCTAGTCCAATACCCCCCTGCAATAGCCATCCCAATTCAGTTTGTCTTCTGCCTAGCTTCAGGAGTGGATAGGCTTCCCTGTGCTGAGGCTACAGTCTCAGCCTTTTCTCTTTTTCTCATATGATTTATTTTCAAAAGATTATTATTATTATTATTATTATTATTATTATACAGGATTTATATAGCGCCAACAGTTTGCGCAGCGCTTTACAATGTGAAGGAAGACAATACAGTTACAATACAGTTCAAAACAGGAGGAACTAGAGGGCCCTGCTCGTTAGAGCTTACAATCTAGAAGATGTAATTTCTCTATCGCTCATTGACAGACGTAGTCCTCGGTGATGCAACACCCTCGGGTTATGCTGCCCTCTACAGGAGTAGGACTAGACAGGAAAGAAAACGTTCTGGCCACACCCTAGGGGCAGTCCCAGAGGGTATATCCTCTCACTTCCTGCTCTAGCAAATCAGTTTTTTTCTGTCTAGTTAGGAGTAAGGACCTAGATACCTTGCTGGGATCTTCGGTCCTGGCAGGATTTTTTTCTTAGAAAAGATTTTTTAGACAGCTTTTTTCTCCAGTGTTCCTGTGAGATCTTCAAGCAAGAAAGCTGAACTGGGCGACGGGCTGGATGTTGAGATCCAGTGGTCACCCCAGTTCAGCCTACGAGCGCGTGCAGGCCATAGCTCCGCACTGGGTCGGCCGCGACATAGTCCCACTGGACGGGGACTGACCCTGCGAGTTAAACGTCTCGCTGAAACGCCAAAGACCATGAGTCACCGCGTCCGTATTGGTCAACAGCCCTCTTACCTCGGTGGAGAGGGGTACTGTCAGGAGTTGGCGCCCGCCTGGTTCCGGTATGGTGAGTAGTATGTTCCCCCTTTCCCCCTGACGGGTCTTGTGGTGAACGCGGGCCCCTCTCTGTAATGGTAAGGATGGGTTCCCCTCTATCCTATAACATGTCACAGATCCCCCTAATTGAGTGTGATTTTTGTGTACAAGAAGCCAGGAGGCTTGGTTTGGGAGCTGACAATCTAATTGTAAAGATGTGAAAATGATTGTAGTCAGTGGCAGTACTAAAACTTTACTGTGATAGTATAAGGTATCCTACCTGTCAGTAGCCACAGGGCGATGTCTATACATGTATACTGCATCCCAGATCATTCCTCCAGCTAGCAGATGCCTCCCGAGGGTCCGGTACCGCCGACCACGCTGACCACCATGAGGGTGAAGGGTTGTGAGGCCGAGATCCTTCTGCAGACATGCAGCTATTCTGTGCAGGCCGCCGCCATTGTCTGGTAGATCGCACGAGGCCGCCATTTTGGTGTAGCCTCGTGTCTCCAGCATGGGGGCGGCCATGTTTGAGGTGACTCAAACACCTCGTGGAGCCAGGGGGAGGCGTGTTAAGGGGCGGAGCCGCCTCCTTTACCCAGGAAATAGGGCCAAAGACTTCCTGTCTGTAACAGGACAGCACTGAGCAAGCTGATGAAAACTTCTGTGCATCAGGTATGAGCCTTGGGGTCTCTCTCTCTCTCTCTCTCTCTCTCTGTGGGGTCCAAAAAGGCAGGTAACACTGAGAGGCGCTGTTGCGAACTGGGGGACACAAAAAAAAAAAAAAGTTTTTTACTTTGTCATTTTTTGTCGCTGGCAAGTGTCTTGTATATTCATTGACCCTGCCGCATAGGTATCCCCACCTGATCCCCTCAAAGTGGCCGTAGGACCCTCCAGTACCCCACTTGTTTTTAATGCATTATCGGCAGTTTTGGAGTCTTTGGTATCCCGGGTGGAGGTGGCCTGTCAGGGACGGGGGTCAAGTAGCGACCCCCGCCTACCCCTATTGTTTATCAGATACTTCAGATACAATGCAGTTGCAGGTCCCTGCTAGGGGGCTGTTGTCTCAGGTAATATCTCCTCAGCAGTGAGGAGCACGTTTCTGCCTCCGCCCTAGCACAAGAGTGGTGGATGCATTAGTTGTGTCCGTCCGGGAAACCTTTAGTCTTGAGGTTACACCGGCAGAGGTAGCTGAGACTGAGATTCCTTTTTTGTTACTTGTTAGCCTACCAAAAGGGCGAAGGGTTTTCCTTTACCCAAATGGGGTCGTTTTGAAACAAACCCCTGTTATTTCCAAACGCATGGCTAGGTGCTATCCGTTTGAGGAATTCCTCTTTATAGGATAGACGGTACCACCTGCTGTCTTGCCACAGACTGTTAGGATAAAAAGACCTCGTATCTAACGAGGACCTTCCTTTTCTGCTCATAAGAGTTGTTCGTTCCGCGAGGGCGGGCGATAAGGCGAAACCCTCCAAAGCCCCTTTAGAGGGGTTTCAAAGGGCGCTGGTCGGCTAAACAAAGAGTCCGGCTCAGCCAAGCCTGAAGAATATAGCCTGATGCGCCCCTACCCATCTCTGGGGTGGGGGGGTTGTCTTCACCGGTTTCTGGAGGACACAGGATCGAGTTTCGATCACTTCCACCGGTGCGATTCTTCCCTTCTATTCAAACCTATTCACAATGCCCAGGAAAGAGGGCAAGGTGCGTCCAAATCTGGACTTGGGAAGAGATAGTCCATCCGTACAGTGGTGGCCTCCCTGCATCAGGGGGATTTCCTGGCGTCCATAGACATTTAGGAGGCCTATCTTATATCCCCATCATCGCAGGACATCAGCGTTTTTTCGCTTTCCCAAAGATCATCCCTGGTTCCCACCAGGAGACTGAACTATCTGGGCCTAAGGTTGGATACATCCTGGGCAAGAGTTTCTCCTTGCGGAGAAACTCCAGAAGGTTCAGTCAACGATTCGGATGTTGCTGTCCGTCAATTGGCTGGGACTGATGGTGGCCTTCTTAGAGGCAGTACCGTATACCCAGTCTTATACCCGAATTCTTCTGAAGGAGATTCTTTTTTAATGGAATCAGAATTCCGATTCCCTGGACAATCGGATCCGGTTGAGCGAGCGGACCAGGAAGTCTCTGATGCTCAACCAGGGGAAGTCATTTCTTCCGATAGTATTACCAACAGGGTATCGGAACTGAGAGCGATCAGATTTTGTCTGATTTACTGGATCGAGCAGCTCTAGAGCAGCCCGATTCGGATCCAATCGCATATGGCCTCTTCATCCAGAGGTTTTTCACTAGCTGTCCCTTCATTGGGACATCCCGGATGTGGATCTGTTGGCACCTTGGCTCAACAGGAAGGTGCGGAGGTTTGTAGCTCGCACCGCGATCCTCTAGCGGACGCAGCAGAAACGCTAATCGTCCCGTGGGGGCAGTATCAGCTACGGCATGCCTTCCATCCTCTCAAGTTGCTGCGGGAACTTCTTCGCAGGATAGAGGTGGAGGGAATTAGTTTTTCTGGAAATTCCGGACTGACCTCGTCGAGCCTGGTACGCAGACTTGGTGAGGCTAGTCGCGGACGCTCCTTGGAGACTTCCTCTCAGGGAGGATTTGCGGTCTCAGGGACCGATCTTCCATCTTGCTTTACAGTCACTGGCTTAATGGCCTGGCCATTGAGACCCAGGTACTGAAGGACAAGGGAGTGTCAGCTTCAGTTATTCCTGCTTCGTTAAAGCAAGGAAAGCGACTTCCAGCACATGGAAGTCTTATATTGCGTGGTGTGAATCTCTTGGATTTCCCCCACATACCTATTCGGTGATCCGAATCTTGGTCTGTCTGCAACAATGGGTTGAGCAGAAACTATCCTTGAGCACGATTTAAGGGTCAGGTTTTCGGCGTTAGCAATCTTCTTTTCTCTTATGTCCTCCGACAGTCGCCGCCTCTTCATATTCGTCACATATGGGGTATTAGACTTTGCTCCGAAGGAGTAGCTAGGCAACAGAATATGTTAACATTAAAGCTTTTAACATATCCCACCCTCAAGGGGTGGTCCCCTCAGTCAATACCCTCCTACTTCCTGCAACCATATCTCAGTTTCAATGTCTAGTTTGTCAGGAGTGGCTGGCTCTCTCTGTGCTGGGGCTTTGTGCCCCAGACTTTCTTCTTTTTTGATTTTTTGTTTGAGTTTTCTCTCTACCTTTACTTAGCTGTTCTTTTTGTCAGCATTAGTTAGTTCTTCTGATGAAGAGGATCATGCGGGCTGGGTCTCGGGCTGATCCCCCCTGGTCGCAGGTCGTGGGTCAGTGGCTTCCCAGCCTGCCATCGAGCGTTCAGCCAGGTAACGCTCCTTGCACAGTGAACGACCCATCCCTGTTCGGTGCAGGGATGATTGGTGAGGTGGCTACCTCACTGGACGCTGTGCGGTTTCTTAACCCCCATTTTGTGCGTCTTGTATGCGACTCTCCCTGCCTCATGTGCAGCGGCTTGTTCGCCTGTGCGGGTCCCCCACGCCATTGTGAGGTAAGTGTATCTATGTGGGGGTCTGTCTGGGGGGGTGTCAGTCAAGGACTGTGTAACCTGCCTCTGTTCTCACTGTTTGTCTCCCTATCTCTCGGCTGCATGCTGTGGGCTGCAAGGGGGGGGGGGGGAGCTGTGTGACACTGTGTCAGCTTTGTCAGTGTGAGAAGCTGTGTGCTGTGGGGCATGTTTTGTGGCATGTTTGGGCACAATACAGCGAGCGCTGCGGCGATCTGCCATGTTTTTTTTTTATATGTGTGCATTACTGTACTGTGGAGCGGCGGTTTCGGCGCCAAACAGCGCCATTTTGCCTACACTCGCTCCGGCCGCATGTTCTACATGCATAACGGCCATTTTCTTGTAGCCTCCCATAGGCTTTGATAGAGCGCCCTGGTCCCATCACTTCCTCTTCTCCTGGGTACACCGATCGAGGCAGCGGCGAGGGTCTCCTCAGGTTATATCCTTCTTATCCATTGCCTGTGTCAGTTTTATTGTCCCTGTGGGGGTCTCATTGTGCTTGTGTGTGGTGCGGTGGGCTGCGCTCGCCGCGCTTGTTAAAGGGGCAGTTAACCCTTTATTATCCGGCATTTTGATATTGGGGCAATGGATTCTCAGGAGGGCAAATTTCCTACCGCCTTGGTGGATAGCCAGGGGACCGCTGTTTCCCCCCCAGGGGGGGATTTGGCCACTATTGTGGCTGGCCTTGCTGCTCAGGTGCAGATGCTGGTGGCTGCTCAATCTGCCAAGAGACCCAGAGTTTCTCTTTCCTCTGAGTCTGAGGGTGATGGGGCTGTTATGGCGGGGGTCTCCTTATCGGGGTCCCGCTCCTCCCTGGATCTAGTGGGGTCCGAGGTGGAGGCTGAAGTTGAAGGGGTTGATAATTCTCCCCCTGGCTCGCCTGAAGAGCTTGCAATCATGGATGACTTGATTGCTTCCATAAAACAAACGCTGCGTTTGCAGGATGAAGTGTGTCCCCCCGCTGCCTTGGCGGCTTATGGGACGCAGAGAAAACGCAGGACGCCGCAGGTTTTTCCCTGCAATGATGATTTTCAGCGCGCTGTTAAGGAACAATGGCGCAATCTGCGCAAACCTTTTGCTGTGCCAAGTAGGTTCAAGCTGCGCTATCCTTTCTCACCTTCCACTGATGAACGGTGGTGTGTGCCACCCCCGGTGGATCACGCAATTGCGGTTTTAAACAAATCTACTGCGATTCCTGCAGAGGATTCCCCGGTGTTCCGTGATGCCACGGATAGGAGATTGGAGTCTCTTGCCCGTCATACTTACTCTATTACGGGTTCTATGCTTAAGGCTCTGTTTGCCTCTCTCATGGCGGCCCAGGCTGTCGCAAGTTGGACGCAGATGCTTAGGCGCGTCCTAGTGGCCGATTCGGCCTCGCCGGCGACCCTGGATATGGTGGATCAAATCCACCAGGGTGTCATGTATCTGTGTGATGCGGACTTGGACTTAGTCCCGTTGGCTGCACGTGTGCACAGCGTGGCGGTGTTGTCTCGCCGCCTGGTTTGGTTGAAATGTTGGTCGGTGGACCAATCTTCACGTAAGACCTTAGCCAATCTGCCTTATGATGGGTCTCGCCTTTTTGGGGAGTCCTTGGATGTGTATATTAAGGGGATCACCGGAGGTAAAAGCACTCTTGCCCCATTTCCCCAAGGCTAAAGGGGCTTCTGGGAAGAAGCATGCTAATTTTCGGCCCCCTCAGGGGTCCTTTCGTGCCTTTCGGTCGCACTACAAGGGCAAACCATTCAAAGGTCAAGGCTCTCAAAAGAAGCCCTGGTCTGGGAAACAGAAGTCCGGTCAGTCCGGATCCGCAGCCCATAACAGTGCGGCCTGAAGGGGCGCCCTCACCCAGTTTTGGGGTGGGGGACGCTTGCTCGGTTTTCTTCAACCCTGGTTGGCCGGGACAGATGAGTTCAGGAGATCGTTCGATCTGGTTACAAGATCGAGTTTCTCTCTCGGCCGGAGAGCAGATTTTTTCCCTCAAATCTTCAGCTGTCTCCGGAGTGTTTACGGGACCTGCACCTGGCGGTGCGGGACCTGAGGGCTCAGGGAGTGGTGGTTCCGGTGCCTCATCGGGACAGATTTCGGGGGTTTTATTCCAATCTGTTCACCGTGCCCAGGAAGGAGGGCAAGGTTCGTCCAATTCTGGACTTGAAGGCTCTGAACCGCTCTGTGCGGGTTCGCAAGTTCCGCATGGAATCCCTGCGGTCGGTGGTGGCTGCCCTGGTTCCGGGGGAATTCATGGCCTCCATCGATTTGAAGGATGCGTATCTTCACATCCCCATTTTCGAGGGTCACCAGCGGTACCTTCGATTCGCCATTGCGGAGGATCACTACCAGTTAGTGGCGTTGCCTTTTGGTCTCGCCTCGGCTCCGCGGGTTTTCACCAAGGTGCTTGCACCGATTCTGGCATTATTGAGAGCCCAGGGCATTTCTGTCTTGGGGTATCTGGACGACATTCTGGTTCGGTCTGCAACCAGCCAGGGTCTGGAGGAGGACCGGTCTGTCACGATGCAATCTCTACAGGAGTTTGGTTGGACGATAAACTTTCCAAAGTCGACACTGAGTCCGTCGGTTCGTCTTCCCTACCTGGGAATGATCCTGGACTCGGTGCAGGCGAAGGTCTTCCTGCCGGAAGACAAACTCAGGACTCTTCAGGAGGAAGTCAGGTCCCTCAGGGACGTTCCGCTCTCGTCTCTGCGGACGTGCATGAGATGTCTGGGTTTGATGGTCTCGGCCTTCGAGGCGATTCCCTTCGCCCAGTTTCACACGCGGGGTCTCCAAGCGGAGATCCTGTCCGTGTGGAACGGGCTACCTCAATCACTGGATCTTCAAATCTCGTTGAGTCATCGCACCAGAAGAGACCTTCTGTGGTGGCTCCAGTCCCCGATGGTGTCCGGGGGCAAGTCGTTTCGTCCTATCTCGTGGACGGTGATCACCACGGATGCCAGCCTGTCGGGCTGGGGTGGTGTTCTGGGCGTTCTGTCCGCCCAGGGAACTTGGTCGGAGGGGGAGTCCTCCCTTCCGATCAACATTCTGGAATTGCGTGCGATAAATCTCTGTCTTCATCGCTGGACGGACCGGCTGCAGGGCTGCCCGGTTCGGGTGCAGACGGACTATGCCACGGCGGTGGCCTACATCAACCACCAAGGGGGCACCAGGAGTGCCCGAGCGGCTCGAGAATTGGCCGACATTCTGACTTGGGCCGAGACTCCTGTCCCGGCGATAACGGCGGTGCACATTCCGGGGGTGGAGAACTGGCAGGCGGATTATCTGAGTCGCCAGACCCTGGATCAGGGGGAATGGTCTCTCCACCCGGCTGTCTTCCAGATGTTGTGCGCGAAGTGGGGTCTTCCAGATGTGGACCTGTTCGCGTCTCGTCTCAACAACAAGGTGAGGAGGTTCGTGGCAAGGACGCGCGACCCTCGGGCAGACGCGTCGGACGCGTTAGTGGCCCCGTGGCATCAGTACAAGCTGATGTACGCGTTTCCACCGATTCAGTTGCTGTCCAGGTTCCTTCGCAGGTTACAATCGGAAAGCAGCACGGTGATTCTAGTGGCGCCGGACTGGCCTCGCCGGTCCTGGTACGCAGACCTCGTGAATCTGGCGGTCGACGCCCCGTGGCGTCTACCTCTTCGAGACGATCTCCTGTCTCAAGGGCCGATATACCATCCTGCTTTACAGTCGCTGGCTTTGACGGCCTGGCTGTTGAGACCGAGGTCCTGAAGGAGAAGGGTCTCTCTCCGGAGGTCGTTCATACCTTGATCAACGCGAGGAATTCTTCCTCGGGGAAGGTTTACTACCGTACTTGGAAGGCCTATTTTGCCTGGTGTGAGTCCAGGGGGTTTTCACCCCGAATGTACTCGGTTTCCCGAGTGCTGTCCTTCCTTCAAACAGGTGTCGATCAGCATTTGGCGCTGGCTACGATAAAGGGTCAGGTGTCTGCGCTGGCCGCTCTGTTTCAACGTCCCGTGGCTTCCAACTCCTTGGTTGGCACTTTTGTTCAGGGAGTGCGGCATCTGGTTCCTCCTAGGAGGGATCCTTTGCCTCCTTGGGACTTGAATCTCGTTCTATCTGTGTTATAACGTGCTCCTTTTGAACAGATCAGGGAGATCTCGTTGTCTATGTTGTCCAAAAAGGTTGCCTTTTTGGTTGCGATCACTTCGGCTCGCAGAGTGTCGGAGCTGGCGGCTTTGTCCTGCAAGTCTCCGTATCTGGTTGTTCATTTGGATAAGGTGGTCTTGCGACCTAATCCTTCTTTTGTTCCGAAGCGAGTTTCGGAATTCCATCTTAATGAGGATATTGTCTTGCCTTCGCTGTGCGCGAAGCCTAAACATCCGAAAGAGGTGAGACTACATTCTTTGGATGTTGTTCGGGCGATAAGGGTTTACCTTAAATCGACTGAGTCTTTTCGAAAGACTGATTCCTTGTTTGTTCTACCAGAGGGTCCTCGGAAGGGCATGGCGGCGTCGGCCTCTACCATCGCCTAATGGATCAGGCAGACCATTGAACAGGCCTATGCAGGGGAAGGTTCCCCCTATGCCTGTGAAGGCGCACTCTACTAGGTCTCGGAGTACGTCTTGGGCCTGTCGTCATGGGGCTTCTGTAGCCCAGGTGTGTAAGGCGGCGACCTGGTCGACCGTGCACACTTTCACAAACTTCTACAAAGTAGATGTTCAGGCATCGGCGGATGCTTCCTTTGGCCGCAATGTTCTTAGTGCGGCAATTCCCTAGGGTCCCTTCATGTGACGAATATGAAGAGGCGGCAACTGTCGGAGGACGTAAGAGAAAACGGAATTTTTGTAAAATCTTACCTGTAAAATTCCTTTCTCGGAGTCCTCCGACAGTCGCCGCCCCCGCCCCTCTTTTGGGGTTTGGTTGTATACTCTACTGCTATTCCACTGAAACTGAGATATGGTTGCAGGAAGTAGGAGGGTATTGACTGAGGGGACCACCCCTTGAGGGTGGGATATGTTAAAAGCTTTAATGTTAACATATTCTGTTGCCTAGCTACTCCTTCGGAGCAAAGTCTAATACCCCATATGTGACGAATATGAAGAGGCGGCGACTGTCGGAGGACTCAGAGAAAGGAATTTTACAGGTAAGATTTTACAAAAATTCCGTTTTTAGAAACCTTTGGCTAATCATTCCTTGGTGCGGAATTTCATCCAGGGGGTGTGACAGCTGGCTCCGCCAGTGCGCGCACCCTTACCGCCTGGGATCTTAATTTAGTGTGGTCGGTTCTTCAGAAACTTCTCTTTGAAGATATCAGGGAGATTCCCTTGCTTACATTATCCCAGAAGGTGGCCTTCTTGGTGGCCATTACTTCTGTACGCAGGGTGTCAGAACTGGCCGCATTATCCTGTCGTTCCCCAGATCTGGTGGTTCATAGGGATAAGGTGGTTCTTCTTCCGAATCCATCCTTCCTTCCTAAAGTGGTTTTCGTAAGACGGACTCACTTTTGTGATCACGGATATCCCTTGAAGGGGATTGCCTGTGTCTGCCGCGACCATATCTAGATGGATCAGTCAGACGGTGGTACAGGCTTATTCTATTAAGGGTCGGAATCCTCCGTTTCCTGTTAGGGCGCACTTCACTCGAGCGCTCAGTACTTCCTGGGCCTATCGCCATCAGGCGTCAGTGGTCCAGGTATGTAAGGCGGCCACCTGGTTGTCGGTACATACCTTTACAAAATTTTATAGGATTGATGTGATGGCATCGGCGGATGCCTCATTTGGCCGCAAGGTTTTGCAGGCCGCAATTTGAGGAGACCGGTGGTCTACCTCGAGGGTTTTTTTCTGTTGAAAAATTTCTGTTGAGTCTCATCACTGAGGATGAGCATGGTAAACTTCTACTTGGCACCGGTTGGGCCTTCTAGATTGGATTTGATTTCCATTTTCCCACCCCTCATTTGTGGTACTGCTTTGGGACGTCCCGAGGGTGTTGAATCACCGAGGACTACGTCTGTCAATGAGCGATATAGAAAAATAGATTTTTGTAAAATCTTACCGTAAAATCCTTTTCTCTTAGCTCATTGACAGACGTAGTACCCGCCCCTCTGTTTTTGAGTTGGGTTGGGTTAAATTCTCTAAACACTGCTTTGTGACATAACTGATTTGCTAGAGCAGGAAGTGAGAGGATATACCCTCTGGGACTGCCCCTAGGGTGTGGCCAGAACGTTGTTTTTTTTTCCTGTCTAGTCCTACTCCTGTAGAGGGCAGCATAACCCGAGGGTGTTGAATCACCGAGGACTACGTCTGTCAATGAGCTAAGAGAAAAGGATTTTACGGTAAGATTTTCCATTTTTTTCCCTAGTCAACCTCCAGGACGGTCACATGAGAGATATGCTCCACCTCCTGCAGGAAACACAAGCACAAAAGTTTAAAACAGGCCGCCCTAGGCTGCCCCCTCAGTTCTTGTGTTTCCTGCGTCCTGCAAACACCGGCACAAGAGGGGATAATTCCCCAGTTATTTTTGGCCTGGAAACAGGTCCTTTTTACCCACGGCAGGTGTCCCTGGGTACCCCCTGCACACCCCCCTGCGATACAGCTGACAAGGCAGTCAGTCACAGGTTATGGGGTGAAGGGGGGGAAAGGGGGAGAGACCACAGCATCGGACCGAAACCCCCCACTGAAGAGGTAAGTGGCTGCTGCAAGGGATATAGGAAACTCTATTTCTTGCCTCCCATCCCTGCTTTAGGCTAAGTAGGAATGGGAGAAGACCGAGCCAGGAGTACTCACTATGGCACCAGGTGTAGCACGTAGTTTGACCACCCTCCAATGGACGGGTTCCTTTCTTGCTTTGCCCCATCGCGCTGCTGTCACCACGCTGAAAACATTTCCATCCATGCGGCAGGAGCGTCACACAGCAAGTGACATCAGCAAGATGGCCCCACCACAGGAAGTGGCCAAGCGGCCATCTTGGATATGGGCAAAATGCAGCAAATAACCAAGGGGATGCCCTTCGAGGGGCGGGCCCCAATCGCAATCTGGTGCAAATTTTAAACATAAAAAGTCACCATAGACACAGCAGCAGCGCGGTTATCACTTCAGACCTTGAAGTGACCCCCCCTCCAGGACGGTCTTATGCGGAGGACCGGACAAAACTGCCAGAGACTGCGGAACTTAACCCCAGGTCTCTCACGGTAAGGAGGCAGGGGGGGGTGAATGGGATGCCCAACATACGGCTTACCCTCACTCTTTATATGGGGGCAAAAAAATATTTTTTATTTTTTTTTGCAAGGGGGGAGAGATGTTCAAGGGTTGTAGCTAACTTTCTCTCTCTCTCTTCCCCCCTCCCCCCACCTTCCTCTGTTTTGTCACTCACTATCCTCTCTCTCTCTCTCTCTACCGGCTACCCTGGGCTCTGTGATTTCTCTTAGCCCAAAAGCCAGGAAATGGCGGAAGCCACGGAAAAACCAAAAAAAGAGGAAATATTGTCGCACATGCAGTGCAAAAATGACACCGGAAAGTGACAAACGGTTATGCGAAAAAGTTAACCCTTAGCGAAAGATTTCATGGACTTCAAAAAAAGAAATGTCTACACTACAGAGTTTACAATCAACTATCAACACGATGAAGGGACAGGACAGAGCAACCACTTCATCCCAGGGAAAAACCCCTAAAACAAAGGGCCCAACATCACAAATACATGCGTTGCTAGAAATGTCGCTTTTTGGGTGGAGCAGCTCAAAGATCATCTGAGCAAAATCCCGGGAACCGAAGAAGCTCTGGATTCCCTAGTCCTCGTAGAGAAAGGAGCTTATGGTGATTTCTTACCAATATATAAATATCTCCTAATTAAGTCAATAAATATTTTTTAAAATACGAGTATAATTATATATTTACATACAAACTAAATTTACTGGTGATTCATATTCCACACACAATATCAAAAATACGTTGCACAGATACAATGTAATTAGAATCAATTTTAGAAACCAAAAACAGAATTAGATCTAACCCGATAGAAAGTAAAATTAACTGTGAATTAAAATATTAAAAAAAACAAAATGCCTGACCACTCTTAAGGCAGTTTCTCACTTTCCGCGGCCGTAGGAAAGAAAGAAACTATCTTAAAGAGCCACACCCTATTATACCCAATACACTTAAATTCAATAATCTGCTAAGTTAGCCTTATTTCTAGACAAACACTTTAAATTCATAAAATCAATTGATTCAGTGGAAAAAGAATAATTAACATATAGAGTTGCTCTACCCAATGTAAATGACCATATATATAATTTCAGACAGTATCATACAATTCCTACTATCTTGGAAGCAAATGGGTTAAGGAAAATTATTAAGTCTATCTCTCACCACTCCTTCCAAGGAAAAATGTTCAAAGTATGGTAGTTCGTCTCACAGCAGGAGATCAGCCAATGGGCAATGGTCAAAATGGCAGCAGTCTTTTCCTGTGTCCTTAGGTGTGTTCTTTAGGGTTTTTTTTTTTTTCCAGAGTCCCTTTTTTCCAGGGGTCCTCATTTATACGATCAGAAACTATTGATTGAAATGACCACTCCCCAACCAATATTGATTGTCTCCTCAGTGGTGGTTTTCAGAAGTGGGCAGTGACTGGTCATTTGTCACCTGCCCATTGGTTAACAGTTAGTCGCATCATTGCAATTGGGATTGTTTTATAATGTGATGTGGGATTTGCTGTAAACCATATAATATGAATCATATTTTTGGGGATTTGGTGATTTCTGCTTTTATAACATTCCAATATTTTGTTCCAAGATTGTTTCCTGCTGGTAGTGTCATTATTAGTATCTGTATTCATTTCCTGTAGGAAAACTCTTTATTTCATCTTTCCATAATCTTTGTGCAATATTTTTTTTAATTACAAGAAATTCATATGGATATATCATGCTAGTTGTAGTTTATAGCGTCATTGAACATTATGATTTGGTGGGTGAGCCATCTCTATTGATGAATTATTCTTGTGATGCATTATCCCCTACATATAACAAAATTCAATATATGGTGATAACTGGATACATGCGCGCGCACACACACAGATATATTCATATACGCACATGTACATATATACCCATACACATATATACCTACATATATTATACATTTTAGTCACCATTTCTTTTGAAGAGGCTTATTTGTTTAGCTGAGTCAATACTGGGTGTCTCAGGAAGAGATAGTTTCACCCTAGAACAATGGGGACAGTCTACTGCATTGTCCCTTTTTTGTTGATGAAGTTCTTCTTCAAACTTTAAGCTCCCAGCTGTTATCACATCTCTTTGTATAAAACCTTGAAAAATGGGGACGTTTTTGTATGGCCAATTGTCTCTGACTAGTTACACAAGCCTGTCCTAATTTGCACTGTTTAAGGGTTGGTCAACACTATTGTGTGTGTGGCCAGTTTTTCTGCACAGAGGTTGTGTCAGGCTGAGGTCAATGTATGTATCGCAAATATATTTCATCATTTAAAATTTCATATAGCGATAACCTGACAAAACATAACCAACTTGTGGAGCAACACTCCACAGCGACCTTCACCTTTTAGACACTGGCGAAAAAAACTGAGGCGGTACTTGTATGGGAGGGGTTATATAGGGGGTCATCAATTCTGATTGGTTGCCGGTGTCTTTCACCTATAGGTGGCCTATATAACCATATGTTATGAATATGGCTCTGTCCTGTGATGTACTAAAGTACGTTTTTGGTGAGCACTGTGCAACCCCAAATGCTCCAGCAGGGGGCGAGGGGTGGTGAGAACTTGTCAATTTGCCCTGATTTCCCTTTTGTGGTGTGCTTGAAGCTGTTGTGAAATAGACTAATGGAATAAAACCCATATGTTGGTATATGTATTTGACACTGTCAAATGATTTTGATTTCTTCTAGGTTCCAATGCTGCTACAGGCATGGAGATTTCTGAACCTGTTGGTAAGTAATTACATGGCTAGTACAATACAACTGTTTGTATTTTGTGTGTGTGTTCTAGGGATAGACTGTAGTAATTTTAGACTGACTATAAAAAGTGTGCATATTTCAGAATGGGAAAGGTTGATGATATAACCAGTAAAACGGCCCCTTCCAGCCCAGCCTTCCTTAGAGTACAATTTTGAATCTACATGGCTGAAAACTGTTGTCTAAACAGTTGCTGCATCCAGTCAGATGCAGATTCTGATCAGGTATTACAGATGGCAGGGGCATTCCTTCATACGAGACATTCGTTTATCTGTGATGTGTAGCCTGGGTGGTGGAATCTTATTCTGTTTATGGCCATGGTTTAAGGAGTAGTGTGTGTATGCATCTATGCCTTGGATAGCATACTGGGAAAGTCAAATGTTTATCCTAACACACAGAATCCTGGACTACTCAATGGGAAATATAAATCTTGCCCCTCTGACTAGGGTCCGTTTAGACAGGATCCAATTAACCTACCAGTATGTCTTGGGAGTGTGGGAGGAAACCCATGCAAGTTCAAATCAGCTAGTGCTGTGGTTGGGATTCCAACAGACAACCCTAGTAAAGCCAGGCAGTAAGTGCTAACCACTTAGCCACTTTGTTCCCCTTGGAAACAACTGTTTAACAAATGTATGCATGCCTTAAACAAAGGTATTCATATTAAAAACAAATTCTACCCAAACTTTTTTTCTAGAAGTAGATAATGCTGCTCAACTGAAAGCCGTATTGGCTGCGTTAGTTTTGTTTTTCTTTACTGTATTTTCACGTGGTGATCTGGCCCAGAAAGTCTATCCTGATTGTCACCAGTTTAATTCCCTGGCTTATCTGGCCTGTTAGCTGAACATACTTCCTCCTCTTTATCAATAATTTTCTACAATAATGTCTTGACTTCATGGGCAGATTTTCAGGTCTTAAAGGAGGCTTTTTTTACCAGGGGGTCACAAGCCTGCCTTCTCAGTCTCCTTTCTGTGTTGGTACTTGGATTTGCACCTTGGGAGGAGAATGTGTCCTGTGGAGGTGGTAGATGAGGAAGATTGCCCTCTCCTTCAGAGGTATCTGATCAGAATGAGATGCCTTTGGCTGAAATATCCATATATAAGGATAACCCTAGCGCTGTTATTGATGTTGTGCACTCTTGCTTGGCATTAGAGCAGACTGAGGCTTCCCAGCGAAATGTATCTACTATGGAATCCCTGAAAAAGCCAAAACCTTTAATAGTCAGCTCTCTTGTGGGATCTGTTGTATTCAGTGACTGGCCTCATCAGTATATTTTTACTCTCCTACTCTAAATGTTTTGCACAGTAATATCTTACAGTATCTTGCAAAAGTGGAATGTCCCAGTAATAGACCCTGACATCTCTTGTCTGAACATGGCCCCTGCAGAAGATAATCCGAAGTAAAAAACTCAGTGGATAAGAGGCTAGAGGTCCTCCTTAACCACTTGCCGACTGCCTAACGACGATTTACGTCGGCAGTCAGCCCCTCACAGGCAAAGTGACGTAGATCTACGTCGCTAGCCTGTGAGGGTTTAGGGAGCGAGCGCCCCCGCGCGGTCACGGGCCCCCCCGCGCCTGTGACCGGCGGACCCGATGTCCGCCGGTCACTCTGCGATCGCCGCTGCAGAGGGAGAAAGTCAGGCGGCTAGTGTAAACAAGCCGCCTGTCATTCTCCCCTGTGTAGAAACAATGATCACACGGTTCTACTATGTAGGACCGTTGATCATTGTTCCTACAGCCCAAGCCACAGCCAATCACAGTTAGAATCACGCCCCTAGGGACACACACAGCCCCTCCCTCTCAAAAAAAGTTAACCCCTTCACTGCCAGTGTAATTTTACAGTAACAGTGCATATGTATAGCCCTGATTACTGTAGAAATGTCACTGTTAACCCCAAAAGTGTCAAAAATGTCAGTCAAGGGTCCGATTTGTCCGCCCCAATGTCGCAGTCCCGCAAAAAAAATCGCAGATCGCCGCCATTACGCATTAAAAAAAAAAACAAAAACAAAAATGACAAAAATCTTTCCCTTTGTTAGTAAATGCGATAACTTTTGTGCAAACCAATCAAAATACGCATAAAACAAATTGGCCGAAAATGTTAAATTTAGATTTTTACATTTTTTTTTTGGGGAATTTCATATAAAAAAATGTGAAAAATATTGCAAAATTGACGCTCTTTTTTTGTTGGCACATGATCAAAAAATCGCACAGGTGATCAAATACCACCAAAAGAAAGCTCTGTTTGTGGGGGGAAAAAAGGACGACAAATTCGTTTAGGTACAGCGTCGCACGACCGCGCAATTGTCCGTTAAAGTTAAGCAGTGCCGAATCGCAAAATACCCCCTGGTCAGGAAGGGGGTAAAATCCTCCGGGGCTTAAGTGGTTAAAGTGATAGTAAATAGCTTCAAAGTGTTACCCGGACCTCCTCTTCAGGGGGCACACACCAGAGATCTTGGGGCCTCCTATTCTCCGTGTGCCCCCATAGCAAGCCACTTATTATGGGGTCACACACGTGTGTGTTTTGCTCCCGAGCTGTGTGTCTATGGAGCTGGGCTCCATAGACGCAGCGAGGATTGTCCCCAGCCTCTGCTTCCTCCTTAGCATTTAATTGACAGCAGCAGGAGCTGCTGGGGTCCCTGTGTGAAAAAGAAGAGATACAGCTCTGCAGTGGATCAATTGAGTTATAGAAAGATGAGGGAACACAACAAGCTGTTAAATTACCTTAATTCAGGGAGTGCATTAAGGTAAAAATGCTTGGCCCTAGACTTACCCCTCTTCCTGACCAGGCCATTTTTTTGCGAAACAAGATTGCGTTATTTTAACTGACAATTGTGCAGTCGTTTGAAACTGTACCCAAATAAAATGTCATTTTTTTTGCCCACAAATAGAGCTTTTATTTGGTAATATTTGAGCACCCCTGTGGTTTTTATTTTTTGTGCTATAAAGACTGACCATTTTGAAAAAAAAAAAATATATATTTTTTTACTTTCTGCTTTTAATAACATCCAATGAAAAAAAAGTAAAAAAAAAAATCTGATTTCTCCTTTATTCATTGACAGACGCACCGCCATATTCTTCTTGACCATTGAGTTATGCTGCCCCCTACAGGAGTAGGACACAAGGCAGGAAAAATCTTTACCACGCCTATGGGGCAGTCCCTGCAGGCATACACCCACTCACCTCTGCTAAAGGATTCAGTTTGTTTCTGCCTAGTTTAGGAGTAGGACCTAGTTCCCAGCTGGGACTTCGGTCTTAGCTTGCTTTATTTATTTTTTTTTATTTTAAAGGGAACCTTTGTTAAAAATTTGTCTATCGTTCATGGACACACAGCCTCATTTCCATGAGCTGCATGGGTTATGCTCCTCCCATCAGGAGTATATTTGAATGTACACCCCCTAGGGACTGTCCCTCCAGGCATAACCCCCCCCCCCCCCCCCCATTGCCACAGCCCAGCACATCAGTTTGTTTCTGCCTAGAGGAGTAGGACCTAGGTTTCCTGCTGGGACTCCGGTCTCAGTTTATTTCTTTTAAGAATATTTTACTTTTATTTCTCTTTACTCGCTAGCTAGTGTTCAGGGAAGAATTCTCCTGGTGATCTACAAGCAACGATGCCGACTAGGGTTTCGCACTGGATAATCTAGATCCTTATGGTCCCCCCCCCCCCCCCAGTCTGGCCTACGAGCGTGAGCAGGTTATAGTTCTGACCTAGGCCTAGCCACGACAGTCCCCCTTTTCCGGAGGGGGACAAGCCTGTGAGCGGATGCCTCGCTGGGACGCGAGAACCTGGAACGCACTGAGTCGCAGTGTACCCCTTGGCTGGCAGCACCCCACTTTGGGTGGGAGGCAGTCTGCCTGGAACGGAGCCCACCTGTTCCATGGTATGGTGAGTAAATGTGCCCCCCCTTTTGCCCTGCTGGCCTTGGGGGGGGGGGGATGTGGGCCCTCTTCTTGGGATACTGGGATTTGTGCCTCCCAAAAGATCCCTGCCTGGTCTGTGTCCTATCTCTCCCCCCCTCCCACCTTCCTGTCCCTGCGGTGGCTTTGTGTCTGAAGCACCCTGTGGGGGGGGGGGGTTGACATGGTACCTTGGGCTTGCTGGTCCCTGTTGTGGTTCCTGGGGCCTTCATGTGTCGGTCCCTAGCCTCATGGTTCACTGTGGGTGCCGCCATCTTAAGTTTGGGCAATGTGAATTTTTCCCCGTAGACTTGTATAGGGCTGCCATTGTCCCTGTAGCTTCCTATTGATATGTTAGGGCATCCATCTTTGTGTAGCCCTTGTACTATGCTGGGCAGTGTGACCTTCCTCAGGCAACATCACTTCCTTCCTGTCCATTTGTTTCCTGCTACTGGCCGAGGTCACTTCCTGTCTTTTTACATACTGCTTGAAGAATCAGGACGACTGTTTGTCTGAAGTACTTGGGGTCCCTGCGGGCATTTTCCTGCTCTTTTTAATTTAAAGAGGTTCCTTGCAGATCGGTGGTGGATACCGCGATCGGCTCTATTAAAGAGACAGTACTCTGTTTTTTGCAAATTGCAATATGATGTCCCAAACTGTGCAATCACCCTCAGACCCACTCTGTGCAACTCCCGGACAGTCCAGATCGCATTCGCTGGCCGCCATTTCAGCAGCCCTGAAAAGCCTGGCGACTAAAGTTGTCAAGTTTAGTCATGAAAAACATTGATAACTGAAAACGGCAGCTGCCTTTTCCAACTATGGAGGTTTACTCTGATTCAGAGGCTGATGGGGTCGCCCTGGACGCCCCCCCCCCCCCTATGCCCCTTTACCTGAGGGGTTACTGTCCTCGCAGTCAGATGGTGAAGAGGACCTGTCCTCTTTAGCTGCAGCGTGGGAACGCGTATTAGTGGAAGCCCTGATTATTTCAGTATGGGATACCTTAAAATTGGCTGAGCCCACACTGGTAGGCTTTAGGCTCTCAGAAGTCTCCAAAAGCTGACAAGGTTTTCCCGTCTGTACACTTTTCACAATATTGTGAATGACCAATGGTGGCACGTTAAGCACATGTTCGTGGTGTCAAAACGCTTTAAATACCGGTATCCTTTTGCTGAAAAGGTCTCAAACTGTTGCCAGGTGCTGCCTTAGGTGGACCATCCGGTTTCCAGATTAAACAAATCTACCCTTGTGCCTGTGGAGGATTTCCCAGTTTTTACGGATCCAGTGGACAGGCGGATAGAATCTCTTTCCAGCCATCTTCACGTGCTGGCAGGTTCCATTTTGAAACCGGTGTTTGGGTCTGTTAGTCTCACAGATGGTGAGGGAATGGATTAGGGGTTTGCGGGAGCCTTTGTACCCCGAGCTGTTGGACCAGGTGATCCAGGCTCTGGTGTTCCTGTGTGATGCTTCTATGGATGCGTCTCCCCTGGTGGCCAGGGTTTTGGCCGTGGGCATTGTTTTAAAAGGCATGGTTTAGACGAAGAGCTGGTCGGCTGACCAAGCTTCTAAGAAAGCCCTAGCTGATCTCTTTCTGGGAGAACGGTTGTTTGGTGACTCATTGGATGAGTTGATCAAGGGCCTGACTGGCGGGAAGAGTACTCTTCTTCCTCAATCCTCCAAGTGTAAGACACCCCGTACTAAGCAGGGTCCCCCTTTTTCTGCTCATAAACGTTTTTTTTTTTTTTTGTGCCTCCGGAGCACAAGAAAAAGGTAAGCCGTTCAGAAGTTCTGGGGGAACTAAGAAGCCTTGGGGTAAGCCAAAGATCAGTCAGTCCGGTGCTGCAGACAAGTCTTCTTCAGCATGAAGGGGCGTCCTCAACCGTCTCAGGGTTGGGGGGGAACGTCTGTGCATCTTTCAGGAACCCTGGACTTCCTTCATTCAGGACAATTGGGTTCGCAAACTGACTTGCTCCGGGTATAAAATAGAATTCTGGTCCTAGCCAGGGGGCAGGTTCTTTCAGTCGAATCTTCACCTGTATCCGGAGTGTTTGAACGATCTGCAGAAGGCTGGGCGAGAAGGTGTGATTGCCTGTTCTTCTGCAGGAACGCGCTCAATGTTTCTATTTAAACCTTTTCACCATGGCCAGAAAGAAGGGCAAAGTGCGTCCAATCCTGGACTTCAAGGCACTGAACCGCTTTGTGCAGGGTGCAGAAGTTTTGAAATGAGTCCATTCGGTCGGTGGTGGCATCATTGAATTCCTCCGTTTTGATTGGCAGAGAATAACTTTCAATTTGTGGCATTACCCTTTGGTCTCCCCTTGGCTCCCCTAGTTTTCCTAGCCCCTAGTTTTCCTAGCCCCTAGTTTTCCTAGCCCCTAGTTTTCCTAGCCCCTAGTTTTCCTAGCCCCTAGTTTTCCTAGCCCCTAGTTTTCCTAGCCCCTAGTTTTCCTAGCCCCTAGTTTTCCTAGCCCCTAGTTTTCCTAGCCCCTAGTTTTCCTAGCCCCTAGTTTTCCTAGCCCCTAGTTTTCCTAGCCCCTAGTTTTCCTAGCCCCTAGTTTTCCTAGCCCCTAGTTTTCCTAGCCCCTAGTTTTCCTAGCCCCGTTACCTCGACAAGGTATCGCCATTGTTGGATATCTGGACGATCTCCTGTTTTGCGAGTAGTCTCCCATTTGGATCTGCTGGACAAAGTCTCCATCCCCATTCAGACCCTTCAGGAATTCGGGTGTACGATCAATTTCCAAAAATCTGCCCTGACACCCTTCCGTGCAGGTCACTTATCTGGGGCTGATTCTCGACTCTGCTCTGGCGAGGATCTTCCTTCCCTCTGACTAGCTTTAGACATTGCAACGGGCGGTTCGGTTTCTGATGGAGACCGATCAGTCCTCGTTGCGGGTTTGCATGAGGGCCCTGGGTCTGATGATCTCACACGAGTTGCAGAAAGATTCTGGCAAAATGGAACAGAGATCCTCGGTCCTTGGACCTTAAGTCTCGGTTGCACCATCTCACAAAGTCGGCTCTCTTGGTGGCTCCAGTCACCTGTCCTGTGTCAAATCAAGTCCTTCCTGCTGGTGTTTTGGACGGTGGTCACCATGGATGCTTTGGTGGAGTGCTGGGGAAGCTGTGTGCCCAGGGAACTTGGACGACAGAAGAGTCTTCCTTGCCGATCAATATTCTGGAGCTGAGAGCGATCAAGCTCTGCCTGCTTCACAGGACGAGTCAGCTACGTAGCTCTCCGGTTCAGGTTCAGTCAGACAATGCCACGGCCATGGCTTACATCAATCACCAAGGGGGCACCAGGAGTGCCCTGGCGGCGAAGGAGGTGGCCGAGATTCTGTTGTGGGCAGAACACAATGTTCCGGCTCTCTCCGTGGTCCACATCCAGGGTGTGGGGAATTGGCAAGCGGATTACCTGAGTGGTCAGGTTTTGGATCAAGGGGAATGCCCCCCCCCCCCCCCATCCAAGTGGGTTTCATCTCCTGTGTGCCCGGTGGGGGATCTGGATCTGTTTGCGTCTCGTCTCAATAGGAAAGTTCAGAGGTTTGTGGCCAGGTCTCGGGATCCTCTGGCCTTTTTAAAGAACTGGTAAAAATTGTCGTGGATCCTCCATGGCATCTTCCTCTGCGGGAAGATCTGTCTCAAGGACCGATCTTCCATCCTGCTTTAGTCGCTGGCTTTTACGGCTTGGCTGTTGAAAGCAAGGTGTTTAGGGATAGAGGTCTCTCTGGTTCAGTGATTCCTACCCTTTTGAAGGCCAGGAAGTCGACATCTAGGAAGATCTATCGCACGTGGAAATCGTACATTTCATGGTGTGAATCGCTGCAGCTGCACCCTCCTCTTGTTCTCTATAGCTAGGGTTTTGGCCTTTTTACAAAAGGGGGTTGAGCAGCGCCTGGCGTTGCGCACTATCAAGGGCCTGGTGTCGGGCTTGGCTTTTTACTTCAATGTCCGTTGGCTGCTAATAGTTTGTCGTACTTGCAAGGGGTGCGTCATCTGGCTCCTCCGCTGAGATCCCCGTTACCGCCGTGGGATCCAAATTTTGGTTTTGTCTGTTCTTCAAAAGCCTCCTTTCGAGAATATTAGGCAGATTTCTCTGCTTTCCTTGTCGCAGAAAGTTGCCTTCCTAGTGGCTATCACTTCTGCACGCAGAAGTTCACCTTTTCTGTTACGTCCTCTGACAGTCGCAGCCCGTTCAGTAATCCTTCACGAGTGGGTAATGCGCTTCTCTGCAAGAGTAGGCTAGGCATTGAAAAGGTTGACCACAAAAATGTTTACACACGACACATCTCTAGGGGGTTGTCCCTCAGCCATTACCCATCAGCCACTAGGTGCTGCTCTTCATTTTTAGGCTGCCTAGCATAGGAGTAGGACCTAGGTTTACCTGCTGGGACCTATGTCTGTTTTTTTGTCTTTTTCTTTAAAAAAAAATCTTTTTTCTTTATTTCTTTCCTCTCTCACTATCGCTAGTTAGGGGTATTTCTGGAAGGACTACAAGCGACAGAGCTGGGCCTCGCACTGGATAATATAGATCCTTACGGTGTCTTCCAACGAACGTCGCAGGTCATTGGTACGCCCAGGCCTCGCCTCGACAGTGCCTCTGAGGATGGGGACGAGCCTGCTGAGAACCACATCTTCGCCGGGATGTCTCAACTTGGCGCCTGTGTGTTGCTAGCATCCCTTCCTGGCTGACGGCACCCCCACTCGGGGTGGGAGGTGTTCTGTATCGAAACGGAGCCCGTGATCCGTGGTATGGTGAGTGACGCTACCCCCTCTGTCCCCGGGTACTGTTGTCTGTGGGGGTGTTATGCGGGCCCACTCCTAGGGGAAGGCAGAAAATTGCGGTCTCTAGTGTCCCCCCTCCCTGGCCATTTTAGGCGGTCCCTACCTCCCTACCCCCGCACACTGCATGGATGGATTGCGGGGGGGGGGGGGGGGCGGGCATGTTACATGTCTGCGGTGGCCGGTTTCCCTGGGTTTGCACTGACTTGGTGCCAGATGGTCCGCCATTTTGGGTGAGGGCAGGCTATCTGGCTTCCTTGTGTGGGCAGCAGCCATTTTCTGCCTTATGCGCCGGTTCGGGCGCCATCTTTGTTGTTGGTGGCCGCCTACTGTGGTGGCGGCCATTTTGCGAGTGCTTCCTCCCCATTTATTTTCTATAGGCATCCATTACATTGTGGCTCAGGGCATAGATCGGCCTCTAGTGCATGGGGTCTCTTCATTTTCACTTCTCCATTCACTGCAGCAGCGTGTGTGAGAACAAGTACACTGACACTGTGTGGCTGATTTTTGGTTGTTTTTCTGGCATTTCCCTGCAAAACTGTACTTTGTTTTGCTATAGCTGTTTTAAAGGGGTCTCCATTGGCGGTGTGGACCGCGGGAACCACCAATTTTTTAAAGGGCCAGTGTCCTAAAAATGTTTTTAATTGCAAATGGGAGTCCCTGGATAGCAAATTCCCCACAGACCTGGTTGGTGCTTCAGGAACCCCTGAATCCTCTGCCATTGCCTCCTTATATGCTGCACTTACGACCGCTGCGTCCTCGGTTGATCTGAACGCACTGCTCCAAAACGGTTGATGCCCTCAGTCTTCTTGACTCAAAGCCTGATTTCGTTGCCACGGACGAGGCACATATATTTGGTATCGGGCTCCCTCCTCAAACCTGTGTTTGCTTCGGTGATGTTTTCTCAAGCGGTCGCGGAATGGTTTAAGGTGCTTAGGTGCACCTTGTGGACGGAGTCGGTTTCTCCTACTACCCTTGACCTGGTGGGTCAAATGGCCCAGGCCGTGATGTACCTATTTGATGTGGCCTTGGACGAGGCTCCTTTGGTCGCAAGGTTGTCTGCGGTTGGGGTCGCAATCTGGCGCTCTATTTGGCCGTAAAGTTGGTCGGCTGACCACACTTCCAAAAAGGCTTTCTTTTGTCCCTTATGTGGGTAATCGACTTTTTGGGGATACCTTAGATGAATTGAACAGAGGTCTTACGAGTGGTAAGAGTACCCTTTTGCCCCAAAAGTCTAAGGGAAATTTATTTCAAGGCTCATCGTGGGTCCTTTCGTGCCTCAGGGGCCCAGGAAAAAGATAAATCCTTCAAGGCCACAGGCGGTCACAAGCAGCCATGGTCCGGGAAGCCCAAGGCCGGTCAGTCCGGTGCGACAGCCCAGTCTTCCTCCTAAAGGGACACCCTCACCCGTTTCAGGGGTGGTGGGACTTCTGCGTTATTCAGGAACCCTGGTTGTCCAAAATTCGGGTCAGGTGGGTTCACAAACTGATTCGTTCAGGGTACAAGATCGAATTTCGATCTTGCCCTGCAGACAGGTTCTTTCCATCAAATCTGTCTGGCTCCCGATCGTTTAAAAGATCCTCAAGGGGGCGGTGCAAGATTTTCTTGCAAGAGGTGTTATTGTGCCGGTCCCTCAGCGGGACAAGTTTCACGGGTTCTATTCCAACCTGTTCACGGTGCCCAGAAAAGAGGGAATAGTGCGTCCAATTCTGGACCTCAAGTCTCTGAACCGCCTTGTGCAGGTGCAGAAGTTCCAGATGGAATCCATCCGGTCGGTGGTGGCATCTTGAGTCCAGGGGTTTTTCTGGCTTCCATCGACTTAAAGGCTGCGTATCTGCACATCCGTATCTACGAAGGTCATCAGCAGTATCTCTGCTTCACATTGGCCACAATTTGTGGCATTACCCTTCGGTCTCGCTTCGGCTCCCAGGGTATTCACCAAGGTTTTGGCTCCAGTGCTAACTTTGCTGCGCATCAGGGGGATTGCGGTCCTCTGTAATTGGGACGACCTCCTGTTGAGGGCGAGCTCGTATGCCTCTCTGGCGAGCAATCGGACGGTCAAGGTTCAGACGCTCTGAGTTCGGGTGGACCATCAACTTTCAGAACTCGGCACTGACTCCGTCAGTTTGTTTCGGTTACCTGGGGATGGTCCTGGACTCCGCTCAAGCAAAGGTTTTTCTCTCGAAGGAGAAACTTCGGACTCTGCAGGGCGAGATCAGGTCCCTCAGGGACAACGATCTCTCCTCTCTACGGACCGGCATGTGGTCTTTGGGTCTGATGGTTTCGGCCTTCAAAGCCATCCCGTTAGCTCAGTTTCACACGAGAACTCTGCAAGCAGAGATTCTTGCCAGGTGGGACAGAAAGCCTCAGTCTTTTGACAGGAGGATATCGTTGAGCCTCCTCACGAGGATGGACCTTTCGTGGTGGCTGCGGTCACCCGCTCTAAAACGAGGCAAATCCTTTCTGCCTCTACTGTGGACATTGGTTACCATGGATGCCAGCCTGTCGGGTTGGGGTGGAGTTCTGGACACACTTTGTGCCCAGGGGACGTGGTCGGCGGAGGATTCCTCACGATAAACTTGAAGATCCAAGCAATCAAGCTCTGCTTGTTCCATTGGGCGACTCGGCTACAGATTCGCCCGGTTCGTATTCAGGCGGACAACGCCACGCCGGTGGCTTATCAAGGGGGCTCCAAGAGTGCCCGGGAGGCCAAGGAAGTGGCCGAAATCCTGTCTTGGGCCGAGGACGCACTTCCAGCGATTTCAGCGGTTAACATTCCGGGAATGGGAAAACTGCCAGTCCTTGGACCAGGAGGAATGGTCCCTGCATCCGGAGGTATTTCGCCTCCTATGTGCCCTGGAGGGGGACACCGGACTTGGATCTGTTCGCGTCCCGTCTCAACAAAACGGTGGGAAGGTTCGTGGCCAGAACCCGCGATCCTCTGGCGGACGCCATAGACGCGTTGGTGGTGCCCTGGCACCAGTATCTGCTGATTTATGCCTTCTCTCCGATTCAACTGCTGTCCAGGTTCCTCCGCTGGTTGCAGGTAATTCTGGTGGCCCCAGACTGGCCTCGTCGGTCTTGGTACGCAGTCCTCCTGCAGATTGTCGAGCCTCCCTGTCGGCGATCAAAGGTCAGTTGTCGACCTTAGCCATTTTCTGTCAGCGTCCCTTGGCTACTAATTCCTTGATTCACACCTTTATTCAAGGGGTGCGTCATCTGGCTCCCCCGAGGAAGGCTCCTTTGCCTCCGTGGGACCTGAATTTGGTTTTGTCCATTTTACAACGGCCTCCCTTTTGAGAACATCAGATAAATAGCTTTGCCTGTAAGTTGCTTTTCTGGTGGCTATCACTTCTACTTGCAGAGTGTTGGTATTGGTGGCTCTGTCTTGCCGCTCTCCTTATCTGGTTGTTCATAGGGATAAAGTGGTCTTGCGACCCAGTCAGTCTTTTCTACCCAAGGTGGTGTCTGCTTTCCACCTCAACGAAGAAATTGTTCTACCTTCACTTTGTGCGACTCCCACGCATCCCAAGGAATTTGCCTTGCATTCTTTGGATGTGGTCCGGGCAGTCAGGGTTTACCTGTCTGCCACGGAGTCTTTTAGGAAGTCTGATTCCCTGTTTGTCCTTCCCGAGGGGCCTCGGAAGGGTTTGACTGTGTCCGCTGCAACCATTTCTAAATGGATCAGACAGACTATTGTTCAGGCCTATTCAATCAAGAAATCAGGTTTCTCCTTTCCCTGTGAGGGCTCATTCTACTAGAGCTGTCAGTGGCTCTTGTGCGGTTCACCATCATACTTTCTGTGGCTCAGGTGTGCAAAGTGGCGACCTGGTCGTCTGTGCAAACTTTAACAAAATTTTACAAAATTGATATGGCATCCTCGGATACTTTCCTTTTGGCTGCAAGGTTTTGAGCGCAGCGGTTGTTTGAAGAGACATGTTTTTATGTCTATTAGGAAAACTGAACTACCCAACTAGTGCCATCATCCAAAGTAATATAGAAAATGGGAGTTTGTGGGGAATCATGGGCTGGAAAACCAAGACCCAAATTGGTTCATCCCAAAAACAGAAGACTGGACTTTCTAAGGCACATCATGAAATGAATCATAGCGACTCACAAATTCTCTTAAAACATAATTTTATTACAAAATAGAGTTACAGTAAAATTATTTGAGAGGACAAAGTGTCTAGACAAAACATGTATGACGTGTGAAGACAGTGGTTTTGTTTAAAAACGAATAACCCAAGACTATTCTCCTAACGAGAATGGGAAAATAGTGTGGATTATTATAAATTCACAGTTATTTGAAATCACATCATAAGATACATAGTCACATCTGATATTTGGGTCTACGCGTTTCGCAGCGTGCTTCTTCAGGACCGTATTTATACAACAGAAGTTTCTTAAAGTAAACAGAACATTCATTAGTATCAAGATAGCAAACATAGCAAAATAACATTCATGCTGAAGTCTATATGCTGTGTAGGGAACACGCCTGTACTAGGGTGTAGCCAACGTCTCCCAGGCGAGCATAGTGGACACCGAAAAAAATAAGGGTCTATGGCAAGATTGATGAAAAAGTGAGTAAATGAATAACTGTCAGTGGGCATGGATCGACATTATAATTTGCCTTCTACAGATAAAGATGGTTTATTTAGATATAAAGAGTGAAAGATTACCCTGGCTTGTACATATATAGTATAGACCCTTTTAGGCTAAGCCCTTAACCATGTAAAAATATACAGGTGGGGTAGACTCCGGATTGGTAAATCCTGGGGTCAAATCAAGCCCTATATAGTAGAACAAAAGAATGATAATCACCAAGACATGTTCATTATTTGCCATCATATAGAGCAGAAGCTATATACAGGCATACCCCACTTTTAAGTACACAATGGGACCAGAGCATGTATGTAAAACGAAAATTTTCTTAAAGTGGAGTTTCACCCTAAATTTATACTTACCTCCATCTTCTCGCTCCGGGTCACCTGAAAAACAAATGGATAATCACTTTTTTTTTTTTTTTTACTTACCTCGTAGAGAAGAAAATATACTTGCCTTACTTCCTTCTTCCTTCCCTCGGCGGCCACGGCCCGTCACTTCCTGGCTTTGCAATGATTCCTGGGAGCTGAACGTCATCGCTCCCAGGAATCATTGCGCCTGCACCGGCCCCGACATCAGTTCCGGGGCGGGCGCGTCATTCCCTTCTAAACCGCTTCTGGGCATGCCCAAAAGCTGTGGAGGGATGACGCGTGCACCGGAAGTGACGGCGGGACCGGTGCAGTGCATCGTGGGACCGAAGAAGACGGAAGAGGACGCAGAAGAGGGTCGCGCTGGCTTCAAGCTGCCCACACCTGAGATGGCAGCGCTGGACAATACTTTTTCAAGGTAAGTATTTGTCCTAAAAGGTAAGTGCAACCCGGGACAGATCAGAGGCTAGCCATTGTGGAATGTACTTGCCTTGACTGTCCCGGGGGTATTTTTATTAAAAAACTATTCCCAGGGTGGAACTCCCGCTTTAAAGTGAAGCAATACCTTTTTTCATTTCTCAATGCATGTAAATACACTAACTCCATAGGAAATCTTGGTCAGCTTGACATGGCATTGCACCCAAATCATGTGACAAGGACACCAAGCTTGGGGAGCATGTTAAGGGGATCCAGGATCATGACATAGTAGATTACCTTGGCAAGCTGGCCAGCCACAAAAAAGATATTTTGTAGTCCTGGGTCCCCTCTCTGTGCTCCAAATTTGGTATCCCTGTCACTTATGGTTTGGGAGCAGTGCCATGTCAAGTTGACCAAGATATCCTATAGACGCCAATGTTAAAAACCGGGAGTAGTGTCATGCCAAGCTGAACAAGCTGTGTCCTTACTCGCGATAGTACTTAAAGTGAGTGTACTTAAAGCGGGGTATGCCTGTATTCATATGAGAGTACCTCGAGATTTCTGAGATTGTAATATGGTGGAAAACGGGACAAGTTGTATATTGTATATCCTCCAGAACGGGGGAAGAGTGGAATAATATGTCTGGATAAGAGGATAAATCATATATTTTATAGGTGTTCCACCAAATCTTATACAACAATGGATAGACAAAAAGGAAGAACATTACCTTTTCAAGATAGTTGATGGCCGAATAAGGGTATATTTAGGTAATTTAACTCTTAAGGTAAAGCCAACCAGCCTAAAGGGAATATGTTTTTTTATTATAAATATATATATTGTGTTCTCTTTTATCTAAAAACCATGTTGTATATGTATTTGCAAGTATAAAGAGCAACTTACATCATCCTAGTAAATCGCCCAGGTTATGGGTTGGCGATATTTGTTTGAATCATATTCATGGAGAGACTGATTGATTCCACTCAAAAAACAGCAATAGTCCCCCAAAGATTTTTTGGAAATCAAAACTGAAGGTATTCAGGCTGTAAGCACTGTTTTTCCGTTAGTAAAGTTAAAAAGTAAAATAAAGTCTCGAGGGAATCTGCCAGAAAAATACCTGATATGTTTGGTGTTTGCCGCATGTCCCGCCGCCATATTGATGGTCGGCGAGACTGACCCTTAAATAGAGCGCCCTCCACACCGCCAATCCGGAGCCGGGGGTCGAGGGGAGGAGACTCCTCCCTGAGCGACGTCATGACAGACGCCGCTACGTCCGTGCTCCCGTTTCGACGGTGCGCACGCCTCAAGGAACTCGTCACTAAAACCGGAAGTGACGAGAACCAGGAAGTGACCGGTCATCGGCGCATCCTAGATTTTATTTTACTTTTTAACATTACTAACGGACAAATATTGTGCTTACAGCCTGAATACCTTCAGTTTTGATTTCCAAAAAATCTTTGGGGGACTATTGCTGTTTTTTGAGTGGAATCAATCAGTCTCCATGAATATGATTCAAACAAATATCGCTAACCCATAACCTGGGCGATTTACTAGGATGATGTAAGTTGCTCTTTATACTTACAAATACATATACAACATGTTTTTAGATAAAGGAGAACACAATATATATATTTAAATAAAAAAAAAATATATATTCCCTTTAGGCTGGTTGGCTTTACCTTAAGAGTTAAATTACCTAAATATACCCTTATTCGGCCATCAACTATCTTGAAAAGGTAATGGTCTCCCTTTTTGTCTATCCATTGTTGTATAAGATTTCGTGGATCACCTATAAAATATGATTTATCCTCTTATCCAGACATATTATTCCACTCTTCCCCCGTTCTGGATGATATACAATATACAACTTGTCCCGTTTTCCACCATATTACAATCTCAGAAATCTCAAGGTAATCTCATATATAAATATATAGCTTCTGCTCTATATAAAGGTAAATAATGAACATGTCTTTTCTTCTTCTACTATATAGGGCTTGATTTGACCCCAGGATTTACCAATCCGGAGTCTACCCCACCTGTATATTTTTACATGGTTAAGGGCTTAGTCTAAAAAGGTCTATACTATATACGTACAAGCCAATGTAATCTTTCACTCTTTATATCTAAATAAACCATCTTTATCTGTAGAAGGCAAATTATAATGTCAATCCATGCCCACTGACAGTTATTCATTTACTCACTTTTTCATCAATCTTGCCATAGACCCTTATTTTTTTTGGCGTCCTCTATGCTCGCCTGGGAGACGTTGGCTACACCCTAGTACAGGTGTGTTCCCTACACAGCATATAGACTTCAGCATAAATGTTATTTTGCTATGTTTGCTATCTTGATACTAATGAATGTTCTGTTTACTTTAAGAAACTTCTGTTATATAAATACGGTCCTGAAGAAGCACGCTGCGAAAAGCGTAGACCCAAGTATCAGACGTGACTATGTATCTTATGATGTTATTTCAAATAACTTTGTGAATTTTTAATAACCCACACTATTTTCCCATTCTCGTTAGGAGACCATATGGGTTAAAATAGTCTTGGGTTATTTGTTTTTAAACAAAACCACTGTCTTTACACATGTCATACATGTTTTGTCTAGACACTTTGTCCTCTCAAATAATTTTGCTGTAACTCTATTTTGTAATAAAATTATGTTTTAAGAGAATTTGTGAGTCGCTATGATTCATTTCATGATGTGCCTTAGAAATTCCAGTCTGTTTTTGTGATGAACCAATTTGGGTCTTGGTTTTCCAGCCCATGATTCCCCACAAACTCCCATTTTCTATGTTTTTATGTCTTTCTGGGGTGTTTTTTTTTTTTTTTCTTGGTTAGCTCCTGTTGAGCTTCTATTTGCCTTGTTGGCTCAGTTTTTTTTCCTCTGGCCTGGTTGCCACTTTGCCTTTTCTGTAGGTTGCATCTTCCCACCCCTCACACCTGTTCTGCTTTGGGACGTCCCACTTGTGAAGGCTTTTGAACGGCTGCGACTGTCAGTGGACGTAAGAGAAAATTAAATTTTTGTAAGAACTTGCCGTAAAACTCTTTTGAGTCATCTGACAGTCGCGGCCCCCACCCCTCTGGTTTTCTTTTTTTGGGGTTGATGCCTTCCGAGAACAGTACTAAGTGTGTCTGGGTAATGTCTGAGGGACGGCCCCCTAGAGGTGTGTCTCAGTGTAAAAGTTTTTGCTAATCCTTTCACTGCCTAGCTTACTCCTGCAGAGGGTGCCGTTAGCCACTCGTGAAGGCTTATGAACGGGCTGGGACTGTCAGAGGACTCAGAAAAGTTTTCTGGTAAGTTCTTCCAAAAACTCCAATTTTTTTTTTTTTGTTATTCTCTTCTGGGTCTTTTACCTGGGAGAGATGCTTTTTTGGTTGAGCTCCATGTTGCCTGGATGGCTAGGTTTAGCCTCTTGGAGTTGATGGTACTGTCTGGTTGCGTTTTTCTCACCGCTCATGCCTATACTGCTTTGGGACATCCCACTCAGCTCATGAAGATGAGGCTGCGTTTGTCGATGGACGATAGAGAAAATAGGATTTTTGTAAGATCAGAGAAATATTTTACGGTAAGATGTCCATCAACAGACGCAGCACTCGCCCCTCTGTATGGGGATGTTTCTTTTGTCTTCACTGCTTGCAACTAAACTGATGTGCTTGGCTGTGGCAGTGGGGGTTATGCCTGGAGGGACAGCCTCGTGGGCGTGTACATGTTTAAAGTTTTGTACTAACGTACTGCCTAGACTACTCCTGCAGGTGGCAGCATAACCCACTCAGCTCATGGAGATGAGGCTGCATTGGTCGATGGACATCGGAGAAAAAGATTTTATGGTAAGATCTTACAAAAATCGTATTTCTCTTACATCTTGACAGTCGCAGCCCGTCCAGTATTCCTTCACCATTGGGTAATGCGCACTCTGCAGGAGCAGGCTAGGTAGCGAAAAGGTTAACAAGCAAAGCTTTACAACAAGACACACCTCTTGGGGGCTGTCCCTCAGACATTGCCCATCAGCCACTTGGTGCCGCTCTCCAGTTTCTTGCTGCCTACCTCAGGAGTAGGAATAGGGTACCCTGCTGGGAGGCCCTTGTCAGTTTATTTTCTTTAAAAATGTTTTTATTTTATTTTTTCACTTACTATTGCTAGTTAGGGGGATCCTCTGGAGGACTACAAGCGACAGCAGAGCTGGGCCTCGCATAGGATAATCTAGATCCTTACAGTGTACCAGCCTGCCAGCGAGCGTGCACAGGTTATTGGTACGCCCAGGCCTCGCCACGACAGTGCCCCTGTGGATGGGGACGAGCCTGTGGAGAGCTTCTCTTCGCCGGGAATGTCTCCACTTCGGAACGCCCTGTGTTGCAAGCGTCCCTTAATGGCTGACAGCACCACCACTCAGGGTGGCAGGTGTTCGTATCGGAACAGAGCCTGCGGTCCGTGGTATGGTGAGTGCTACTTCCCCCTGTGTCCCTGGGACAGTCGCTGTGGGGGAGTCATGTGGGCCCACTCCTAGGGGAGGGCAGAAATTATGGTCTCTAGTGTCCCCCCCCCCCCCCCTCCCAGACGATTTGGATGGCCCCTACCTCTCTGGCCCTTTGGGGGCGCTCTGCGGTGAACACTGCCTTGTGGGGGGTTTATTACCTTATCCTGGGGGTGTCTCTGAGGGATCCCCGCGGGGGCCAGCTCCTGGGTATGCTGACTTTTGAAGCCGTTCAAATAGTCCGCCATTTTGGGTGAGGGCAGTTTCACTGGCTTACCTGTGTGGGCAGCAGCTATTTTACTAGGCATTTGGCGCCGGTTCGGGCGCCATCTTAACTGCGTTGGCCATTTTGCGAGTGCTTTGTTCACATTAACTGTGGCTCAGGGCGCTACATCGGCCTCTAGTGATTGAGGTCACTTCCTTCTGCTGCAGCAGCTCGTGAGAGGGTCAGTTACAATGTGACACTGTGGGGCTGTTTTTTTCAGGCATTTCACCCTAAAACTGTGCTTTTACTGTTTTCTACATCCTTTAAAAAGGGACTCCGGCGGCGGTGCGGATTTGCGGTGAGGACCGCAAAAATCGCTGATTTAAAGGGCCAATGTCCAAAATTTTTTTTTTTTTATTCAAAAAATGGAGTACTAGGATAGCTATTTCACCACAGACCTGGTTGTTGCTTCGGGAACTCCGAAAACAACGTCCATGGCCTTCTTATCTGTTACAATGGCGACTTTGGAGTCAAAAGTTTGATCTGCTGATGTCTGAACGTACTGTTCTAAAATGGCTGATGCCCTCCCAGTCTTCTGACTCAGAGCCTGTTTTTGTTGCCGCGGACAATGCCCCCTCTGGGGGTCCCTGTCCTTGCATTCCAAAGGGGAGGAGGGGGAGTCCTCCGCTGCGGCGCGGGACCGCGCTGTAGTTTATGCACTTACTCTGTCAAGGAGACTTTGAATATTGATGATGTGCACTCCCAGTCAGTTAAACTGGTTTCCTTCGGGTCCCGAAAAGCCCAGAAGTCGGGTCAGGTTTTCGTCTGCCCCTGGGAGTCTCACGAAACCGTGAACGTACAGTGGCGTCGCATCAAGCATTTGCTGGTTTTGCATGAGCGGTTTCAACACTGTTGCCCCTTTGCGGACCTGGTCAACGTTGGACGGCGCTGCCTAAGGTGGATCACACTGTGTCCAGATTGAAATACTCCATGTTGTTGCCCGTGATGGATTCCCCGGTGTTCAGTGACCCGGCAAGTAGGCGCGTGGAAACGCTTTCCCGCCTCTTGTATTTGGTGGCGGGCTCTCTGCTCCTACCTATGTTCGCTTCTGTGATGGTTTCACGAATGGTCACTGAATGGTTCAAGGTGCTTGGGCGCACCTTAGTGGCAGAGTCGGTCCCTCTGACTGTTCTTGACCTGGTGGATCAAATAACCCGGGCCGTGATGTATCTATGTGATGCGGCTCCTTTGGTCCCAAGGTTATCTGCAGTTGGGGTTGCAATCCGCCACATTCTTTGGCTAAACAGCTGGTCGGCTGACCACGCTTCCAAGCAGACTGTGTCTGATGTCCCTTGTCTGGGAGATCGACCTTTTGGGGATACCTTGGATGTATCGATCAGGGTCTTAGGGGAGTTAAGAGTGCCTTTTCCCCCCAAACCTCTAAAGGTAAATCACCCTGAGCTAGGTGGGGTCTTCCCTTCAGGGCTCATTGTGGGTCCTTTTTTCGTGCCTCGGGCACAGGAGAAAGGTAAATCCTTCAAGGTCTGGGAAGCCCAAGGCCGGTTGGTCCAGTGCGGCGGCCCAGTCCTCCTCTGCCTGAAGGTACGCCCTCACCAGTTTAAGGGGTGGGGGGATGTCTGTGTTGATATCGGGAACCCCGGTTGTCCCAAATTTTGGACAGGTGGGTTCACAAACTGATTTGCTCAGGGTACTAAGATTGAGTTTTGATCTCGCCCCGAAGACAGCTTCTCCATCAAATTTCCCTCTGTCTCCCGATCGTTTGAGGGATCTAGTGGGGGCTGTGGAAAATCTTCTTGCCCAAGGAGTTATACCGGTCCCTCAGCGGGATTGGTTTCACTGGTTTTATTCCAACCTGTTCACGGTGCCCAGAAAAGGGGGCAAAAGTGCGTCCGATTCTGGATCTTAAGTCTCTGATCCGCTTTGTGGGTACAGAGGTTCCGGATGGAATCCATCCGGTCGGTGGTGACGTCAGGTCTAGCAGTTTTTCCTTCCTTTTTTTTGCCTCCATCGACTTGTAGGATGCATATCTTCACATCCCTTTCTACGAAGGTCATTAGCAGTATCTCCGCTTTGCAGTGGCCGAGGACCACTTTCAATTTTGTGGCATTACCCTTTGGTCTAGCTTCAGCTCCCAGGGTATTCACCAAAGTTTTGGCCCTGGTGCTGGCTTTGCTGTGCAAGAGGGGGGTTGTGGTCCTCTTTTATCTGGGTGACCTCCTGTTAAGTTTGTGTGCCACTCTGTCGAACGACCTGACAGTTACGGTTCAGACGCTCCAGGAGTTTGGGTGGACCTTCAATTTCCAGGAGTCGGCACTGACTCCGCCAGTCCGTCTGTTACCTGGGGATGGGCCTGGACTCTGCTCAAGCGACGTTTTTTTCTCTTCCCCCCCCCCCCCCCCTCCGATAAATGTCTTGGAGCTTTGAGCGCTCAAGCTATGCTTGTTTCGTTGGTTCGTGTTCACACGGACAACGCCACGGTGGTGGCTTACATCAATCTCCAAGGGGGAACCAGGAGTGCTCGGGCAGCCAAGGAAGTGGCTGAGATCCCGTCTTGGGCTGAGGCGCACGTTCCAGCAACTTCGGCTGTTCTCATTTCCGGGAGTGGAAAAACTGGCAGGCGGACTATTAGTCAGTCCTTGGATCAGGGGGAATGGCCCCTGCATCCGGAGGTTTTTCATCTCCTGTGTGCCCGGTGTGGGACTCCAGACGTGGATTTGTTTGCGTCCCGTCTCCACAAAAAGATGTGGAGGTTCGTTGCCAGTACCCATGATCCTCTGTTGGACGCCACGGACTCGTAAGTGGTGCCCTGGCACTGGTATTGGCTGATTTGTGCTTTCCCTCTGATTCACTCGTTGTCCAGGTCCATCCGTGGGTTATCGTTGGAACAGGTGCAGGTAATTCTGGTGGCCCCAGACTGACCTCGTTTGGTCTTGGTAAGTAGACCTCATGCAGATGGTCGTCGAGCCTCCCTGGCGGCTACCTCTGTGAGAAGATCTGTCTCAAGGGCCGATCTTCCTTCCTGCTTTGCAGTCTCTGGCTTTAACGGAGTGGCTGTTTAAAGCCTGGTATTGAGAGACAGAGGTCTCTCGGATGCTGTCATTCCTACCTTACAGAAGGCTCGGAAGACTACCTCCAGAAGGATTTACCATCGTACCTGGAAAGCGTCTATTGCCTGGTGTGAGTCGCAAGGGTTTCATCCGCACTCTTTTTCGGTGGCGAGGGTTTTGGCCTTCCTGCTGGAAGGTGTGGATCAGCACTTGGCGCTGGACACGATCAACGGTAGGTTGTCGGCCTTAGCCGTTTTCTTCCAGTGTCCCTTGGCGACTAATTCCTTGATTCGCCCCTTTTGTTCAAGGTTTGCGTCATCTGCCTCCCACGCGGAAGGCTCCTTAGTCTCCGTGGGACCTGACTTGGTTTTGTCTGTTTTACAATGCCCCCCCCCTTTTTAGAACTTCAGAAGAATAGCTCTGCCTGTGTTGTGCCAGAATGTTGCTTTTTTGGTGGCGATCGCCTCTGCTTGCAGACTGTCTGAATTGGCGGCTCTGTCTTGCCGTTCGCCTTATCTGCTTGTTCATGGGCATAAAGTGGTCATGAGACCCAATCAGTCTTTTCTCCATATGGTGGTATCTGCTTTCCACCTCAACGTAGATATGCTTTTACCTTCAATTTTGCGAAGCCCATGCATCCCAAGGAATTTGCCTTGCATTCCTTGGATGTGGTTCGGGCGATCAGGTTTTTCCTGTCTGCCATGGAGTCCTTTAGAAAGTCTGATTCCTTTGTCCTTCCAAGGAACCTCGGAAAAGTTCGGCTGCGTCCGCTGCTACCATTTCCAAAAGATCCAGAAAGACTTTTGTTCAGGCCTGTTCACTAAAGGGTCAGGTGCTTCTTTTCCCTGCGAGGGCACACTCTACTAAAGCCGTTGGTGCCTCTTCGGCTTTTCGCCATCAGGCTTCTGTGGCTCCGGTGTGCGAAGCAGCGACATGGTCGTCTGTGCACTTTCACAAAATTTCTACGAACTTTAAGCAATGGCATCCTCGGATGCTTCCATTTGGCCGCAAAGTTTTGAGCACGGCAGTTCTTTGAAGAGACGTGGTGTTCTGTCTCTTCTTGGGGTGAATTTGGTTCTGGGGTTGGCTCCTGTTTAGCTTCTCTTGGCCTGTTTGGCTTAGTTTTTTGTCTGGCCTGGTTGTAACATTGCCTTTTCTTTGGTTGCGTCTTCACACCTGCACTGCTTTGGGATATCCCAATGGTGAAGCAATACTGAACGGGCTGTGACTGTCAGAGGACGTAAGAAAATAGAATTTCTCTTACGTCCTCCGACAGTCGCCGCCTCTTCATATTCGTCACTAATGGGGTTATTGACCTTTGCTCCGTAGGAGTAGCTAGGCAACAGAATATATTAATATCAAAGCTTTTAGCATATCCCACCCCCAGGGGGTGGTCCCCTCAGTCCATACCTCCCTGCTTCCTGCATTTCCAACTCAGTTTCTAATGCCTAGCTCAGGAGTAGGTTGGGCTGTTCCTGTGCTGGGGCTCTTAGTCTCAGCTTCTTTTCTCTTTTTGATTTTATTTGAAGTTTTTTCTCTTTCTTTTACTTAGCTGTTTTTTTTCAGCGTTAGTTACTTCTGATGAAGATGATCGTGCAGAGCTGGGTCTGTCTGGCCACCCTGGATCCCATTGCTCAGGGCCAGGGGCTTCCCAGCCTGCCGTTGAGCGTTCAGCTTAGGTTTTGCCCTGGCACATTGAATGACCCATCCCTGTTCGCTGCAGGGATGCTATCGGTGAGGTGGCTACCTCACTGGACGCCATTGCGGTTTCGCACCGCAGTTCCGCTGCGTCATGCTTGCGACACTCCCTGTCCTCAGTGCAGCGGTTTGGTCGCTGGAGCAGGCTCCCCACGCCATCCGGACTGGTAAGTGTAACTATGTGGGGACCTGTCTGTTTGGGTGTCAGTCTGGGACTGTGTGACCCTGCATGTCTGTGTGGCTGCTGTGCTCCCTGTCAGTTCCTGGACTTGCTGCCTGTGTGTGGGCTGTGAAGGGGGGGGGGGGCTCTCCCGCTCTGCTGGGTGTCATAGTGAAGCAGTCAGATTTTAGGCATGCTGTGCGGTGATCGCTGCGGCGATCCGCCATTTTTTTGAGGCAAAAAAAAATTTGTGGCAGGTCCTGTGAGGTAATCTACGGCGTTTTTGGTGCCAAACGCCGCCATTTTGAGCGGTGATCGATCAGGCCACATGTCGGCGCCATGTTCTATTTGCCCAAGGATTCCTCAGCCGAGCGGCCATGTTTGTGTAGCCTTGCATAGGCTTCATAGTCTTGCATCACTTCCTTTTGCTCTGGGACAGCGATCGGTGCAGCAGCCTGTGTGATCTCTCCAGGTTTTTATATTTCCTTTTTTCCTGTATTCCTTGCCCAGTTTCTTGTCCCTGTGGGGGTCGGTGTATTCAGTGGGTGCGGTGGGCTACGCTCGCCGCGATCTTAAAGGGGCAGTACCCCTTTATTACTTATTTTGCTGGGGCATGGATTCTCAGGATTGCAAGTTTCCTCCCACCTTGGTGGGGGGCCAAGGGGCTGCTGCTTCCCCCGAGGGGGCTGATCTGGCCACTATTGTGGCAAACTTAGCTGCTCAAGTGCAGATGCTGGTGGCTGATCGATCCACAAAACGGCCCAGGGTGTCTATTTCCTCTGATTCAGAGGGCGATGGGGCTGCTATGGCTGGAGTGCCCTTCTCAGGGTCTCACTCATCCCTAGACCTTGTGGGGTCTGACGGGGAGGCTGAGGTGGAAGGGGTTGATAATTCTCCCCCTGGCTCGTCTGAAGAGCTTGCACTCATGGATGAGTTGGTTGCTTCTATCAAACAAACGCTGCATTTGCAGGATGAACCATGTCCTCCTGCTTTGATGTCCTCTTATGGGACGCAAAGGAAACGCAAAACATCGCAGGTTTTTCCTAGCTCTACGGAATTTCAGCGCGCGGTTGATGAGCAATGGCGCAATTTAAAGAAGCCTTTTGCTGTGCCAAGTAGGTTCAAGCTGCGTTATCCCTTTACACCAGCTACTGATGAGCGTTGGTGTGTGCCGCCTCAGGTGGATCACGCGGTGGCAATTTTGAATGAATCAACTGCGATCCCTGCTGAGGATACCCCTGTGTTCCGGGACCCGACGGACAGGAGGTTGGAATCTCTGGCCCGTCATGCTTATACGGTTGCTGGCTCTATGCTGAAGCCTATTTTTGCTTCCATTATGGCAGCCCAGGCTATTGCGGATTGGACGCAGGTGCTCAGGCGCACTCTGGTGGCTGACTCTGCCCCGCCGACAACTTTGGCTATGGTGGATCAGATTCATCAGGGTGTCATGTATTTGTGTGATGCGGACTTGGATTTAGTCCCTTTGGCTGCACGTCTTTCTAGTGTGGCGGTCTTGAACCGTCGCCTGATATGGCTGAAATGTTGGTCTGTTGACCAATCTTCCCGCAAGACTTTAGCTAATTTGCCCTACGCGGGATCTCGCCTTTTTGGCGAATCTTTGGATACTCTGATAAAGGGTATTTCTGGGGGTAAGAGCACTCTCTTGCCCCAATCTCACAAGAATAAGTTTGTTCGTGGTAAGAATGCCTCGTTTAGGCCCTCTCAGGGGTCCTTTCGTGCCTTTCGGTCGCACTAGAAGGGCAAGCCCTTCAAAGGCCAAGGCTCCCAGAAGAAGCTGTGGACGGGTAAGCAGAAGTCCGGCCAGTCCGGATCCGCTGCCCATAACAATGCGGCCTTAAGGGGCGCCCTCACCCGTTTCTGGGGTGGGGGGACGTTTGCTCGGTTTTCTTCGACCCTGGCTGGACCGCGTTCGGGACAGGTGGGTTCAGGAAATCGTTCGATCTGGATACAAGATCGAGTTTCTCTCTCGGCCGGCGGGCAGATTTTTCCCCTCAAACCTTCAGCTGACTCCGGAGCGCTTGCAGGATCTGCACCTGGCGGTGCGGGACCTGCGGGCCCAGGGAGTGGTGGTTCCGGTGCCTCATCGGGACAGATTTCGGGGGTTCTATTCCAATCTGTTCACTGTGCCCAGAAAGGAGGGCAAGGTACGTCCGATTCTGGACTTGAAAGCTCTGAACCGCTTTGTGCGGGTTCGCAAGTTCCGCATGGAATCCCTGCGATCAGTGGTGGCTGCCCTGGTTCCGGGGCAATTCATGGCCTCCATCGACTTGAAGGATGCATACCTTCACATCCCCATTTTCGAGGGTCACCAGAGGTACCTTCGATTTGCCATTGCGGAGGATCATTATCAATTCGTGGCGTTGCCCTTTGGTCTCGCTTCGGCTCTGTGGGTTTTCACCAAGGTGCTTGCGCCGGTTCTGGCCTTATTGAGGGCCCAGGGCATTTCTGTCCTGGGGTATCTGGACGATATCCTGTGATTCGGTCTGCGACCAGTCAGGGCCTGGTGAACGACCTGTCCATCACGATGCAGACTCTGCAGGAATTCGGCTGGACGATCAATTTTCCAAAGTCAACGTTGTGTCCGTCGGTTCGTCTTCCCTACCTGGGGATGATTCTGGACTCTGTTCAAGCGAAGGTCTTCCTGCCGGAAGACAAGCTTCGGACACTTCAGTGCGAAGTCAGGTCCCTCAGGGACAATCAGTGCTCGTCCCTCCGGACGTGTATGAGGTGTCTGGGATTGATGGTTTCGGCCTTCGAGGCGATTCCCTTCGCCCAGTTTCACACACGGGAGCTTCAGGCGGAGGTCCTGGCCAAGTGGGACGGGCGTCCGCAATCTCTGGATCTACGGCTGTCGTTGAGCCATCTCACCCGAAGGGGTCTTTTGTGGTGGCTCCAGTCCCCGGCGGTGTCGGGGGGGGGGGGGGGGCGGCAAGTCCTTTCGTCCTTTGTCGTGGACGGTGATCACCACGGATGCCAGCCTGTCGGGCTGGGGTGGTGTTCTGGGCGTTCTGTCCGCCCAGGGAACTTGGTCGGAGGAGGAATCCTCCCTTCCGATCAACATTCTGGAATTGCGAGCGATAAATCTGTCTTCTGCGTGGACGGACAGGCTTCAGGGCCGTCCAGTTCGGGTACAGACGGACAATGCCACAGCGGTGGCCAACATCAACCACCAAGGGGGCACCAGGAGTGCCCGCGCGGCTCGGGAAGTAGCCGACATTCTGTCTTGGGCCGAGACGCACGTCCCGGCGATATCTGCAGTTCACATTCCGGGGGTGGAGAACTGGCAGGCGGATTATCTGAGCCGCCAGACCCTGGACCAGGGAGAATGGTCCCTTCACCCGGATGTCTTCCAGATTTTGTGCGCCAAGTGGGGGTCCCCAGATGTGGACCTGTTCGCGTCTCGTCTAAACAACAAGGTGGAAAGGTTCGTGGCAAGGACGCGCGATCCTCGGGCAGACGCCTCAGACGCGTTAGCGGCGCCCTGGCATCCGTATCGCCTGATGTATGCCTTTCCACCGATTCAGCTGCTGTCCAGGCTCCTTCGCAGGTTGGCCTCGGAACCGCACACGGTGATTCTGGTGGCACCGGACTGGTCTCAACGGTCTTGGTACGCAGATCTCGTGAATCTGGCGGTCGACGCTCCGTGGCGTCTGCCACTTCGAGTAGATCTCCTGTCTCAAGGACCGATATTCCATCCTGCTTTACAGTCGCTGGCTTTAACGGCCTGGCTGTTGAAAGCCAGGTCCTGAAGGATAGGGGTCTTTCCCCTGAGGTCATTCCCACTTTGATCAAGGCTAGGAAGGCCTCTTCGGGGAAGATTTACTACCGTACTTGGAAGGCTTACTTTGCCTGGTGTGAGTCCAGGGGGTATTCCCCTCGCTCGTGCTCGGTGTCGAGAGTGTTGGCTTACCTTCAAACGGGCGTGGACCAGCGTTTGGCGTTGGCCACGATTAAGGGTCAGATTTCTGCGCTGGCCGTTCTCTTTCAACGCCCTGTGGCGTCTAATTCTTTGGTTAGCACCTTTTGTTTTGCAACATGCTCCTTTTGAAAATATCAGGGAGATCTCGCTGTCTCTGTTGTCCAATAAGGTTGCCTTCTTGGTGGCGATCACTTCGGCTCGCAGGGTGTCGGAGCTGGCGGCCTTGTCCTGCAAATCTCCGTATTTGGTGATTCACTTGGATAAGGTGGTCTTGCGACCTAACCCGTCTTTTCTTCCGAAGAGGATCTCGGAATTTCACCTCAATGAGGATATTTTTCTGCCTTCGCTTTGCGCGAAGCCTAAGCGTCCGAAGGAGGTGGCTTTGCATTCCTTGGATGTTGTTAGGGCGATCAGGGTTTACCTGTCATCGACTAAATCCTTTCGCAAGTCGGATTCTCTTTGTCCTTCCTGAGGGACCTCGGAAGGGCATGGCGGCGTCGGCTGCGACCATCGCCAAATGGATCAGACAGACCATTGTGCAAGCCTATGCTTTGAAGGGGAAGGTTCCTCCTTTTCCTGTGAAGGCGCACTCTACCAGGTCTCGGAGTACGTCTTGGGCCTATCGTCATCAGGCTTCTGTGGCCCAGATGTGTAAGGCGGTGACTTGGTCGTCCATTCACATCTTCTCGAAATTTTACAAAGTGGATGTTCAGGCATCGGCAGATGCTTCCTTTGGCCGTAAAGTTCTTAGTGCGGCGGTGCCTTAAGGTCCCTTGTTTGGGCCCTTGGCCGTTGGGGTGTTTTTACCCCTAGGTTACTTGTTTTTTCCTGGGTTGTTGCTCCTGTTGAGCATGTTTTCCTGTTGCCCAGTTGGTTCTCTTACTTTGGTAAGGTTCCTTTCTCTGATGTGGGTACTGCGTTGCTTTTTTCCCGCCCCTCATGTCTACACTGCTATGGGACGTCCCCATTAGTGAAGAATATGAAGAGGCGGCGACTGTCGGAGGACGTAAGAGAAAACTGAATTTTTGTAAAATCTTACCTGTAAAATTCCTTTCTCTGAGTCCTCCAACAGTCGCCGCCCCCGCCCCTCTTTTGGGGTTTGTTTATGTACTCTACTGCTATGCTACTGAAACTGAGTTGGAAATGCAGGAAGCAGGGAGGTATGGACTGAGGGGACCACCCCCTGGGGGTGGGATATGCTAAAAGCTTTGATATTAATATATTCTGTTGCCTAGCTACTCCTACGGAGCAAAGGTCAATAACCCCATTAGTGAGGAATATGAAGAGGCGGCGACTGTCGGAGGACTCGGAGAAAGGAATTTTACAGGTAAGATTTTACAAAAATTCAGTTTTTTGTAAGACCTTACCGTAAAATAATTTTGAGTCAGACAGTCGCAGCCCCAGCCCCTCTATTTTTTGGGGTTGATTGTCTTCCTGTACTGCTTGCTACGCAACTAGAGAGCAGCACCAAGTGGCTGAGGGTTAATGTCTGAGGGACAGCCCCCAAGAGGTGTGTCTTGTTGTAAAGCTTTGCTTGTTAACCATTTCACTACCTAGCCTGCTCTTGCATTGAGGGCGCATAACCCAATGGTGAACGAATACTGAACGGCTGTGACTGTCAGAGGACTCGGAAAAAAGAATTTTACGATAAGTTCTTACAAAAATTCAATTTTTTTTGGACTTGCCATAAAATCCATTTCTCTGATGTTAGTTGACAGAAACAGCACACACCCCTCTTTGGAGTTGGGTTTTTTCTTCTGACACTGCTTGTTATATAACTGAATACTTATAGCAGGAAGTGGGAGTATACCCCCAGAGACTGCCCCATAGGCGTGCGCACACTTTTCTCTGCCTAGTTTCCTACTCTTGTAGGGGGCAGCATAATCCTATGGTCATGAAGATGAGGAGCTGTCCATCAATGAACATCAGAGAAATGGATTTCTCTTACGTCCTCCCGACAGTCGCCGCCCCTCATAAGTCATCACTATTGGGTATTGACTTCCGCTCCGCAGGAGTAGCTAGGCATAAGACTGAAGCCCCGTACACACGTATCGATTGTCGGCCGTAAATATTCGGCCATCGGCCGATTTGTAGGCTTGTTAGTTTGATGCTTCCGACAGCCGACAGCGCATTTTCGGCCGAACAGAATCTTTTGTGCAGACTTTAAAATATTTGTTGGCCGTCACCAGAACGGCCGATTGTTTGCCAGTCAGTACAGATTTCGGCCGACAGACAGATTAGCAAGACTGGGCATGCTCAGAAAAGAAAAAAGACAAGGAAAGTTAACCATTACATGACATCACTTCTGCAGTCGGCTGTTGTTGGCCGACAAAATTCATGTGCAGTCTTTTGCAGTTTTCAACAGACACGACAGCCCTGGACAAAAGACGGCCGATCGTTCAGCCGACGATCAGTACGTGTGTACGGGGCTTTAGTTAAAAGACAAAAGCATTTAGCATAGACACACCCATGGGGGCTGTCCCTCTGGTCAATACCCCCCTGCAGTAATCCCTCCCAACTCAGTTTGTCTGTCTAGCGTCAGGAGTAGTTAGGCTTCCCTGTGCTGGGGCTACAGTCTTAGCCTTTCTAATCTTTTCTTTGATTTTTATTTGCAAAATGTCCGTTTTTTTTCTTTGCTTTACTAGCTGTTTATTTTGTCAGCTTTATTTTAGTCGGATCTTCGTATGAAGATGGATCATGCGGAGCTGGGAATCGGACTGGCCGCCCTGGCTCTCCAGGGCAGAGGGTCAGATGGATCCCCAGCCCGCCATCGAGCGGCTATGGTTCGCCCTGGTGCTATGAACGACCCATCCCTGCTCGCAGCAGGGATGCAGCCTGTGAGGTGGCTACCTCACTGGACACATCTGTGGTCCTGTGCTGCAGTGTCCTGCGTTTTTTGGCTGACGGCATTCCCTGTCATCTGAGGACAGAGGCTTTCCGTTCATAGATGCACCCCACGCCATCCGGTACAGGTAAGTACTTTCTGTGTGGGGACCTCTGTCTGGGGTTGCAGTCCTGTGTTGCTGTGTGTCCCCTCATGTTTGTGCGTTTGTGGGGCTCCCTGATGCAATCCCTGCGGGGCTCTTCTTTATTACACTGCTGGCACTGTGTGGTGTGGGGGCCCCTCTCCTGTGTCACTTTTAGTGTTTGGGAGGTGCAGACTGTGTGTGAGGCGACCACTGCGGCTAAAAACCACGCAGTCAGCCATTTTGGATGTGGGCAGCATTTCTGGCTTCACTCTATGGGCTTTTACAGTAGCTTGCTATGTAGTGTTTTGGCGTTATCTTGTGTGTGGCAGAACGAACGTTCTGAGCACATGTCGACGGCCATCTTGCCGAAGCCTTCCATTCACTTCTATGGGCAGCCATTTTCCCTGGGCCTTTCAGCATATAGTTCAGCTTCTGGTGACCTCACTTATATTTCCTCTGGAACAGCGATCGGTGTGGTAACACTCTGTGGGGCTCTGCAGACTGTCTCTTCCATATCTCTCTGTTCTATCCTTCCTGGTTCAGTTTTGTCCCTTTTGGGGGGTCTGTGTATACGCTGTGGTGGCGTCTTTGGTGTCAAAAATAGAGGTGCTGATGGCTGAACGTGCTGCTAGGAAAAGGCCCAGATTCGTTTTCTCCCCTGATTCAGATGGTGATGTGGCTGGCGTGCCGTTTTCAGGGTCTCGCTCGTCCCTGGACCATCTGGGGTCTGAGGGGGAGGCGGAGGTGGAGGGGGTTGATGATTCTTCCCCAGGGTCGCCTGAAGAACGCGCACACATGGATGATTTGATTTCTTCTGTGAAAGAAACGCTACATTTGGAGGATGAGCCCACTCCTCCGGCCATTGTGTCCTCATTTGGTACACATAGGGCCCGCAAGTCGGCGCAGGGTTTTCCCTGCCCCGCTGAGTTTCATCACAGTGAATGAACAATGGCGCAGTTTAAAACGCCCCTTCACGGTGCCTAGTCGGTTTAAACTGCTGTACCCCTTTGCGCCTTCTACGGATGCGCGCTGGTGCGTGGCCCCCAAGGTGGATCACGCTGTGGCCGTGTTGAACAAGGCTACTCTGGTTCCCACTGAGGATCCCTCGGTGTTCCGGGATCCTACGGACAGGAGGTTGGAGTCTCTTGCCCGCCATGCCTATACGGTGGCGGGCTCTGTGCTCAAAACTATTTTCGCTTCTGTCATGGTGGCTCAGGCGGTGGCAGACTGGACTAAGGTGCTTAGGCGCACTCTCGTGTCTGATTCTGCCCCACCTGCTACGCTTGAAATGGTGGACCAGATTCATCAACGGTTCATTTTTTGTTTGCGATGCGGCCTTAAATGAGGCCCCTTTAGCTGCACGCCTGTCTAGTGTCGACTGATCTGGCTGAAGAGCTGGTCGGCTGACCAGACGTCACGGAAAACAGTGGCTGACTTTCCTTATGCTGGGTCTCGCCTTTTTGGCGAGGCTTTGGATTCTTTGGTGAAAGGAGTCACTGGGGGCTAAAGCACTCTGCTGCCCCAGAATCCGAAGAACAAGTCCTTTCGCAGCAAGCGGGGTCCCGCCTTTAGACCCACTCAGGGGTCCTTTCCTGCCTTTGAGACACAATTCAAGGGCCAAGGTGGCCAGAAGAAGCCCTGGGCGGGGTAAGCAAACGTCCGGCCATGCCGGCACGACGGCTCAGCCCGACTCTGCCTGAAGGGACGCCCTCACCCATTTCAGGGGTGGGGGGACGTTTGCGTGGTTTCCTCCAACCTTGGCTGCTCTGTATTCCGGACAGGTGGGTTCAGGAAATCATTCGATCAGGATGCAAGATCGAATTCCTTTCGCGGCCAGTGGACAGATTCTTTCCCTAAAATCTTCATTTGACCCCAGGGCGTTTACAGGACCTGCATCAAGCGGTGCAGGACCTCCTGGTCCGGGGGGGATTGTCACGGTACCTCATCGGGACAGGTTTCGGGGGTTTTACTCCAATCTGTTCACTGTGCCCAGTAAGGAGGGCAAGGTGCATCCTATCCTGGACTTAAAGGCTCTGAATCGGTTCGCCATTGCGGAGGACCATTATCAGTTTGTAGCGTTCTTTCGGTCTCGCTTCGGCCAAAGGTCTTTACCAAAGTGCTGGCACCTGTTCTGGGCCTGTTGAGGGCACAGGGCATTGCGGTCTTGGGATAACTGGACGATCTCCTGTTAAGATCGAGTGCTAGTCAGAGCCTGACGTGCGATCTGTCAACTACGGTACAGACGCTAAAGGAGTTTGGTTGGACCATCAACGATCAGAAGTCGACGTTGTCTCCTTTGGTTCGTCTTCCCCATCTGGGAATGTTTCTGGACTCTGCTCAAGCGAAGGTTTTTCTGCCGGAGGACAAGCTCCGGACCCTTCAAAACGAGGTCAGGTCCCTCAGGGACAACCAGTCCTCGTCGCTCAGCACCTGTATGCGGTGCCTGGGGTTGATGGTATCAGCCTTCGAGGCGATCCCATTTGCTCAGTTTCACACTCGGTCTCTTCAAGCAGAGATCTTGGCCAGGTGGGACAGACTTCCTCAGTCCTGGCTCTGAGGATTTCGTTGAGGCGCCAGACCAGAATGGTTCTTCTGTGGTGGCTTCAGTCCCCGGCTGTGTCAGAAGGAAAATCCTTCCGTCCGTTGCTGAACGGTGATTACCACGGATGCCAGCCTATAAGGCTGGGGTGGAGTCCTGGGCAACCTGTCTGTCAAGGGCACTTGGTCGGAGGAGGAATCCTCCCTTCCGATCAACATATTGGAGTTAAGAGCGATCAAGCTCTGTCTTTTCCAGTGGTCGGATCGACTTCGGGGCCGTCCTGTTCGGGTACAGATGGACAATGCTAACGATGCTAACGCGGTGGCTTACATCAACCACCAGGAGTGCCCGGGCGGCCTGGGAGGTGACCGGCATTCTGTCTTGGGCCAAGACTCATGTCCCGGCGATTTCGGCAGTTCATATTCTGGGTGTGGAGAATTGGCAGGCCGACTATCTGAGCCGCCAGACCCTGGACCAGGGGGAATGATCCCTACACCCGGAGGTCTTCCAAATGCTGTGTGCGAAGTGGGGATCCCCAGATGTGGATCTGTTTGCGTCTCGGCTAAACCACAAGGTGGAAAGGTTCGTGGCAAGAACGCGCGGACGGACGCCTCGGATGCGTTGGTGGCCCCTTGGCATCAGTATCGTCTTGGCATCAGTAGCCGGTCCTGGTACGCCGACGTTGTTCACCTGGCAGTCGAGCCTCCTTGGCGGCTACCGCTGCGGGAAGATCTACTGTCTCAGGGACCGATCTTCCAGCCTGCTTTACAGTCGCTGGCTTGAACGGCCTGGCTGTTGAAAGCCAGGTCCTGAGAGACAGGGGTCTCTCCCCAGAGGTCATTCCTACTTTAATCAAGGCTAGGAAAGCCTCGTCTGGTAAAATGTATTACCGTACCTGGAAAGCCTATTTTGCCTGGTGTGAGTCCAGGGGTTTTTCTCCTCGCTCATACTCGGTGACGAGAGTGTTGGCTTTCCTTCAGGCTAGTGTGGACCAGCGCCTGGCGCTGGCCACGATAAAGGGCCAGGTATCTGCACTGGCTGTCCTTTTTCAACGCCCTGTGGCGTCTCATTCCTTAATTCGCACCTTCTTTCAAGGTGTGCGACATTTGGCACCTCCCCGGAGGGAGCTTTTACCTCCATGGGACTTGAACTTGGTTCTGTCCCTCTTACAGCATTCTCCCTTGCCTCTGCTTTCTAAAAAGGTTGCTTTTCTAGTGGCGATCACTTGGGCTCGCAGAGTGTCGGAGCTGGCGGCGTTGTCTTGCCGCTCTCCTTATTTGGTGATTCACAAGGATAAGGTGGTCTTGCGACCTCATTCGTGTCTTCTCCCTAAGGTGGTCTCTGAATTTCACCTTAATGAGGACATTGTTTTGCTTGTGCGAAGCCTAAGCATCCGAAGGAGGTTGCATTGCATTCCTTGGATGTTGTCAGAGTGATCATTGTATACCTGTCGTCCACTGAATCCTTTTGGAAATCGGATTCCCTCTTTGTCCTTCCTGAGGGACCTTGGAAGGGCATGGCTGCATCTGCAGCGACCATTGCCAAATGGATCAGACAGGCCATTGAACAGGCCTATGCTTTGAAGGAACGGGTTCCACCCTCCCCTGTTAAGGCGCACTCTACCAGATCATTGAGTACGTCCTGGGCCTACCGGCATCAGGCCTCGGTGGCCCAGGTGTGCAAGGCTGCGACTTGGTCGTCGGTGCACACCTTTTCCAAATTCTATAAGGTGGATGTTCTGGCATCAGCTGATGCCTCCTTTGGCCGCAAACTTCAGTGCTGCAGTGCCATAGGGAACCCTTGTTTGTTTGTGGGTCCCTGGCTGTTGGGTTTGTTTATACCCTGGGTTATTTGCTTTCCTTGGCTGTTGCTCCTGTTGAGCCTTTTTTCGTTACCCAGAAGGTTCTCCTACTGTGTGCGTAAGGTTCCTTTCTCTGATGTGGGTACTGCGTTGCCTTTTCAACGGTTGCGTCTCTCACCTCTCATGTCTACACTGCTTTGGAACATCCGAATAGTGATGACTTATGAGGGGCGGCGACTGTCGGAGGACGTAAGAGAAAACTGAATTTTTGTAAAATCTTACCGTAAAATTCCTTTCTCTGAGTCCTCCGACAGTCGCCGCCCCTGCCCCTCTTTTGGGCTTTTTTCTTGTACACCTACTGCTATTCTACCAAACTGAGTTGGGAGGGATTACTGCAGGGGGGTATTGACCAGAGGGACAGCCCCCATGGGTGTGTCTATGCTAAATGCTTTTGTCTTTTAACTAAGTCTTATGCCTAGCTACTCCTGCGGACCCGAAGTCAATACCCAATAGTGATGACTTATGAGGGGCGGCGACTGTCGGAGGACTCAGAGAAAGGAATTTTACGGTAAGATTTTACAAAAATTCAGTTTTTACGGTAAGTCAAAAATCCATTTTTTTCATAAAGCTTCCTATGAATGGCTGAGCAGCACTAGATAAACTCAAATTTGTTCTAGGCATGGGAATTTCCCAGTTTGCCATAACACTGCCCTGTGTACTGTATGTAGCTATTACTACCTACAGTTTATAGATCGCTGGCAGCAGGTACATTTGTTAGGGATGGAATAATTTTGGGTATAAGTGGCCAAAGTTAACTAATAAAGTGAAATAAAATTTGGAGTTAAGCTTTATGCTTTAGTTATGTGGTCTTTTTGTTTTATTTTTTATATTGATAAAATATTGTACCCCAATCTATTGTTCCAAAGTGACTTCACTAAAAAATAGATAACACACTCAAGCATCTGACACAATTATTTTATGTAACAAAAAGGTTATTAGTGGCATTTGGCATGATTTTAGTACTGTATACCTGGTTTTGCTTGTTTGATATGTTGAACCCTGAATTTTTTACAGTAGAAAATGGAGAAACTGAAATGTCTCCTGAAGAATGCTGGGATCACAAAGATGAACCAAACGACGCAGAACCAGGAGGTGGTTTCTCGGGAGATGGAGGGTCTGCTGAAGAGGTGGCTCAGGAAATGGAAGAGGAAGACGAGATCACAAAACCCAAAACTGTTGTTGCCCCACCAGACGCCCCCAAAAAAGAACATGTTAATGTGGTCTTTATTGGGCATGTTGGTATGTCAGCTTTTTATCTTTATTTCACAACTAATTGCAGTGTAGTTCCAAAATAATAGTGTATTGAACACCTTTCTCCTGCGCTCAGAATCCAGAGCTCCCCGACCGCTCTTCCCACGGGACTCACATATGACGTCTTGAATGGCAGAGGTCTTGCTGCACTAAAGGACTGGGGTGGGGTAGTCCGACAATTACTGCAAACAAAAACAAAGAAGGGCGCACCGACCTAGCGCATTATCCTCAATAATATCTTTATTGATAAAACATAAAAATGGCTACTCGCATCAAAGGTGTAAATCAGACGTATCGTAACCAAAAGTCTGAGTGTCAGGAGTAGTCCATGCGAATGTCCATTGTCTTAATCGGATGACAGCTAACGCGTTTCGAGGCTTCGCCTCTTCCTCAGAGCCACTGTCATGACCAACTCACAAGTTTAAATAGCAGAGTATGGCCCAAGCATCATCCATGCGGTCTAGGAAATCCGTCCCTATGGGGGTGTGGTTATACTATTTTTAACCCTTCCCACATATCGCTGCCCTCCACCTCCAGCAGGGTGGATTGATAGTACTCATGTGATACATGTACCATACTTTAAATGTCCAGATCAGTGACGCATATTTAAAAGGGCAAATGCAAATAAAAAATGTATATGTACAAATAGAAAATGCAAATGAGAATGAAACAGAAGCCATTGCTGATAATCGGAGATCATTCAAATAATAAACATGTACATACCCCATGTAGACCCCCAGAGGTGCCGTTGTTGGCAAATGTGGATCACATATTTCTCTTACATCCTCCGACAGTCGCCGCCTCTTCATATTCGTCACAATGGGGGTATTAGACTTTGCTCCGAAGGAGTAGCTAGGCAACAGAATATGTTAACATTAAAGCTTTTAACATATCCCACCCACAGGGGGTGGTCCCCTCAGTCAATACCCTCCTACTTCCTGCAACCATATCTCAGTTTCAATGTCTAGCTTGTCAGGAGTAGCTGGATCTCTCTATGCTGGGGCTTTTTGCCTCAGCCTTTCTCTTCTTTTTTGATTTTTTGTTTGAGTTTTTTCTCTCTCTTTACTTAGCTGTTCTTTTTGTCAGCGTTAGTTCTTCTGATGAAGAGGATTCGTGCGGGCTGGGTCTCGGGCTGATCCCCCTGGTCGCAGGTCGTGGGTCAGTGGCTTCCCAGCCTGCCGTCGAGCGTTCAGCCAGGTAACGCTCCTGGCACAGTGAACGACCCATCCCTGTTCGGTGCAGGGATGATTGGTGAGGTGGCTACCTCACTGGACGCTGTGCGGTTTCTTAACCCTGATTTTGTGCGTCCTGGATGCGACTCTCCCTGCCTCATGTGCAGCGGCTTTTTCGCCTGTGCGGGTTCCCCACGCCATTATGAGGTAAGTGTGTCTATGTGGGGACCTGTCTGTCGGGGGGGGGGTGTCAGTCTGGTAACCTGCCTCTGTTCACACTGTTTGTCTCCCTATCGCTCTGGCTGCATGCTGTGGGCTGCAGGGGGGGGGGGGGGGGGGGCTGTGTGGCACTGTCTGTGTCAGCCTTTGTACAGTGTGAAGGGCTGTGTGCTGTGGGGCATGTTTTTGTCATGTTTGGGGCACGATACAGCGATCGCTGAGGCGATCCGCCATGTTTTTTTACATGGGTGGTGTTATATGCATCACAGTAGTGGGGGAGCGGCGGTTTCGGCGCCATTTTGCCTGCGCTCGCTCCAGCCGCATGTTTTCACTGCGGGCGGCCATTTTCTTGTAGCCTTCCATAGGCTTTAATAGAGCGCCCTGATTGCATCACTTCTTCTTTCCTTGGTGCACCGATCGAGGCAGCAGGGGTCTCCTCAGGTTTTATCCTTCTGTTCCTTCCTATATCCATTTCCTGTGTTCAGTTTTATCCCTGTGGGGGTCTCATTGTGCTTGTGTGTGTGTGCGGTGGGCTGCGCTCGCCGCGCTTGTTAAAGGGGCAGTTAACCCTTTATTCTCCGGCATATTTTTTTGGGGCAAATGGATTCTCAGGAGGGCAAATTTCCTGCCACCTTGGTGGGAAGCCAGGGGACTGCTGTTTCCCCCCCAGGGGGGGGATTTAGCCGAAGTGGTGGCTAACCTTGCTGCTCAGGTGCAGATGCTGGTGGCTGCTCAATCCACTAAAAGACCCAGAGTTTCTATTTCCTCTGATTCTGAGGGTGAAGATGATGGGGCTGCTATGGCTGGGGTCTCCTTATCAGGGTCCCGTTCCTCCCTGGATCTCGTGGGGTCCGAGGTGGAGGCTGAGGTTGAAGGGGTTGATAATTCTACCCCTGGCTCGCCTGAAGAGCTTGCAATCATGGATGAATTGGTTGCTTCTATAAAACAAAAGCTGCGTTTGCAGGATGAACTGTGTCCTCCCGCTGCCTTGGCGGCTTATGGGACGTAGAAAAGACGCAAGACATCGCAGGTCTTTCCCTGCACTGATGATTTTCAGCGCGCTGTTAAGGAACAATGGCGCAATTCACGCAAACCTTTTGCTGTGCCAAGTAGGTTCAGGCTGCGTTATCCTTTCACGCCTGCCACTGATGAACGGTGGTGTGTGCCACCCCCGGTGGATCACGCTATTGCGGTTTTGAACAAATCCACTGCGATTCCTGCAGAGGATACCCCGGTGTTCCGAGATGCCACGGATAGGAGGATGGAGTCTCTTGCCCGTCATACTTATTCTGTTACGGGTTCGATGCTTAAAGCTCTGTTTGCCTCTCTTATGGCAGCCCAGGCTGTCGCAAGTTGGACGCAGGTGCTTAGGCGCGTCCTAGTCGCTGATTCGGCCTCGCCGGCGACATTGGATATGGTGGATCAAATCCATCAGGGTGTCATGTACCTGTGTGATGCGGACTTGGACTTAGTGCCATTGGCTGCACGTGTACAAAGCGTGGCGGTGTTGTCTCGCCGCCTGGTTTGGTTGAAGTTTTGGTCGGTGGACCAATCTTCGCGCAAGACCTTAGCCAATGTGCCTTATGATGGATCTCGCCTTTTTGGGGAGTCCTTGGATACGTTGATTAAGGGGATCACGGGCGGTAAGAGCACGCTCTTGCCCCACTTCCCCAAGGCTAAGGGGGCTCCTGGTAAGAAGCATACTAATTTTCGGCCTCCTCAGGGGTCCTTTCGTGCCTTTTGGTCGCACTACAAGGGCAAACCGTTCAAGGGTCAAGGCTCCCAAAAGAAGCCGTGGTCTGGTAAACAGAAGTCCGGTCAGTCCAGACCCTCTACCCATAACAGTGCGACCTGAAGGGGCGCCCTCACCCAGTTCTGGGGTGGGGGGACGCTTGCTCTTTTTTCTTCAACCCTGGCTGGCCCGCGTGCGGGACCGGTGGGTTCAGGAAATCGTTCGATCTGGCTACAAGATCGAGTTTCTCGGCCGGAGAGCAGATTCTTTCCCTCAAATCTTCAGCTGTCTCCGGAGCGTGTGCGGGACCTGCACCTAGCGGTGCGGGACCTGAGGGCTCAGGGAGTGGTGGTTCCGGTGCCTCATCGGGACAGATTTCGGGGGTTTTATTCAAATCTGTTCACCGTGCCCAGGAAGGAGGGCAAGGTTCGTCCAATTCTGGACTTAAAGGCTTTGAACCGCTTTGTGCGGGTTCGCAAGTTCCACATGGAATCCCTGCGGTCGGTGGTGGCTGCCCTGGTTCCGGGGGAGTTCATGGCCTCCATTGATCTGAAGGATGCGTACCTTCACATCCCGATTTTCGAGGGTCACCAGAGGTTCCTTCGATTCGCCATTGCGGAGGATCATTACCAATTCGTGGCGTTGCCTTTTGGTCTCGCCTCAGCTCCTCGGGTTTTCACCAAGGTGCTTGCTCCCATTCTGGCTTTGTTGAGAGCTCAGGGCATCTCTGTCCTGGGGTATCTGGATGACATTCTGGTTCGGTCTGCGTCCAGCCAGGGTCTGTAAAAGGACCTGTCCGTCACGATGCAAACTCTACAGGAGTTTGGTTGGACGATAAATTTTCCAAAGTCGACGCTGAGTCCGTCGGTTCCTCTTCCCTACCTGGGAATGATCCTGGACTCGATCCAGGCGAAGGTCTTCCTGCCGGAAGACAAGCTCAGGACTCTTCAGGAGAAAGTCAGGTCCCTCAGGGACAGTCCGTGCTCGTCCCTCCGGACGTGCATGAGATGTCTGGGATTGATGGTCTCGGCTTTCGAGGCGATTCCCTTCGCCCAGTTTCACACGCGGGGTCTCCAGGCGGAGATCCTGTCCAAGTGGGACGGGCGACCGCAATCTCTGGATCTTCTACTTTCGTTGAGCTTTCGCACCAGAAGGTATCTTCTGTGGTGGCTCCAGTCCCCGATGATATCGGGGGGCAAATCCTTTCGTCCTATCTCATGGACAGTGATCACCACGGATGCCAGCCTGTCGGGCTGGGGTGGTGTTCTGGGCGTTCTGTCCGCCCAGGGAACTTGGTCGGAGGGGGAGTCCTCCCTTCCGATCAACATTCTGGAATTGCGTGCGGTAAATCTCTGCCTTCGTCGCTGGACGGACCGACTGCAGGGCTGTCCGGTTCGGGTGCAGACGGACAATGCCACGGCGGTGGCCTACATCAACCACCAAGGGGGCACCAGGAGTGCCCGAGCGGCTCGGGAAGTGGCCGACATTCTGTCTTGGGCCGAGACTCATGTCCCGGCGATAACGGCAGTTCACGTTCCGGGGGTGGAGAACTGGCAGGCGGACTATCTGAGTCGCCAGACCCTGGATCAGGGGGAATGGTCTCTCCACCCGGCTGTCTTCCAGATGTTGTGCGCGAAGTGGGGTCTTCCAGATGTGGACCTGTTCGCGTCTCGTCTGAACAACAAGGTTCGTGGCAAGGACGCGCGACCCTCGGGCAGACGCATCAGACGCGTTGGTAGCCCCGTGGCATCAGTACAGACTGATGTATGCGTTTCCACCGATTCAATTGCTGTCCAGGTTCCTCCGCAGGTTGCACTCGGAACGCAGCACGGTGATTCTTGTTCTTTTTCAACGTCCTGTGGCATCTTACTCCTTGGTCAGCACTTTTGTCCAAGGGGTGCGACATCTGGTCCCTCCTAGGAGGGAACCCCTGCCTCCTTGGGACTTGAATCTTGTTCTGTCCGTGTTACAACATGCTCCCTTTGAACAGATCAGAAAGATCTCGTTGTCCAAGAAGGTTGCCTTTTTGGTGGCGATCACTTCGGCTCGCCGGGTGTCGGAGCTGGCAGCTTTGTCCTGCAGGTCTCCGTATCTGGTCGTTCACTTGGATAAGGTGGTCTTGCGACCTAATCCTTCTTTTCTTCCGAAGCGAGTTTCGGCATTCCATCTCAATGAGGATATGGTCTTGCCTTCGCTGTGCGCGAAGCCTAAACATCCGAAGGAGGTGAGGTTGCACTCTTTGGATGTTGTTCGGGCGATAAGGGTTTACCTTAAATCGACTGAGTCTTTTCGCAAGACGGATTCTTTGTTTGTCCTTCCAGGAGGGTCCTCGGAAGGGTATGGCGGCGTCGGCTTCTACCATCGCCAAATGGATCAGACAGACCATTGAACAGGCATATGCTTTGCAGGGGAAAGTTCCTCCTTTGCCTGTGAAGGCGCACTCTACTAGATGTCTGAGTACGTCTTGGGCCTGTCATGGGGCTTCTGTGGCCCAGGTGTGTAAGGCGGCGACCTGGTCGACCGTACACACTTTCACAAAATTCTACAGAGTAGATGTTCAGGCATCGGCAGATGCTTCCTTTGGCCGCAAGGTTCTTAGGGCGGCAGTTCCTTAGGGTCCTTTTGTTTTGGACCCCTGGCTGTTGGGATACGTTTTTATCCCTGGGTGATTTGTTTTTTCCTGGGTTGTTGCTCCTGTTGAGCAAGTTTTTTTCCTGTTGCCCAGCTGGTGTCCTTCCTTTGGTAAGGTTCCTTTCTTTGATGTGGAGACTGCGTTGCCTTACGGCGCGGCTGCGTTTCCCACCCCTCATGTTTGCACTGCTTTGGGACGTCCCCATTGTGACGAATATGAAGAGGCGGCGAGTGTCGGAGGACGTAAGAGAAAACTGAATTTTTGTAAAATCTTACCTGTAAAATTCCTTTCTCGGAGTCCTCCGACAGTCGCCGCCCCCGCCCCCGCCCCTCTTTTGGGGTTTGGTTGTATACTCTACTGCTAGTCCACTGAAACTGAGATATGGTTGCAGGAAGTAGGAGGGTATTGACTGAGGGGACCACCCCCTGTGGGTGGGATATGTTAAAAGCTTTAATGTTAACATATTCTGTTGCCTAGCTACTCCTTCGGAGCAAAGTCTAATACCCCCATTGTGATGAATATGAAGAGGTGGCGACTGTCGGAGGACTCAGAGAAAGGAATTTTACAGGTAAGATTTTACAAAAATTCCGTTGTGTGTGTCTGCAGCCTGCTTTACAGATTGGGATGGTGCCAAAATATGCATACAGCGCTTCTCCTCCATTTACTATTGCTGATGGTGGATCGTGGCGGCATACTCTATATAATGCATATATTACATGGGGTAGTCAGGGGGTATGTTGGGAGGGGCTAACCGGAGGGTCACAAGACCCCTGCCCCGCATCTATCCACTACCACTCATGGAACGCACGTTGCCGGCTGACTTCAGGGTCGCCCCATCATGCGTTCTCACTGATTGACGTAATTTCCGCTGACGTCACTTCCTCCTACACGCCCATAGTGGTGTGTTGTAAACACTGAGACGAGCCGCTCAGTGCAGAGACATGGGGAGACAAGTGCTCGCCATAACAAATGCGGATGGCGAGCACTTGTCTCCCCAGGTCTCTGCGTCTGCACTGAGCGGCTTGTCTGTGTTTACACACGCCACTATGGGCGTGTAGGAGGAAGTGACATCAGCGGAAGTGACGTCAATCAGTTGGAACACATGACGCGTTGACCCTGAAGTCAGCCGGCAGCGTGCGTTCCATGAGTGTTAGTGGATAGATGCGGGGCAGGGGGTCTTATGACCCTCCGGTTAGCCCCTCCCAACATACCCCCTGACTACCCCATGTAATATATGTTGGTGTCCCGGCTCCATAGAAAGGTATCTAGGTTTGTGGCAAGGTCACAGGTTCCTCTGGCGGATGCCACAGACGCTCCGGTTGCCTTTATTGGGCCAGTATCCTCTAAACTACGCCTCTCCTCCTCTCAAGCTTCTCCCGCGGCTTTTGCGCAGGATCAAGGTCAAAGGGATTGCCATCATTTCAGTGGCCTCGTCGGTCTTGGTACTCCGACCTAGTGCGACTCGTCGCCGACGTCCCTTGGAGACTGCCTCTCAGGGAGGATCTCTTTTCCCATTCTTCTATCCTGCTTTACAGTCGTTGGCTTTGACTGCCTGGCTGTTGGAAGCCAGGATAGAGGTTTGCCTGGGTCGGTGATTTTGAAACTAGAAATGTCTACCTCTAGGAAGATCTTTCATCGTACATGGAAAGCGTGCATTTCGTAGTGTGAGTCTATTGATGTTTACCCTCATTCTTTTTCAGTTGCTCGCATTTTGACCTTCAACGAGGGGTCAGCAGAAATTGTCCCTGAGTACCATCAAGGATCGTGTGTCTGCCTTTTTGGTCTTCTTTCAGCAACCCCTGGCCACGCCCTCCCTAGTGCATACTTTTATTCAAGGATTTTGACATCTGACTCCACCAGTGCGGTCTTCTCAATCCGCCGTGAGATCTGACCTTGGTGCTTTGTTCTCCAGAAGCCTTAAGAATATTCAGGAAAAACCTTTGCTTACGCTAACCCAGAAGGTGGCCTTTTTCTTTGCTATCCGCTCTGCTCGCAGGATTCACAGCTGCTGGCGTTATCTTGTCGTACCCCTTACTTGGTGGTCCACAAAGATAAGGTGGTTCTTCACCCATGTCAATCATTCCTCCCTAATGTAGTCTGATTTCGATTTGAATGAAGACCTTGTGTTGCCTTCCCTTTGTCATAGGCCCAAACAGCCTAATGAATTTGCTTTGCATGCTTTGGATGTGGTTCAGGCGATTGGGGTGTATTTGGCAGCCATGGAGTCTTTTCGGAGGTCAGATTCACAGTTTGTGCCAAGAAAAGGGCTGTCTGCTTTTTCTGCAAACATTTCCAGATGGGATCAGATACAGTGACTCAGGCCTAGTATATCCAGGGATCCGATTTCTCCTTTCCGTGTAACGGCGCACTCTGGTTGGGTGCTTAGTGCTTGTTGGGCCTTCCATCATCAGGCTTCAGTGGCGCAGGTTTGCAAGGCGGCCACTTGGTAGTCGGTGCACATTTTCACCCAATTCTACAAAGTGTATGTGTTGACATCTGCGGATGCTTCCTTTGGCTGTAAAGTTTTGCAGGCTGCTGTTAAGAGGGTATGTTCCCTCTTTGGGGGGTGTATTGTTCCGGTTGGGCTCCAGTTTTTTTTGTTGAGCTTATGTTTACCTGGTTGGCTATTGTGTTTAGCCCTGGGATTTTTTCTCTATCGCTCATTGACAGACGTAGTCCTCGGTGATACAGCACCTTCGGGTTATGTTGCCTCCACAGGAGTAGGACTAGACAGGAAATAAAATGCTCTGGCCACACCCTAGGGGCAGTCCCAGAGGGTATATCCTCTCTCTCTGCCTCAGCAAATCAGTTTTTTTTCTGTCTAGTCAGGAGTAAGGACCTAGATACCTTGCTGGGATCTTCGGTCCTGGCAGGATTTTTTTCTTAGAAAATAATTTTTTAAGACAGCTTTTTTTTCTCCAGTGTTCCTGTGAGATCTTCAAGCAAGAAAGCTGAACTGGGCGACGGGCGGGATGTTGAGATCCAGTGGTCACCCCAGTTCAGCCTACGAGCGCGTGCAGGCCATAGCTCCGCGCTGGGTCGGCCGCGACATAGTCCCACTGGACGCGGACTGACTCTGCGAGTTAAACGTCTCGCTGAAACGCCAAAGACCATGAGTCACGGCGCCCGTATTGGTCGACAGCCCTCCTACCTCGGTGGAGAGGGGTACTGTCAGGAGTTGGCGCCCGCCTGGTTTCGGTATGGTGAGTAGTATGTTCCCCCTTTCCCCCTGACGGGTCTTGTGGTGAACGCGGGCCCCTCTCTTTAATGGTAAGGATGGGTTCCCCTCTATCCTATAACATGTCACAGATCCCCCTAATTGAGTGTGATTTTTGTGTACAAGAAGCCAGGAGGCTTGGTTTGGGAGCTGACAATCTAATTGTAAAAATGTGTAAATGATTGTAGTCAGTGGCAGTACTAGAACTTTACTGTAATAGTATAAGGTATCCTACCTGTCAGTAGCCACAGGGCGATGTCTATACATGTATACTGCATTCCAGATCATTCCTCCAGCTAAGCAGCGGACCGCATACGGCCCGCTAGGGTCCGGTACCTCCGACCACGCTGACCACCATGAGGGTGAAGGGTTGTGAGGCCGAGATCCTTCTGCAGACATGCCGCTATTCTGTGCAGGCCGCCGCCATTGTCTGGTAGATAGCACGAGGCCGCCATTTTGGTGTAGCCTCGTGTCTCCAGCATGGGGGCGGCCATGTTTGCGGTGACTCAAACACCTCATGGAGCCAGGGGGGAGGAGCCGGCAGGCGTGTTAAGGGGCGGAGCCGCCTCTTTTACCCAGGAAATAGGGCCAAAGACTTCCTGTCTGTAACAAGACAAGCACTGAGCAAGCTGATAACTTCTGTGCATCAGGGATGAGCCTTGGGGTCTGTCTCTCTCTCTGTGGGGTCCAAAAAGGCAGGTAACACTGAGGGGCGCTGTTGCGACTGGAGGACACAAAAAAAAACAAAAAATTTTTTTTTTTTTTACTTTGTCATTTTTTGTCGCTGGCAAGTGTCTTGTATAATCATTGACCCTGCCGCATAGGTATCCCCACCTGATCCCCTCAAGGTGGCCGCAGGACCCTCCAGTACCCCACTTGTTTTTAATGCATTATCGGCAATTTTGGAGTCTTTGGTATCCCGGGTGGAGGTGGCCTGTCAGGGACGGGGGTCAAGTAGCGACCCCCGCCTACCCCTATTGTTTATCAGATACTTCAGATACGGATTCGGAACTGGTCAATGCAGTTGCAGGTCCCTCTTAGGGGGCTGTTGTCTCAGGTAATATCTCCTCAGCAGTGAGGAGCACGTTTCTGCCTCCGCCATAGCACAAGAGTGGTGGATGCACTAGTTGTGTCCGTCCGGGAAACCTTTAGTCTTGAGGTTACACCGGCAGAGGTAGCTGAGACTGAGATTCCTTTTTGGTACTTGTTAGCCTACCAAAAGGGCGAAGGATTTTCCTTTACCCAAATGGGGTCGTTTTGAAACGAACCCCTGTTATTTCCAAACGCATGGCTAGGTGCTATCCGTTTGAGGAATTCCTCTTTATAGGATAGAAGGTACCACCTGCTGTCTTGCCACAGACTGTTAGGATAAAAAGACCTCGTAACTAACGAGGACCTTCCTTTTCTGCTCATATAGAGTTGTTCGTTCCGCGAGGGCGGGCGATAAGGCGAAACCCTCCAAAGCCCCTTTAGAGGGGTTTCAAAGGGCGCTGGTCGGGTAAACAAAGAGTCCGGCTCAGCCAAGCCTGAAGAATATAGCCTGATGCGCCCCTACCCATCTCTGGGGTGGGGGGGGGATGTCTTCACCGGTTTCGTGAGGACACAGGATCGAGTTTCGATCACTTCCACCGGTGCGATTCTGCCCTTCTAACATTGAACGGTTTCAGGGGTTCTATTCGAACCTATTCACAATGCCCAGGAAAGAGGGCAATGTGCGTCCAAATCTGGACTTGGAAAGAAATAGAGTCCATCCGTACAGTGGTGGCCTCCCTGCATAAAAGAGATTTCCTGGCGTCCATAGACATATAGAATGCCTATCTTTATATCCCCATCATCGCAGGACATCAGCGTTTTTTCGCTTTCCCAAAGATCATCCCTGGTTCCCACCAGGAGACTGAACTATCTGGGCCTAAGGTTGGATACATCCTGGGCAAGAGTTTCTCCTTGCTGGGAAACTCCAGAGGGTTCAGTCAACGATTCGGATGTTGCTGTCCGTCAATTGGCTGGGACTGATGGTGGCCTTCATAGAGGCAGTACCGTATACCCAGTCTCATACCCGAATTCTCCTGAAGGAGATTCTTTTTTAATGGAATCAGAATTCCGATTCCCAGGACAATCGGATCCGGTTGAGCGAGCGGACCAGGAAGTCTCCGATGCTCAACCAGGGGAAGTCATTTCTTCCGATAGTATCCAGATTACCAATAAGGGTATCGGAACTGAGAGCGATCAGATTTTGTCTGATTTACTGGATCGAGCAGCTCTAGAGCAGCCCGATTCGGATCCAATCGCATATGGCCTCTTCATCCAGAGGTTTTTTCCCTAGCTGTCCCTTCATTGGGACATCCCGGATGTGGATCTGTTGGCACCTTGGCCTAACAGGAAGGTGCGGAGGTTTGTAGCTCGCGCCACGATCCTCTAGCGGACGCAGCAGAAATGCTGATCGCCCCGTGGGGGCAGTATCAGCTACGGCATGCCTTCCATCCTCAAGTTGCTGCGGGAACTTCTTCGCAGGATAGAGGTGGAGGGAATTCCAGTTATTCTGGAAATTCTGGATTGACCTCGTCAAGCCTGGTACGCCGACTTGGCGAGGCTAGTCGCGGACGCTCCTTGGAGACTTCCTCTCAGGGAGGATTTGCGGTCTCAGGGACCGATCTTCCATCTTGCTTTACAGTCGCTGGCTTAATGGCCTGGCCATTGAGACCCAGGTACTGAAGGACAAGGGAGTGTCAGCTTCAGTTATTCCTACCTCCAGTTAAAGCAAGGAAAGCGACTTCCAGCACATGGAAGTCTTATATTGCATGGTGTGAATCTATTGGATTTCCCCCACAGACCTATTCGGTGACCCGAATTTTGGTCTGTCTGCAACAAGGGGTTGAGCAGAAACTATCCTTGAGCACGATCAAGGGTCAGGTTTTCTGCGTTAGCAATCTTCTTTCAAGAAACCTTTGGCTAATCATTCCTTGGTGTGAAATTTCATCCAGGGGGTGCGACATCTGGCTCCGCCAGTGCGCGCACCCTTACCGCCTGGTATCTTAATTTAGTGTGGTCGGTTCTTCAGAAACTTCTCTTTGAAGATATAAGGGAGATTCCCTTGCTTACATTCCCAGAAGGTGGCCTTCTTGGTGGCCATTACTTCTCTACGCAGGGTGTCAGAACTGGCCGCATTATCCTGTCGTTCCCCAGATCTGGTGGTTCATAGGGATAAGGTGGTTCTTCTTCCGAATCCATCCTTCCTTCCTAAAGTGGTTTTCGTAAGACTGACTCACTTTTTGTGATCACGGATAGCCCTTGAAGGGGGTTGCCTGTGTCTGCCGCGACCATATCTACATGGATCAGTCAGACGGTGGTACAGGCTTATTCTATTAAGGGTCGGAATCCTCCGTTCCCTGTTAGGGCGCACTTCACTCGAGCGCTCAGTACTTCCTGGGCCTTTCGCCATCAGGCGTCAGTGGTCCAGGTATGTAAAGCGGCCACCTGGTCGTCGGTACATACCTTTACAAAATTTTATAAAATTGATGTGATGGCATCGGCGGATGCCTCATTTGGCCGCAAGGTTTTGCAGGCCGCAATTTAAGGAGACCGGTGGTCTACCTCGAGGGGTTTTTTTCTGTTTGAAAATTTTTTTGTTGAGTCTCATCATTAAGGATGAGCATTGTAAACTTCTAGTTGGCACCGGTTGGGCCTTCTAGATTTGGATTTGATTTCCATTTTCCCACCCCTCATTTGTGATACTGCTCTGGGACTTCCCGAAGGTGCTGTATCACCGAGGACTACGTCTGTCAATGAGCGATAGAGAAAAATGGATTTTTGTAAAATCTTACCGTAAAATCCTTTTCTCTTAGCTCATTCACAGACGTAGTACCCGCCCCTCTGTTTTTTTGAGTTGGGTTGGGTTAAATTCTCTAAAGACTGCTTTTATGACATAACTGATTTGCTGAGGCAGAGAGAGAGGATATACCCTCTGGGACTGCCCCTAGGGTGTGGCCAGAGCATTTTATTTCCTGTCTAGTCCTACTCCTGTGGAGGCAACATAACCCGAAGGTGCTGTATCACCGAGGACTACGTCTGTCAATGAGCTAAGAGAAAAGGATTTTACGGTAAGATTTTACAAAAATCCATTTTTTGTTGTCCCATCCCTCGTGTTTGCCACTGCTTGGGGTCATCCCTGTGGTTATGAAGAATGGGGAGCTGTGAGACAAATCAAATCAGCATATGTTGGACTCTCCTCATCACCAAGTGTTACAGCAGTGCATGTGTGTGTGTAAGACACGGATGCACTAAGCCGCTGGTGCTCGCTAGCTCACTAAAAAGTAAAGGGAATCGGGTTAATTTGTGCCTATCTAGGCGTTTGTGTGATACTGCTGCTTTTACTCTGTGATTTGATCTTCTCTCATGCTGGAACCAAAAAGGGCTGCAGAAGAGGTCAATTTTTTCTGTGCCTGCGTTTTGTAAACACAGGCACATGGTGATCTGTGATTTGTGAGAAACGATCAGCAGATCCAGTTCAAAAATGATTGTCCTGGACCTGAAGACTGATTGGTGATGAAACGTGGCTCAGAGCCACCTTGCCGCTGTATATGCAAGTTGAACGGTCAGCAATCGGTTAAAGAAGAACTCTTGTTTTTCCTCCCCAAAACAGATGCATTGTGAATGTAAATGTATCACAACCCCAGTGTCATTGTGTCATTTAGCTTTATAACACAGGTTTCTGTGTCATTCCACCTCCTGCCTGATTAACTTCTTCATATCCGTGCTATAGCCGAAGTACGGCTACAGCGCGGACTCACATTTCCGGGAGGCCGTCTTTAAACGGCCTCCCAGAGACAGGCTCCCCGCGCGCCCCCGCAAGCGCGCATCGGGGAAAATCTGTGTTGGCCGTGTCCCTTGGACACAGCCAATCACAGATCGTGGTAAATGGCCAATCACAGCGGCCATTTACCACGTGATCGGCCCATGCAATGAGAAATGATCTCATATGTAAACATATGAGATCATCTCTCATCGCCAGCGCTCCTTCCTCACACAGACTGCAGTGTGAGGAAGGAAAGAGCCGATCAGCCGTTCGGGGACAAAGAAAAATTTAATCAGGGCACTGATCACCAGTGCCCTGATTACAACAAAGGTAAATAAAATAAAATGTGCCCGCAGTGCCCTCCATCAGTGCCCATAGTGCTGCCAGTCAGTGCCCATCAGTGCCTGCTCATCTAGGCACTGATGAGCACTGACTGGCAGCACTGTGGGCACTGATGGTGCTGCTCATCAGTGCCGCCCGACGGTGCCCGTCAGTGCCGCCCGTCGGTGCCCGTCAGTGCCGCCCGTCAGTGCCCATCAATGCCGCCCGTCAGTGTCCAGCAGTGCCCCTCAGTGCCCAGCAGTGCCACCTCTCAGTGCTCATCAGTGCGGCATATTAGTACCTCCTCAGTGCCGCCTCATCAGTGCCCATAAGTGCCGCCTCATCAGTGCCCATAAGTGCCGCCTCATCAGTGCCCATAAGTGCCGCCTCATCAGTGCCCATAAGTGCCGCCTCATCAGTGCCCATAAGTGCCGCCTCATCAGTGCCCATAAGTGCCGCCTCATCAGTGCCCATAAGTGCCGCCTCATCAGTGCCCATAAGTGCCGCCTCATCAGTGCCCATAAGGGCCGCCTCATCAGTGCCCATAAGGGCCGCCTCATCAGTGCCCATAAGGGCCGCCTCATCAGTGCCCATAAGGGCCGCCTCATCAGTGCCCATAAGGGCCGCCTCATCAGTGCCCATAAGGGCCGCCTCATCAGTGCCCATAAGGGCCGCCTCATCAGTGCCCATAAGGGCCGCCTCATCAGTGCCCATAAGGGCCGCCTCATCAGTGCCCATAAGGGCCGCCTCATCAGTGCCCATAAGGGCCGCCTCATCAGTGCCCATAAGGGCCGCCTCATCAGTGCCCATCAGTGAAGAAAAATTAATTCAAAATTTACTCGCAGAAAATAAGAACCTTTTTTCTCTTACGTCCTCCGACAGTCGCCGCCACTTCATAATCTTCACTAATGGGGTTATTGACCTTTGCTCCGCAGGAGTAGCTAGGCAACAAGATTTGTTAATATCAAAGCTTTTAGCATATCGCACCCCTAGGGGGTGGTCCCCTCAGTCAATACCTCCCTGCTTCCTGCATTCTCAACTCAGTTTCTAATGCCTAGCTTAGGAGTAGCTGGCTGATCCTGTGCTGGGGCTCTGTTTCAGCCTTCTATCCTCTTTTGATTTTATTTTGAGTATTTTTCTCTTTCTTTTACTAGCTGTTCTTTTTCTCAGCATTAGTTTAGTTTCTTCGGATGAAGATGATCATGCGGAGCTGGGCCTCGGACTGGCCACCCTGGATCCCAGGGCTCAGGGCCAGGGGTTCCCCAGCCTGCCATCGAGCGTTCAGTCAGGTTTCCCTGGCATATTGAACGACCCATCCCTGTTCGCTGCAGGGATGCTGCCTGTGAGGTGGCTACCTCACCGGACGCCATTTGCGGTTTCGCACCACAGTTCCACTGCGTCCTGGCTGCGACACTCCCTGTCCTCAGTACAGCGGTTTAGTCGCTGGAGAAGGCTCCCCACGCCATCCGGACTGGTAAGTGCATTTCTATGTGGGGGCCTGTCTGTTTTGGGTGTCAGTCTGTGACTGTGTGACCCTGCATGTCTGTGTGTGTGCTGAGCTCCCTGTCAGATTCCTGTGTGGAATAGCTGCCTTTCTGTGGGCTGCGGGGTGGGGGGGGGGGGCTCTCCCGCTCTATGTATACTGTGTGGACAGACTGGGCTTAGACATGCTGTGCGGCGGCCGCTATTGCGGTCCGCCATTTTTTTGCGGCAGAATTGTGGTGTCCGGCCCTGTGTGGTAGGGCGCGGTGTTTTGGCGCCAAACGCCGGTGTTTTGGCGCCAAACGCCGCCATTTTGGCGGCGATCGATCATACAGCCACATGTCGGCGCCATTTTCTCATTGCCCAAAAATGCCTCAGCCGAGTGGCCATGTTTGTGTAGCCTGCATAGGCTTTATAGGGCGGTCAGTCATTACATCACTTCCTTTTGCTCTGGGACAGCGATCGGTGGCAGCAGCCTGTGTGGTCTCCAGGTTTTTACCTTTCCTTATCCTGTATTTCCCTGCTCAGTGTTCTTATCCCTGTGGGGGTCGCTACATACTGTAGTGTGCGGTGGGCTACGCGCGCCGCGGTCTTAAAGGGGCAGTACTCCTTTTTCCTATTGCTGGGGCATGGATTCTCAGGATTGCAAGTTTCCTCCCACCTTGGTGGGGGGCCAAGGGGCTGCTGCATCCCCCGAGGGGGCTGATCTGGCTGCTATTGTGGCGAATTTGGCTTCTCAGGTGCAGATGCTAATGGCTGATCAATCCGCAAAACGGCCCAGATTGTCTGTTTCCTCTGATTCAGAGGGCGATGGGGCTGCTATGGCTGGAGTGCCCTTCTCAGGGTCTCGCTCATTTCTGGACCTTGGGGGGTCTGAAGGGGAGGCTGAGGTGATAGGGGTTGATAATTCTCCCCCTGGCTCGCCTGAAGAGCTTGCACTCATGGATGAGTTGGTTGCTTCTATCAAGGAAACACTGCGTTTGCAGGATGAACCGTGTCCTCCTGCTTTGATGTCCTCTTATGGGACGCAAAGAAAACGCAAAACAGCGCAGGTTTTTCCCTGCCCTGCGGAATTTCAGCGCGCTGTTGATGAGCAATGGCGCAATTTAAAGAAGCCTTTTACTGTGCCAAGTAAGTTCAAGCTGCGTTATCCCTTTACACCCACCACTGATGAGCGTTGGTGTGTGCCGCCTCAGGTGGATCACGCGGTGGCGGTTTTGAACAAATCCACTGCGATCCCTGCTGAGGATACCCCGGTGTTCCGGGACCCTACGGACAGGAGATTGGAGTCTCTTGCCCGTCATTCTTATACGGTTGCTGGTTCTATGCTGAAGCCTATTTTTGCTTCCATTTTGGCAGCCCAGGCTATTGCGGATTGGGCGCAGGTGCTCAGGCGCACCCTGGTGGCTGACTCTGCTCCGCCGACAACATTGGCTATGGTGGATCAAATTCATCAGGGTGTCATGTATTTGTGTGATGCGGACTTGGATTTAGTCCCTTTGGCTGCACGCCTCTCGAGTGTGGCGGTATTGAACAGTCGCCTGATATGGCTGAAATGTTGGTCGGTTGACCAATCATCTCGCAAGACTTTAGCTAATTTGCCCTACGCGGGATCTCGCCTTTTTGGCGAGTCTTTGGATACTCTGATAAAGGGAATTTCAGGGGGTAAGAGTACTCTCTTACCCCAAACTCACAAGAATAAGTTTGTTTGCGGTAAGAAGAATACTTTGTTTAGGCCCTCTCAGGGGTCCTTTCGTGCCTTTCGGTCACAATATAAGGGCAAGCCCTTCAAGGGCCAAGGCTCCCAGAAAAAGCCGTGGGCGGGTAAGCAGAAGTCTGGCCAGTCCGGGTCCGCTGCCCATGCCAATTCGGCCTGAAGGGGCGCCCTCACCCGGTTCCGGGGTGGGGGGACGTTTGCTCGGTTTTCTTCAACCCTGGCTGGCCCGCATTCGGGACAGGTGGGTTCAGGAAATCGTTTGATCTGGATACAAGATCGAGTTTCTCTCTCGGCCGGCGGGCAGATTTTTTCCCTCAAATCTTCAGCTGTCTCCGGAGCGCTTGCAGGATCTGCACCTGGCGGTGCGGGACCTGCGGGCCCAGGGAGTGGTGGTTCCGGTACCTCATCGGGACAGATTTCGGGGGTTCTATTCCAATCTGTTCACTGTGCCCAGAAAGGAGGGCAAGGTGCGTCCGATTTTGGACTTAAAAGCTCTGAACCGCTTTGTGCGGGTTCGCAAGTTCTGCATGGAATCCCTGCGCTCGGTGGTGGCTGCCCTGGTTCCGGGGGAATTCATGGCCTCCATCGACTTGAAGGATGCGTACCTTCACATCCCCATTTTCGAGGGTCACCAGAGGTACCTTCGATTCGCCAATGCGGAGGATCATTACCAATTTGTGGCGTTACCCTTTGGTCTCGCTTCGGCCCCACGGGTTTTCACCAAGGTGCTTGCGCCGGTCCTGGCTTTGAGAGCCCAGGGCATCTCTGTCCTGTGGTATCTGGACGATATCTTGATTCGGTCTGCGACCAGTCAGGGCCTGGTGAACGACCTGTCCATCACGATGCAGACTCTACAGGAATTCGGTTGGACGATACATTTTCCAAAGTCAACGCTGTGTCCGTCGGTTCGTCTTCCCTACCTGGGGATGATCCTGGACTCTGTTCAAGCGAAGGTCTTCCTGCCGGAAGACAAGCTTCGGACACTTCAGAACGAAGTCAGGTTCCTCAGGGACAATCAGTGCTCGTCCCTCCGGACGTGTATGAGGTGCCTGGGGTTGATGGTTTCGGCTTTCGAGGCGATTCCCTTCGCCCAGTTTCACACGCGGGATCTTCAGGCGGAGATCCTGGCCAAGTGGGACGGGCGTCCGCAATCTCTGGATCTGCGGATTTCTTTGAGCCGCCTCACCCGAAGGGGTCTTTTATGGTGGCTCCAGTCCCCGGCGGTGTTGGGGGGCAAGTCCTTTCGTCCTTTGTCGTGGACGGTAATCACCACGGATGCCAGCCTGTCGGGCTGGGGTGGTGTTCTGGGCGTTCTGTCCGCCCAGGGGACTTGGTCGGAGGAGGAATCCTCCCTTCCGATCAACATTCTGGAATTGCGAGCGATAAATCTCTGCCTTCTGCGTTGGGACGGACAGGCTTCAGGGCCGTCCTGTTCGGGTGCAGACGGACAATGCCACAGCGGTGGCCTAAATCAATCACCAAGGGGGCACCAGGAGTGCCCGAGCCGCTCGGGAAGTAGCCGACATTCTGTCTTGGGCCGAGATGCACGTCCCGGCGATATCGTCAGTTCACATTCCGGGGGTGGAGAACTGGCAGGCGGATTATCTGAGCCGCCAGACCCTGGACCAGGGGGGAATGGTCCCTTCACCCGGATGTTTTTCAGATGTTGTGCGCGAAGTGGGGTTCCCCAGATGTGGACCTGTTCGCGTCTCGTCTAAACAACAAGGTGGAAAGGTTCGTGGCAAGGACGCGAGATCCTCGGGCAGACGCCTCAGACGTGTTAGTGGCGCCCTGGCATCAGTATCGTCCGTATGCCTTTCCACCGATTCAGCTGCTGTCCAGGCTCCTTCGCAGGTTAGCCTCGGAACCGCACACGGTGATTCTGGTGGCGCCAGACTGGCCTCGCCGGTCTTGGTACGCAGACCTCGTGAATCTGGCGGTCAACGCTCCGTGGCGTCTGCCTCTTCGAGAAGATCTCCTATCTCAAGGGCCGATATTCCATCTTGCTTTACAGTCGCTGGCTTTAACGGCCTGGCTGTTGAAAGCCAGGTCCTGAAGGATAGGGTCTCTCCCCTGAGGTCATTCCCACTTTGATCAAGGCTAGAAAAGCCTCTTCGGGGAAGATTTACTACCGTACTTGGAAGGCGTATTTTGCCTGGTGTGAGTCCAGGGGGTTTTCTCCTCGCTCATACTCGGTATCGAGAGTGTTGGTTTTCCTTCAAACGGGCGTGGACCAGCGTTTGGCGTTGGCCACGATTAAGGGTCAGATTTCTGCGCTGGCCGTTCTCTTTCAACGCCCTGTGGCGTCTAATTCTTTGGTTAGCACTTTTGTTCAAGGGGTGCGACACTTGGCCCCTCCTCGGAGGGACCCTTTACCTCCATGGGACTTGAACCTTGTTCTGTCCGTGTTGCAGCATGCTCCCTTTGAGAAGATCAGGGAGATCTCGTTGTCTCTGTTGTCCAAGAAGGTTGCCTTTTTGGTGGCGATCACTTCGGCTCGCAGGGTATCTGAGCTGGCGGCCTTGTCCTGCAGCTCTCCCTACTTGGTGATTCACTTGGATAAGGTGGTCTTACAACCTAACCCTTTTCTTCCGAAGAGGATCTCGGAATTTCACCTCAATGAGGACATTGTCTTACCTTCGCTTTGCGCGAAGCCTAAGCATCCAAAGGAGGTGGCTTTGCATTCCTTGGATGTGGTTCGGGCGATCAGAGTTTACTTGTCGTCGACGAAATCCTTTCGCAAGTCGGATTCTCTATTTGTCCTTCCAGAGGGACCTCGGAAGGGCATGGCGGCGTCGGCTGCTACCATCGCCAAATGGATCAGACAGACCATTGTGCAAGCCTGTGCTTTGAAGGGGGAAGGTTCCTCCTTTCCCTGTGAAGGCGCACTCTACCAGGTCTCTGAGAACGTCTTGGGCCTATCGTCATCAGGCTTCTGTGGCCCAGGTGTGTAAGGCGGCGACTTGGGCGTCCGTTCACACCTTCTCCAAATTTTACAAAGTGGATGTTCAGGCATCGGCAGATGCTTCCTTTGGCCGTAAAGTTCTTAGTGCGGCAGTGCCTTAGGGTCCCTTGTTTGGGTCCTTGGCTGTTGGGGTGTTTTTACCCCTAGGTTACTTGTTCTTCCTGGGTTGTTGCTCCTGTTGAGCACGTTTTTCCTGTTGCCCAGTTGGTTCTCTTACTTTGGTAAGGTTCTTTTTTCTGATGTGGGTACTGCGTTGCTTTAGGCGCGGCTGCGTTTTTCCCACCCCTCATGTCTACACTGCTTTGGGACGTCCCCATTAGTGAAGATTATGAAGTGGCGGCGACTGTCGGAGGACGTAAGAGAAAACAGAATTTTTATAAAATCTTACCGTAAAATTCCTTTCTCAGAGTCCTCCGACAGTCGCCGCCCCCGCCCCTCTTTTGGGGTTTATGTACTCTACTGCTATGCTACTGAAACTGAGTTGAGAATGCTGGAAGCAGGGAGGTATTGACTGAGGGGACCACCCCCTAGGGGTGTGATATGCTAAAAGCTTTGATATTAACATATCTTGTTGCCTAGCTACTCCTGCGGAGCAAAGGTCAATTACCCCATTAGTGAAGATTATGAAGTGGCGGCGACTGTCGGAGGACTCAGAGAAAGGAATTTTACGGTAAGATTTTACAAAAATTCCGTTTTCCCCTGCAGCTTCCTATTGTTTTGTATGGGAATCCATCTTTGTGTAGCCCTGGTGCTATACTTGGCAGTGTATCCCTATCAGGCTACATCACTTCCTGTGTGGTCATTTCCTGCTGCTGAGCCAAGGTCACTTCCTGCTTCTCTCTCTCCATGCTGTGGAAGATTCAGGAGGCTGTGTGTCTGAGGTGGTAAAGTATTGAGGGCATATCCTTGCACTTTCTGCTATCAGTCTGGTTTAAAGGGGCTCCCTGCAGACCGCTGCGATCGGTGGTGGATACAGCGTTCTTAAAGCTACAGTACTCCGTTTTTTGCAAATTGCACTATGGAGTTCCAAACTAGAATTTCACCCTCAGACCCCCTCTGTGTGACTCACGGACAGTCCAAATCACAATAGCTGGCCGCGATTTCAGCTGCCCTTGAAAGCCTGGCGACTAAAGTTGATTTAGTCATGAAAACGGTTAATAGCCGAAAACGGCCGCTGCCTTCTCCATCTGTGGTGGGGTCCTCTGATTTAGAGGCTGATATGGTTGCCCCGGATGCTCCTCATTCTGAGGGGTAGCTGTCGTCGCGGTCAGATGGTAACCAGGGCCTGTCTTCAGCTGCAGCGCAGGAACACGCTTTGGTGGCAAGCCCTAATTTTTTCAGTGCTGTATACTTTAAAATTGGCTGATGAGCCCGCGCCGGCAGGGGCGCGGGTGGCTTTTGGCTCCCAGAAGTCTCCAAAAGCTAACATTGTTTTCCCTGGCCCTGACATTTTTCACAATATTGTGAATGACCAATGGTGGCACGTTAAGCACATGTTAGTGATGCCAAAACGCTTTAAACGCCGGTATCCTTTTGCTGAAAAGGTTTCCAACTGTTTGTGTCTGTGCTAGTCTCAGACAGTGACGGAATGGATTAGGGATTTTTCAGGAACACCTGGAACTGTTGGACCAGGTGATCCAAGCTCTGGTGTTCCTGTGTGATGCGTCTATGGATGCAGCTCCCGTGGTGGGCATTGTTTTTAAGGTGCATGTTCTGGTTGAAGAGTTGGTTTGCTGACCAAGCTTCTAAAAAAGCTTTAGCTGATCGCCCCTTTCTGGGAGACAGGTTGTTTGGCGACTCATTGGATGAGTTGATCAAGGACCTGACTGGTGGGAAGAGTACTCTTCTCAATCCTCCAAGGGTAAGACACCCCATCCTAAGCAGGGTCCCTCCTTTTCTGCTCATAAATGTTTTTTTCGTGCCTCTGGGGTCCTTCAAAAGCCTTCTTTTGAGAATATTAGGGAGATTTCTCTTTGTTGCTGAAGGTTGCCTTCCTAGTGGCTATCGCTTCTGCCCGCAGAGTCTGAGTTGGCGGCGTTGTCCTGTCCGTCTTATTTGGTGGTCCACAGGGATAAAGTGGTCCTCCAACCTAATCCGTCCTTTCTTCCTAAGGTTTTGTCGGATTCTCACCTGAATGAAGACATTGTGTTGCCTTCCTTATGTCCTAAGCCTAAACATCACAAGGAGGTTGCTTTGCCCTTTCTGGAAGTGGTTCAGGCAATAAGGGTTTATCTGACAGTTACTCAAGAAGTTGGACTCTTTCTGGACGGTCCTCGCAAAGGTTTTCGCTGCGAATATTTTGAGATGGATCATGCAGACGGTTCAGGCTTATTCGGTCAAGGGTCAGGTTCCTCCTTTCCCTGTGAAGGGACATTCTACTAGAGCACTGAGTGCCTCTTGGGCTTTTCGCCATCCGGCCTCTGTTGTACAAGTTTGTAAGGCAGTGAGTTGGTCGTCTGTGCACAACGTTACCAAATTATACAAGGTGGATTTGTTGGCTTATTCGGATGCCTCCTTTGGACGCAAGGTTTTGAAAGCTGCTGTTTCATTATAGAATGTTTGTACTTCTCTTCGGGGTCTTTTATCTGGGTGAGCTCCTGTTTGGTTGAGCTCCATGTGTTGCCCAGTTGGCTACGTTTAGCCTTTTGGAGTTGGCTACGTTTAGCCTTTTGGAGTTGGCTACGTTTAGCCTTTTGGAGTTGGCTACGTTTAGCCTTTTGGAGTTGGCTACGTTTAGCCTTTTGGAGTTGGCTACGTTTAGCCTTTTGGAGTTGGCTACGTTTAGCCTTTTGGAGTTGGCTACGTTTAGCCTTTTGGAGTTGGCTACGTTTAGCCTTTTGGAGTTGGCTACGTTTAGCCTTTTGGAGTTGGCTACGTTTAGCCTTTTGGAGTTGGCTACGTTTAGCCTTTTGGAGTTGGCTACGTTTAGCCTTTTGGAGTTGGCTACGTTTAGCCTTTTGGAGTTGGCTACGTTTAGCCTTTTGGAGTTGGCTACGTTTAGCCTTTTGGAGTTGGCTACGTTTAGCCTTTTGGAGTTGGCTACGTTTAGCCTTTTGGAGTTGGCTACGTTTAGCCTTTTGGAGTTGGCATTACTATCTGGTTGCGTTTTCCTAGCCCCTCATGCCTATACTGCTTTGGGACGTCTCACTCAGCTCATGGAGATGAGGCTGCGTTTGTTGATGGGCGATAAAGTAAGATCTTACCGTAAAATCTTTTCTCTGTCGCTCATTGACAGACGCAGTCCTCTTGATATCAATTGGGTTATACTGCCCTCTACAGGAGTAGGACACTAGGCAGAAAAAAACGTTCTGGCCACACCCTGGGGGCAGTCCCAGGGGGTACATCTTCTCTCTCCCTGCTACAGGATGTTAGTTTTTTTTCTGTCTAGTCAGGAGTAAGGACCTAAGTTCCTTGCTGGGATCTTTGGTCCTGGCAAGATTTTTTAGATCTTTTTTAGTTAGCTTTTTTCTCCAGTTGTTCCTGTGAGATCTTCAAGCAATTATGCTGGAGCTGGGCGATGGGCTGGATGTGAGGTCCAGTGATCACCCCAGCCGGCCTACAAGCGCGTGCAGATTCCAGCTCCGTGCTGGGTCGGCCGCGACACATTCAAGCAATTATGCTGGAGCTGGGCGACGGGCTGCATGTTGAGATCCAGTGGTCACCCCAGCCGGTTTGCGAATGCGTGCAGGCCCTAGCTCCGCGCTGGGTCGGCCGCGACATAGTCCCACTGGTCGGGGACTGGCCCTGCGAGTTAAACGTCTCGCCAGGACGCCTACGACCAATCTGAATTGGAGTCGCGGCGTCTGTGTTGGCCGACAGCCCCCCACCGTGGTGGAGAGGGGTTCTGTCAGGAGTTGGTGCCCGCCTGTTCCGGTATGGTGAGTAGAAGGTCCCCCCCTCTCCCTCTGTCGGGTGGACGCGGGCCCCCTCCGTGGGATTATCGGACCCTCATAATCCCGGGTTCCCCTCTATCCTGTAACATACTCCTCCTATCTTCCCCACCTATTAGGGGTTGGCAAGTAAGGCTTGTCCTGTAAAGATATACAATTGGTCACTGAGCTCCAGGCTTGGTTAGAGACTTACTATCCCAATCCATGACTAAGGGGTAAAGGATGGAGTATAATGCCGCGGGCATTACTAGTGAACGGTCATTCAGATTGTCAAACACTTACCGCTTAAATCGCTAAGGTTGGTCAGGGATGGAGGATGGCCAGTAAAACAATCAGGCAGATTGTCAGACACCTACCGTGTGATCGGTCGGTTGCAGCGCACGGAACACCATCCTTTCAAAGCCATAAAACTGGGGTTGTCAGGGATGGAGATGGCGCCGCAGGCATTCCCACTAAGAACATTGTCAGACACCTACCGTTGATCGGTCGGTTGCAGCCCGGAACACCATCCTTTTGAGTCGGTCGGCTGTAGCATTGAAGCGGTCAGGTATGGGGCCGCGGGCATCGCACTGACACCGGCAGAGGCTGCAAACACGTGGAGCGCCATTTTTTCGTGGGCCACGCAGGGCCGCCATTTTGGCGTAGCCTAGATGTCCCCGCTATGGCGGCGGCCATCTTGGATACACCCAGCCTCGTGGAGCAGCGGTGGGAGTGCCGGAAGGGGCGGGCCGCTTCCTTTACCTGGGAAGATCAATCCACAAGACTTCCTGTCCTGTAAAGACAGCGCTGAGTAGTCCCGTAGGAACTTCTGTGCATCAGATGGTAAGCCTTGGGGGTATCTCTTCTCTCGCTGTGGGGGCTCCAAAGCAAGTGGTCACTGAGGGGCGCCATTGCGCTGAGGGATTACTTTAAAGAGAAAAAGTTTTTTTTCTTTAATTTTTAAATTTTGTCATTTGTTTACTGACAGGTGCCTGGCTTTGCCATGGACCCTGCGACACATGTATCCCCACCTGATCCCCTCGAGGTGACCACGGGACCCTCCAACTCTCCACTTACTATAGATGCATTATCAGCGGTCCTGGAGTCTTTTGTATCCCGGGTGGAGGTGGCCTGTCAGGGATGGGGGCGCGAAGAAAGGACCCCCGCCTACCCCTATTTCATCTGACATATCAGATGCAGATTCTGAGCCTGTCGCTGCAGCTGCAGGTCCCTCTTCGGGGGCTTGTCTCGGGTGCCGTCTCCTCAGATAGTGAGGAGGACGTATCTGCCTCCGCCATAGCACTAGAAGAAGCATTGGTGGTTGCACTAATTGTCTGTCCGGGAAACCTTAAGACTTGAGGTTACACCGGCAGAGGTAGCGGATACTGAAATTCCTTTTGGTACTCTCAAACCTACCAAGATGGCGAAGGTGTTTCCCTTGCCCAAATGTTTTGGTAATATAATTAGAGGAATGGGGTCGTCCAAAACGAACCCCTGGTATTTCCAAACGGATTGCTAGGCGCTATCCGCTTGAGGAATCCCTCCTTAAAAAATGGACGGTACCACCATTGGTGGATTCACTGATTTCCAGACTAAATAAAGCTTCTGTTATTCCGTTGGAGCTATCCCGCTCCATTTTTTCCCTGATAGGGTCAGCCTTTAGGCCAGTGATTGCCATTGGTCTGGTCTCACAAACATTGAGAGAATGGACCAAATTGTTACGCCGTGACCTAGAGGGGAGAAGTATCCCCCCGGCAGTATCAGACTTGCTGGAACAGATGATACAAGGGCTACAGTTTGTCTGTGACGCCGCTCTGGACGCCACTCCATGGTTGGGGCGTGTATCGTTTTCAGCGGTGGTCCTCAGGCGTGTGTTGTGGTTAAAGTGCTGGTCGGCGGATCAAGGTTCCAAAAAAGCTTTGGCTAATCTCCCCTTTCAAGGGAATCGCCTTTTTGGGGCCACCTTGGATGAGATTATCAAGGATCTCACCGGGGGCAAGAGCACTTTTTTGCCACAGAATACTAAGGGTAAAGGACCTCGTCAGAGACGGGGGGCCTTCCTTTTCCGCTCATAAAAAGTTTTTTCGTCCCGCTGGGGCGGGCGATAAGTCAAAGCCCTCCAAAGCCCCTCCAGGAGGTTTCAAGGGGCGCTGGTCGGGTAAACAAAAGTCCGGCTCTTCCAGAGCTGAGGATAAGACCAGTAAAGCCTGAAGGTGCGCCCCCACCCATATCTGGGGTGGGGGGACGTCTTCACCGGTTTCCGGATCCATGGCTTTCCAGAATCCCGGACAAATGGGTTCGCGAAGTCATACGATCAGGATACAAGATCGAGTTTCGATCACTTCCACCGGTGCGATTCTTCCCTTCCAATATTCGACTATCCCCGGATCGCTTAAAAGCTTTGCGGGGGGCAGTAACGGATTTGATGCAACAAGGAGTGGTGGTCCACGTTCCTTGGACAGAACGTTTTCAGGGGTTCTATTTGAACCTATTCACAATACCCAGGAAAGAGGGCAAGGTGCGTCCAATTCTGGACTTAAGAGCACTCAATCATTTTGTCAGGGTACAAAAATTCAAGATGGAGTCCATTCGCACAGTAGCGGCCTCCCTGCATCAGGGGGATTTTCTGGCGTCCATGGACATCAAGGATGCCTATCTTCACATTCCCATTTACGCAGGACATCAGCGTTTCCTGCGTTTTTCCGTAGGAGAGAACCATTATCAGTTTGCGGCGTTACACTTTGGTCTCGCCTCGGCTCCCCGGGTCTTCACAAAGGTTTTCGCCCCAGTTTTGGCGCTGTTGTGACAGCAGGGCATATCGATTCTAGGTTACCTAGACTATCTTCTTCTCCGTGCGGAGTCTCCGCAGACTCTGTTGCTAAACTTGGAGATCACTATGATCTCTTTGCAAGAGTTCGGGTGGCTGGTGAACCTGCAGAAGTCATCTCTGGTTCCCACCAGGAGGCTGGAATATCTGGGTCTAATTTTAGACACATCCCTGGCAAAGGTGTTTCTCCCTGCGGAGAAACTCCAGAAGATTCAGTCAACGATTCAGTTGTTACTGTCCGTCAACTGGCCTTCCCTTCGGACTTGCATGAGGGTCCTGGGTCTGATGGTGGCTTCCTTCGAGGCAGTACCATTTGCCCAGTCCCATACCCAAATCCTTCAAAAGGAGATTCTTCTCAAATGGAACCGGAATCCCGATTCCCTGGACAATCTGATCCGACTGAGCGAGCGGACCAGGGAGTCTCTGGTCTGGTGGCTTCGGTCTCCGATGCTCAGCCAGGGGAACTCATTTCTTCCGATATACTGGACGATTGTCACCACGGATGCCAGTCTCTCCGGATGGGGAGGAATTCTCGGCAGATTATCTGCTCAGGGGCTTTGGTCCCTGGAAGAATCCAGGTTACCGATAAATGTATTGGAACTGAGAGCTATCAGACTTTGTCTGATTCATTGGACCGAGCAGCTCCAGGGCAGCCCGGTTCGGATCCAGTCGGACAATGCCACGGCCGTGGCTTACGTCAATCACCAAGGGGGCACCAAAAGTGTTCTGGCGGCCAGAGAAGTGGCCAGCATTCTTCGTTGGGCGGAACGATTTGTTCCAGCTCTCTCCGCGGTATTCATTCCGGGGGTGGAGAATTGGCAGGCAGATTATCTCAGCCGTCAGATTCTGGATCAAGGGGAATGGTCTCTTCATCCAGAGGTATTCCACCAACTGTGCCTTCGTTGGGGCACCCCGGATGTGGATCTGTTGGCATCTCGGCTCAACAGGAAGGTGCGGAGGTTTGTAGCTCGTTCCCGCGATCCTCTAGCAGACGCCGCAGACGTGCTGGTCACCCCGTGGGGGCAGTATCAGCTACTGTATGCCTTCCCTCCTCTCAAGTTGCTGCCGAAACTTCTTCGCAGGATAGAGGTGGAGGGAATTCCAGTCATCCTGGTAGCTCCAAACTGGCCGCGTTGGGCCTGGTACGCCGACCTGGTCAGGCTGGTCGCAGACGTTCCTTGGCGACTTCCTCTCAGGCAGGATCTGCTGTCTCAGGGACCGATCTTCCATCCTGCTTTAACGGCCTGGCTATTGAGACCCAGGTGCTGAAGGACAAAGGGTTGTCAGCTTCAGTTATTCCTACTCTAATTAAAGCAAGGAAAACGACTTCCAGAAAAGTCTATCATCGCACAGGGAAGTCTTATATCGCGTGGTGTGAATCCCTTGGGTTCCCTCCACGTTCTTACTCGGTGGCCCGAATATTGGCTTTTCTGCAAAAGGGGGTTAAGCAGAAACTGTCCTTGAGCACTATCAAGGGTCAGGTTTCAGCGTTAGCAATCTTCTTTCAGAGGCCTCTGGCTACTCATTCCTTGGTGCGGAGTTTCATCCAGGGGGTGCGGCACCTGGCTCCGCCGGTGCGCGCACCCTTGCAGCCCTGGGATCTTAATTTGGTGCTGTCGGTTCTTCAGAAACCTCCCTTTGAAAATATCAGGGAGATTCCCTTGCTTACTTTATCCCAGAAGGTGGCCTTCTTGGTGGCTATCACTTCTGCACGCAGGGTGTCAGAACTGGCCGCATTATCCTGTCGTTCCCCATATCTGGTGGTTCATAGGGATAAGGTGGTTCTTCGTCCGAATCCATCCTTCCTTCCTAAGGTGGTTTCAGAGTTTCATTTGAATGAGGACATTGTATTGTCTTCCCTGTGTCCTAAGCCCACTCATCCTCGGGAATTCGCATTGCATCCCTTGGATGTGGTTCGGGCGATCAGGGTATACTTGAATACTACGGACTCGTTTCGTGAGACGGATTCACTTTTTGTGATCACGGATGGCCCTAAAAAGGGGTTGCCTGCATCTGCCGCGACTATCTCCAGATGGATCAGACAGACGGTGGTACAGGCTTATTCTATTAAGGGTCGGGAGCCTCCGTTCCCTGTTAAGGCGCACTCCACTCGGGCGCTTAGTGCTTCCTGGGCCTTTTGCCATCAGGCGTCAGTGCTTCAGGTTTGCAAGGCGGCTACATGGTCGTCGGTACATACCTTTGCAAAATTCTATAAAGTTGATGTGATGGCATCGGTGGATGCCTCTTTTGGCCGCAAGGTTCTGCAGGCCGCTGTTTGAGGAAGACCGGTGGTCTACCTCGAGGGTTTTTTCTGTTGGGTTTTCAGTTGAGTCTCATCCGTTTGTCTTATGAGCCTTTAAAACTTCTGGTTGGCACCGGTTGGGCCTTCTAGATTGGAATTTGATTTCTGTTATCCCACCCCTCATTTGTGGCACTGCTTTGGGACGTCCCAATTGATATTAATCAAGAGGACTGCGTCTGTCAATGAGCGACAGAGAAAATCGGATTTTTGTAAGAACTTACCGTAAAATCCTTTTCTCTTAAGCTCATTGACAGACGCAGTACCCGCCCCTCTATTTTGAGTTGGGTTGGGTTAAATTCTCTGACACTGCTTTGTGACATAACTAACATCCTGTAGCAGGGAGAGAGATGTACCCCCTGGGACTGCCCTCAGGGTGTGGCCAGAACGTTTTTTTTCTGCCTAGTGTCCTACTCCCGTAGAGGGCAGTATAACCCAATTGATATTAATCAAGAGGACTGCGTCTGTCAATGAGCTGAAGAGAAAAGGATTTTCTCTGTCGCTCATTGACAGACGTAGTCCTCGTTGATTAATAACAACCCGGGTTATACTGCCCTCTACAGGAGTAGGACTAGACAGGAAAGAAAACGTTCTGGCCACACCTTGGGGGCAGTCCCAGAGGGTATATCCTCTCTCTCTCTCTCTGCTACAGCAAATCAGTTTTTTTTCTGTCTAGTTAGGAGTAAGGACCTAGATGCCTTGCTGGGATCTTCGGTCCTGGCAGGATTTTTTTCTTAGATTTTTTTAGACAGCTTTTTTCTCCAGTGTTCCTGTGAGATCTTCAAGCAAGAAAGCTGGAACTGGGCGACGGGCTGGATGTTGAGATCCAGTGGTCACCCCAGTTCAGCCTACGAGCGCGTGCAGGCCATAGCTCCGCGCTGGGTCGGCCGCGACATAGTCCCACTGGACGGGGACTGACCCTGCGAGTTAAACGTCTCGCCTGGATGCCAATGACCAACAGAGTCACGGCGTCCGTATAGGTCGACAGCCCCCCCACCCCGGTGGAGAGGGGTTCTGTCAGGAGTTGGCGCCCGCCTGGTTCCGGTATGGTGAGTAGAATGTTCCCCCTCTCCCCCTGTTGGGTTTGTTGGTGGACGCGGGCCCTCTCTGGGATGGTAGGTGGGTCTCCCCTCTATCCTATTACATGTCACAGATCCCCCTATTTGAGTGTGATTGTTTGTGAATAGAAACCAGGAGGCTTGGTTTGGGAGCTGACAATCTAGAGCAGTGGTTCTTAACCTGGGTTCGATCGAACCCCAGGGGTTCGGTGGGTCAGTGTCGAGGGTTCGGCACACCCTCCGCTAGTACCACTTCGCTGTCAGGGACTATTTCTCCAGTTTCGGGCATGTCCTTCCGCTCCTGCTAAGCGCCGTCATTATGGAAATGCATAACATCCAGTAGCGTGGGGGGTGCAGGGGGGGCCGGCCGCACCGGGCGCAACATCTGGGGGGGGGGGGGGGTCGCATCCTCTCTGCAGTGTCATGTCACTCACTCTGTCATGATAGGCTGGCCGCCACCGCCTGCTCGCACTCGTAGCTCTCTCTGCCCCTTGCTCACTCTCACTGCTGGCTGTGCAGCTCTGCTCCCGGCCGAATCCGATCCAGCTGGAGCTGGCGTCCCCACTGTGGAGTGGTGGGGGGGAGACAGGCCAGGCGTATGGTGCGGAGAGGGACTGTTTGGGGGAGGGACTAACCCGTGCAGCGGCCGCCCAGCGCAGCGCGGGAGAGAACCACCAGGCCATGCAGCAGCAGAAGAAGCCGGCAGGTGAGAGGCCAGAGAGCCAGTGGTGACAGTGGTGCTGCAGCCTGCAGGAGGAAAACCTAGCCTGTGATCGGGAGTCGGAACACATGTGAAAAAAAGGTAGGACTGGAGTAGTACTAGTCTAGTGACTAACTGTCTGACTGTGTGAGAACACTGAGAAGACTATGTAAAGGGGATCTATTTTATGGGGAACCTGGCCTGCTGTAAGGGGGGAGATCTAAATGGGGGACAGGACCTCACCCTGGCCTGCTGTAAGGGGGATCTATATGGGGGACATGACCCCCCATATAGATCCTCCCTTACAGTAGGCCAGGGTGAGGTGAGGTCCCCCATATAGATCCCCCTTACAGCAGGCCAGGGTGATTAGAGGTCCCCCATATAGATCCCCCTTACAGCAGGCCAGGGTGAGGAGAGGTCCCGTCCCCCATATAGATCTCCCCCTTACAGCAGGCCAGGGTGAGGAGAGGTCCCGTCCCCCATATAGATCTCCCCCTTACAGCAGGCCCGGGTGAGGAGAGGTCCCGTCCCCCATATAGATCTCCCCCTTACAGCAGGCCAGGGTGAGGTGAGGTCCGGGGTCCCCCATATAGATCCCCCTCACTCTGGCCTACTGTAAAGGGGGTGATCTATATGGGGGACGAGACCTCTCCTCACCCTGGCCTGCTGTAAGGGGGGATGCTGGACATAAAAACAAAGAAAAGGAACAGACTTTGTTGCGAAAATTACGAGAGTGGCACTTTGCCAAGATAAAGCCGCGCATTTCTGAACTGGTCTCTGAAAGACAACAGCAGAAGTCACACTAATTTGCAGTAAATATTCATTATTATGTTTTTGTTTTTGTGTGAAAATCATGTTTTAATGGTTTTGTTCATTTTGTGCACCTATGTATAAATATATACCTAAAATAATATACTGTATACCTATGTTTTGAATTTGAAAAAAATCATATTTTATTTTTCCAATTAAGAAGGGTTCGGTGAATGCGCATATGAAACTGGTGGGGTTCAGTACCTCCAACAAGGTTAAGAACCACTGATCTAGAGTCATTGTAAGACTGTAAAGGTGACTGAAGTCAGTGGCAGTACAAAAGGGCATTACTATTGAAGTAAAAGGTATCCCACCTGTTAGAGTGTGTACACAGCCTGAGTTACTGCAGTCCAGATCGCCATTCCTCCAGCAGCCCAGGGCGCATGCGGCCCACCAGGGTCCTATACCGCCAGCCAGGCTTTTTCATCATTCAGGGTGAAGTTTGTGGGGCCAAGCTCCTGCAGGCCGCCAGGCCGAATATATACTTCCCACAGGCCGCTGCTAGCCGCCGCTATCCCACACAGGCAGCCGCCATTTGGTAGATCACACGAGGCCGCCATATTGGCGTAGCCTCGTGTCTCCAGCATGGGGGCGGCCATGTTTGAGGTGACCAAACACCTCGAGGAGCTAGGGGGAGGCGCCGGAAGGCATGTAAAGGGGCGGAGCCGCCTCCTTTTACCCGGGAAAGCAAGCCAAAGACTTCCTGTCTGTAATAGACAGTGCTGGAACAGGTTGTATTGAAACTTCTGAGCATCAAGTGGTGAGCCTTGGGGTCTCTCTCTCTCTCTCTCTCTCTCTCTCTCTCTCTCTCTCTCTCTCGGGGTCCTAAAGCAGGTAACACTAAGGGGCGCTGTGGTGCTGGGGGTCTAAAGAAAAAAAAGTGTTTTATTTTTGCAAATTTTTTCTTTTTCCCCGGCAAGTGCTGGAATAATCATGGACCCTGCCACACAGGTGCCCCCACCTGATCCCCTCGAGGTGGCCGCAGGACCCTCCAGTTCACAGAATATTGATGCATTTACAGCAGTTTGAGTCTTTGGTATCCCGGGTGGAGATGGCCTGTCAGGGACGGGGGAGAAAGCGACCCCCGCCTACCCCTATTTCATCTGATACTTCAGATTCTGAGAAGGTCATTGCAGCTGCCGGTCCCTCTGCAGGGGCTGTTGTCTCAGGTAAAGTTCCCTCAGACAGTGAGGACGTTCCTGCCTCCGCCATAGCACAAGAAGCAGCATTGGTGGACGCACTAGTTGTGGCGGTCCGGGAAACCTTAAGACTTGAGGTTTTACCGGCAGATATAACCGAGATAGAAATTCCCTTTGGTACTAGTAAGCCTACCAAGACGGCGAAGGTTTTTCCCTTAACCAAATGTTTTGGTAATAAAATCAGAGGAATGGGATCATCCTAAACGTACCCTTACTGTTTCCAAGCGCATTGCTAGACGCTATCCGTTTGAGGAATCCCTCATTAAGAAATGGACGGTACCACCAGTGGTGGATCCACCTATTTCCAGACTGAATAAAGCCACGGTTATCCTGTTGGAGGACGCTCCGTCCTTTAAGGATACGGTGGATCGGAAAATGGAAGCGGAGTCCCGCACCATTTTTTCCCTGATAGGGTCAGCCTTTAGACCAGTGATTGTCATTGGTTTAGTTTCACAAACATTAACGGAATGGGCAAGATTGTTACGCCATGACCTAAAGGGGGAAGGTATCCCCCAGGCAGCGTCTGATTTGATGGAGCAAATCATACAAGGACTGCAGTTCGTCTGTGACGCAGCCCTGAATGCCACCCCCTTGTTAGGGCATGCATCGATGTCAGCGGTAGTCCTCAGACGTGTGCTGTGGTTAAAGTGCTGGTCGGCGGATCTAGGTTCCAAAAAAACCTTGGCGAATCTCCCTTTTCAGGGGAATCGCCTATTTGGGGCCACCCTAGATGAGATCATTAAGGATGTCACTGGGGGCAAGAGCACTTTTTTGCCGCAGGCTGCTAAAGCTAAAGGACCTCGTAACAAGCGTGGACCTTTCTTTGCCGCTCATAAAGGGTTCGTTCGCTCCGCTGGGGCGAGCGGGAAAGGCAAAGCCCCTCTAGGAGGGTTCAAGAGGCGCTGGTCGGGCAAACAAAAGGCCGACTCAGCCAAACCTGAAGTCAAGGCTAACACAGCTTGAAGGTGCGCCCCCACCCGGCTTAGGGGTGGGGGGACGTCTTCACCGGTGTTCAGATCTAGGACTTTCCTGAACCCCGGACTAAGGGGTTCAGGAGATCATACGATCAGGATACAAGATCGAGTGTCGATCACTGCTACCGGTGCGATTCTTCCCTTCCAACATTTAGGTGCTACAGGGAGCGATAGTTCCCGTTCCCTGAACAGATCATTTTCCTTATCTTTTCCAAGGATCATTCTCAGTTCCCTCCAGGAATCGGATCTGGTTGAGCAAGCGGACCAAGGAGCCTCTAGTCGGGTGACTTCGGTCTCTTATGCTCAACCAGGAGAAATCGCCACTCCTGATAGGAATCAAGTTTCTGATAAATGTGTGGGAACAGAGAGCGATCAGACTATGCCGGATTACCTGGACCAAGCAGCTCTAGGGCAGCCTGGTTCGGATCCAGTCAGACAATATCTGGGTGATGACTTAGGTCGATCACCAAGGATTTCACCATCTGTGTCTTCATCAGAGCATCCCGGAGGGGGATCTGTTGGCATATCGGCTCAACAGGAAGGCGCGGAGGTGGGCAACGTGCGCCCGCGATCATCTAGCGGACGCAGCAGGCGCGCTGAACGGCCTGTAAAGGCAGTGTCAGCTACTATGTCTTCCCTCCTCTCAGATTGCTGCTGAGATTTCTCCACAGGATAGAGATGGAGGGAACTCCAGTTATCCTGGAAATTCTAGGCTAACCTCGTCAAGCCGGTCAGGCCGACTTGGACATACTAGTCGCGAACGCTCCTTGGAGACCTCCTCTCAGGGAGGATCTGCGGTCTCAAGGACCGATCTTCCATCGTGCTTTACAGTCGCTGGTTTTAATGGCCTGGCCATTGAGACCCAGGTACTGAAGGACAGAGGGCTGTCAGCTTCAGTTATTCCTACTCTAATTAAAGCAAGGAAAGCGACTTCCAGCAAAGTCTATCATCGCACATGGAAGACTTATATTGCGTGTTGTGAATCTTTGGGATTTCTCCCACGTACCTATTCGGTGACCCGAATCTTGGATTTTCTGCAAAAGGGGGTTGAGCAGAAACTATCCTTGAGCACCATCAAGGGTCAGGTTTCAGCATTAGCAATCTTCTTTCAGAAGCCTTTGGCTACTCATTCCTTGGTGCGGAATTTCATCCAGGGGGTTGCGGCACTTGGCTCCGCCAGTCCGTGCGCCCTTACCACCCTGGGATCTTAATTTGGTTTTGTCGGTTCTGCAGAAACCTCCCTTTGAAAATATCAGGGAGATTCCCTTGCTTACATTATCCCAGAAGGTGGCCTTCTTGGTGGCTATCACTTCTGCACGCAGGGTGTCAGAACTGGCTGCATTATCATGCCATTCCCCATATCTAGTGGTTCATAGGGATAAGGTAGTTCTTCATCCGAAGCCATCCTTTCTTCCTAAGGTGGTTTCAGAATTTCATCTGAATGAAGATATTGTGCTACCTTTCTTGTGTCCTCAGCCCAATCATCCTCAGGAATATGCGTTGCATTCCTTGGATGTGGTTCGGGCAATCAGGGTATACCTGAAGGCTACGGAAACGTTCCGTGAGACGGATTCACTTTTTGTGATCACGGATGGCCCCAGAAAGGGGTTGCCTGCATCTGCCGCAACTATCTCCAAATGGATCAGACAGACGGTGGTACAGGCTTATTCTATTAAGGGTCGGAATCCTCCGTTCCCTGTTAAGGCGCACTCCACTCGAGCGCTCAGTACTTCCTGGGCCTTCCGCCATCAGGGGTCAGTGGTACAGGTGTGCAAGGCGGCCACCTGGTCGTCGGTACATACCTTTACGAAATTTTATAAAGTTGATGTGATGGCATCGGCGGATGCCTCATTTGGCCGCAAGGTTTTGCAGGCCGCAATTTGAGGAGACCGGTGGTCCACCTCGAGGGTTTTTTTCCGTTGAAATTTAATTTGAGTCTCATCGTGTGATTGAGCCTTTAAAACTTCTAGTTGGCACCGGTTGGGCCTTCTAGATTGGATTTTGATTTCCATTTTCCCACCCCTCATTTGTGGTACTGCTTTGGGACGTCCCGAGTTATTAATCAACGAAGACTACGTCTGTCGATGAGCGACAGAGAAAAATGGATTTTTGTAAAATCTTACCGTAAAATCCTTTTCTCTTAAGCTCATTGACAGACGTAGTACCCGCCCCTCTTTTTTGGAGTTGGGTTGGGTTAAATTCTCTAAACACTGCTTTGTGACATAACTGATTTGCTGTAGCAGAGAGAGAGAGGATATACCCTCTGGGACTGCCCCTAAGGTGTGGCCAGAACGTTTTTTCCTGTCTAGTCCTACTCCTGTAGAGGGCAGTATAACCCGAGTTGTTATTAATCAACGAGGACTACGTCTGTCAATGAGCTGAAAAGGATTTTACGGTAAGATTTTACAAAAATCCATTTTTACGGTAGGTTCTTACAAAAATCCAATTTTTCTCTCCTCACCTTTCCAGGACGGCCCAACATGAGAGATGATAGGCTCCTCCCTACCGGAAACAATCAATTAAGCACATTTAAAAGGCCCCACCTTCCCCTCTAGCCCCAGTTTTGATTGTGTTTCTTCATACCAAAAGAAATGCAGCACTAAGACTTACCTGCAGACTCGTAGGAGTCGACGAAGGTACCATGTGAGCCAGGTTCGGCAGAAACCACGGGCTCACCTCGCTGAAACTCTCTGGAGTCCGAGGGAACTCACAGGTCGTCGCCCATTGGCAAGCCCTTGGTCACTTCCTAGTGGTTCCAGGTCTTGTTTTCCGGCACTAGCAGCTCTCCTCCTGTTTGAAGATTTGTTCCTGCCGCCGCAATCAAGAGAACGGGCGTTCCAGACCTCGCTCTCAAACCGGAACTTCCGGCGCGGACGTCACAGGAGCGCGACATGGGAAGGAAAAGAAGCATGGAGGAGACGCCGGAACCGATACAGCGGTAAAGCAGATTCCAAGACTTCCACAGCTAGGATTCCTGCTTCGAAAATTAGGTCCTCCACGACTCAACCTCCGGGTGAAGGAGGAGGAGAGACAGTCCCAGGTGTCGGCAGCTAAGAACCAGGTCGGACAAGTTAAGTGATATCACGTATCCTTACTGACCTAGGGAAAGCCTGCTAGTACATAGTTACATAGTGAGGCTGAAAAAAGACACAAGTCCATCCAGTTCAACCTATGATGTGTGTGTGTTTGCTTTTAACCGTACATTGTATACCCCTGTATGTTGTGGTCTTTAAGGTGTCCATCCAATAGTTTTTTGAAACTATCAATGCTCCCCGCTGATACGACTGCTTGCGGAAGAGAATTCCACATCCTTACCGCTCTTACAGTGAAGAACCCCTTACGCACTTTAAGGTTAAACCGCCTTTCCTCAAGTTTTAGTGAGTGGCCACGTGTCTTATTGTATCTCCTTTCTCTGAATAGTTTGTTCCTTATGCTAGGGTCGCCAGTACAGTATTTGTACATTGATATCATATCCCCCCTCAATCGTCTCTTCTCCAGAGAGAATAGGTTCAGTGCTTGTAGTCTTTCCTCATAGCTGATGTCCTCCATTCCCCTAATTATTTTTGTTGCCCTTCTCTGGACTTTCTCCAGTTCCAGCACATCCTTCCTGAGGACCGGTGCCCAGAACTGGACAGCATACTCCAGATGTGGCCGGACCAGAGTCTTGTAGAGTGGAAGAATAATCTCTTTATTTCTGGAGTGAATCCCCTTTTTTATACAACCCAGTATTCTGTTGGCTTTGCTTGCAGCGGCTTGGCATTGCATGCCACTTCCAAGCCTGTTGTCTACCAGTACCCCCAGGTCCCTTTCCATCCTAGACTCACCCAGAGGTTCCCCCCCTAGTGAGTAGCTTGCTTTCTGGTTTCTGGCCCCCAAGTGCATTACTTTACATTTTTCTACATTAAATGTCATCTGCCATGTAGTTGCCCACCCCGTTATTTTGTTCAGGTCTGCTTGCAAGATTTCCACATCCTGCATAGAAGATATTGGCATGCCTAATTTAGTATCATCTGCAAATACTGAGATTGTACTAGATATCCCCTCCTCTAGATCATTTATGAATAAATTAAACAGGATTGGTCCCAGGACAGAACCCTGGGGGACCCCACTTTCCACACCCGCCCAATCAGAGTACTCCCCATTAATCACCACCCTCTGGACTCTCCCCTGGAGCCAGTTCTCTATCCAGGTACTCACCTTATGGTCCATACCTACCTTCCTTAGTTTGTACAGTAAGCGTTTGTGGGGAACGGTGTCAAAGGCCTTTGCAAAGTCCAGATACACCACATCCACAGGCTTACCTTTATCTAAGTGGTAGCTCACTTCATCATAGAAGGTTAAAAGATTGGTTTGGTATGAACGATTTTTCATGAATCCATGCTGATTACTACTTATAATACCGTTTTCATTACTAAAGTCTTGTATGTGGTCCCTTATCCCCTCCAAAATTTTGCAGACTACTGATGTTAGGCTGACCGGCCTATAGTTACCCGGGATATATCTCGGCCCCTTTTTAAATATTGGTACCACGTTGGCTTTTTTCCAATCAGCTGGCACCATACCTGTCTGTAAACTATCCTTAAAGATCAAGAATAATGGTCTGGCAATCACCTGGCTGAGCTCATTAAGAACCCTTGGGTGCAAGCCATCCGGTCCCGGGGATTTATTTATGTTAAGTTTCTCTAGTTTAGCTCTGTCTATCCTCTGTTAGCCATGGCGGCACTTCCTGAGGTGTATTATTTAGTTTGGCCTTACAAGCTGGGTTCGTGTAGCCCCCCGATTCCTTTGTGAAGACCTGAAGAAAAGAATTTATTTAACACTTCCGCCTTTTCTCTGTCCTCAGTGGCCATTTTTCCTTTATCATCTTTTATGGGGCCAATGTGTTCTGGCCTCGCTTTCTTACTGTTTATATACTTAAAGAACTTCTTGGGGTTCTTTTTACTCTCCTCCGCTATATGTCTCTCGTGTTCCATTTTAGCCGCCCTGATTTCGTCTTTACATTTCTTATTACACTCTTTGTAATGCTTAAATGCTGCCAATGACCCCTTAGTCTTGTATTTTTTGAAGGCCTTTTCTTTAGTTCTAATATACATTTTTATGTTGGAGTTTAGCCACCCAGGGTTTAGTTTTGCTCTTTTAAATTTATTTCCTTGTGGAATGCACTGGCCCACCCCCTTGTTAAGTATGCTCTTGAAGCACTCCCATTTTTCCTCCGTGTTCTTTGTTCCCAGGGTTCTATCCCAATTGATATTTTCTAGCAGCGAGCGCAGTTTAGGGAAATTGGCTCTTTTGAAATTCAGTGTCCTTATATTACCCTTGTGTTTCCTATTACTGTAATTAATACTGAAACCAATTGACCTATGGTCACTGTTCCCTAAGTTGTCCCGTATTTCTATATCCGTGAGCAGGTCTGTATTGGTAATCAGTAGGTCAAGTACCGCATTGTTTCTTGTCGGTGCATTCACCATCTGACCCATGAAATTGTCCTGCAAAACATTTAGGAACTGCCGAGCCTTGGCTGAATGCGCGGTTCCTTCTGCCCAGTCTATATCAGGATAATTAAAGTCCCCCATTATAATGACATTTCCCATCCTTGCTGCCAATCCTATCTGTAACATGAGGTCCACCTCACCCTCCCCCCTCTGGTTTGGGGGCCTATAGCATACGCCCAATATTACCTTCCCCACCGTGCCTTTCCTTTGAAGCTCTACCCATAGGGATTCTGCCTCGTCTATAGCTCCATTATTATCATCCCTCATATTTACCTGTATACTGTTCTTAATATACAAACATACCCCTCCCCCTTTTTTACCCTCTCTATCTCTGCGATAAAGGGAATACCCCTGAATGGTCGCCATCCAGTCATGAGAGCTGTCAAACCAAGTCTCAGTTATCCCCACAAAATCTAAGTCCTCCTCAAACATCAGCAGCTCCAGCTCTCCCATCTTGTTGGCCAGGCTTCTGGCATTGGTATATAAGCCTCGTAATTTTGATGTTTTTAGGCTGCTCTCTTGATTTTTCCCTGTACCCACCCTGGGTATAGGAGCTCCGAACACCCTACCGCTAATGCCCCCATTTCTGCCCTCTGAAACTTGCTTTCCACTGGTTAATTCTACATCTGTACCCTCCCCCCCATTCCCTAGTTTAAAAGCTCCTCTAACTTTTTGGCCATCCTCGCACCCAGTACGGCTGCACCCACCCCATTTAGGTGCAATCCGTCCCTACCAAAGAGCCGGTGACCGACTGAGAAGTCGGCCCAGTTCTCCAGGAAACCGACCTGTGCCTGGAACTATTTCATTTCCTTGACCCTAGTAGTTTGTTTTACTTTCATGCTAGGGTTCTTTTTTTTTTTTTTGTTATTTTAGGAAGGGTGATACTTTAATGTTTGTTGTATCTGGTCTTCCAGAGTCCCAGGGCGGTTCACAGGAGGCTACTCCAGTACCTGCTGTACATAAGAGATGTGGTTATTGTTCTGACAAATTACCCAGTTCCCACACTAGACCATTCTGCTATGTGTATTCACAAATTGTCAGGAAGGGAAACCTCAGACTTTATGAAAGACTTTTTTTAGCAGTATGCAAGAACAAATGCTTTCTACTATGTTAGCAGTACGGTCTAGTTTAGTTACAACTATCAGAGAGGAACAGGTAGATCCTTCATTAAAAGCAGGAACTTATCAGGAAAACCCTCTCAGTATAGCAGGCCCTGCATCCACTACAACAGTTACACAAGATCTTCCATCAGCACAGGTGGAAGATGAAGATAGTATATTGCCAGAAGATAACCGCTCAAATTCCCCATCCTGTTCAGAGGATGGGGATAATAGGGACTCGGATACCTCTCAGGAGATAGTCTACCAAAAACCTGTTTAGATTAGAAAACATGCAGTCTTCTTCAAGCTATATATGCAATAGAAGAGATTCCTGATTTACCTAAGGAGGTCTCAGCACAGGACAAGCTCTACAAGGGGATAGGAAGAAACCCTTCTAGGGTTTTTCACTTTCATCATTCCCTAAACAGTCTAATCCTTCACCAATGGCAAGTGCCGAAAACAGGTTAAGCAAAGGGAATTCTTGGAAAAGATTTCCCTTTAAAGATGAGGATGCAGATAAATTCCTTAAAATTCCAAAAATAGATGCCCCCCTAGCACAGGTCTCCAGAAAATCAGACCTTTCCTTTCTTGATGCAGGTAGTATCAATGATACTATGAATAGGAAAGTAGAGACATTGCTGGCAAAAGCCTGGGATTCCAATGCTAAAGCAATGGGGACAGCCCTAGCAGCTTCCTGTGTCGCTAGAAATGCCTTTTCCTGGGTAGAAAAGTTGAATAGAAATTTTACTCCACTAAAAGCCCAGGATATCAAAGACGTCCTGACAACAATTGCCAAGGCAGTAGCATATCTAGCAGATGCTGGAGTAGATTCAGTGGAAGCCACTGCAAAGACAGGGGCACTTATGAACTCGGCCAGAAGGGCCATTTGGCTTAAGGAATGGGAAGGAGACATCACGTCCAAGACGAAGCTCTGTGGTCTTCCTTTTGAGGGATATCTATTGTTTGGTTCAGGACTTGATGAAGTCCTTTCTAGGTCCTCAGAAAAAGGGGTTAAATTTCCCACAAAAACAAAACAAACTAATAAAAAGTTTTTTCGTGGCCCTAGGGATAGTAAGCAGCCAAACAGGAGAGAAGCTACAAAAAATTGGAGCTTCCGGAGGGATAAGACAAGGAATTTTCCTTCTTCCTCCCAACGCAGCTAGTAGGGACAAAAAACGACTTTTCAGTCATAAGGGTTGGACTGGATCTTTTTTTCCCCAACAAAAAGAGTGACAACCTCCCCTTTCTCCCTCAACTCCCTGCAAACAGACTACAATCCAAAAACTGCTCTTATAGTCCTTCTAAAAACAACCCCTATACACATTCCCAAAAAGGCAAGGGAAAAACCTAGGATGCTTCAAAGGATTCAAAAACTGGGGGAAGTTTCTGGTACCCATACCAGCTCCAAAAAGCCGGTGTTTCCAAGGGCCTTGTTCCCACTTCCTAGTGGCATCAAGACCCATGGTAAAACACTACCAGATCAGAACTCAAAAGAATACAGGAAGCATCCCGGCCACTTCAGGGGGTCAACCCCTGACAGGAAAACTAAGGTCCTTCCAAAAATGCCTCTGGGCAAGAAGGATAAAAACCTTGCACAAGGAACCCATCTTCCTTCCACAGGCCAAGAACTCTCAGAAGTGGGAGTCCAACCATGTCAGAAGCAGACAGCGGCTATGTAAACCAGCCAATGTCTTCCCTCCTCGGATACCCTCTCCAGAAAGAATCCACAAATGGACCGGGTATCAAGGACGGAGTTTAATTCGGTCCATTCCCAGACCTCTCCAAAGAGCAGGATCCCTATCCCAGGAGGTGATGCCCATGGCTCGCCAGTGGCATCTACCAGTTCCCTCGGACCTTAGGTCCCAGAGTTTACTACAACATCAGTACCCAGAGTCCCGTCCTGTGACTCTCTGGGTACCGAAAGAAAACTGCTCAAGGCAAAGGGATGCTCAGAGTAATAGATACACTCTTACTGAGTAGAAAAACTGTCACCAGGAAAATCTACACTAAAATTTGGAAAAGATTCAGTACCTGGCAGAAACAAAAGAATTTTGCTTCTACCTCTACTCCAATTTAGAGTTTTTGCAGGATGGAGTAGATAAGGGTGTGGCAATTAACACCCTCAAGGTACAAATCGCAGCTCTTTCTGTTTTTCTAGACACCAGTTTGGCGAAAGATCCACTGGTTAAGAGATTTTTGTTAGCCAGGAGTAGAGTTACTCCTATTCTAAAAGATAGGTTCCCTCCCTGGAACCTAAATAAGGTCTTAGACATTATCTAAAGATCCTTTCGAACCGATAAAAGACATTTCTTTAAAGTTTCTATCCTTAAAAATAACCTTATTGTTAGCTATCACTACAGCCAGGAGAATAGGTGATTTACAGGCTCTGTCTATTAAAGAGCCTTTTATGTTGGTTTTCCCAGATAGGATAGTCCTAAAACCAGATCCCTTATGCTTAAGGTAGCATCCTCCTTTCATAGGTCGCAGGAGATAAATCTACCTTCCTTCTGTGATAGACCAGAAAATGACAAGGAAAGTACATTCCATTGTATTGATGTGAGCTCTTCTCACCTATCTAGAAAGAACAAAAGCTTTCAGGAGATCAAACCATCTACTGGTTCTTCACTCAGGGCCTAGGAAAGGTTTGCAGGCTTCAAAGCCTTCACTAGCAAGGTGGATTAGGCAAACAATTACCACTTGTTATGAATTGTCAGGCCTTCCTGCTCCAACCAAGATAAAAGCGCACTCAAGAGCCGTCGCCACATCCTGGGCTGAGAAGGCAGGAGCCTCGTGGGAACAAATCAGCATGGCAGCCACCTGATCCAGTCATGACACCTTTCTGAAACATTACTGCATTGACATACTGTCTCAACAAGACCTAGCCTTTGGCCGAAAAGTCTTGCAGGCAGTGGTCCCACCCTAAGGTAGGCAGGTCTCTATTATCCTCTCATGTTGGGCCGTCCTGGAAAGGTGAGGAGAGAAAACCTACCGTTAGTTCACCGGTAACGGTCTTTTCTTACGAGCCTTTCCAGGACAGCCCGCCTACCCACCCTATTTAAAGGGGTGCATAATGTTATGCATGACTGTAGGTGATAAATACCTATAATATTGTCTAAAACATTTCCCTCAATTAAATTTCGGTTGTTGGAAGTTACTCTATTACAACTGGGGCTAGAGGGGAAGGGTGGGGCCTTTTAAATGTGCTTAATTGATTGTTTCCGGTAGGGAGGAGCCTATCATCTCTCATGGTGGACCGTCCTGGAAAGGCTCGTAAGAAAAGACTGTTACCGGTGAACTAACGGTAGGTTTTCTCTGATGTCCATCGACAAACGCAGTGTCCACCCCTTTTTTTGGGGTTGGTTCTGTTGTCTTCACTGCTTTTAAACTAAACTAATGTGCTGGTTTGTGCACTGGGGGTTTGTCTGGAGGGGCAGCCCCCTGGGTGTGTATTCAAATTTCTCTTTCGTCCACCGATGGACGTAGCTGCTGCTTATTCATAGACGGTTGGGTAATAATCCCCTCCCACTAGGAATGACAAGGCAGAGCAAAATGCTTTGACACGCCCTGGAGGCAGTACCCCCAGGCTATTACACTCGGCCTCACGGCTGCATTTCCAGTTTTAGCTGCCTGGTCTTAGGAGTGGTCAAACAGTTCCCTGCTGGGACGTTTGTTTCCCTGCTGGAACTTTTTTTTTCTCTTAGATTTTTTTTATTTTTGACGTTGCTGACTCCGGTTCCTGATGTATCTGTCGGCTGGGTTTCGGACTGGCTATACGAAAACCTTACGGTCTCTCAGTTTGTGCCAGCGAGCTCTTGCAGACTGTAGCTCCACGCTGGGTCACCATAGCAACTATAGTCAAATGGACGGGGACTGGCCTACGGTGACTTTCCGCCGAAACGCACACACCTGGCATGCCAGTGTCGCAGCGTGCCCTTTGATCGACAGTGCCCTCACTGCGGTGCGAAGGCAGTCTGTCAGGTGGGGGACGCCCATCCTCAGCAGCGTGGTCAGGTAAGTTCAGTCCCCCCCCCCCGTCTGGTTAGGGGGCCTGGGGTGGACGCGGGCGCCTTCCAAGGTGAGTAGGTCTTAGGTACCCACTCCGCATTTCACCCCCCTCGCTATGATGGGTCGCCTGGGACCTTCCGCTCCTACCATGACCCCCCTACCCTGACTTGGGGGCCCCGGGACACTTTTAGTGGGGGTCCCCCCTGTATGTGTGTCATCTGAAGATGCTGGGCAGGGTAGTGGGGGGGGGGGGGTGTTGTGGTTGCACTTTTCCACTGCGGGGGGGGGGGGGTATTCACCATGGAAGACCTCCGCCAGGACCCCGGGCCTATGTCTAGGTGGACCTTATTGAGCACGAAAGCGCATGTGCGGCGGCATGTGGTTATGAGTAAGCGACCTACAGCGTCAAACGCGTCAACCAGGCACGTCTGTTTGCACACTGTCTGTCTACTTTATACATGAGGAATAAAGAAACTTTTTTGATTTCATCATATACCTTGAGTGCGGTCTCAAATTTTGGATTTCTTCAGTTCTCGGATGACGGATCTGACCTGCACCGGGTTTGGAATATACACCTGAGCGTCTTTTCCCTTCTCATTGCTTCGGCGGCGTGTGGTGCCATTTTCTTGTGATCTGGCGCCCTTATCACAGGTCCCAGCAACCTGTGGATTGTCTCTGCTTGAAGCCGGCGGCCATTTTGCCGGAGACCGGGGACGTGCAGAGCGCGGGAAGCTACTGCCTCTGGTGGGCGCGGAAGCGATGGGCGTTTTTCACACTGCCGCGCTGTGAAGACATGCTGCTCCTGGTGTAACTAGCAGTGCTATTGCTGGCCTTACTGCTGCATTTTCAGGGGGGGTTTAAGGCCTCGTGGGGGTTTCAGGATTCCCTGGTGTTTTCTGTGTGCAATGGTCGCCACTTGAAGGCGCGGTATGCGCGCGGGGGGGGGGGGGGCGTGGACTTGCTGGAACCTGTTGTGCATTTCAGATTTTTCTGCTACAGGATCACTCCTGCCAGGAAGTGTTTATTGCTTAACCCCATGCAGTGCAGGTTCCAGCGTTTCCACGTATCCCTATCTGCTCCGTGTAGTGCTCACATAGGCCATATTTAGAACATGGACTCCTCAGGTTTATCTGCGACCCCTGATGCATCTTTGGGGCCAGCATCTGATACTCATGATGTGTCTCTATTATCTGTCATGCAAGAAATATCCAGGAAAATGGACAAGGTCATTGCAGCAGCATTTTCCAAGAAACTCCCTCGCTCCTCGCCTGTCTCCTCGCAGGCCTCGGTTTCTGAGGCTGACGTAGTCGCTGGCGGTGCAGACCCTTTTCTGGAGGATGCGTCTCCGCATTCAGATGTTTCTGACGCGGAGGAGGAGGTTTCTACATCCGCCTTACACAGGAAAAGGCGATGGTGGATGCTCTAATATACTCGGTGAGGGACACCCTTAAACTCACGGATGTGATTTCTAAGTCGCAAGGGGACTCGGTTTCCTTTGGGTCCGTTAGGGCCAAAAAATCGGCGAGGGTTTTTCCCTGATAAAAGAAAGGAATTGGCAGCACTCCAGGTTGAGTCAAAATCCAGATTTCATTAGTAATGATTAAGCACACAGTGTGTGAAACACGTTTACCTTGTCACGATTGTCCTATTTGGATGTCCAGTCAATAAATCTGGATTTTGACTCAACCTGGAGTGCTGCCAATTCCTTTCTTTTATCAGGTTTTCACGGAGGCGAGCCGGGCATGCACGTGTGAGTCATCAGGCGATTACACCACCTGGAGCAGTGAGTCCTTGTCTCTTCGAGGGTTTTTCCCTGCCCAGACATTTTATCCACCTTGGTGGAAGATCAGCGGCAGTGACCTAATCGCAGGACTGTGATTCTCAAATGCTTGGCTAGACGCTATCCGCTTGAGGAAGGGATCTTGTGCAAATGGACGGTTCCTCCTCAGGTGGACCCCCAGATATGTGGTATTCACAAGCCCATGGTTTTACTCGTCTGTCGGATCCAGCTGTTAGACGTATTAAAGGTCTTATCTCGCCACCTGTATACGGTAGTGGGATCTATTCTCATGCCTGCCGTGGTTACCATTCTGGTTTCTCAGACTGTTTGAATGGGTGAAGGCCCTGAGAGAGGCGCTGATGGTCACTCGGTTGCCGTCGGCTACGCTGGAACTTACGGATCAATTATCACAGACTCTGCAATTTGTTTGCGATGCTAACCCGGATGTTCTCCCGCTTGCGGCCAGGGCGTTAGTGGTTAGCGTGCTTATCAGACGTGTGATCTGGTTAAAGGCTTCTAAGAAAATTTTGGATGATCTCCCATTTCAGGGTGATCACCTTTTTGGTTCTTCTTTGGATGAAATGATCAAGATGGTTATTGGGGGTAAGAGCACGCTCCTTCCCCATTTATCTAAGCACAAGGCCCTTTCGCGTTAGCGGGGTCCTTCCTTTACTGCCCAGAAGCGTCTTTTTCGTGCGCCCAGGTCGCAGCAAACCAAACAGACTTCCGGTGGTAGAGGAACAGGAAAACGATGGGCTGGGAAGCTGAAATCTTCCGGCTCCAGCGCCCCTAAACAGACCCCATCTGCCTGAAGGGGTGCCCCCACCAGTTTTTGGGGTGGGGTGACGTCTCCCTTTCTGTCCGAATCCCTGGACCTGTCTGTTGCACGACAGGTGGGTTCACAAGGTGATTCAGTCCGGGTACAAGATAGTTTTGTTCCCGTCCTCCGGACAGGTTTTTTCCATCCAATCTTCAACTGTCCTCAGACCGTCTTGCCGGGTTGCAGGATGCAATTCGGGATGTGCTGTCACAAGGTTTGATTGTCCCAGTTCCTTATCAGAAACTCCTTCGAGGTTTTTTATTTAAACCTGTTTACTGTTCCCCGGAAGGAGTGCAAATTGCGTCCAATCCTGGACATCAGACGGTTAAACCATTTGTGCGCGTCCAGAGGTTTCGCATGGAGTCCTTGCGTTTCGGTGGTGGCGTTCCTGCATCAGGGGGACCTGTTGGCTTCGATCGATATCAAACATGCCTCTCTCCATGTTCCCATTTGTCAGGCCCATCAACGGTTCCTCAGTTTCGCGGTGGGCCAGGACCATTTTCAATTTGTAGCATTGCTGTTTGGGCTTGCTTCTGCTCCCAGGGTCTTCACCAAGGTGTTAGCCCCTATACTGGCTTTACTTGGGCAGAGAGGCGCAGCCATTCTGGGTTAACTGGAAAATCCCCTGCTCCGAGCAGATTCTGCTGTGCAATTGGAACGGGATCTGGAGGTGACCCTTCAATCTCTACAGCAGTTCGGTTGGACTCTCAACCTTCAGAAATCTGCACTGGTTCCATCGACCAGACTGGAGTACCTGGGCGTGATCCTGGACTCAACTGCGGCAAAGGTGTTTGTTCTGCGACGTTGCAGGAGGCGCTTCTGTCTCTGGCTTGCGATCTGGTGTCTCTTCGGTCATCTATGCATTTGCTGGGCCTGATGGTGTCCTCTTTCTAGGCCGTTGCCCTATGCTTAGGCCCACACGAGACTTCTACAACAGGAGATTCTTATCAAATGGGACAAGGACCCCGCGTCCCTGGATGGCCTGGTTCGCCTGAGTCAGAGCTCCAGGGATTCCCTGCATTGGTGGCTCAGCTCTCCGAACTCTTCTCCACAGGAAATCTTTCCAGTGTTGTGACGGTAGTGACGTCAGACGCCTGTCTGACCGGTTGGGGGGGTGGGGCGGGAGGCTGTGCTGGGCACTCTGACCATTCAAGGTACCTGGATGATGGAGGAATCCAATATTCCGATCAACGTTTTGGAACTGAGGACAATCAAGTTAAGCCTGCTCTATTGGACAGATGCTCTCTGGGGGTGTCCTGTCCGGGTCAAGTCAGACAATGTCACGGACGTGGCATATGTCAATCATCAAGGGGGCACCAGGAGTGCCCTGGCGGCTTTTGAGGTTGCCAAAATTCTGAGCTGGGTAGAGTCTTAAGCCCCGTACACACGTACGGATCGTCGTCATACAAACGTTCGTCTTTTCTCCCCGGGATGTCGGTGTCTGTTGAAAAGTGCAAAGACAGCACAAGGACAGCACAAGAATTTTGTCCGCTGACTGCAGAAGTGATGTCATGTAATGGTTAACTTTCCCTGTTTTTTATTTTCTGAGCATGCCCAGTTTTGCAAATCTGCGATCTGTCGGCTGATTTCTGTACTGACAGGCGAACAATCGTCCGTTCTGGTGTCCGCAGACAAAAATTTTCATGTTTGCAAGAAAGACTCTTATCCGCGGATTGTGCGCAGACAGCTGTCGGAGGCACCATACTAACACGCGTACAATCGGCAGATCTTTCATCCGCCGACGTTTGTATGACGATGATCCGTACGTGTGTACGGGGCTTTACGTTCCGGACCTGTCCGCCGTGTACATTCCCGGCGTAGACAACTGGCAGGCGGATTACCTGAGTCGTCAGACCCGGGATCAGGGAGAGTGGTCTTTGCTTTCGCAAGTGTTTCACCAGTTGTGTCTCCGGTGGGGAACCCTGGATGTGGATTTGTTTGCCTACAGGCAAAACAGAAATGTTCCAAAGTTTGTGGCTCTGTCCAGAGATCCTCTGGCCGAGGTCGTGGACGCCCTTGTGGCTCCCTGGAGGCAGTACAGGCTCCTTTATGCATTTCCTCCGCTGAAACTCTGGCCTCGTCTCCTCCGCAGGGTCAAGCTGGAGGGGATTTCGATGATTCTGGTGGCACCAGATTGGCCCCGGAGATCCTGGTATGCCGATGTGGTTCGGCTACGGGTGGCAGGTCCGTGGGCACTTCCTCTGCGTGAAGATCTTCTGTCGCAGGGTCCCATCTTCCATCCTGCTTTACGGTCGATGGCTTTAACGGCTTGGCTGTTGAGAGCAAGGTGTTGAAGGACTGGGGTCTGTCCGACTCTGTGATTCCCTACCTTACTCAAGGCCAGGAAGTCCACTTCACGGAAGATCTATCACCGTACGTGGAAAGTGTACATTTGCTTGGTGTGAGGCATCCCACCGTCATCTTAGATCCTTTGCTGTCGGCAGGATCCTGGCTTTTTTGCAGAAAGGGGTTGACCAACGCTTTAAGTGTCAGGTCTCTGCCTTGGCTGTGTATTTCCAGCATCCATTGGCTGCTCGCTCTTTGGTTCGTACCTTTCTTTAGGGGGTTCGGCATTTTCCTTCCCCCAGAAGGTCCCCGGTGCCTCCTTGGGACCTTAATTTGGTTCTGTTGGTTCTTCAGCATCCTCCTTTTGAGAACGTTCGGCACATTTCATTGCTTGACTTGTCGCAGAAGGTTGCCTTCCTAGTGGCTGTCACCTCTGCTTGTAGGGTGTCTGAACTGTCTTGCCGGTTCTCCTTATCTGGTGATCCATAGTTATAAGGTGGTGTTGCAACCTAATCTGTCATTCCTGCCTAAGATTGTTTCTGATTTTCATCTGAATGAAGACATAGTGCTCCTGTCACTCTGTCCAAAACCTTCCCAACCCAAGGAAATTGCTTTGCATTACTTCGATGTGGTTCGGGCGATACAAGTGTATCTGGAGGTTACTGAGTCCTTTCGTCGGGTCGGACTCTGTCTGTGAATACAGATGGACCCGGAAGGGTCAGGCTGCGTCTGCAGCGACCATCTCTCGTTGGATCAGACAGATGGTGGTGCGGGCGAGGTTCTCTTAAGGGAAAGGTTCCGCGTTTCCCCGTCACTGCTCTCTCTACGCGGGCGTTGAGTGCCTCCTGGGCCTTCTGCCATCAATCGTCGTTGCTGCAGGTTTGTAAGGGGGCCACTTGGTCGTCCGTACACACATTCACCAAGTTTTACAGAGTGGATGTGCTGGCATCTCCAGATGCGTCCTTTGGCCGCAAGGTGCTGAAGGCTGCCGTGTGAGGAGCGATTTATTTTAGATCCTCCTTTGTTACTTTTGAACTGCAGTTACTTGTTGGGCTTCATGTTTTATTGTTGGCTGTTAGCCGTGGGAATTGCATTCCTTTTGGGTTTGTTTTTTTCCTTTCCCACCCCTCAGTGTTTGCTTTTGGACTTCCCAACCGTCTATGAATAAGCAGAAGCTACGTCCGTTGGTTGACGAAAGAAAATGGGATTTTTGTACTTACCGTAAAATCCATTTCTGAGTCCGACGGACGTAGCTCCCACCCCTCTGTTTTTATGAAGATTTTTTGGTTATTCTCCACTGCTTTCAACTAAACTGGAAATGCAGCCGTGAGGCTGCGAGTAATAGCCTGGGGGTACTGCCTCCTGGCGTGTCAAAGCCTTTTGCTCTGCCTGGTCACTCATAGTGGGGAGGGGCTTATTACCCAACCGTCTATGAATAAGCAGCAGCTACGTCCGTCTGACTCAGAGAAATGGATTTTACGGTAAGTACAAAAATCCCATTTCTCTTACGTCCTCTGACAGTCGCCGCCTCCTCTAAGTCATCACTGTTGGGTATTGTCTTCCTATCCGTAGGAATAGCTAGGCATATAGACTTAGTCCAAAGACAAAAGGCGTTAGCATATACACACCCATGGGGGCTGTCCCATCTGGTCAATACCCCCCCTGCATCACCACTCCCAACTCAGTTTTAATCTGCCTAGCGTCAGGAATAGTCAGGCTTCCCTTGTGCTGGGGCTTCAGTCTCAGCCTTCCTAATCTTTTATTTGATTTTCTTTAAAAATGTCAGTTTTTTCTTTTACTAGCTGTTTATATTGTCAGCTTCTAGTGTTAGCCTTCTCTTCTGATGAAGATGGATCATGCGGTGCTGGGATTCGGACTGGCCGCCCTGGTTCTCCAGAGCAAAAGGGTCAGATGGACCCCCAGCCCGCCATCGAGCGTTCAGCTACGGTTCGCCCTGGCATTACGAACGACCCATCCCTGTTCGCTACAGGGATGCAGCCGTGAGGTGGTTACCTCACAGGACTCGTCTGCTGTGCTGCAGCGTCATGTCCCTGGCTCACGGAACTCCCTGTCAGATGAGGACAGAGGTTTTTCCGTGCATGGAGGCTCCCCACGCCATCTGGTACAGGTAAGTACTTTTCTGTGTGGGGCCTCTGTTTGGGGTGGCAGTCTGTGTTGCTGTGTGTTCCCCGTGTTTGTGCCTGTGTGACTCCCTGTGCAATCCCTGCGGGGTTCGCTTGTGCAGATCTGTATGCCTGGGGGTCCCTGTGTCACCTTGGTGCACTGTTGGGGGTGCAGACGTTTGTGCGGCGACCGCAGCGATGCATTTTCGCGCGGTCCGCCATCTTTACTATAGGCACACATGTATAGCTCCTCTGGGGCGATCATGCATGTCATTTTGGCGCCATCCGCCACCATTTTGTGGGCGGTGGAACGATCGGTCCGGCCGCATGTCAGCAGCCATTTTGGCGTAGCCTCCAATGCATCCCTATGGGTCTTTTTCCCGGTGTCTGGCATATAGCCCAGCCCTCTCCAGCAGCACTTCCTTTCCATCAGCAGCAAGGACACTGGTAGCAACGCTCTGCGGGCTCGGCAGGTTATCACTCTCAATTTCCCTCTGTATTTCGCTTCTGGCTTAGTTTCTTTTCTCCTTTGGGGGTCTTTCATCACTGTAGCAGTAGCGGTGGGCTGCGCACACCGCAGCGCTCTTAAAGGGGACAGTACACCGTTTTGGCACTGTAGTTTGTTCTGATAACTTGAGCCATGGATTCTCAGGAAAGCAAGTTTCCTCCAGCTTTAGTGGGGGGCCCCAGTTCTCCTGTGGCTCCGCTGTGACCCGATCTGGCTGCTGTAGTAGCGACTTTGGCAAATATGGAAATGCTGATGTCTGAACGGGCTGCGAGAAAGAGGCCCAGGTTGTCTCTCTCTTCTGATTCAGATGGGGATATGGCTGCTGCTGCTGCGAGCGTGCCCTTTTCAGGGTCCCGCTCATCCTTAGACCCCCCAGGGTCTGAGGGGGAGGCTGACATAGAGGGTGTTGATACATCCTCCCCAGGGTCACCTGAAGAACGGGCGTCCGTGGATGAGTTAATGGTTTCTGTTAAACCTCGCATTTGGAGGATGAGCCCAGTCCTCCGGGCGTTGTGTCCTCATTTGGGGCGCACAGGACCCGCAAGTCTGCGCAGGTTTTTCCCCTGCCCAGCGGAATTCCATTACACTGTTAATTAAATGTGGCACACGTTAAAACGTCCATTCCTGGTACCTAGTTGGTTCAAATTGCTTTATCCTTTTGCGCCGGCTACGGAATCACGATGGTGTGTGCCTCCACAGGTGGACCACACTGTGGCCGTGTTGAACAAGGCTACCTTGGTTCCTACTGAGGATACCCCGGTTTTCCGGGATCCCACGGACCGGCGGTTGGAGTCTCTAGCCCGCCATTCCTATACGGTGGCGGGTTCGTTGCTCAAACCCGTTTTCGCGTCCGTTCTGGTGGCTCAGGCGGTGACTGATTGGACTAAGATGCTTAGGGGCAATCTCGTGTCTGATGACGTGCCGCCTGCCCGGCTGGCAATGGTGGATCAGATCCACCAAGGAGTCATGTATTTGTGTGATGCAGCCTTGAATGAGGCCCCCTTGGTGGCTCGCCTCTCTAATGTCGCGGTACTTAACCGGCGACTGATATGGCTGAAGAGCTGGTCGGCCGACCAGTCCTCAAGGAAAAATGTTGCTTATTTTCCCTATGCTGGCTCTCGCCTTTTTGGCGAGGTGTTGGACACCCTGGTGAAAGGTGTCACGGGGGGCAAGAGCACTATGCTGCCCCAGAACCCGAAGATCAAGTCTTTCCGACTCAAGCGGGGTTTCTGCGCCTAGATCCAATCGGGGGTCCTTTCGGAACCAATCCAAGGGCAAGCCCTTCAAGGGTCAGGGCAACCAGAAGAAGCCCTGGGCGGGTTAGCAGAAGGCCGGCAATGCCGGCTCGGCGGGACAATCCGCCTCTGCCTGAAGGGGCGCCCTCACCGGTTTCAGGGGTGGGGGGACGTTTGCGCGGTTTCCTCCAACCTTGGCTGTTCCGGATATCGGACAGGTGGGTTCAGGAAATCGTTCGATCAGGTTACAAGATCAAATTCTTTTCCCGGCCGGCGGACAGATTCTTTCCCTCCAATCTCCATCTGCTTCCGGGGCGTCTGCAGGACTTGCATCAAGCGGTGCAGGACCTGCTTGCTCAGGGAGTGATTGTCCCGGTGCCTCATCGGGACAGGTTTCTGGGGTTTTATTTGAATCTGTTCACTGTGCCCAGGAAGGAGGGCAAAGTGCGTTCTATTCTGGACCTGAAAGCGCTGAACCGCTTCGTGCGTGTTCGGAAGTTTCAAATGGAGTCTCTCCGTTTGGTTGTGGCCTCCTTGAGTCCAGGAGAATTCCTGGCTTCGATGGATCTGAAGGATGCGTACCTGCACATCCCCATTTTCGAGGGTCATCAGCGGTACCTTCGGTTTGCTATCGCAGAGGACCACTACCTTTCGGTCTCGCTTCGGCACCAAGGGTGTTTACCAAGGTGTTGGCGCCGGTCCTGGGCCTGCTGCGGGCCCAGGGCATTGTGGTCCTGGGGTACCTGGACGATCTGCTTCTGAGATCGCGTGCCAGCCAGGACCTTGTGCGCGATCTGTCCATCATGGTACAGACGCTCCAGGAGTTCAGATGGACCATCAACGTTCAAAAATCAGCGTTGTCTCCATCGCTTCGCCTTCCCTATCTGGGAATGGTTCTGGACTCTGCTCGGGTAAAGGTGTTCTTCCTGGAGGACAAGCTCCGGACTTTGCGGGACGAACTCAGGTCCCTCAGGGACAATCCGTCCTCGTCACTCAGGACCTGCATGCGGGGCCTGGGGTTGATGGTGTCGGCCTTCGAGGCGATTCCCTTTGCCCAGTTCCACACGCGGGCTCTCCAGACGGAGATCCTGGCCAGGTGGGACAGACTACCTCAGTCCTTGGATCTGGATGTCTCCTTGAGTCGCCAGACCAGATTGGCTCTTCTATGGTGGATCCAGTCCCCATCAGTGGCGGAAGGCAAGTCCTTCCGTCCGTTGGTGTGGACAGTGGTTACCACGGACACCAGCCTGTCGGGCTGGGGTGGAGTCCTGGGCATCCTGTCTGCCCAGGGCACTTGGTCAGAGGAGTCCTCCCTCCCGATAATGATGTGCTGGAACTACGAGCGATGAAATTCTCTCTTCCAGTGGTCGGACCGTCTCCGGGGCCTGCCTGTTCGCATACAGACGGACAATGCTACCGCGGTGGCTTACATCAACCACCAGGGGGGCACCAGGAGTGCTCGAGCGGCCCGGGAGGTGACCGACATTCTGTCTTGGGCCGAGACTAATGTCCCGGCGATCTCAGCAGTTCACATTCCGGGTGTGGAAAATTGGCAGGCCGACTATCTGAGCCGCCTGACCCTGGACCAGGGGGAATGGTCCCTACACCCGGAGGTCTTTCAGATGCTGTGTGCGAGGTGGGGATCCCCAGACGTGGATCTGTTCGCATCCCGGCTAAATCGAAAGGTGGAAAGATTTGTGGCAAGAACTCGCGATCCGTTGGCGGACGCCTCGGATGCGTTAGTGGACCCTTGGCATCAGTATCGTCTGATGTACGCCTTTCCTCCGATTCAGTTACTATCCCGGTTCCTTCGCAGGTTGGACTCGGAACCGCACATGGTGATTCTGGTGGCGCCGGACTGGCCTCGCCGGTCCTGGTACGCCGACGTTGTTCACCTGGCAGTGGCGCCTCCGTGGCATCTACCTCTGCGGGAAGATCTCCTGTCTCAAGGTCCGATCTTCCATCCTGCTTTACAGTCGCTGGCTTTAACGGCTTGGCTGTTGAGACCCATGTCTTGAAGGACAAGGGTCTATCCCCTGAGGTTATCCCTACCCTAATCAAGGCTAGGAAATCCTCCTCCTGGTAAGATCTATTACTGTACCTGGAAAGCCTATTTCACCTGGTGTGAGTCCAGGGGGTTCTCCCCTCGTTCTTACTCGGTGTCAAGAATCTTGGCTTTTCTCCAGTCTGGAGTGGATCAGCGCCTGGCGCTGGCCACGATAAAGGGCCAGGTGTCTGCACTGGCTGTCCTTTTCCAACGCCCTGTGGCGTCTCATTCCTTGGTGCGCACCTTCATTCGAGGTGTGCGACATCTGGCTCCTCCCAGGAAGGAGCCTTTACCTCCATGGGACTTGAACTTGGTTCTGTCCGCGTTACAGCGTGCTCCCTTTGAAAACATCAGGGAGATATCGTTGCCTCTGCTGTCGAAAAAGGTTGCTTTTCTGGTGGCGATCACTTCAGCTCGCAGAGTGTCGGAGCTGGCGGCGTTGTCTTGCCGCTCCCCTTACTTGATAATTCACAAGGATAAAGGTGGTTTTTTCGACCACCCCCATCCTTCCTTTCCAAGGTGATCTCTGAATTTCACCTTAATGAGGACATTGTCCTGCCTTCGCTTTGTACAAAGCCTAAACATCCAAAGGAGATTGCCTTGCATTCCTTGGATGTTGTCAGCGCGATCAGGGTTTACCTGTCTACGGAATCCTTTCGGAAGACTGATTCCCTCTTTGTCCTTCCTGAGGGATCTCGGAAGGGCATGGCTGCATTCGCAGCGACTATTGCCAAATGGATCAGACAGACCATTGAGCAGACTTATGCCTTGAAGGAACGGGTTCCGCCCTTCCCGGTTAAGGCGCACTCTACCAGGTCTTTGAGTGCATCTTGGGCCTATTGGCATCGGGCCTCGGTGGCCCAGGTGTGCAAGGCGGCGACTTGGTCGTCGGTGCACACCTTTTCCAAGTTCTACAAAGTAGACGTTCTGGCATCAGCTGATGCTTCTTTTGGCCGCAAAGTTCTCAGTGCGGCAGTGCCATGATGGACCCTTAAATTTTTTTCTGGGTCCCTGGCTGTTGGCATTTGCTTTCCTGGGCTGTTGCTCCTGTTGAGCATTGTTTTTTCTGTTGCCCAGTTGGTTCTCTTATGGTGCGTGTAAGATTCCTTTCTCTGATGTGGGTACTGCGTTGCCTTTTCTACGGTTGCGTTTCCCACCCCTCATGTCTATACTGCTTTGGGACATCCCAACAGTGATGACTTAGAGGAGGCGGCGACTGTCGGAGGACGTAAGAGAAAACGGAATTTTTGTAAAATCTTACCTGTAACATTCCTTTCTCGGAGTCCTCCGACAGTCGCCGTCCCCGCCCCTCTTTTGGGGTTCTTATTACCTACTGCTATGCTACCAAACTGAGTTGGGAGTGGTGATGCAGGGAGGGTTTTGACCAGATGGGACAGCCCCCATGGGTGTGTATATGCTAATGCCTTTTGTCTTTGGACTAAGTCTATATGCCTAGCTATTCCTACGGATAGGAAGACAATACCCAACAGTGATGACTTAGAGGAGGCGGCGACTGTCGGAGGGCTCAGAGAAAGGAATTTTACAGGTAAGATTTTACAAAAATTCAGTTTTTTTCCTGCCTTGACTACTCCTGATGGGAGGAGCATAAACCCACTCAGCTCATGGAAATGAGGCTGCGTCTGTCGATGGACATCAGAGAAAAAGGTTTTATGGTAAGATCTTACAAAACTTTTTTTTTTTTTTTTTTTCAACCTAGTGGGCTGAACGAAAAAAAAACGGCTCATGTTGAATCCTCTGAACAATCCTATGTTAGTACAGCAAACTCCTCTGCCATTCTATTGTGTTCTGGCTGGGGGACAGCGGAGAGCTTTGAGTGGGAGCTGATCGGCAGATGTTTTTTGGTCATGCCCCTTAGACAGAAGCTAACTGAACCGGCTGCAGTACACATGGGATGAATGTCGGCAGGTTTATATTGGACAAGTGTGAACAGGCCTTTAGAAAAATAAAAAATTCTCCCTATTGGAAGATTTTTCCTTCTTGCTATTGAGAACTAAAATTGTGGGGACTTTTTTTTTCCATTCCATTTTTTTTTTCATTGATAGTCACCTGGACAACTAGAGTAATCCTATATAGGTACACAGCAATAAAAACCCAATAGGGATTTCTAACTGTTACGGTTTTCAAAGTGCTTAAAATTCGCTGTAGATTTACTGCAAGTTTAAGAATGGTGTGGGGCCTGCAGAAATCAACCAGACCACTGCTTTCTTGCAGTCAGCTGCTATACTCTGAACCTCTGTGGTATGATATAAATTTAAGGTTACCTACACTACCAGATTTATCATCCAGATGCCACAGCTGCATTTAATTGAAGTATCCAATGAAAATATCAGTCATCCTGGTCTTTCTCTTCACACTGAGGGCATTTCCGTGGCAACTTGGGGGCGATTTGACAGACATTTGTGCGGGTTCATGCACAGATGTCTATTGAAATCGCCCCTAAAGTCGCCAAAAGTAGTGCAGGAACTGTTTTTGGGAATCTGCGCGTTACCGCAAAGTTGGCGTCGAACCGATTCGGATAGTGCCGTTGCCGGGCAATAGGCTCCAATTTAGCATGCAATTTGACATGTCAAATCGGTCCAATGTGAACTGGGGTTGAAACCCCATTTAACCCCCTTTCACGTTGGTGCTTTTGACAAATCAAATTGCATGCCAGATCACAGCCTTTTGCCAGCAATGGAACATCTGAATCAGTTCGATGCCAACTCTGCGGCACCACACTGGCTTAAAGTAGTTCCTGCTCTACTTTTGGCAACTTCAGGGGCGGTTTCAATAGACATCTGTGCATGAACCCACACAGATGTCTTTAAAATCACCCCCCAAACTCGCGTTTTCAAACCCACTTCCAATGTGAACGAGGATTTAAGGGCTGTTATTTTGAAAATGTTTTTGATAGTTTTTGCTGAAATATGCCCTTTTTCTAATTGATTTTTTTTTTTTAATTAGATGCTGGAAAATCAACAATCGGTGGACAAATTATGTAAGTAGAGAAGACCTTTTTGAGAGATTTGTTTTCTTTGTTAATAAAATGTTTTGGTTGCATGTTTATTCAATTATTAGAGGAACCCATCTTATCCTGTAGGAACCTGCTCACTTTGGTTAAACACCACTCTTACCAGGCAGGACAATATCTTGGGCAAAATTGGCAGGGCTTTGGATAATCAAACTATTAAAAGCTCATTGCTGTATTTAAAATACAAATGAGCCTTTATAAACCAATCCACTTAGTTAAAAATAGAGATGCAATACAGAATATCTCTATATATGCGTGTGTGTATATATGTGTGTGTGTATATATATATATGTATGCATGTTGCCGATTGAAGATAAAGCTGCTGAAAATACATGCGATTATTTCACAATTTTACCCGTGTATTTGTCGGGATTTTACTGTGCTTATGTTGTGTTTTTCATATGTTATGTGACTCTAAAACAGCATCAAAACTGTAGCGGGTGCGTTGATGTGTTCTTGCTGCATTTTTCGTGCAGTGAAGACATACATAGAATTTAAGGCCTCTTTCACACTGCTTTTTAGCAAAATCGTTTTTACATCGGTTTTGTTTCAGATGTTTCCTGAGCATTTTTGGGCCGCCTGCACCTGTCAAAAATGGATGTATCTTAAAAACGCACCTAAAATGCAAATCTCAGGTGTGTTTTTACCACAATTTCCATCAATTTCTAATGGGAAGCTGCGGTTTTTGCAGTTTTCAAAACCACACCAAAGATTCAGCATATACAACTTTTTTTAAAACGCACTGCACCCACAGCGCAGTGGTGTGAAAAGTCCCATAGACTTTAACCACTTTACCACTGGAGGATTTTGCTGTCTTATGTCCATACCACTTTTTGTGCTTCGGCACTGTGCGACTTTAACTGACAATTGTGCGGTCATGCAATGTGGTACCCAAAAGAAATTTACATCCTTTTTTCCCCACAGAGCTTTCTTTTGGTGGTATTGGATCACCTCTGCGCTTTTTATTTTTGGCGATATTAATAAAAAAAGAGCGAAAATTTTGCGAAAAAAAAAATGACATTTTCAACTTTGTCTTTTAAAAAATATCCAATATACTCAATTTATGTCATTATTTTTGGCCAAAATATATTTAGCTACATCTTTGACAAAAAAAAATTCAATGAGCGTATTTTTATTGGTTTGCGCAAAAGATATAGCGTCTACAAACTATGGTGTAAATACTGAAATTTACGCAGCTTTAATTTCTGACTGCCTAGCTCATTTCATGAAGTGCTAAAATGGCAGGGCAGTACAAGACCCCCCCAAATTACCACTTTTTGGAAAGTAGACATCCTAAGGAATGTTCTGAGAGGCATGTTGAGCCCATTGAATATTTCATTTCTTTTGTCACAGGTGTTTGAAAAATGACTAACAAAAAACATTTTTTTTTTTTTTTTTTTTTTTTACACAAAGTTGTCATTGAAATGATATATTGCTCACACATGCAATAGGTATATGTGTAATTACACCCCAAAATATATTCTGCTGCTTCTCCTGAGTACAGGGATACCACATATGTGAGACTTTTTGGGAGCCTAGCTGTGTATGGGACCTCGAAAACCAATCCCCACCATCAGAATTTCAAAGGGCGTACATTTTTCATTGCATATTCTCACTACCTATAACAGTTTAGGAGGCCCTGAAATGTCAAGATATCACCAAACCCCCCCAAATGACCCCATTTTGGAAAGTAGACACCCCAAGCTGTTTGCTGAGAGGCATGTTGAGTCCATGGAATATTTTATATTTTGCCACAAGTTTTGGGAAAATTACAATTTTTAATTTTTTTTGTTTTAACACAAAGTTGTCACTAAAGGATAAATTTCTCACACATGACATGGGTATATGTGGAATGACACCCCAAAATACATTCTGCCGCTTCTCCGGAGTATGGGGATACCCCATGTGTGAGACTTTTTGGGAGCCTAGCTGTGTACGGGACCCCGAAAATCAATCACCATCTTTAGGTTTTCTAATGGCGTAAATTTTTGATTTTACTCTCACTACCCATCACAGTTTCGGAGCCCCTGAAATTTCAAGATAGCACAAAACCTCCCCAAATGACCCCATTTTGCAAAGTAAGCTATTTGCTGAGAGGCATGGTGAGTCCATGGAATATTTTATATTTTTCCACAAGTTCCGGAAATATATTATTTGTTGTTTTTTTACACAGTTGTCACTAAATGATATATTTCTCACATGCCATGGGTATATAAGAAATTACACCCCAAAATACATTCTGCTGCTTCTCCTGAGTACAGGGATACCCCATGTGTGAGACTTTTTGGCAGTCTAGCAGAGTATAGGCCCCCCAAAATCATCACCACTTTCGGGGGGGGGGGAGGGGGTGGCTCAGTCCCCTCCCACTGCATGTAAAAGCAGTCTTGCGGCCAATTATCCGCTAGGATTGCTTTTACATGTAAGCCGACCGCTGGCTGTAAAAAACTATACCAAGATAATGCCTAAATCTGCAGGCATCATCCTGGTATAAACCACTCAGTCCAGCAACGTACCAGTACATTGCTGGTCCTTGTTTGGCATAGTGTAGGTTTTTTTTTTTTTTCTTTTTTCATGCAGCCTGTGGGCTGAACGAAAAAAAAAAACACCCAAACATCCACCCACTTAATTTAATGATGGGTATACACGACACTAGCCACGTATAACAAAATAGGATTTTAACTGCAGTGCTGAAATCAGAAAATAACCACAACTGCCAGCAAAGGTATCCATATATGCTGAGCGCAAACGCTGTTTGTGTCAGAATATATAAAATCAATGCTGTGCCAGCTGACGAGTACCTGCAAGAGAAACGGGTCACAAAAGAATGAAAAACATAGTACATTAAAAGTACAGTAGGAAGTGCAGAAGAACATAAAAAAATGACTGACAACTATTTTTGGCTTTTATGTATTTTTTTTTTTCCTTCAAACGTTAGAGTTCCAGGTTCCAGTCTCTCAAAATGACGATAGACATTGAACATCTTTTGAGACCCTGTGTAAATGTGCCCTAAACTGTGCCGTGCTGTACCCTACGCTAATAATTCACTAGTGTGTGGTAGCGATGGAAACCGTCACCGTGGCAAAGACCAGGTCGGTCAGGACAGTCGGGACAATAATTCCGGGTGTCACAGAATCGCACGGTGCCACAAGCGCCAATTTTGAAATTGAAAGAGGTGTCTAAAAAGTGGCACGCTTGTATAGAAGTTGTCCACGTACAAGTGGTACCCCTTTCCGAATAAGGGTGACACCAAGTCCCAAACTATCTTGCCGCTGCTATCTTTTCCCTCGTAGACACGGAAATTAACTGTATAGCCTGTGGCCCTGTCACACAGCTTATACAGCTTGACCCCGTATCTGGCACGCTTGCTGGGGAGGTACTGTTTTATAGCAAGGCGGCCAGTAAACTTAATCAGGGACTCGTCAACGCAGACATCTTGTTGGGGGGTAAACAAGGCTGCGAACCGCTGATTGAAGTGGTCTACAAGGGGCCGAATTTTGTGGAGCAGATCATATGCAGGGTCTCCCCGAGGACGACCGAGTTCATTGTCGTTGAAATGCATTAACCAAAATATTTGTTCGTATCGAGCCCTGGACATAGCAACAGAGAACATGTACATTTGATGAATTAGGTCAGTGGACCAATATAACCACAATTGATTCTTTTTTGTAATGCCCGTGTTGAAGGAAAGGCCCAGAAAGATTTTAAACTCTGGAATCGTAATAGGATTCCAGGCGAATGGTCTGGCAAGGGGTGAATTTGGGTTGGCGGCGATGAATTGTTGAGCGTACAAATTTGATTGGTCCACAATAGATCTGAAAAGATCTTCAGTGAAAAACAGCTCAAAGTTTGGGATTAAAACCAGCTGTTTCCACTTGGATTCCGGGTTGGTCGGTGAATGGGGGAAGTACTGGTGCTGTGAAATCTGTGGGCTGCCAATTAGGATATGCCAGCGCTTCAGGGAGGACACTATGGGCTCTACGGGCCTGTCTTCAGATGCGCAGTGGCTGCGGGCCATGACTCGTGCTAGCCACCGCACCAGCTTCAACTGCACTTGGGTGACTCGCCACGTCACCAGGTGATACTGCAGTGCAGGTGATACTGTAGGTCCAGGGTGTACTAGGCCGCTCGTGCTTGCCAGATCACGAGAAGTGTGAGCGGCACTAGTACTGGCACTCTGCTGCATACGAGAAACTCCCGGTTCTTGCAACTCCAGAATGGGGTCGGGTACGCCTGACCTTAGCAGGGACCCCTCTGTCGGAGCTATCTGTCAGGGAGCCGCTGCTGTCATCTGGTTCGTATACTGACCCTGATTCTGCCAGTGAGGCTTCCCCATCGCTCCCATCTGACATGGTCAGCATACTGTAGACCTCTTCACCACTGTACCAACGTTTTGTCATTTTAGTAACTAAATTTACCGGTACAGTAGTGCGACTACTAGGTAATAAAAGCACCTGGTTGTCGAGGACTATTTGGTCGCTACAAAAAAAAACTGCTAGTGCTAGCAGAGATCAGGCCTGACTCTAACGCAGCGGTTTTGTGTGATTTGTGTTTTTTTGGAAGTGCCAGTAATCTATTGATTACTACACTTGCATGGGTAAGGTGGTCTGGGCAAGGGGGCTAAACGCAGGTGCTAGCAGGAATCAGTGCTGATTGTGCAAACACTGCGTTTTGGGAACACTAAATTATGGGGGCGCTAGTATAGTTCTGATCAGATATTGATCTGTTCAAACACTATACTAGTAATGGAGGTGTGTGTATGTGTGTTGGTGTACTTGACTCTAACTGATGCTAAGTAACGGTGGTGTAGTGGGACCCTGACGCTAACTAGCCTAAGTTGTCACCCGTGACTCTAATACAGTGATCGGTAATTACTGTATATAGTGAACACTGTGACAGGGCAGTGAAGTGGTTAACTGGGGGAGATCAAGGGGTTAAACCTTTTGTAGGGGATAGATGGCGGGTGGCCTAAACCTATTTGGGCTTAGCGCAAGCGCGAATTAGGGTCATAAGTGACACTAAATACAATGATCAGTAGTTATCTGATATACTGTATATTTTAGTGCACTGTGTGATAGGGAGTGAAGGGGTTAACTGGGGGAGATCAAGGGGTTAAAAGTTTATTAGGGGATAGGTGGCGGGTGCCTGAACCCTATCTGGGCTTAGCGCAAATTAGGGTCACTAGTGACACTAAATACAGTGATCGGTATTTACCTATATACTGTATTTAGTGCTTTAGTGCACAGAGTAATAGGGAGTAAAGGGGTTAACTGGGGGTGATCAAGGGGTTAAAACTTTATTGGGGGATAGGTGGTGGGTGCCCTAACCCTATTTAGGCCTAGCGCAAGCGCAAACTATTGACACTTATACAGTGATCAGTAAAATATCTGTATACCACTGTATATAGTGTTTACTGTGAGGGGTTTGGGGGTGATCAGAGGTGATCAAGGGGTTAAATGTGCCTATGTGAGGTGTGTCAGTGTAGTGTTGGTGGAAACTCAACGTTTTTGATGTCTGTCTTCTCCTGGAACCAAAAGTGACATCACTTCCCCTGCCTGTGTTTACATTACACAGGCAGGGGACAGATTACCATTGGCTGGGACCGATCGCCAGATACTGACCAAAAATCATTGGTCAGTATCTGGTGACTGATCGGTTCCCTACCGAATCCGATCCGAATCGGAGCGCGCTCTGGGAGCCATGATCGCGCCCGACGTAGGTCTACGTCGCTGGACGGGATCGTGCCACACTGCTGCAGTAGTGTCCATGTAAGCGGTCGTAAAGTGGTTAAAGGGAAACCTTTTTCCTGCATTTTTTTTCTTGCAAGTGAACATGCAAGAAAAATGTATTGGTGTGAAAAGGCCCTTTTCTTGCGCTAAAGGTCCTGATAATGGCTAACAATAAGTTCATATTCATTTAAATTCAATAAATGACTAGTTTTTTAAGTTTATCCTACATTTTTGGCTGGCTGTGCTCCCCACACAGACAGAAAACTGACTGTTGGGTTGGTTGTGATTCTTTGCCTAGTATGATCAGTTTGAAATATTAAAGCAGCCGATCAGCATCAGCCCGCGCTCACACGGTCGGACCGAGCGCTGTTCTCTCCCCCTCCGCCACCATGGCGAACACCCCACCGTCACCTGCTGCCTCAGTTCAGTCGGAACCGTGAGCATTGTTGGGCACTCCTCTCCCTCTTTGCTCCCCGCTGGGACCCTCGCAGCTGCCGCCAGGACCCGGGATAGAAGCAGATCTGCGGGCCTTGATTCGGGCCTTTCCAACTAAGCAGGACATGGAGGCTTTAGTACAGCGAGTGGAGGAGGCCCACAAGGATTACCAAGCTGTTCAAGCAGATCTTCAGCAGCTCTCAGAGCGGTTGACAGGGGGAGAGTCCTCTCTTTCAGCCTTGGAGGCCGGGTGTCAGTTGGAACAGGGACACAATCTTCCCGAAGCCACTGAACAGGTCTCACTTCAACCTACCCTGCTGTCCATCTGCCATAATCTGGTGCCGACTATCCCTCAGGCTGAACTGAGTTTGACAGGGTTCACCAAGCTCTCGGCCCGCGCTCCATAGATGCGGACCGGCCTCGGGATGTTATCTACAGACTCCATCATTACACCCACAAGTAACTGATCCTCCGGCAGGCCTGGGAATCCAGAGACATAGACTTTGACGGCGCTAAAGTTAAAATCCTCCCAGATCTGTTGAGGACCACCTTGCAATGCCGGGCACTGATGCGCCCTCTTTTAGACAGGATCCGTCGCACGGGATGCACTTTTCGCTGGGGATTCCCCATCGACCTCACAGTCCGCAAGGGATCGTCATCATTTACATGATCTCACCCGGAGGATCTGCCAGCTCTTTTTACTTTCCTCAATGTTGAGCCCATCCGGGTCCAGAACTGGCTCCAACACTTACCAACCCCTTCTCGGCGGTCTCTGAGCTCTTCCAACCGAGGCAGAGGCCTTCCGCCTCGCACCCCCAGAAGCCGGAGGAGACTGGTTCCTGAGACGCCGCAGGAGGTGAGAGAAGACTGACTTTCATGCTCTCCTTTGCTTTACTAACTGATGCCATGCCACCCTGGTCCGGTGCTACGGTTTCTCCCCAGACAATGTTGATGTGACGGCCATTTGCCATCTCTACCTATGTTTTTAGATGCCCGGCCTGCTTCACCCTGCCGCGGCCCTTGGCCCTCGGTGACCTGCTGTCACACTGCCTTCCCCATGCCTGAGAGGGACTTGTCCCCTGCCCTATGACTTTCAGCCCTGATGCTTCTCTTGCCCCCCCCCCCCCTCCACTTGAATATTCCTGTCCCCCTGATCGGGGGAATCGTGGAACATGCCGATGTCTCCTGGAGTGAAACCCCCCCCCCCTCACCTTGTGTACTCACCTAGACTGTCCCACCCAACCGTATCCGCACCTCGGTGGACCCTGCCGCCCCGGGGAACCTTGGGGTCTGCTGGCCTGAATTACACTGCGGTGAGGCTGATTTTTCTCTGTCCCAGCACGGGAAGACATTGGTTACAGTGACTGTCTTAGGATTTCCGCCCCGGCTGTTCCTGCGGACTTTTCACGGTTCTGGTATACATCTCGTGATTTGCTTTTGCTCACCTACTTGACAGCTAGGTATGGAGTTATGTGGGGCCTGTTCTCGGTGGTAGGGGGGAGCTCTCGGGGGACGGCTGGTTTACATGAGGGGACCCGGGCCCGAGCTCTGGGGGAGGATGGGGCTGTTTTCCCCTCTCCTCCCCTAGATGCTTCTTAGCGGGGATCGGGCCGATGATACTGCAGTCTCTCGATTGGGTGCTCGTTGAAGCCATTGGGAGGTTTCAGTCTTGTGCTGTAGGGGGGTGGTGTCCCTGCTCTGCTTGTGGGGGGGGGTCCCGGACTACCGGACTCCATGTCCGGCATCACCATCCATTAGGGTGGCACTTCGGTGCCTGCTGCTCGTAGTGCTCATAGACCTTCCTGGTCGGTACCCGGTAGGGCTAGACACGATATGTCCTGTTTCTAATGTTGGGTGGTTATGGCATCTCCTCACTGTGCTGGTTCCTTTCTTTTTTATTTTTCTTCATGTTTAGATCTTGCCGCTGTCCCTGGGCTGCGCCTTGAGTGATTTCCTCGGGCTCACTCCTTGGACACACTAGGTTCTATGGTTTACTGCGATTTATTTATTTTTTATTCATATTAATGTTATGGTATAGTATGGTATCATGCTGAGGGAGCTCTGGTACCGGAGCTTGACTCTCTTGCTGTGTTTGGCTCTACCCCCCCCCCCCCCCCCACTTAGGCCTGCACCATAGAGGGTTCTCTCCCTTATTTGGGTGTCTCTGTTGTCTTCTCCCTTTGTTTTCCTCCCCCTACCCACTCTCCTCTATCCCTTCCTTGCTCCCTTCAGTAGACCGCAGCACACTACTCCTGCGTGACTGCACTCTCCCTGTCACCTACCCTCACTTCCCTGTCCCCCTCTTCCCTGTCCCCCTCTTCCCGCCCCCCTGCTGCTCTTTCCTACCACCTCCTACCCACTTTCTTGCACCTGTCTGCTCCCTACCTGCTTCTACTTAACTCTCTGTCCCTACCGTTATGGATCCTGTTCGCGTGTCCACCTGGAATGCCAGGGGCCTTAATGTGCCCGAAAAGAGGCAAATGCTCCTGGGTGACCTGCGGCGTTCGCGTTCCGACATCGCATTCATACAGGAGACCCACTTTCGCTCGGGAGGCTTGCTCTTCCTTCAGAACAGGTTCTTCCCTACTGCATATCACGCTACCAATGATGTCTCTAAGTCTAGGGGGGTATCCATCTTGCTTTCGAGTAATATCCCTTGGTCCCTGCTTGATGGGAAGATAGACCCGCACGGGCGTTTCCTTTTTCTCAAGGGACGTATCGGTGGCCAGCTGGTGACACTCGCCAATGTATATGCGCCCAACTCTGTCAAGACTCGTTTCTGCAGAAAACGCTGCTGTCTTTGATGGATTTTGCAGAGGAGAAGCTGATTGTGGGTGGCGACTGGAATCTACCCTTGGACCCATCGGTGGATACGTCTTCTGGGGTTTCCTGTCTCTCGGGGCACCCGGACGCAGGTTACCAAACTGCTTAGGGAACTTCAATTGGTGGATGCTTGGCGCATCCTGCATGCTGGAGAGCGTGATTACTCGTTCTACTCTAATCCCCATAACGTTTATTCCCGTATCGATTTTATCTTGGTTCCCCACCGCCTTCTTTCCTCGTGGTTGGTATAGAAATCGGTTCCATCACATGGTCAGATCATGCCCCGGTGACTATGGAGGTGAGTCTTGGGGGACCCAACAGAGTCAGACTGGCATTGGAGGCTGAATGAGAGTCTGCTACAGGACCCTGTGGTACTGGCGGATGTCTCCCAACAGCTCCAGTCCTATTTCCAACTGAACGACACCCCAGACAGTGACCCGGGGGTGGTCTGGGAGGCCCATAAGGCCGTCATTCGGGGAGTACTGAATACACATGGCGCACGCATCAAGAGAGACAGGGAAAAACAATTGACCAAACTTTTGGCGGATATCGCTTGCCTGGAGGACCAGCACAAGCGGCATATGGATGCTGCGGCAGGGGCTGAGTTATCGGGACTGCGGTCCCAGGTAGCGGAATTGTTGAAATACCGCGCTAAAGCGGCCTTACAGCGTTGTAGGCGGTTCCAATATGAGTCTGGTGATAATGTGGGCGCATGTTGGCCAGGGCCCTTAGGGATCAGCGGTTGTCCTCGTACATCCCTTTCGTGACTGATGCTGGCGGCCACAAGTTACATATGCCTAGGGAGATCGCCCAGTGGTTTGGGGACTTTTACTCGTCCTTGTATCATTTACCCCATGATCGGTCCCATGATACTGCGGTCACTTCCTACTTGGACTCGGTTGCTCTGCCTAGGTTCCCTTCGCCGGAGCGCGAGGCTTTAGAGGAGGACTTTACTGAGGACGAGCTCTCCATGGCCCTTAAGTCGACGAAAAAGGGTAAGGCCCCTGGACCTGATGGTCTGACGATCCTTTATTACCAGCTGCTACAGGCCCATCTTTTCCCTCATATGCTCAAGGTGTTCAATGAGATCGGGAAATCCTCCTCCTTCCACGCGGACTCTTTACTGGCACACATCTCCGTGATCCCTAAGGAGGGTAAGGACCCCGCGGCCTGTGGGAGCTACAGACCGATCTCTTTATTAAATGCCGATCTTAAGCTTTTTACCAAAATGGTGGCGTCGTGGCTGCAACCACTCCTCCCAGATCTGGTCCACTTGGACCAGGTCGGGTTTATCTCCTCCAGGGAAGCCAGAGATAACACCATCAGGTCCTTGAACCTGATCCACCTTGCCCAAAGAGTAAGTACTGACGCAGAAAAGGCTTTTGATCGGGTGAGCTGGCCTTTCATGTTGGGGGTACTGTGGCGTTATGGTGTTGGCCCTCGCATGCTGGCCTGGATTGCAGGTGTTTATACGTGCCCACGCGCAATGGTGAAGGCGAATGGACTATTCTCACGACCCTTTGGCATATACAATGGCACCAGACAGGGTTGCCCCCTTTCGCCCTTACTGTTTGCCCTTTCTCTGGAGCCTTTCCTGTCTAGGGTCCGCCTCAACGCTGATATCTCTGGACTCTCAGTGGGTTCCACCTCATATAAGGTCTCGGCTTACGCCGATGATCTTCTTTTTTCCCTGACCAACCCCTTGATCTCCCTACCTAACCTGCTCCCCGAATTTGAACTATACGGTGCAGTCTCCCACCTCAAGATCAACTACACTAAGTCGGAAGCGATGGGGATCTCTCTACCCACCCGACTTTTGGACACCATTAGCCACAGCTTTTCTTTTAAGTGGACTTCGTCGGCCCTAAAGTACTTGGGGACCCTTCTGCCGCCTGACCCAGCTGCCACGCATGCTCTTCTGGACAATTGGTTCTCTGGCCTGCACTCCTGGTTCGGGCGTTGCAGTATCCTTAAAATGTCTATCCTGCCGAAGTATTTATTTCTGTTTCAGGCCTTGCCGGTGTTGATCCCTGCGGCCTTCTTTAAACGGGTGAATGCGGTTTTCACCAGATTTATTTGGGCTGGCCGTCGCCCCAGGCTTCGGGGGAAGATACTCACGATGCCCAAGGCTTACGGTGGGGTGGCGGCCCCTGATGTCCGACGTTACTACCAGGCTAACCATTTGAATAGACTGGTGGACTGGTGCAGACACTCTACCCTGAAATTGTGGATGACTCTTGAGATGTCCCAATGTCCTGTGCACCTCCCGGGCGCCCCGTGGCATGTCAGCTCGAAAACGATGGAGGTCCGACGACACCCCTTGATCGGCCCAACCCTCAGGGTCTGTGCTGCGGCCCTAGCCTTAGATGACTCCCGAAGGGTGGCCTCACCTATGTTCCCGATTCTGGGGAACCGAGCCTTCCCGTCGGGCTGTGGTGGCGGACGTTTCCGTACCTTGCTGGAGACGGGACACTTCCGGGTGTCCCACTTCGGCTCTGGTGTGGCCTGGCCTTCCTTTATACAGCTGGCGGCGGCTCACTTCATGCTCTCACGCTGGCAGGCTCTCTAGCTGCTGCACTTCTGAGAACTGGGTTCTCGCTCCTCCTTTGAGAAGCCGCTGACTACATCGGAAGCCCTCTTTTCATGTGATACCCCTCTTCCACACGCTTTATCTCAAATTTATGCCTTGCTCTCGGAACCTAGAGATGACTTTGTTCTGCCCGGCATCCTGAAATGGGAGAAGGAGCTGCAAAGGACTTTCTCACTATCTCAGCATCGGAATATTATCCGCTTCTCCCTGAAATCCTCAATCTGTACTCGCCTCCAGGAGGTCAACTATAAGGTGTTGACACACTGGTACTATACTCCGACGAGGGTAGCGGGTTTCTTCCCGGAGGCATCGGACAGATGTTGGCGGTGTCAGACCGTGGGACGATGCTCCATGTTTTCTGGAGCTGCCCCTTGTTGAGCGACTTCTAGAGACAGGTGAGAGAGGTATCCCAGCGGATGACCGAGTATGTTCTCTGGGATGACTCGGCGCTCTTTCTCCTCCACTGCTCCTCTCTTCAACCGGACCGCTACAAAAAATCGATTCTACGCCACCTCTTTAATGCGGCGAAGGCCTGCATAGGCGCATGCTGGAAGTCCACCGCTCTGCCGTCCACGCGGCTCTGGTTGTCAAAAATCAAGCAGATTAACGACTTTGAGGACCTGGTACTGACCTCGCAGGGCAGGAGGGAACTCTATACAGCTACGTGGGGCTGCTGGAATGAGTTTATCCTGTCGGATGACGGCAGAGCGCTGTGGGGAGCCGATTGCTGATCCACCCGATCTATACACCTCGCACAGGATACATCGGACCTCTTTCCCTCTCTATTTCTGCCTGCTCTCCCCCCCTTTCCCTTTGCTGCTCTGTTCTAGGCGCCTGGCCGGTTTTGCCTACTGGCTTACTATCTTCCCCTGACCCTTGCCCTGCCCTTCCTAGTCACCTTTCCTGGATACTCCTTCCCTCACCTCTGGACCCCTTTGTCCTCCCCTTATGTGATCCATGTCTTTTCCCAATGTGTTGTAAGCCCCCTCTTTTTTGGGTTTCTTAGTGAGAAAAGTTTCTTTTCAGTTATCTCCTTGTTTACATTACTCATTATCTAGCATTGCTCTGCTGTGAGATGTTCCCTACTGAGTGTGGATCTACTGTAGTCTTTGAACGCTTCTGAGGATCGTACTGCTTTTTAATGTCCTTTAATGACGAAAGTAGATCTGATGTTTATTTTTTACTGTCTGGCATTGTTATATTGCTGCACTGTAATCATCTTTCTCACTCGCCTAATGTATTTTGGTTCTGTACGCTTCAACGCGTCTATTTTTGAACGTATGTATATTACTTGTACGCTTTCTTACCCTTTATAAAAACTAATTTGAAAAAAGAAATAGGAAAGCAGGGGGACTGGCTGTACCTTTAACACAAATAAAGAAATGCAAAGTGAATGGGATGCCTTTTTTAACACAAGTACGTGGTACAGCATACACATCAGGAATATGAAAGGTTGACACTTAGGCTGTCACTTCCTGTGGAGTTAGTGATATCAAAAGCCTTTTTCTCTATCGTTCATTGACAGACGCAGCCTCTGATGCATATCAATAGGGTTATACTGCCCCCTACAGGAGTAGGACACTAGACAAAAAAAAACTTCTGGCTACGCCTATGGGCAGTCCTAGAGGGTACACCCTCTCTGCCTGCATAGGATGTCAGTTTTAATCTGCTGGGATCTCTGGTCCTGCCAAAGTTTTTCCTAGATATATTTTTCTTTTTTTTTTTTTTTTAGTCCACTTTTCTCCGGATTTTTTCCTGTGAGATCTACAAGCAACAATGCTGGATCTGGGCGACGGGCTGGATGTATAGATCCAGTGGTCACCCCAACCGGCCAACGAGCATGTGCATGCCTTAGCTCCGCGCTGGGTCAGCCGTGACATAGTCCCACTGGACGGGGACTGGCCCGTGAGTTAAACGTCTCGCCAGGTTTCACACGACCGGATCTAGGCCCGAGTCGCAGTGTTCCTATTTGGTTGCCAGCCCCCCCCCCCCTACTTTGGCAAAGAGGGGTTCTGTCAGGACATGGTGTCCGCCTGTTCCGGTATGGTTAAAAAAAAAAAAAATGTCCCCCCTCCCCCTTCCCCTGGCGGATTTTGGGTTGGACGTGGGCCCTTCCCTGGGATGGTCGGACCCTCACAATCCGGGTTGCCCTTTGTCCTGTCACGCACCACCCACCTATAATAAACCCCCCCCCCCCCCCCCACTGCTGGGGGCTATTGGGCCTACTCCCGGAGGCTGGGACCAGGCCGCAAGTGGGGGTGGGTGCCGGGGGGCGCCGCTGGTGATGGACCAATGATTGGCGGGAGGGGGGGGGGGGGGACAGAGAGAGAATGTGTCTACCTGTCACTTTATGGCCCACTTTCTAGTCGGATCCCGTTCTGGAGTCTGGGGGGTCCTCAGTCTGCCATTTTCTTGTAGCCTCTTGCTGTGGAGATCGGTGGCCATCTTGTTACACCCGGCACGACCATTTTGCGATGGCTTTTTCAAATTAGAATCTAATAAGAAGATGGGAGTTCCTGGGGGCATTTTTTTTGTGGGCGGAGCCCCTCCCTTTACCCTGGGCTGCTCTTCAGATCCTCCCCTTTTGGATCGAGATTGCTGCTGACATGTGCTGTGCAGCCATTCTGGGCTTCCTGGTGCATCTTTTGGTAGAGTCTGGGGGTTGCTCTCTCTTGCTCTGCTGTTGGGGGTCTCCAGTGCGCTTTGCCTGATCTTTGGGAGGGGGGGGGGGCACGGAGGGACGCTTTTGAAGAAAGATAAAATCTTAAAAAAAAAAATAATAATTTTGTCACTTTTCATATTTGGCTGACAGGTTCCCCTGGTGCTACATGGACCCTACAGTTCATGTGTCCCCATCTGACCCCCTCAAGGCCTTCCGGACTCCAGCTGTCTATAAATGCAATTTCGGCAGTCCTTGAATAGTTTGTGTCCCGGGTGGAGGTGGCCTTTAAAGAGCGAGGTGCTAAGAAACGACCTCCGCCTACCTCTGCCTCATCTGATGTCTCAAATTCTGAGTCGGACTCAGCAACACGGGTCTCCCTGCCAGGTCCACTACCTCGCGCCCTGTCTCCTCTGACATTGAGGAAGACATTTCTACCTCCACTCCTGCGCAAGATAAGGCACTGGTGGACGCACTGGTTGTACCTGTGCGTGAGACCCTGAAAATAGGACACAGCTGCAATAGCGACAGAGGCGCAGGTTACGTTTTGGCACTCAGAAGCCATACAGAGTGGCAAAGGTTTTTTTTCCTTTCCTGCATATTTTGACGCCATGCTCAAAAAAGAATGGGACTGCCTAAAGTGCTCCCCTGGTGTGCCTAAATGGATTGCTAAACGCTACTCTTTTGAAGAGTCCCTTATAAAGCAGTGGACTGTGCCACTGATGGTGGTACCTCCAGTCTCAAGACTGACTTAATCCAGTGGAGGATTCCCCATCCTTTAACCACTTTACGTCCGCTCACATTGCTGCTACTGCAGCAGAGCGGGTCTACTAGCAGTCCAATCCTGGTGCGATTGGACCAGATGCAGAAAAATGATTTTTGGTCTGGATCTGGTGATCGATTCTGGCCAATGGCATCATGTCCCCTGCCTGTGTAATTTAAACATAGGCAGGGGAAGTGATGTAATTTATCCTCTTGGAGCCCTTTCGTTTCCACGAGAAGGAGAGAGACCGCTAAACGTGAGTTCCACTAACACTACACTGACACGAACACACATAGGCACACTGTTGACCCCTTGATCACCCCCCCCCCCCCAAACCCCTAAGTGTGTATATATATATATATATATATATATATATATATGTACATGTACATTGTGGTATACAGATTTTTTACTGATCACTGTATTTAGTGTCACTTGTGTCCCTAAATCGCACTTGCGCTTTGCTCAAATAGGTTTAAGGCACCCACCATCTATTCCCTAATAAAGTTTTAACCCCTTGATTACCCTCAGTTTAACCCCTTCACTCCCTCACACTGTGCACTAAATACAGTATATAGGTAACTACTGATCACTGTATTGAGTGTCACTTGTGACCCTAATTTGCGCTTGCGCTAGGCCCAGATAGGGTTAGGCCACCCGCCATACATCCTCTGTAAAGGTTTAACCCCTTGATCTCCCCCAGTTAACCCCTTCACTGCCCTGTCAGTGTTCACTATATACAGTGATTACGGGTCACTGCATTAGTGTGACGGGTGATGCTAGTTAGCGTCCGAGTCAATCAGATTGCCAGTAACACACACACACACAAACACACACAAACACACACACACAAACACACACACAAACACACACACACAAACACACACACACACAAACACACACACACACAAACACACACACACAAACACACACACACAAACACACACACACAAACACACACACACAAACAAACACACACACACAAACACACACACACAAACAAACACACACACAAACACACACACACAAACACACACACACACACACACACAAACACAAACACACAAACACAAACACACACACACAAACACAAACACACACACACACACACACAAACACAAACACACACACACAAACACACACACAAACACACACACACACACAAACACACACACACACAAACACACACACACACAAACACACACACACAAACACACACACACAAACACACACACACACAAACACACACACACACAAACACACACACACAAACACACACACACACAAACACACACACACAAACACACACACACACAAACACACACACACACAAACACAAACACACACACACACAAACACACACAAACACACACACACACACACCATACCCAGGCAAGTGCAGTAATCAATAGATTACTGTCACTTCCAAAAAACACAGATCACACAAAACTGCTTCGTTAGCAGAGTCAGGCCTAATCTCTGCTAGCACTAGCAGTTTTTTTGTAGCGACCAAATAGTCTTCGACAACCAGGTGCTTTTTTACCTGTTAGTCGCACTACTTTACCTGTAAATTTAGTTGCTAAAAAGTCAAAACGGTGGTACAGTAGTGCAGAGGCCTGCAGTATACCGACCATGTCAGTTGACAGCGATGGGGAAGCCTCACTGGCAGAATCGGGGTTAGTATACAAACTTTTAGAGAACAGTGGCTCCTTGGCAGATGGCTCAGACGAAGTATGTGTCCCTGTTGAGATCAGGCGTACCCGACCCCATTCTGGAGTTGCTGAGATGCAAGAACCGGATGTTTCTCATATACAGCAGAGTGCCAGTACTAGTGCCGCTCAACATTTTGGTGAACTGGCAAGCACCAGCGGCCTAGTACACCCTGGACCTAGACTTACCAGCACTGCAGTAAGACTGGTGACGTGGCGGGTCCCTTAAGTGCAGTTGAAGCTGGTGCGGTGGCTAGCATGAGTAGTGGCCCGCAGCCACCGCGTATTCGAAGACAGGCCCGTAGAGCCCATAGTGCCCTCCCTAAAGCGCTGGCTTATCCTAATTGGCAGCCCACAGATTCTACAACGCCCGTACTTCCCCCCTCATTCACCGCCCAACCCAGAATTCGAGTGGAAACAGCTGGTTTTAATCCCCTTCATTTTTTTGAGCTGTTTTTCACTGAAGATCTTTACAGATTTATTGTGGCTCAAAGTAATTTGTATGCAAACCAATTTATCACCACCAATCCAAATTCGCCCCTTGCCAGAGAATTCGGCTGGAAACCTAAAACGATTTTCCGAATTTAAGACCATTCTGGGCCTATCCTTCAACATGGGCATTACAAAAAGTGAGTTGCGGTCATATTGGTCCACTGACCCAATTCACTAAATGCGCATGTCCTGCAATGTCCAGGCTTTGATACAAATATTTTGGTTCATGCATTTCAACGACAATGAACTCCTTAGGGAGACCCTGGATATTACTGGCTCCACAAAATTTGGCCCCTTGTAGACCACTTCAATCAGCGGTTTGCAGCCTTGTTTATCCCCGAAAAAGATGTCTGCATTGACGAGTCTCTGATAAAGTTTAGTGGCCGCCTTGCTATCAAACGGTATCTCCCCAGCAAGCATGCAAGATACAGGGTCAAGCTGTATAAGCTGTTTGACTGAGCCACAGGCTATACAGTTTCCGTGTTTACGAGGGAAAGATAGCACTGTGGAGCCCCCCAACTGCTCCGACTACATAGGGAGCAGCGGCAAGACAGTTTGGGACTTGATCTCACCCTTATTTGGACCGGGGTACCACTTGTACGTGGACAATTTTTATTTGAACGCGCCACTGTTTAGACACCTCTCTCAATTACAAATTGACGCATGTGGTACCGTGCAATCTAATCGCCGGGGCTTCCCCCAACAGCTGGTGAATGCCCCACTGAGTCCAAGGGAGAGAGCCTGCTTGAGGTGCAATGAATTGCTCGCAGTGAACTGGAGGGACAAACAGAACGTTTTCGTTCTGTCCTCCATTCACCCAGACACGGCAGTCAAAATTACTACGGTCACTGGTGGTGTTGAGAAGCCCCTATATGTCCACGACTATAACCGTAAAATGGGAGGGGTGGACTTAACGACCAGATGATGGGACCGTACTTAATTGCCCGTAAGGCCAGACGCCGGTACAAAAAAGTGTCTGTATACTTATGGAAACCAAAAAGAGAGCTTATAAAAGAAAGAAAGGACCCCCTAAGAAGGGTGGGACTTTAAAGGTAACTAATAAGGATCTCTCTTGAGAAAGATAAGTTTAGATAAAATAAACAATTTATTGGAACAATTGTGGTTGTAAAAAGGATCAATCAAATTAGTAATGATACATTCAAAATACGATACAGTATAATTGCAGATGCATGGCAGAATCCAACGCGTTTCGAAATTGTGTAATACCAGAGTCTTCCTCAGGGAATCTGCATGTCTTCCTGGAAAGCATAATCATATGCCACAAATAAATCCAAGAAAACAGAACAAAATATAATAACATACACTTTGTATATCACATCATCCATATCAGAGTTTCTTGCAGTTGCGACAACATATGTCATTTTGTAAGGTAATATCACTTATTTGGTTAGTTGTAAATATACCAAAATAACATTCCCAGAGAAAAAAAAAAAAAAAAAAAATTATATATTCTATTTGAGGACAATCCATTTTTTGAGTCCTTCTTTTCTTTTTTCTAGTACCCCCTTTTTTCTTTTTGTGTTTTTCTATCCGCCTTTAGGGGTCACTACTTATTAAAGTTCCAATAGGCACACCCACTTGAGGACGACTATTGGAAAGGTCATTGGAATCCTTTCCATCATTTGAGGACCTTTCTCCTCCCCGTCCCCACACATCACTTATCCCCTTTTGGATCATTACAACAGGTGAAGTGACCCGAAATCACAGATATACAGGGAATTTTACTCATTAAGTGAATTTCCCTGACATTGAATTGTTATTCGCAGGTAAAGAGGATACATAATCAATACAAACACCTGACTCTAGCTCCTACCGTGCGGGTCTCAAACATATCTCCCCCTCTGGACAATATGAGTGGCTTCGAATATCTGCTGGTATGTAAACACCTACCGTGTGGTATTCTGTGTACTTTTTCTTTCCCCCCCCCCTTTTTTTTTTTTTTTTTTCTCTGGGAATGTTATTTTGGTATATTTACAACTAACCAAATAAGTGATATTACCTTACAAAATGAAATATGTTGTCGCAACTGCAAGAAACTCTGATATGGATGATGTGATATACAAAGTGTATGTTATTATATTTTGTTCTGTTTTCTTGGATTTATTTGTGGCATATGATTATGCTTTCCAGGAAGACATGCAGATTCCCTGAGGAAGACTCTGGTATTACACAATTTCGAAACGCGTTGGTTTCTGCCATGCATCTGCAATTATACTGTATCGTATTTTGAATGTATCATTACTAATTTGATCCTTTTTACAACCACAATTGTTCCAATAAATTGTTTATTTTATCTAAACTTATCTTTCTCAAGAGAGATCCTTATTAGTTACCTTTAAAGTCCCACCCTTCTTAGGGGGTCCTTTCTTTCTTTTATAAACGTATTTAGGGATTACGGTAACACATTATCTGAGAATCACCTACATACCTCACCAAAAAGAGAGATAGCCCTTGTGTGCCATAATCCTAAGAATTCAAAAAAAGGGAGGGAATGGAATAGCAATAGCTAGACCAAGAAAAAGCGGACTTTAAAGGCACATGAATGGATAGGCAGTGATTGTTTAAAAAGTAAACCTATTTATTGATTTATTACCAACATATAGGTGAATACATACAATAACATGTTAAAAGAACATAGAGGGGTGCAATCCCTCAATATGGATTCATAGATATGGTGGTTACATTATCATTACACAGCATTTAATTCTTTAAAGGTGTAGATACAGTACTAGTCTGAAAATGGTTGACGCGTTTCGCAGTATGCTTCGTCAGAACCAGACGATTGTACCACCTCTTGATGAAACAAGCATAACAAAGTTAGCAAATGATTTAAGATATAATAGCAGGATATTCACATTAATGTACTTGAGTATAGTTTATTGAGGTAAGTGAACCTACCTTTTAAGGTGCAGGAAAATGTCATCCACCACAGGTATGATTGCCAAAAAGGGGGGGAGAGGAAAGAGCCAAACCTGAGTACTAGATGGTAGGTACTGTATATAAAAAATAACATATAAGGATATTGTAATCATGTAATAGTTCGATTATAAATGACGTACGTGTGTTTATGTACATCAGGTAATAAACTAGAAATCTCTCTATGTATGGAAGGGCATCGGCAGGGCAGCTAAGAATGCATACCAGGATATAGTTCTAAAGACTGTAAGAAATAATAATCACAGGAGATCGAGAGTCGACAGACTGAATAATCCTCCACAAGAAGGGAGAGTAAGGGAGAAGAGGGATGTGTGTATATTCATATACAAGTATATTACCTTTTAAATATGTTGATAAAATCGGCAGATCAATGGAAGATAACTATAATGACTGGTTAGTCTTTAAATGGACTTAGGGAGGGATCAAGTAAAGAGGATGAATAGGAATCCCTGATAAGGTATCTGTAAAACAATCCAAAACGGGTACCCAATGGGATTTCATATACTTGTTGCAGACCAGCAAGCAGAAAATGTATAAAACATTGTACTTACAATACATGTATTGTAGTTGGTAAACCCAGTACTACTAGATCGATGTGATGGAAGTCCAATTGGATCCCAAAAGGTATACCCCACAGCCAGACAATAACGAGAGCCGAGTTGCAAGAGTAACGGTTCAACATCCGGTATTATGAAGCCTGGTTGAGAATAAACCATGGCATAAAAAGGTATGTGAAGGAATGGAAAAAATTCAATCAATAATAATAAACCCCAAGAAAAAGGTGGGAACCAAGTGGGAAAGGTAACGATCACTACCTGTGTGCGCCAGCCGTCTGCCAATCCATGCTGCTAAGAATGCAAAAAAGCAGGCTTCCTAAATAGCCCCAATTACACCTGCCGCTAATCGGCACAGGTGTCACGACTAGGATGCGTGACGCACCGAAAGCGCATCACCTCCGCACTGTGGAAGCGACATGCGGTGGAACGCATCTTGGCGGGAAGTGCTGCGAACCCCAGGAAGTGACGAGCGCTCACCAACAACCAGAAGGGGTCTGTATACTTATTTCAATTGGCTGATTACAAAGCGTCTGCCGGAACATTATCCTTCCTGCACTACCAAGAAGAGATAATCAGAGCCCTTCTGTATCCAGCAGGTGCTCCTGCCAAACTTCCCCAAACAGATGCAGTGAGCCGGCTGCATGAGGCATTTTCCGGAATTCCTCCCGAGTACCCCTACCCAAAGATACCCCCAAAAAAGATGCCGTGTCTGCAGCAAGCGTGGATTTAGGCGTGACACAGGTAATTGTCCCGGCTGTCCTGACCGACCTGGTCTTTGCCACGGTGACTGTTTCCGCCACTGCCAAACACTAGTGGTTTATTAGCGTAGGGTACGGCTCGGCACAGTTTAGGCACACTTTCTTACACAGGGTCTCAAAAGATGTTCGATGGCTATTGTCATTTTGAGAGACCCTATCCTTGAACTTTAACGTTGAAGAAAACAAAAGTGTAAAAAAAATAAAAACAAAATTGCAAAAAAACACAAAATAAAAAAACCAAAAAGTTATTTTTCTGTTTTAATGCCTTGTACACACGCAACAATTATCGGCCGACCGATCTTCCGACTTTTGTCCAGAGTGGTGTTTTGTTGGAATGTGCCTAGACTGCACACAAATTTTCTCGGCCAACAAAAATCTACTTCAGAAGTGGTCATGTAAAGGTTTACTTTCCGTGTGTTTTTTTTCTTCTCTGAGCATGCCTAGTCTTGCTCATCAGATTTTTGTCTGCCTAAATCTGTACTGACTGATGGAAAATCTGCCGTTGTGTTGACGGCCAACAAAAATTTTATAGCCTGCACACCAGATTTTTTTCGGCCGTAAAGTCAGAGTCGGTTGTCGGAAGCATCATACTAACAAACCAAAAATCGGACGTTGGCCGAAAATTCATGGCCAATAATCAATGCATGTGTACGAGGCATTACTCTGCTCTTCTACTTCTCTTCCTACTTTTACTGTTTTTCATTGGTACTTTTCAGGTACCATTGTAATGTTTTATGTTTACTGTTCACTTTGCCTTGCAGGTACACTCATCAGCTGCCACACTGATTTGTATATTCTGACAAACCGCATTTGCGCTCAGCATATATGGGAATCTCTGATGGCAGCGCTGTAGGAGGTGATTTCAACACCACAGTTAAAAAAAAAAAATTAGGTATACATGGCGTTTGGTCACGTATATCCATCATTAGAAAGTAGGTTTGGATGTTTTGGGTGGCTAATGATGGGTGTACTACACCTTTTTTGGCGGCATTGATCGATGTGGATGAAGGAATCTGTTAGGATTGCATGAAAAAAATAAAAAACCTACAATATATGGCAAACAAGGAGCAGCAATGTATTGGTATGTTACTGGACTTTGAGTGGTTATTCCAGGATGATGCCTGCAGATTTAGGCATCATCATGGTATTGTTTTTTTTTTACAGCCAGCGGTCAGCTTGCAAGTAAAAGCGATCCTAGCGGATAATTAGTCACTAGACTGCTTTTACAAGCAGTGGGAGGGGACTCCGTCCCCACCCCCCCGCCTTCTGTGGTTTTTCTCGTGCTCTCCTTTCCCACCGGTTAACCCGAGAGTGCTGCCGGTGGTTCCATTATCTGACCAATAGAGCTGATTGGAGACGAGAATGGCTCCAATCATCTCTATGGCCCAAGATGCCGGAAGCTACGAGCATTTCATGATTTCTGCGCCATTGGGATAGCATCTTATCACACCGATCTTGGTCTGGTTAGATGCGTTAAGGTCAGAGGAGAGATCTAGAGTCGAAAAAAACCCAATTTTTTAACAGAGTACCTGTCACTACAGATTGCTATCATAGGGGATAATATTTAAATTCACTGTGATAATAAAAATGATAAAAAAAAATGAAAGGTGTCAAAATAACATAAAAAATGTAAATTAAAAAAAATAAAAAATTCAAGGCCCCCCCCGTGCTTGGGCGCAAAGGCGCACTCAAGCGTTGGTCTAGTGTCATATGTAAATCACAATTGCACCATGCATGTGAGGTATCGCCACGAATGGCAGGTCGAGGGAAGTAATTCTTGCAGTAGACCTCTAAGTCCAAAGTGGTAACCTGTAAAGACTTTTAAAGGCTTTTAAAAATGTACGTAGTTTGTTGCCGCTGCACGACATGTTTGGTATCTATGTACTCGGCATAAGATCATCTTTTAAATTTTACCAAACAATTAGGAATTATAGTGTATTTCTGCATTAAATTTAAAAAAAGTGTTTGGAAAATCTGTGCGCAAATACGGTGTGACGAAAAAAATTGCAACATCCACCATTTTGTTCTGTAGGGCCTCTGCTTTAAAAAAATGTTTGGGGGTTCAAAGTAATTTTCTAGTAAAAAAAATTTTTGATGTTAAAGTCACAGAAAAGGCTTGGTCTTCAAGTGGTTAGAGTGGGTGATGTGTGGCTAAGATTGAGCATAAAATGCCGGGACAGTTCAAACACCCCCCAAATGACCCCTTTTTTTGAAAGTAGACACCCAAAGTTATTTGCCAAGAGGTATATGGTGTCCAAAATGACAACTTTTTTTTTTTGTTGTTTTTTTTTTTGTTGTTTTTTTTTTTTAACACAAAGTTGTCACTAAATGATATATTGCTCACGCATGCCATGGGTATATGTGAAATGACACCCCAAAATACATTCTGCGGCTTCTCTTGACTACAGGGATACCTAGCTGTGTGCGGGACCCCGAAAACCAATCACCACCTTCAGGTTTTCTAATGGCGTAAATTGCTTATTTTACTTACTACATGTCAGTTTCGGAAGCCCTGAAATTTTTTTTTTTTGTTTTCTTTTACACCAAGTTGTCACTAAATGATGTATTTACACATACTATAGGTATATGTGAAATGACACCCCAAAATACATTCTGCTGATTCTCCTGAGTATAGGGATACCCCATGTGTGAGACTTTTTGGCACGTACAGGACCCCGAAATCTAATCACCTTCAGGCTTTCTAAGGGCGTAAATTGTTGATTTCACTCCTAGCTACCTATCAGTTTTGAAGGCCATGCAATTCCAAGATAGCACAACCCCCCCCCCCAAAATGACCTCTTTCCGAGAAGTAGACACCCCAGGGTATTTGTTAAGATGCATGGTGAGTATTTTGCAGCTCTCATTTATTTTGGAAAATTAAGAAAAAAAAAAATGAAAATGCATTTCCTCCTTTTTTTTTCAATTTTCAAAACTTTTTGACAAAAAGTAAGATCAGCAAAACACTCAACATGCTTCTAAGCAAATAGCTTAGGGTGTCTACTTTCCAAAAAGGGGTCATTGGGGGGGGGGGGGGGGTGTTGTGCTGTATTGGCATTTCATGGCCTCCAAAACTGTGATGGGTAGTGAGGAGTGAAATCAACAATTTACGCCCTTGTAAAGCCTGAAGGCAGTGATTGGGTCCTGTACGCGGCTAGACGGCTAGACTTCCAAAAAATCTCACACATGGGAAATCCCCATACTCAGGAGAAGCAGCAGAATGTATTTTGGGGTGTTATTTCACATATACCCATGTCATGTGTGAGCAATATATCCTTAAGTGACAACTTTATGTAAAACAAAAAAAAAATAATAATAAATTTCCCGGAAATAGCTTGGGGTTGTCTACTTTCCAAAATGGTGTCATTTGGGGGGGGCGGTTGTGCTATCTTGACATTTCAGGGCCTCCGAAACCATGATAGGCAGTGAGAAAGTGCAATGAGAAATTTACGCCCTTTGAAATTCTGAAGGTAGTGGTTGGTTTTTGGGGTCCCGTACACAGCTAGGCTCCCCAAAAGTCTCACACGTGGTATCCCTGTACTCAGGAGAAGCATTATCCAGCACCCAATCTGATTTACCCCAGTTTGAAGCTGCCTAGCGTCAGGAGCAGAGCTAGGTCTTTCCTGCTGAGACCTAGTGTCTTGGCTTTCTTATGTTTTTTTTCTAAATTTGTGTTTTTCTTTACACAATAGATTTTGTTTTCTCTCACTATCACTAGTTAGTCAGGGATTCCTTTCCTGGAGCACTGACTACAAGTGACTGCAGAGCTGGGCCTCGGACTGGGTATATAGATCCTTATGGAGTCCCAGCCTGCCAAGGAGCGTCACAGGTTACTGATACGCCCAGGCCTCAACGACGGTTCCCCTCCGAATGGAGATGAGCCTGCTGAGCTGCGCTTCGCTAAGGGTGTCTCAACCTGGATCGCCCGCGAGTTTCCAGCATTCCTCCATGGCTGACGGCACCCCCACTTAGGGTGGAAGGTCTCCCGTATCTGAGAGGTGCCCGCTTCCTGGACTGGTGAGTACTGATAGCCCCTTGTCCCTGGGGACGTTTGGGGGGTTGTGGGCCCACTCTTAGGGGATAGCAGGGCTGGTGGTCTCTGTAGGATCCCCCTTCTGGCCTGTTTGTGGTTTTTTCCCTCCCTCCCTGCTCCCGCTGGGGGCACTGTATGAGGTACTGTGCGGTTCTTCCTGGGGTCCCTGCGGTTTTTGTACACATTTTGCCACGTTTTGTGGCATGCAGATTCTAGGCTCTGTGTAAGACAGCAGCCATGTGAGAATTCTGCATAGGCTCCCGGTCGGGCGCCATCTTGGCTGTGGGCAAATGCCTAGTGAGGGCAAGCGGCCATTTTCCCTGTGACTTTGGTCATTGATTTATATAGGCACCTTTTCTCTGGGCTCGAGGGCTGGCCTCTAGCGATGTGAGGTCACTTCCTCTTTCTTTACACTTTCTCCTGTGTAAAAAATGTGCTGACAGGCTGGGGATTTTTGCTCATATCTCGACCATTAGACCAAATTGAATTCTTTTTGTGGCTAGTGTGTTTCCTCAAGGGGCTCTTTCAGTTGGTGCAGATTGGGGGGGTCCACGGGAACCGCAGATATAAAGGGCCAGCATCCCTTTTTTTCATTTTAAGGCAAAATGGACTCCCAGTACAACAAATTTCCCACAGGACTGGTGGGGGCTTCGGGTACACCTGAATCCTTCTCCATGGCCTCCTTATCTGCTGCCCTTGCGACTTGGGCGTTTCACGTGCATCTGCTGATGTCTGGACGCTCCTCCAAAAAAACAGCCTATGCCTTCCCAGTCCTCTGATTCTGAGCCTGAATTATTTGCCACGGACGATGGTCCCCCTGAGGGGTGACGGTCCCCTGCGTGGGAAGAGAAGGGGGAAATCTTCCTCGGTAGCACGGGAAAGTGCAAAAATGGATGCACTCATTAGCGCCTTTAAGGAAGCTCTCGTTATTGATGAGGAGCCATCCCAGTCCTGTAAGCGGTCTGCTTTCGGGTTCAGCAGACCCCAGAAGTCTGGTCAGGCTTATTACTGCCCTGAGGAATTTCACGAGATTGTGAATGACCAGTGGTGGCGCGTTAAGCACATTTTGGTGGTGCCTAAGCGTTTTTCCATTAGCTATCCTTTCGTGGAGGCGGTGGACAAATGTTGGACCGTGTCCCCGCCAGTGGATCACACTGTCTCTAGGCTGAATAAGTCCACCTTGATGCCAGTGGAGGACTCCCCGATTTTCAGGGATCCGGCGGGTAGAGGCTCTCTCCCCCGTTACATTTATATGGTGGCAGGTTCCCTGTTGAAACCTGTTTTTGCCTCGGTGATGGCCTCTTAGGCACTCACGGTATGGTGCAAGGGGCTTCGTAGCACCCTTGTGGCGAAGTCGGCCTCTCTGACTGCCCTTTCCATGGTGGATCAACTCATCCAAACTGGGATGTATCTATGTGACGCGGCCTTGGACGAGGCTCCTTTGGTCGCCCGGTTGTCAGCGGTGGGGATTGCGATCCGCCACATTACCTGGTTGAAGAGCTGGTCCACGCGTCCAAAAAGACTGTCTGAAATCCCCTATGCGGGGAGGGTCATCTTTTTGGGGAGAATCTAGATGAGTTAATTAAGGGGCTCAGGGGAGGTAAGAGTACCCTGTTGCCCCAGGTCACTAAGGTTAAGTCCCCCCCCTGTATGCGGAGGGGGGACCCTCCAAGACTCAACGTAATTCCTTTCGCGCCTTTGGGTCGCAGGAGAAGGGTAAATCCTTCCGACCCCCTGGTGGTCACAAGAAATCGTGGACGGGTAAGCCAAAGGCCGGTCAGTCTGGCTCGGCGGCCCAGTCCACCTCTTCCTGAAGGGATGCCCTCACCCATTGTCGGGGCGGGGGGAACTCTGCGTTGCGTTCAGGAACCCTGGTTGTCTGGCATTCAGGACAGGTAGGTTCAAGAACTGATTCGTTCAGGGTTCAAGATCGAGTTTCGATCTCGCCCCGCAGACAGGTTCTTCCCGTCTAATCTCCAGCTGTCCCCCGATCGTCTCAGAGACCTCATGGGGGCGGTGCACAATCTGCTTGCCCAAGGAGTCATTGTACCCGTTCCATCACGGAAACTGTTTCGTGGGTTTTACTCCAACCTATTCACGGTGCCCAGAAAAGAGCGCAAGGTACGTCCGATTCTGGACTTGAAATCTCTGAACCTCTTTGTGCGGGTACAGAAGTTCAGGATGGAATTCATCCGGTCGGTGGTGACATCGTTAAGGCCCGGGGACTTCCTGGCGTCCATCGACTTGGAGGCGTATCTGCACATCTCTATTTTCGAGGGTCATCAGAAATATCTCCGCTTCGCGGTGGCTGAGGAGCATTACCAATTCGTGGTGTTACCTTTCGGTCTCGCTTCGGCTCCCAGAGTTTTCACCAAGGTGTTGGCTCCGGTTCTAGCTTTTTTTTTTTTTTAAACTTCAACTGTGTTAACACATCAGTTATACAAAAGGAGAACATGACACCCTCTGCAGAGGGGATAAAAATGCAATCACAGCACCCAACATGGGCACAAAATAAGCATAGCAAACGAGGTGCATGTCACAAAAATCTCATGACTCATTTAAACAGAGAACACAGAAGGGGGAAAGGGAGGGGGGGGGGAGGGGTAAAGGTAGAAAGAAAAAATCACAGGCAGTCAATAAGCCATACAAATATAAAAGTATCCACCTTATACAATAGCACTGATATAGTGGTCCAAGCACTGAAAGAAAAATAGGCACCATACCTCACAGGTCTTTCAGACGGTTCACCGCTCCAGGAACAGGTCCTCCATGCCCACACGCTCCTCCAGCACACGCATGTCAGAGGACTAAGCCTCACCAGTAGCACAGGTCTCGATCAAATCAACCCAGTCCCCCCAAATTTTAGTAAACTTAGCCGGGCAGCCCCTGGCCTCATATGTTAATTTGTACAAGGGAAGAACCTGGTTGACTATATTTTTCCAAAGATCCAGGGGAACACTGGATGTGGTGGTCCACTGCATCACCACCGTCTTCTTGGCATAGAACTGTAACAATCTGAGAAATTGCTTCTGAGTAGATCGCAAACCCACTTCCTCGAAGATGCCCAAAATGCACCACTTGGGATTACAGACGTTGGGGAGGTCAAAATGAGTCGCCAAAAAACCTGTAACTTGAGACCAAAAAGGTCTAATTTTATCACAGCCCCACAACATATGCAGCAGATCACCCGTTTCCTTACTGCATTTATGGCAGACTGCCGTAGGTCTGTGTTTCATGAGAAACAATCTTCGAGGAGTATAGTAAGTGTGATGAAAGATTCTCAGCTGTATCAACCTGTCCCTCACGTAAATAGCTGTCGTAAAATAGGTATGTAAAAGCTCTTCCCAGTCATCATCCGACAGGTCCGGAATATCTCTCATCCACCCGGCTCTGACGGCATTCAGTCTAGACGGTACAGTACCAATCAAAGCACTATAAAAGGAGCTAGTCAATTTGGTATGAATATCGCTCAATAATTCCTTCTCCAGTCTGGAGTTAGCTAAGGACACCGGGGCCGCACCAAACGGGGCCACGGCTGCGTGTCTCAATTGTAAATATCGGTACTGCCAGGAGCTAGGTGTTTGAAAGTCCTGCTGAAACTGTCGGAAGGATTTAAAGACTCCGTCGGAAAACAACTGATGAGCATACTTAAGACCCGTTCCCGCCCAAGTCACAGCATCCGCCGAAAGCAGGAAGTGGGGGAGACTAGGATTGAACCAAAGGGGCTGGTTAGGCGAGTACCCCACTTCAGAATCCAGCAACAGAGCATCACATCTAGCATAAATTTTAAGAGGATTCCAAAAGGGCTGTACCCTCAAAGGAGGCAATGGAGCGGCGATAGATAAGATTCGTCAAGGTCTCAAAAGAAGAAACCACCACCGCTTCAGCAGCCGTAGCTGCATTGTCCCTCTGAGGGAAGAGCCACCCATGGACCGGTTCTAGTTTTACTACGTTTACGGGGCATTGCAGTCCTCAGTTACCTGGACGACCTCTTGCTAAGGTCGAACTCATGTGTGACCTTGGCGAGCGATCTGGCCGTGACGATTCAGATGCTACGGGATTTCGGGTGGACCATCAATTTTCAGAAGTCAGCACCGACTCCCTCAACTCGTCTCCAGTACCTGGGGAAGGTCCTGGATTCCGCTCACTCTCGGGTCTTCCTTCCAGATGACAACCTCGGGATTTTACGGGAAGAGATCAGGGCTCTCAGGCACAACAATCTCTCCTCCTTGCGGACCTGCATGCGGGTCCTGGGCCTGATGGTTTCGGCCTTGGAAGCAGTTCCATTTGCTCAATTTCACACCAGGACTCTGGAAGCAGAGATCCTGGACAGGTGGTACAGGACGCCTCAGTCCTTGGAAAGGAGAATTTCCTTGAGTTGCCGGTAAGGTCGGATCTCTTGTGGTGGCTTCAGTCGCTGTCCTTGACGCAGGGCCAGAACTTCCAGCCTCTGTAGTGGACGATTCTCACCACGGATGCCAGCCTGTCGGGCTGGGGAAGAGTTCTGGGCACGCTTTGTGCCCAGGGGACTTGGTCGGTGGAGGAGACCTCATTGCCGATCGACGTCCTGGAGCTCCGAGCGATAAAGCTTTGTCTGTTCCGGTGGTCATCTCAGCTACAGGGGTGTCCGGTCCGGGTACAGACAGACAATGCCACCACCGTGGCCTATATCAATCACTAAGGGGGGCACAGGCGTGCTCGGGCGGCCAATGAAGTGGCTGAGATCCTGTCTGATTCCGGGTGTGATAAACTGGCAGGCAGACTATCTGGGTCACCAGACTTTGGACCAGGGGGAATGGTCCCTACATCCGGAGGTATTTCGCTGGCTACGACACCGGACGTGGATCTATTAGTGTCCCGTCTCAAAAAAAAGGTGGAAAGGTTCGTGGCCAGAACTGCGATCCTCTGGCGGACACCGCAGAGGCATTGGTGGTGCCTTGGCACCACTATCGGCTGATTTATGCCTTTCCTCCGATTCAACTGCTGTCCAGTTTCCTCCGCAGGGTGGTGTCGGAACGTATGTCAGTCATTCTAGTGGCCCCCGGACTGGCCTCGAAGGGAAGGTCCTGGTACGCGGACATCGTTCAGATGGTCGTCGAACCTCCCTGGCGTCTTCCGCTGAGAGACGATCTTCTGTCTCAAGGACCGATCTTCCATCCTGCTTTAAGGTTGCTGGCTTTAACGGCATGGCTGTTGAAAGCCAGGTCCTGAGGGATAGAGGTCTTCCACAGGCGGTAATCCCTACCTTGTTGAAGGCTCGTAAAGCCACTTCCAGAAAGATCACCGCACCTGGAAAGCGTATATCGCTTGGTGCGAATCGCGGGGTCTTTGCCTTCCTGCAGAATGGCATGGATCAGCGTCTCGCGCTGACTACAGTCAAGGGTCAATTGTCAGCCTTGGCCATCTTTTTTCAGCTCCCCTGAGAGGAGCTCCTTTGCCTCCATGGAAACTGAATTTAGTTTTGTCTATTGTTTTTACTGTCCCTCCTTATTACATAGTTACATAGTAGGTGAGGTTGAATAAAGACAACAGTCCATCCAGTTAAACCTGTGTAGGTGTGTGCGGCTGTAATCATCTCATACCCCTGACTGTTCTGATCCTTGAGGTGTACGTCTAATAGTCTTTGGAAAGCCATTATTGGGGTATTTGTTCTGGGTTTGTTCCAGTTTTTTTCCTGTGGGCTCAGGTTGTTACTGTTACCTTCTTTTTTTTTTTTTTTTTTTTTTTTTTTTTTTCTTTTATTTCTTTATTAATTTTCAAAACATTAAACGTACATCTACAGAACCAATACGTAAATCGTCTCCTTTCGTATCTTGTTACATATATTTTTCAATTCCCCCCCCCACCCCTAATCTTCCCCCTCCCTCCCCAATCCCCTCTCATACATCAACATTCCCTTTGGTCCCCATTCCATTTAGTATAATACTTTGTTTTTTTTATACTCGATCCAGTCATCCCAGATGTTATCCCACCCTTCTGGCTCATCTTCCCTCCACTTTCTTAAAGCGGTAGTATACCGCTTTTTTTGACTTTTAACTACAGGTAAGCCTATAATAAGGCTTACCTGTAGGTACAATTAATATCTCCTAAACCTGCACGGTTTAGGAGATATTACCACTGCATGCAGCCGCTGACGAGTGCGGCGCATGCGCTCTGAAGGTCCAGCGGACCTTCAGATTTCCTTGCCGGAAAATTACTCCCGCGCGCATGACGTCATCGCGGCTCCGGCCACTCACAGCGCCGGAGCCGCTGAACCCGGAAGAGACAGCGAGGGATCATGTCCGCTCCCACAGCGGTGTCCGGGTCTGTGTCGGGGCTTCGTTCTAAGGTAAGTTTTTCATAATGAGCTAGTATGCGATGCATACTAGCTCATTAGGCCTTTGTCTTGCAGGGTTTTTTTTTTCATTACAGTATACTACCGCTTTAAATATTCAACAGATCAGTTTTTTTTTTTACTCTATTAACCCAGTCTCTTAATGTCGGGGCTTCTTCTTTCTGCCAAAACAACGGAATCAAACTCTTTGCAGCATTCATTAGGTGGGGTATTAGAGAGGCTCTGTATTGCTTAACTGAACTCTTAGTTCCATGAAATAAACAAAACCAAGGTTCATCTGGGATCTCAACCTTTATCATTTTTTTAATTTGGTCTAAAACCTCCTTCCAGTATTTTATTTTCTGGCAATCCCACCATAGGTGGGCCATTGTGCCTACCTCTTTGCATCCCCTCCAACAATATTTAGATTTCTCACTTTGGTAGTTGTGAACTTTTATCTGGGGGTATTGCAATGCATTTATAGTTCATTTCCGCTGTGTTCATGTCTACTGTGGAACCGTGAATTAACCTAAAGCTCTTTGTTAATTGAAAATCCTTGCTTTGTGTTCCTATTTCCTCTTCTTGTGTTCCTCTTTCCCATTTTTCGAGGAAGGGAGGCACTGCCGGTGGCGTTAAGTCCACCAATATTTTGTATATGTTTGAAATATTATTCTTATGTTTTTCGGAAACGCAAATCTGCTCAAAAGGGAGCAACTTATCCTCTGTTTGCGGTTTTGGAAGAGATGTCACAAAATGCTTTAATTGGCGGTATCTCCATTCATCGATTTTTCCAATCTTTTTGTTTTAGTTCCCCCATTGTGTACAACTTATCCTTCACCATAATGTCTTTCAATCGTGAGTCTTCTACTTTTATCCAATTTCCACCTATTTCTACTTGTCCTGGTGGAAAATAACTAGTGTTCCTTAGAGGGATCAATGGTGAATTATATTCCCACTTTTCTTTTTTGTGAATTGGATCCCGAATTTTAAGTGCCTGATGTTTATTTTTGGTGGGATCCATATTATTTTTCCCAATTGTGTGACTTAATGTGCATTCTATTCTTGCCCAGCTCTTTTCACTATTCTTTTTTTCCCCATTCTAACACTCGTGCAAGTAGCGTCGCTTCATAATATTTTTTAAAATCTGGTACCGCTAGACCCCCTTGGTTTTTACCTTTTAGTTAATACTGCATATTGTATCCTGGCTTTGCCTTTTCTCCAAATAAATTACATTATCAAAGATTTTAAGGTCCTGAAATATACTTGGGGAATTGGTATTGATAGCATTTGAAACTTGTATGCTATTTTTGGTAGGATTGCCATTTTTATAATGTTTATTCTTCCTATCCATGATAACGGCCTATATGCGATTTTATTTAGTTCTACTTTCATTTAACAGTGGGATGTAGTTGATTTTATAAAGACTTCTAGGATCTGTAGTGAGTGTAATTCCAAGATACTTTAGTCCTGTTAAGGGAATTCTACTTTTAACATCTCTTCTTAGTGTTTTTTTTATATTAATATTCAGTATTTCTGACTTGGTTGGATTCATTTTTACCGTAAATTAGAGAGTTCTCCATAATTTTTCAAGATTTTTTTCTTATTTGGAAGGGTTATCCTAGGTCTAGAGATGTATAATAGGACGTCATCCGCAAAAGCGGCCACTTTATATTCCACCTCGCCCACCTCTACTCCCCTTACATCTGGACTATCTCTTATTATTGCCAGGAGGGGCTCTAGTGAGAGCACAAATAGGGGAGAGAGTGGGCATCCCTGCCTAGTTCCATTTGACATCCCGAATGGCTCTGAGTGGATCCCATTAATCCTCACTTTAGCAGTAGGAGGGCTATATAATGTTCTTATCCATGCCATCATCTCACTCCAATTCCCAATTCCTCCATCGTTTTTAACATAAATTCCCAGCAGACTCTGTCAAATGCTTTTTCAGCATCGATCGACCGTATCAGTCCCTGGGTTCCACTCACAGCCATCTGCCGCATCAACAAAATTGTTCTAACCCCATTATCTCTGCCCTGTCTTCCTGGTATAAAATGTACTTGGTCCCCATGAACCCATTCTATCATCAGATCTCTCATCCTATTTGCCAGTATTTTTGCAAAAAGATATACGTTGATGTTTAGGAGCGAGATGGGTCTATAGCTCGAACACACTGTAGGGTCTTTTTCCTCTTTTATGAGGACCGTGATTGATGCTAGAGTTTCTTTCCTCATGTCAAACAACTGCCCTAATCCATTAAAATAGTCCCTTAAATTGGGTACAACAATTCTTTATATTTTTTATAGTTAGTAATTCACTATAAACCCATCTGGCCCTGGGCTTTTACCAGCTGCCATAGTTTTTATTGCTTTTTCTATCTCCTTCAGTGATTGGAGCATCCAAATGGTCTAATTTATCTTGTAGTTTTGGTAACTTTGTCTCTTAGTGCCGGGTCACACTTGTGCGATGCGGGAAGGCTGCGAATTCGCAGCCTGTTCCCGCATCGCAAAGCACATCTGGCAGTTCACACTGCCATATGCGATACGCAGGGGGTGTCAATGAAATGTTAACGACACCCCCAGTTTGATCGCATATCGCAGTGCGATCTGACAGTTCGCACAGGATCGGATCGCACAAGTGTGAACCACTGTGCGATCCGATCCTGATGCGGCTGGAAAAAAGGGTCATGTGCGTGTTTGGTGCGGATACAGTGCGAATTCAGCCATACAAAGTGTATGGCTGAATTTGCAGCCGCACCTCCGATCGCATGTAATGAAGGAGCAGTGCGCTCCGAATTACATGCGATCGGCGCACTCGCTATAGTGTGAACCGGCCCTCAAATACTGTTTAATTTTTTCTGTGTTTATTTTACTCTTTTCAACATCCTCCTTAGCTTTGATGTTATAAAGACTGCCGTAATACTCCTGAAACACTTTTGCTATTTCGGCTGTTGAATGAACTAATTCCCCATTTTTATCTCTTATTTTCTCTATAAAGTTTAATTTCTTTTTATTTATCATCATTGCTAGTCTTTTCCCGATTTTATTATTCCATTGATAATTAATTATCTTTTATAACTCTCCTACTCCCCTGTCTAATATCTTGTTCTAATAACTCTTTTAATTCCTCTTTTAATTATTAATTGATGTTGAGTCTCTGTGGTTTGTAGGCTTTTATTTTGTTGTTCTATGTCATGGATTTCTTTTATCAGGCTATCTCTTTTCTGTTCTTTCCCTTTTTCTCTGGACGCCTTTCGAGATTAAGATCCCCCTCATATACGCTTTGTGTGTTTCCTAGAGTATGTCTTTTGATGTCCCCTCAGTGTCGTTAATTTGGAAAAATAATTCCAACTCTTTTCTTATTTCTTCTCCCCATTTCTTGTCTCTTAATAATTCCTCATTCATTTTCCACATATTTTTATTCGGTTGGGTTCCTGGTATTTTCAATCTCATTTTAACAGGTGCGTGGTCTGACCATACTTTAATTCCTATCTTTGCCTCTTCCACCCACTCTATCCCTCTGTGCTCTATCCACATATAATCGATTCTTGAGTATGATTTGTGTACAGACGAGCAGAACGTACAGTCCCTCTTTTGGATGCAGTATTCTCCATGCATCCAGGAGTTGGCATTGATGTAATTTCTTTCTGATCACTTATGTTATTCTGCCCCTCTGTATATCTGACGAGCTATCCATCTTTGCATCCATACAAAAGTTGAAATCACCCGCAAGTATCACCCATCCCTTTTTAAAGTTCATCAGTTTGTCCAGTAGTTTCCCCAAGTATCTAATGGGATTTTCATTTGGGCAATATACATTTGCTAGTGTTACTTCTCTCGAATAGTTTCCCCCTCAAAAAAAGGAATCTTCCCTCTGGGTCTGTCATCCTTTCTTCCAGGGTGAACCTCACTCCTCTGGCAAACCCTATAGCCACCCCCTTAGATTTTTTAGATGTAGAGTCTGCGTAATACCATGTGGGGTGCTCTTTCAAATATATTTTTATTTTTGATGTGTGTGCTACTGTGCTATGTTGGTTTCTTGCAGGAATATTACCTCTGCTTCCATATTTTTGATTTCTTTCAAGATTTATTTTTTTTCCGGCTCATTCATCCCTCTAACATTATGTTATAAAATTTACCCCTGTCATCGGATTTTTGATTTTCCTTCTTTTCCCTCTTTCAGTAGACCTATATATTCAATTCAATTATGCCAACCCTTGTCATGCCAAGCCAGGTGATTCTGTTGTATTGTTGGAGTAGGGAACAAGTACTTTTTTTTTTTTTTTTTTTTTACCCCTACCTCCCCTCTCCCTCCTTTTCCCTACCTCCCCTCCCCCTTTTCCCTCCCTCCCCTCTCCTCCTTTTCCCTCCCTCCCTCTCCTCCTTTTCCCTCCCTCCCTCCCTCTCCTCCTTTTCCCTCCCTCTCCTCCTTTTCCCTCCCTCCCTCTCCTCCTTTTCCCTCCCTCCCTCTCCTCCTTTTCCCTCCCTCCCTCTCCTCCTTTTCCCTCCCTCCCTCTCCTCCTTTTCCCTCCCTCCCTCCCTCTCCTCCTTTTCCCTCCCTCCCTCCCTCCCTCTCCTCCTTTTCCCTCCCTCCCTCCCTCCCTCCCTCCCTCTCCTCCTTTTCCCTCCCTCCCTCTCCTCCTTTTCCCTCCCTCCCCCTCCCTCCCTCTCCTCCTTTTCCCTCCCTCCCCCTCCCTCCCTCTCCTCCTTTTCCCTCCCTCCCCCTCCCTCCCCCTCTCCCCCTCCCTCCCTCTCCCCCTCCCTCCCTCCCTCTCCCCCTCCCTCCCTCCCTCCCTCTCCCCCTCCCTCCCTCTCCCCCTCCCTCTCTCTCTCCCCCTCCCTCTCCCCCTCCCTCTCCCTCTCTCTCTCCCCCTCCCTCTCCCTCTTCCTCCCTTACTTTTCCCTCCCTTCCTTTTCCCTCCCTCTCTCTCTCTCTCCCTCTCCCTCCCTCCCTCCCTCCCTCCCTCTCTCCCTCTCTCCCTCCCTCTCTCCCTCTCTCCCTCCCTCTCCCTCTCTCTCTCTCCCCCTCCCTCTCCCTCTTCCTTTTCCCTCCCTCTCTCTCTCTCCCTCTCTCTCTCTTCTCTTCTCTCTTCTCTTCTCTTCTCTCTTCTCTTCTCTCTTCTCTTCTCTTCTCTTCTCTTCTCTTCTCTTCTCTTCTCTTCTCTTCTCTTCTCTTCTCTTCTCTTCTCTTCTCTTCTCTCTCTCTCCTTCCTTTTCCCTTCCTTTTCCCTCCCTCCTGTTCTTCCCCTTGTGGGTAAGTAGGCTTTCTCCTTTAAGACCCATCTGGTCGATACTCTTCCTTCCTCGTTATCGACTCGTTCCCTGGGGTGGAACTCTGACGCCTAGCTTCCCTCATGTCCCCCACATTTTCACATGGGGAGCAATAAGGAAAGAACTGCTAGAATCCACGGGTGCCCATCTCTATCATTGTCTCCTTCGCCTCTTCCCCACCCTCCCGTCCCCAGTCCCTCCAACTTATTTCTTTTTTCTCTTCTCTCTTCTCTATATCCTAAAACTACTCTTTATAGTTATTTCTTTTTAATCTTCAGTTACATAGTAGGTGAGGTTGAATAAAGACAATAGTCCATCCAGTTCAACCTGTGTAGGTGTGTGTGGCCGTAATCATCTCACATACCCCTGAATGTTCTGATCCTTGAGATGTACGTCTGAGTCTTTTGCAAGCCACCATACTTCCAGCAGAAACCACCTTTTGTGGTAGAGAATTCCACAATCTTGTAGCCCTAACAGTAAAGAACCCCCCCACGTTGCCTGAGGTTAAAACGCTTCTCTAATCCCATTGTATGCCCTCTTGTCCTCATGCAATCCCTTCGACTGAACAGCTTTTTTTCTAAGCTGAGATCCCCATTGAGATATTTATAAATTGCTATCATGTCCCCCCTCAGGCGTCTCTTCTCCAGGGAGAATAAATCGAGCCATTGCAGATGCTCTTCATAATTAAGGTCCTCCAATCCCCTAATCAGTTTAGTTGCCCTTCTCTGGACTCTCTCCAGCTCCAACACATCCCTCCTGAGGACTGGAGACCAGAACTGGACAGAATACTCCAGTTGCCACTGCTCTTTGCTTCTTCTATTCCTTCTCCTCTTGTAACTCCATCCGGGGATGTCTGGCACAGGTATTTTCAGGATTTCACAGAAATCCCGTATCTTCCAGGAATCTTAGTTTTATAATCCTTCCTTCTTTTCTTATTCCCAGACAAGCTGGGGGACCCCAGAAATATTGGATATTATGTTTTAGTAGTGCTATCAATGGTTTAAGTGTCCTTTTTTCTTACCAAGGTCTCTTGAGAAAGGTCTGCATATACTTGTAAGTCTGCGTCCTCATACTTTAGTGGGGGTCTGTCCTTCAACCTTTCCCAGATCCGTGCTCTTTCCTCGTATCTGTGGAATCTCACTATTACATCTCTTGTAAACTCTTTGGGTAGATTTTGTGGTTTCCCGATTCTATGTATCCTTTCAATTTCTATTTTTATTTCTCTTCCTAAGAGGGGGGTTAAAGACTGTTTCCATCATCTTTTCTAGATCTTCCTCCTTCCCACTTTCTGGGAGACCCTGTATTCTCAAGTTTTTCCTTCTATCTCGATTTTCTTGGTCTTCCAGTTTATATAATATATTTTTCTGTACAATCTGGGATATCCTCATTTTTTCTTTTAGCACTTTCAATTCTTTCCCTTGGCTATCCGTTATTTCCTCTACTTCCTCTACTGTTCTCAACATTTGACAGAGGTCTCCGTGTATAGTTGCTAATAGGGATGCACCGATCCGCCTTTTTTGGACCCGATATCGATATCTGGCGTTGTGAAATCTCCTATACCGGAACCGATCCGGAGCTACACACAAAGCAAGCAGCTGCAGTACAGAGCAAAGCCGCTGCTTCATGTGTACGGCTCCTCCATTCACAGGCGGAGTGCATCTGATATCACTCCGCCTGTGAGCCTGACTTATACAGGAAGTAGCGGCTCCCATCCCATACTACTACTGCACCTAGTAAGGGATGGCTGAGCCGTTACCAAGCAAAAACTGGATCGGCTAGTGGATTGGTCAATGTTACTGATCCCCGATCCATCTAAAATGGCCATATAAGCACCGATTGCATCCCTAGTTGCTAACTCTTTTTTAATGGACTGTTTCAAGTTTGTGAACATTTCCCTCATTTCTCCTTTTGTGGGTAATTGATCTTTGGTCCTTTGCTCTTCCTCTCTACTTGTCTCTGGATCTTTGTCCATCTGTACATTGCCCATCAGTCTATGGAGAGATCAGAATTATTTTCTTTGATTTTTATTTTCTGATTCCTGTTTTTTTTTTACTTGCTTTATTACTCTGTTTTGGTTTGGTTGAACCTTGTCTATCGCTGTTTGCGTTTTCTCCAGTTGTTTTGGGGGTCATATATTTTTTAATAGTCTCAGGGTTGGCGCTTATTTTTGGGGGCTTTCCTCCTCCATCTTTTGCTGGTTTATTTTTCATTTTCGTCGACATCATTTCCTTATCTCTGCTTCGCCCCTGTATATATGATCAGTATTGTAGAAGCAAGATTTCGGGCATAGAGAGAAGATGGGGGGGGAGAAAGGCAAGAGGAAAAGGAAAAAAAAAAAAATTGGATACAGTCTAATGCTTTTAGCAGGGTTTATAGAATGGTTTCCCTTTCATATGTCCATATGATCATGGGAAAAGATTGAAAAAAAAAAACACATTCCCCTTATCTGTATATAGCAGTCCCCTTGTATGTTCCTCCAGCAATATTCCACTAGACTCTTTATTTCAAGGTAATTGCATACTGTCTGTATTCGTTTTCTTATGTAAACGTACACGTTTTTACTTTTTGCATCAAGAGCAGTCTTTGTAGTAATAAATGGAGGGGGGGGGGGGAATAGCCCTCCCACCTTGCCCGACTTCCAGACCGATCTTCATGGTAAGCCTCTGTGCGTTCCTCCTGGTTAGGCATCCAAACGGGTTTTCTGTGGTTTAGCAGTGTGTCTGCGTCCTCTATGCAGACTCCAGGCACCGAGCGCCGGCCTCACACCTCCCGGCGTCTCCTCCCACTGCTCTCTCCAGGCTAGCGGCTTGCAATACGCTACCGCTCCTTTCAATTGCGGGACCCGGGGTTATTCGGTCGGCTCCGGGGTGATCTGGCTGGAGTCAGCCAGCGGGCCGAGGAGGGGAGGTCAGCGGCCACTAGTCTACCCAAACAGGCTGCTTTCTTCCATCAGATTAAGGCCTCTGTAATATCTCCATGCCTGACCGGTATCTGAGCGGGTCCGCTGGGGGCGCTATGCGCGCTAATAAGAGAGTGCGTTGGAGTGTGGGGGCTTGCTTCATGTCTGGGGGGTCCCTGGCAGGTATCCCCATGGTGGTAAGTGATGGTGCGGTCAGAATTTGGCGCCAAACTTTCGGCCACCATTTTGGGTAAGGGCAGGCTTCTAGCCTTACTGTGTGGGCATGGCCATTTTTTTTTTTTTTGCTTTTTGGCGCCCTTTGTTCGCCATAATGGATTTGGGCAGCTATCGTGTGATGGCAGCGGCCATCTTTAATCTCTCCTCTCCCTTACTGATAGGCAGACAGGACTGGGGCGGACTTAGTGCATTACATCACTTCCATTTCTTCACTGCAGCAGCACGTGGAGGTCTGGTACAGTACACTGTGACACTGGGGGCTGATTTTTGCTGTTTTCCCTTGCATTTTCCCTGCAATACTTTCCTTTCTCTGCTCTAGTTTAAGTTTACAGGGGGTCTCTATCAGCGGTGTGGATTTGCGGTGGGAACAAAAAGGGCCAGTGTCCGAAAACATTTTTTGTGTGCACATGGACTCCCAGGACAGCAAATTCCCCCCAGACCTGGTTTGGTGCTTCATGGTTACCTGAATCTTCTTCCATGGCCTCCTTATCTGCTGCGCTTGCGACTTTAGGGTCTAAGGTGGATCTGCTGATGTCAGAAAGCACTACTCAAAAACGGCCGATGCCCTGAACTTCTGACTCAGAGCCTGACTTGGTTGCCACGGACAACGTCCCCCTGGATGGTTCCCTGTCATCGCATTCAGATGGGGAATAGGAGTCTCCCTCCAATACGGCGCGGGAACGCGCTGTGATGGATGCACTCATTTCTCTGTCAGGGAGACCTTAAATATTGTAGAAGAACCCTCTGTTAGGTAAGCAGGTTTCTTTCGGGTCCCACAAGGCCCAGAGGTCAAGTCAGGTTTTTCCCTGTCCTGAGGAGTTTCATGACACAGTGAGCGAACAATGGCGTCGCATAAAACTTATGCTGACAGCACCTAAGCATTTCCAGTACCCTTTTCCCTTTGCGGATGCAGTTGACAACCGCTGGACAGTGGCGCCAAAGGTGGACCATACGGTTTCTAGATTAATGCCCGTGGAGGACTCCCCGGTTTTAAAAGACCCGGCAGACAGGCGCACGGAAACTCTTTCCCGCCATATCTTTTTGTTGGCGGGTTGGTTTTCGCTTCTGTGGTGATGTCTCAAGGCGGTAACCAAATGGTTCAAGGAGCTGAAGCGCATCCTGGTGGCGGAATCGCCCCCCGCGGCCCTCGATCTGGTGGATCAAATGGCCCACGCCATATTGTATCTATATGATGCGGCTTTGGACGAGGCTCCTTTGGTCGCAAGGCTGTCTGCGGTGGGGGTTGCTATCCGTCGCATTGTGGCTAAAGAGTTGGTCGGCTGACCACGCCTCCAAGAAAACTGTCAGATGTCTCATATGTGGGGAATCGATTTTTTGAGTATACTTTGGATGAATTAATCAAGGGTCTTATGGGTGGCAAGAGTACCCTACTGCCCCAAAATTCTAGGGGTAAGCAGCCCCGCCCTCGGAAGGGGTCCTTCCTTCAAGGCTTATCGGGGGTCCTTTCGTGCTTCAGGGTCACAGGACAAAGGAAAATCCTTCAAGGTCCCCGGGGGAACAAGAAATCCTGGTCTGGTAGGTCCAAGACGGGTCAGTCCGGCTCGACCGCCCAGTCGTCCTCCGCCTGAAGGGACGCCCTCACCCATTGTAGGGGTGGGGGAAGGTCTGTTACTTTCAGGTACCATGGTTGTTTGAGATTCGGGACAGATGGGTTCACGAACTGATTTGCTCAGGGTACAAGATAGTTTCGCTCTCGTCCCTGCAGACAGATTTTTTCCTTCAAACTTCAGTTTGTACCCCGACCGATTAAAAGATCTCATGGGGGCGGTGCAGGATCTGGTTGCCCAAGGAGTGATTGTTTCTGTTCCTCAGCGGGACAGGTTCCATGGGTATTATTCCAACCTATTCACGGTGCCCTGAAAAGAGGGCAAGGTGAGTCCGATTCTGGACCTCAAGTCCCTGAACCGATTTGTGCGGGTGCAGAAGTTCAGGATGGAGTCCGTCCGCTTGGTGGTAGCGTCCTTGAGTCCAGGAGCCTTCATGGCCTCCCTCGACCTAAAGGATGCATATCTGCACATCACGATCTTTCAAGGTCATTGGCGGTATCTCCGCTTCGCAGTGGCCGAGGAGCACTTTCAGTTTGTGGCCTTACCTTTCGGTCTCGCTTAGGCTCCCAGGGTGTTTACCAAGGTCTTGGCTCCAGTTTTGGCTTTGCTGCGCATGAAGAGGATTGCAGTCATCGGCTACCTGGACGATCTCCTATTGAGGGCGCAGTCCAGCGCGTCTGTCGAGCGATTGGTCAGTTATGGTTCAGACGCTCCAGGAGTTCGGTTGGACCGTAAACTTTCAGAAGTCTACACTGACCCCGTCAGTTGGTCTCACTTATCTGGGGATGGTCCTGGATTTAGTTCAAGCAAAGGTTTTTCTCCCAGAAGAGAAGCTTCGGACCCTATGGAGCGAGATCAGGTCCCTCAGGGAAGCGGATCTCTCCTCGCTGCGGACCTGCATGCAGGCCCTGGGTCTAATGGTCTCAGCCTTTGAGGGGGTGCCGTTTGCCCAGTTCCACACAAGGACCCTGCAAGCAGAGATTCTTGCCAGATGGGACAAGCAGCCTCTGTCTCTAGACTAGAGAATATCCCTAAGCCACCTCACGAGGGAGGACCTGTTGTGGTGTCTCCTGTCTCCCACCTTGACACAGGGCAAGTCGTTTCTGCCTCTTTTGTGGACGGGGCTAACTACGGATGCCAGCCTGTCGGGCTGGGGGGGTGTCCTTGACACGCTTTGTGCCCAGGGGACTTGGTCGGCAGAGGAATCGTCCTTGCCTATAAATGTCTTGGAGCTCAGGGCGTTCAAGCTCTGCCTTTTTCATTGGACGACCCGGCTACAGGGTCGTCCAGGTTCAGACATACAACGCCACGGCGGTGGCATATGTCAATCATCAAGGGGGCACCAAGAGTGCCCGGGCGGGCCAAGGAAGTGGCCGAGACGCACGTTCCAGCGATTTCGACTGTCCACATTCCGGTAATGGAGAACTGGCTGGCGGATTATCTGAGCCACCAGACCTTGGACCAAGGGGAATGGTCCTTACACCAGGAGGTCTTGCGTCTCCTGTGTGCCCGATGGGGAATTCCGGATGGGGATCTGTTCACCTCCCATCTCAACAGAAAGGCAGAAAGGTTCGTGGCCAGAACCTGCGATCCTCTGGCGGCTGCCACGGACGCATTGGTGGTGTCTTGGCACCAGTATCGGCTGCTCTATGCCTTTCCCCCGATCCAACTGTTTTCCAGGTTCCTATAAGGTTGGCGTCGGAGCAGGTACAGGTAATTCTGGTGGCTCCGGACTGGCCTTGCCGGTCTTGGTACGCAGATCTCGTGCAGATGGTCGTCGAGCCTCCCTGGTGGGTTCCGCTGTGAGACGATCGACTGTCTCAAGGGCCGATCTTCCGTTCTGCTTTATGGTCTCTGGCTTTAACGGCGTGGCTGTTGAAAGGCAAGGGCTGAGGGACAAGTGTCTCTCAGATGCTGTCATTCCTACCTTGTTGAAGGCTCGGAAAGATACCTCCTAGGAAGCTTTACCATCTTACCTGGAGGGTGTATAAGTGTATATTGCTAGGTGCGAGTCGCAAGAGTTTCATCCCCGCTCCTTTTCGGTGGCGAGGGCTTTGGCTTTCCTGCAGGTGGGTGTGGATAAGCGTTTAGCGTTGACCACTATAAAGGGTCAATTGTCTGCCTTAGCCATCTTCTTTCAGCGTCCGTTGGTGTCTAATTCCTTGATTCCCACTTTTTATAAAAGGCGTTTGTCATCTAGCTCCCCCGCAGATGGCTCCATTGCCTCCGTGGGACTTGAATTTGGTTTTGTCCGTTCTACAATTGTAAAATCTTACCGTAAAATTCCTTTCTCTGTGTCCTGACAGTCGCCGCCCACTCATACAGTCTTCACCAATGGGTATTGACCTCTTATCCATAGGAGCAAGCTAGGCATAAGACTTGTTAGAAACAAAGCAATTTACATAGACACACCTGTAGGGGGCTGTCCCACTGGTCCAATACCCCCTTGCTATCAGCATTCCCAACTCAGTTTGTCTTCTGTCTAGTTAGGAGTAAGATAGGCTATCCCTGTGCTGGGGCTACGGTCTCAGCCTTTCTTCTGTTTTATTTCTTTTATTTTCTGCGATGTTTTCTTTCCACTACTAGCTTTGTATTTGTTCCTGTGCGTAGTCTGATCTTCGGAAGACTACAGCGTTTGCGGAGCTGGGAATCGGGACTGGTTGTCCTGGTGTCCTAGGACAGAGTACCTTATGGAATCCCAGCCCGCCATCGAGCGTTTAGCAGGCTATGAGTACGCCCTGGCCTCACAAACGACCTGTCCCTGTCCTCAGGGACAAAAGCCCGCGAGGTGGCCGCCTCACTAGGACACCTCAACCGGGGTTCCGTACGTTGCTAGAGTCCTGTTTTGGCTGACAGCACCCCCGCCACGTGGGGTGGGAGGCTTCCCATCACAGAGAGGCGCCCACGCCATCATGGTACGATGAGTACATTCTGTGTAAGCCCTCTGTCTGGGGATGACAGTCTGCTGTTGTCTGTGCTCTCCCCTCATGTCTGTGTGTCTGGGGCTCGCATTCCTCCTGGTCCCTGCGGGGGCTCTACCGCTTCCAGGACGCGTGGGGGGGGGGTTGGGGTCCCTAAACCCTGTGGCACTATTAGTGTGTTTTCTACTGGGGTACAGACGTGTGGGCGGCCCGCAGCGGTGAAAAAACGCGGGGCTGCCATTTTGGGTATGGGCGGCTGCTCTGGCTTCACGATGGGCACTTCAGCAGCCATTTTCTGTAGTAGTGTATCGCGCCCTTCTAGCGCCATCTTGTATGTGTCTGTTGCTTTATACATGTGTTCGGCTGCCTTTTTCCTGGAGCCTCCCATTGATTCCTATGGGCAGCCATTTTTCTTTAGTCCAATTCCTTTTTAGCCTCTAGCGGTGTGACATCACTTCCTTTCCTCATGCAGAGCGATCGTCGGCAAGCGTGGTAACACTCCTGGGGTTTTTTTTATTGCTGTTTTTTGGGGGATATCTCCTGGCTATCAGTTTTATTCCTACCTGTGGGGTATTTCAGTCTAGTCCCTATTGCGGTGCATTGTGGTGGGATCGCCGCTATTGCGATTAAAAGGGCCAGCACCATAACAGCTTTTATGGAGTCCCAGGACAGCAAATTCCCCCCAGCTTCGGTGGATGATTCAGGTACGTCTGAATCATCTGCGATTACTGCTGCACTTGAGACTTTAGCGTCCAAAGTGGATCTATTGATGTCTGAATGGGATTCTAGAAAGAGGCCTAGGCTTTCTCTCTCTCCTCTGATTCAGAGTCTGATATGGCTGCCATAGACCGTGTACCCCCTGAAGGGTCTCAGTCCTCTCACTTGGATGGGGAGGCGGGGGATGAGGAGGGGGATGATTCCTCCCCTGGGTCGGCCAGAGAACGCGCTGCTATTTCTGCGTTTTATTACCGCTGTTAAAGATACACTACATTTAGAGGATGAGCCCAACCCACCAGGTAAGCGGTCTTCTTTTTGGGACCCGTAGAACCCAGAAGGCGGCACAGCAATGTTGCACGAGCAATGGCGCAATTTGAAGCGCAATTTTGTGGTACCAAAAAGGTTTCAACTCCGTTATCCCTTTTGCGTCTCCTACGGATTCGCGCTGGTCCGTGGCCCCTAAAGTGGATCACACGCTGTCCAGATTGAACAAAGCCACTCTTATGCCCACGGAGCATTCTCCGGTGTTAAGGGACCCTACAGATAGGCGGATGTAATCTTTTGCCGCCACTCCTATATGGTGGCGGGTTCCTTGATGAAACCTATTTTCGCCTCAGTGATGGTCTCTCAGGCTGTGGTAGATTGGACCAAGGTGTTTAGACGCACCCTTGTGGCTGATTCCGCCCCTCCTACTAGTTTGGAGATGGTGGACCAGATTATTCAGGCTGTCCTGTACCTGTGTGACGCGGCCTTGATGAGGCCCCTTTAGCCGCACGACTGTCTGCTATAGCGGTGCTAACCCGTCTTTTGGTATGGCTTAAGAGATGGTCGGCTGACCAGACTTCCAGGAAGATGGTGTCTGACATCCCTTAAGCGGGGACTCGCCTTTTTGGGGACTCCCTGGACGAATTGATAAAAGGGGTCACTGGGGGCAAGAGCCACTCTGCTGTCCCAGAATCTCAAGGGTAAGTTTTTCCACGGTAAGCCGGGGCCCTTCCTTTAAACCAAATCAGGGGTCCTTTCGTGCCTTCAAGGCACAGGACAAGGGCAAACCATTCAAAGGCCATGGTGGCCAAAGGAAGCCTTGGGCGGGCAAGTCAAAAGCCGCCCAAGCTGGCGCGGCGGCCCAGTCCGCCTTGACCTGAAGGGACACCCTCACCCGTTCCAGGGGTGGGGGGGACATCTGCGCGGTTTTCTCGAACCTTGGCTGCTCCAGATTCCGGACAGGTGGGTTCAGGAAATCGTTTGACCTGGTTACAAGATCGAATTTCTTTCGCTGCCATAGGACAGGTTCTTTCCCTGAAATCTTCATTTGACCCCAGATCGTTTGCAAGATCTTCATCGGGCGGTTAAGGATCTTCTCACCCAGGGGGTAATTGTCCCGGTGCCACATCAGGACAGATTTCAGGGGTTTTACTCGTATCTGTTCACTGTGCCCAGAAAGGAGGGCAAGGTACATCCAATTCTGGACTTGAAAGCTCTGAACTGCTTCGTGCAGGTTCAAAAATTCCTCATGGAATCCCTCTGTTCGGTGGTAGCCTCCCTGAGCCCATGAGATTTCCTGGCTACCATCGACCTCAAGGATGCGTATTTACACATCCCCATCTTCGAGGGTCATCAGAGGTACCGCCGATTTCGCTATCGCGGAGGAACACAATCAGTTTGTGGCGTTACCTTTCGGTTTCGCTTCGGCTCCAAGGGTGTTTACCAAAGTGCTGGCTCCTGTTCTAGCCCTGTTAGGGGCGCAGGGAGTTGCGATCTTGGGATATCTGGACGATCTCCTGTTAAGGTCGAGTGCCAGTCAGAGCCTGTTACGCGATCTGTCCACTACGGTTCAGACGCTCCAGGAGTTCGGGTGGACCATCAATGTTCAGAAGTCGACTTTGTCTCCTTCTGTTCGCCTCCCTTACTTGGTAAATGGTCCTGGATTCCGCCCAAGCAAAAGTCTGTCTGCCGGAGGACAAGCTCCGGACTCTGCAGAACGAGGTCAGGTCCCTCAGGGACAGCGAATCCTCGTCACTCAGGAACTGCATGCAGTCCCTGGGATTGATGGTGTCAGCCTTCGGAGCAATACCATTTGCACAGTTCCATACACGATCTCTCCAAGCGGAGATCCTAGCCAGGTGGGACAGGCTTTCTCAGTCCTTGGAAAAGAGGATATCTTTGAGTCGCCAAGCCAGAGAGGATCTTCTGTGGTGGCTCCAGTCTCCGGCTATGAAGGAGGGGGGAAGTCCTTCCGGCCGTTGTTGTGGACAGTGATTACCACGGACGCCAGCCTATCAGGCTGGGGTGGCGTTCTGGGCACTCTGGAGGAGGAATCCTCCCTGCCGAAAAACATCTTGGAATTGCGAGCGATCAGACTGTGCTTGCTCCATCGGATCATCTTCAGGGCCGCCCTGTGCGGGCGCAGACACTGTGGTGGCTTGCATCAATCACCAAGGGGGCACCAGGAGTGCCCAGGAAGTGACCAAGATTCTGTCTTGGGCCGAGACACGCGTCCCGGCGATTTCGGCAGTTCACATTCCGGTGTTTAGAATTGGCAGGCCGATTATCTGCGACGCCAGACCCTGGAACAGGGGAAATGGTCCCTACACCTGCAGGTGTTTCAGATGCTGTGTGCGCGATGGGGATCCCCGGATGTGGATCTGTTTGCATTCCCGGCTAAACAACAAGGTAGGAAGGTTCGTGGCAAGAACGCGCAATCCTCTGGCAGACGCCTTGGATGCGCTGGTGGTGCCTTGGAATCCGTATCACCTGATTTATGCCATCCCCCCCCGATTCAGTTGTTGTCCAGGTTCCTTCGCAGGTTGGTCTCGGAACCGAAGTTGGGGATTCTGGTAGCCCCGGACTGGCCGCGCCGGTCTTGGTATGCGGACATCATACAACTGGTCGTCGAGCCTCCCTGGCGGCTCCCGTTATGGAACGATCCGGTGTCTCGGGCTGATCTTCCATCCTGCTTTACGGTCGCTGGCTTTAACGGCGTGGCTGTTGAAAGCCAGGTCCTGAGAGGTCAGGGTCTCTTGTCGGCGGTCATTCCTACCCTTGTTAAGGCTAGGAAGGCCTCGTCTGGTAAGATCTATTACTGTACCTGGAAGGCTTATTTTGCCTGGTGTGAATCCAGGGACATCCATCTTTGCTCCTTTTCGGTGGCAAAGGTGTTGGCCTTCCTGCAAAATGGTGGGGACCATCGTCTTGCGCTGACCACGATTTAAGGGTCAGTTGTCTGCACTGGCAATCCTTTTCCAGCGCCCCTTGGCGTCAAACTCTTTGTTACGCACCTTCATTCAAGGGGTGCGTCATTTTGCTCCTCCTAGGAGAGCACCTTTACCTCCTTGGGACTTGAATTTGGTCCTGTCCGTGTTGCAACTTCCTCCCTTTGAGAGCATCCGGGAGATTCCTCTGCCTGTGCTGTCTCGGAAGGTTTCCTTCGTGGTGGCGATCACATCTGCTGGCAGAGTGTCGGAGTTGGCGGCCCTGTCATGCCGCTCCCCTTACCTGGTTGTTCATAGGGATAAGGTGGTCTTGCGACCTAACCAATCTTTCCTTCCTAAGGTGGTTTCAGATTTTCACCTGAATGATGATATTGTCTTGCCTTCACTGTGTGCGAATCCTAAGCAGTTTGCCTTGCATTCCTTGGATGTAGTCCGGGCGATCAGGGTGTACCTATCGTCTACTGAATCCTTCATAAAGTCGGATTCCCTTTTTTGTCCTTCCCGAGGGACCTCGGAAGGGTATGGTTGCATCTGCGGCAGCCATTTCAAAATGGATCAGGCAGACGATTGTACAGGCCTATTCTATTAGGGAGCGGGTGCCACCCTTCCCTGTCGAGGCGCACTCTACCATTGCGGTGAGTGCGTCATGGGCTTTCCAACATCAAGCTTCGGTGGCCCAGGTGTGCAACGCAGAGACTTGGTCGTCTGTGCACACCTTTTCCAAATTCTACAAACTTGCCAAAACTCTTATGTGCAGCAGTGCCTTGAGGGGGCCATGTCGTTGGCGGGTCCCTGTCTGTTGGGGTGTTTTCCCCCTTGTTTGTTTGCTTTCCTGGGTTCTTTGCTCTAGTTGAGCTGTTCTGTTACCCAGAGTTTTTACCTTTCTGTTCAGATAAGTTTCCTTTCTCTGACCTGGGTGCTGCGTTGCCTTGGTGACGGTTGTGCTTCCCACCCCTCATGTCTACACTGCTTTGGGACATCCCATTGGCAAAGACTGTATGATTTGGGCGGCGACTGTCAGAGGACGTAAGAGAAAACTGAATTTTTGTAAAATCTTACATTAAAATTCCTTTCGCTGTGTCCTCCGACAGTCGCCGCCCCTCTTTTGGGGTTCATTTGGACTTTAACTGCTTGCTACCAAACTCAGTTGGGAATGCTGATAGCAGGGGGGGGTATTGGACCAGTGGGACAGCCCCCTATAGGTGTGTCTATGTAAATTGCTTTGTTTCTAACAAGTCTTATGCCTAGCTTGCTCCTATGGATAAGAGGTCAATACCCATTGGTGAAGACTGTATGAGTGGGCGGCGACTGTCAGGACACAGAGGAATTTTACGGTAAGATTTTACAAAAATTCCGTTTTCTTCCCAAGGTGGTATTTGCCTTCCATCTTAACGAAGATATTTTACCTTCGCTTTGTGCGAAGCCCAAACATCCCAAGGAATTTGCCTTGCATTCCTTGGATGTGGTCCGTGTTGTCAGGGTTTAGCTAGCTGCCACGGAGTCTTTTCGGTAGTCCAATTCCCTGTCTTTCCTTTCCGAGGGACCTTGGAAGGGTTTGGCTGCGTCCGCTGCAACCATTTCTAAATGGATCATGCAGACTGGTCAGGCCTATTCGCTCAAGGGTCAGGTGCCTCCTTTTCCGCGCCGGTTTTGGTACGTGGACATCATGCAAATAGTCATCGAGCCTCCCTGGCGGCTCCCTCTAAGACGATCTTCTGTCTCAAGGGCCTATCTCTCATCCTGCTTTACAGTCGCTGGCTTTGACGGTGTGGCTGTTGAAAGCCAGGTCTTGAGACTTGAGAGCTAACTACTTTTTAGGAGGTCATACAGTCCGGTTACAAGATCGAGTTTCGATCAGTACCGCCGGTAAGGTTTTTCCTTTCCAATGTGCGACTGTACCCTGATTGCTTACAGGCTCTTTGGAGCAGTTCAGGACCTGGTACAACAGGGTGTAAAAGTTCTGGTTCCATGTGCGGAATGTTTTCAGGGTTTTTGTTTAAACCGGTTTACGTTTCCCAGGAAGGAAGGCAAGGTGTGTCCGATCATGGACCTGATGGCACTGAATTGCTTTGTGCGATTTCAAAAATTGTAGATGGAATCAGTTTGCACTGTGGTGGCCTCCCTACATCAGGGGTATTTCCTGGCCTCCATATACATCAAAGATGCTTACCTTCGCATCTCAATATGTGCAGGACACCAACGGTTTCTCCATTTTTGCAATGGGAGAAGTTGAATATCAGTTTGTGGCGTTACCCTTTGGTCTCGCCTCTGCTCCTTGGGTCTTCACAACAGTTGTTGCGGCAGCGGGGGTTAACGGTCCTGGGTTACCTGGATAATCGGCTTCTACGTGCGGAGTCTCCTACGGTGCTGGAAATAAAATCGGAGATCACCATGAGAACTTGGGAGGAGTGCGGGTGGATTCTGAACCTCGTCCTAAGAGGCGGTCTCCTTCGCTCAATTCCACACGATCATCTAGAAGAAAATCCTTCTCAAATGGAACAAGAATCCAGGTTCCCTGGACAACCAGTTCCAGCTGAACTAGGTGGACAGGGAGTCCCTTACATGGTGGCTTTGGTCCCTTATGCTTAAGCTATGAAAATTCTTCCTCCCGGTGTATTGGACGATTGTCACCACGGATGCTAGTCTGTCCAAGTGGGGAGGCGTTCTCGGCAGGTTGTCTGCTCAGGGAGTCTGGTCCCTTGAGTCCAGGTTACCGATCAATGTTCTGGAGCTGAGAGCGCTCAGGCTTTGCCTAGTCCACTGGACCTAGCACCTGCATGGCAGTCCGGTGAGCATTCATGCGGATAATGTTACGGCCGTGGCTTATGGCAATCACCAAGGGGGCACCAAAAGTGTCTTTGTGGCTTTGGAAGTGGCAGGCATCCTTCGATGGGCCAAATGCTTTGTTCCAGCTCTATCCGCTGTTCACATCCAAAAGTAAAAATTTGGCAGGTGGATTACCTCAGCCGACGTGCCTTGGACACAGGGGAATGGTCTCTTCATCTGGAGGTGTTCCAGCAAATGTGCCTTCCTTGGGGCGCTCCAGATGTAGATCTGTTGGCGTCTCGGGTCAACCGCGAAGTTCAGAGGTTTGTGACTGCTCCCGGGACCCTCTGGCAGACACCGCAGCCAAGCTGGTGGCCCCATGGGGTCAGTATCAGTTGATGGATGCTTTTTCTCCTCTCAAGCTTGCTGCCAAGACTCTTTGCAGGATCAGTCATTCTTGTGGCTCAGGAGTTGCCTCGCCGAGCTTAGTACGCCTACCTGGTCAGGCTAGTCCCAGACGCTCCTTGGAGACTTCCTCTCAGGGAGGATTTACTGTCTCAAGGGCCGATCTTTCATCCTGCTTTGCGGTCTCTGGCTTTGACAATTTGGCTGTTGAAAGCCAGCTGCTGAAGGACACGGGATTGTCAGCTACGTTGATTCCCACTCTGCTTAATGCGAGGAATCGTATATTGCATGGTATATTGTTGGCCTTGGCAACTTTCTTCCAAGGGCCATTAGCCACCCATTCCCTGGTGTGTAACTTCATCCAGGGGGTGCGACATTTGGCTCCTCCGGTACCACCTAGGGACCTTAATTTTCTGCGTTCGGTTCTTCGGAAACCTCATTTTGCAAGTATTCGGGAGTTTCCACTGCTGTCCTTACCCCAGAAGTTGGCCTTCTTTGTGGCTATTACTTCTGCAGGTAGGGTGTCAGAACTGGCGGTGTTGGCCTGTCGTTCTCCCTATCTGGTGGTTCACCAGGATAAAGTGGTCCTTCGTCTGGAGCCGTCCTTACTTCCGAATGTGGTTTCTAGTTTTCACTTAAATGAGGACACACTCTGTGTCCTAAGCCATAACATCCTAAGGAATTTTCACTGCATACTCTGGATGTGGTTCGGGCAATCAGGGTGTACTTGGAGACGGAGTCTTTCGGAGTCTGCTTCGCTTCACTCACGGATGGCCCAAAGAAAGGGCTGCCTGCGAATGTTTCCAGAATGATCAGACAGACAGTGGTGCAGACTTATTCAATAAAGGGTCACATTCTTCCTTTCCTTGTTAAGGCGCATTCTACTTGGGCGCTTAGTGCTTCCTGGGCTTTTTGCCATCAGCCATCTGTGGTTTAGGTTTGCAAGGAGGCTACGGGTCGTCTGTTCATACCTTCTCGAAAAGGTGGATGTGCTTGCATCTACAGATGCCTCTTTTGGCTGCAAAGTTTTGCAGGCTGCTTTTTATGGGGGCTTCTTAGCCTTCCTTGGGTGTTTCATGTTGTTTTTTTTTTTTTTTTTTTTTCAGGTGGGCCTCATCTTTTGTTTTGATGAGTCCTAGGCAGCCAACCAGGCAATGTTTAGCCTTGGGGACTTTTCTTCTGCTGTTCCCACCCCTCATTTTATGGCACTGCTTTGGGACGTCCCTACTGATATGCATCAGAGACTGCTTCCGTCAATAAACGATAGAGAAAACTGGATTTTTCGCTTACCGTAATATCCTTTTCCCTTAAGTTCATTGACGGATACAGTACCCGCCCCTCTATTTTGAGCTGGGTTGGTATTACTTCTCTAACACTGCTTTGATACAAAACTGACATCCTATGCAAGAAGAGGGTGTACCCACTGGGACTGCCCATAGGCGTAGCTAGAACCTTTTTTTCTTTATAGTGTCCTTCTCCTGTAGGGGGCAGTATAACCTTACTAATATGGATCAGAGACTGCGTCCGTCAAACTTAAGAGAAAAGGATTTTGCGGGAAGTCAAAATTAAAAAAAATAGATGTTATACTTACCTGCTTTGTGCAGTTATTTTGCCACAGAGCAGCCCAGATCCTCTTCTCACTTCCGAGCGCTCCTAGCCTCTTCAGCACGCAGGCACCCAAGCCACGGCTTTGTCCATTCAGGCTCAGTCCTGCTCCCCGCTTTCCATCAATTGGCTCACTGACTGACAGCAGCAGGAGCCAGTGGGACCGGCTGCTGCCTCAGCCAATGAGGGAAGGTCAACGGACAGCTGAGGCTCTCATGACTAGCATCACTGGATTGAGATGGGGCTTAGTTAATTTTTAGGGGCGCTGCTGCACACGGGTTTTCATCTTAATGCATAGATAAACATTCTGCCTTTAGAACCACCTTAGGTGGTTGCATACATTTAACCCCTTCCCGTCTGTGCTTTAGCCAAATGAGGGCTACAGCAAGGGCTTACTTTGCCAGGAAGGCGTCTTTTGAAGCCCTCTGATTGTGCTGCCCCACGCACCCCCTGCGGCTCATGGGCGCTATGCTTTGTGATCGCAGTGCCCTTCCGACTCCGCTGATCAGAATGGGGTAAAGGGCCCTTGAACACATGATCAGCTGTGTCCAATAACCGCTAAATACGAATGTCAACACAAGCCGTTTATCAGCTTTTCTTTCCTCACGCTAACAGCGTGAGGAGAGCCGATAACTGGCTTGTGTTAAAGCGACATCTGCACTGGTAATTTGGGCAGCGATTATCAGGGCAGTCCCATCCGTGCAGCCTTACCAGCGTAGTGAAGGAGAAAAATTACCTGTTTGAAAAATGTTATGACAAACTATAAAAAACTGAAAGCGAACAATTAGCCTTGGCAGGAAGGGGGTGAAAGTGCCCAGTAGCAAAAGATAATTTAGGGCTGCTTGATTTAATGTATTATAACAGCAACTATAGTGATAGAAATTTAGTAGATTACACTTGTCTGTCCTTTCATTATTAACCCCTTTGCGCCGTCAGAACGCAAATATGCTGCCTTGGCTTGAAGGGGTTTTACCGGGGTGATGCAGCTAGAGGCATCACCCCGGTACAGTTGTTTAGAACCAACAGTCAGCTTTCTTGTAGTGACAACCGATGCATAGTGCAAAGGTAGGAATTGGGGTTTTAGACCCCAGATCTCTCCATAAAGAGCACCTGTCATCACTGCCTTGTGACGGCAATAAAAGTAATTTAAATTTTTTTTAAATGGATAGTGTCTAAATTTTATTTCTCTTACGTCCTCTTGACAGTCGCCGCCCACTCATACAGTCTTAACCAATGGGTATTGACCTCTTATCCACAGGAGCAAGCTAGGCATAAGACTTGTTAGAAACAAAGCAATTTACATAGACACACCTGTAGGGGGCTGTCCCTTTGGTCCAATACCCCCCCCTGCTATCAGCCTTCCCAACTCAGTTTGTCTTCTGCCTAGTTAGGAGTAAGATAGGCTTCCCTGTGCTGGGGCTACATGTCTCAGCCTTTCTTCTGTTTTATTATTTTTATTTTCTGCAAAAGTGTTTTCTTTGCACTACTAGCTTTTTTTTTTTTTGTCTGCGCTTAGTTGGATTTTCGGAAGACTACAGCTTTTGCGGAGCTGGGAATCGGACTGGTCGTCCTGGTACTCCAGGAAAGAGGATCTTATGGAATCCCAGCCCGCCATCGAGCGTTTAGCGGGCTATGCGTGCGCCCTGGCCTAGCAAACGACCTGCCCCTGTCCTCGGGGGCAACGGCCTGCGAGGTGGCTACCTCGCCGGGATGCCTCAACATGCGGTTTTTGATCGTGTGACACATCCTATTCCGGCTGCCACCCCCCCCCCCCCCCCACCGTCTGGGGTGGGGGGTTTCCGCGATATTGATATTGAGGCGCCCACGCCATATGGAGCGGTAAGTAACCTCTGTGTGCGGCCTCTATTTGGGGATGACAGTCTGCTGATGTCTGTGCTCTCCCCTCATGTCTGTGTCCGGGGCTTGCATCCCTCCCAGTCCCTGCGGGGCCTCTTGGCGCATGTATCGCTGGGGGGGGGGGGGGGGGGGTCTGTGGGGGTCCCTATCCCTGTCCACTTTGTCAGTGTGTTTGGGGGTGCAGACATGGCGGTGCGGACCGATGCGGTGCAAAAAAAAAAACGCGGGTCCGCCATTTTGGGTATGGGCAGCTGCTCTGGCCTCACTGTGGGCACTTTCTGCAGCTCTCCATGTAGTGTTTTTGGGCGCCATCTTGTGTGTGGCAAGGTGTTCTTCTTTGCACATGTTCGGCGGCCATTTTCTCGGAGCCTCCCATTCAGATGCCTTGGCAACCATTTTCCCTTAGCCAGTTTCCTGTTCAGCCTCTTGCGGATGACATCACTTCCTTTCCTGTATTCAGAGATCGTTTCTAGCAGCGTGGTAAAACTTCTGGGGGTTCTCTTTTGCTGGTTTTGGGGAATTTTCTTCTGTTTTCAGTGCTTTTCCCATCTCAGGGGGGGTACCTTAGTGTAATCCTTATTGCAGTGCATTGCAGGTGGTCGCTGTGATCGCGTCTTAAAGGGCAAGCGATAGTGATTTTCTCATGGAGTCCCAGGACTGCAAATTCCCCCCAGCCTTGGTGAGTGATTCAGGTACTCCTGAATCTTCACCTTCCCTTGCTGCTGCACTTGCGACTTTAGCGTCCAAGGTGGATTTGTTGATGTCAGAGCGGGATTCTAGGAAAAGAGCCTGATATGGTTGCCCTGGACAGTTTACCCCCTGAGGGTTTTTAGTCCTTGTATTCTGATATGGAGGAGGAGGATGATCCTTCTCCTGAAGCGGCTAAAGAACGCGCGGCCGTATCTGCGCTCATTGCTTCTGTTAAGGAGACACTACATTTTGAGGATTAGCCCAACCCACCGGGTTAGCAGTCTTCCTTTGGGACTCGCAGAACCCGGAAAGCGGCACAGGCGTTTCCTTGTCCCGCTGAGTTTCACGAAACAGTGAACGAACAGTGGCGTAATTTAAAGTGCCCTTTTGTGGTACCAAAATGGTTTCAGTTACGTTACCCTTTCGCGTCTCCTACGGATTCGCGATGGACCGTGTCCCCTAAAGTGGATCACACGATGTCCAGGTTAAACAAGGCCTCTCTCATGCTCTCGGAAGATTCTCCGGTGTTCAGGGACCCTACGCATAGGAGCGTGGAATCTTACTCGCCACGCGTATATGGTGGCGGGTTCCTTACTGAAGCCCGTATTCGCCTCGGTTATGGTCTCTCAGACTGTAGCTGATTGGGCCCAGGTGCTCAAACGCACTCTGGAGGCGGATTCCGCCTCTCCAGCTACTGTGGAAATGGTGGAGCAGATGCGTCTGGCAGTTTTTTACCTGTGTGACGCGGCCTTGGATGAGGCTCCTCTAGCAGCACGGCTGTCTGGTGCCACGGTGCTGCTCCATTGTTTTTATGTGGCTGAAGAGCTGGTCGGCTTTCCAGTCTTCCAGGAAGACTGTATCTGATATCCCTTATGCGGGGAATCGTCTTTTTGGGGAATCCCTGGACAAGTTGGTTAAAGGGGTCACTGGGGTAAGAGCACTCTACTGCCCCAGAATCCCAAGGGTAAGTTTTTGCGCGGTAAGCGGGGGCCTTCCTTTAAACCAAATCAGGGGGTCTTTCGTGCCTTTAAGGCACAGGACAAGGGGAACCCCTTTAAATGCCAGGGTGGTCAGAGGAAGCCCTGGGCGGGCAAGCAAAAATCCAACCACGCCGGCCCGGCGGGGTCCTTCCGCCTCCACCTGAAGGGACGCCCTCACCCGTTCCAGGGGTGGGGGGGGGGACGTCTGCACGGTTTCCTAGAACCTTGGCTGCTCCGGGTTCCGGACAGGTGGGTTCAGGAAATCCTTCGATCAGGATACAAGATTGAATTCCTTATTCCTTTCGCGACCAGCGGACAGATTCTTTCCCTCAAATCTTCATTTGACCCCAGATCGGTTGCACGATCTTCATCGGGCGGTTCAGGATCTCCTCGCCCAAGGGGTGGTCGTCCTGGTGCCTCATCGGGACAGGTTTCGGGGTTTTTACTCAAATCAGTTCACTGTGCCCAGGAAGGAGGGCAAGGTACGTCCAATTCTGGACTTGAAAGCTCTGAACCGCTTTGTGCGGGTTCTGAAGTTCCGCATGGAATCCCTCTTTTCGGTGGTGGCCTCTTTAAGTCTGGGAGATTTCCTGGCTTCCATCGACCTCAAGGATGCGTCTTTACACATCCCCATATTCGAGGGTCATCAGAGGTTCCTCTGATTCGCAATCGCGGAGGATCACTATCAGTTTGTGGCGTTACCTTTTGGTCTCTTCGGCTCCAAGGGTGTTTACCAAGGTGCTGGCTCCTGTTTTGGCCCTGTTGCGGGCGCAGGGGATTGCGATCTTGGGATATTTGGACGATCTCCTGTTAAGATTGAGCGCCAGCCGGAGCCTATTGTGCGATCTGTCAACTACCGTTCAGACGCTCCAGGAGTTCGGGTGGACCATCAACGTTCAGAAGTCGATCTTGTCCCCCTTCTGTTCGTCTCCTTTACCTGGGAATGGTCATGGACTCTGCCCAAGCAAAGGTTTTTCTGCCGGAGGACAAGCTCTGGACTCTGCAGGACGAGGTCAGGTCCCTCTGGGATGCAGATTCCTCGTCACTCTGGGCCTGCATGCGGTCCCTGGGGTTGATGGTGTCAGCCTTCCGAGGCAATTCCATTTGCACAGTTCCACACGCGATCTCTTCAAGCGGAGATCCTGGCCAGATGGGACAGGCATCCTCAGTCCATGGAAAGGAGGATATCTAAATCACCACATCAGGGAGGATCCTCTCTGGTGGCTCCAGTCCCCGACTCTCACGGAAGGCAAGTCCTTCCGCCCGTTATTGTGGATGGTGATCACCACGGATGCCAGCCTGTCAGGCTGGGGTTGCGGTCTGGGCATTCTGTCTGCCCAGGGCACTTGGTCGGAGGAGGAATCCTCCCTACCGATCAACGTATTGGAACTGCGAGCGATCAGACTGTGCTTGCTCCGTTGGTCGGATCAACTTCCAGGCCGCCATGTGCGGATGCAGACGGACAACGCCACTGCGGTGGCTTACATCAATCACCAAGGGGGCACCAGGAGTGCCCGGGCGGCCTGGGAAGTGACCAACATTCTGTTTTGGGCTGAGACGCACATCTCGGCGATTTCGGCAGTTCACATTCCAAGTGTGGAGAACTGGCAGGCCGATTATCTGAGCCGCCAGACCCTGCACCAGGGAGAATGGTCCCTACACCCGGAGGCGTTTCAGATGCTGTGTGCAAGATGGGGAACCCCAGATGTGGATCTGTTAGCATCTCAGCTAAACAACAAGGTGGGAAGGTTCGTGGCAAGAATGTGCGATCATCTGGCAAAAGCCTCGGATGCGCTTGTGGTTCCTTGGCATCAGTATCGCCTGATTTATGCCTTTCCTCCGATTCAGTTGTTGTCCAGGTTCCTTCGCAGGTTGGTCTCGGAACCGAAGCTGGTGATTCTGGTGGCCCCGGAATGGCCGTGCCGGTCTTGAAACGCGGACATCATACAACTAGTCGTCGAGCCTCCCTGGCGGCTCCCATTATGGGACGATCTGCTGTCTCAGGGGCCGATCTTCCATCCTGCGTTGACCATCATTAAGGGCCAGTTATCTGCACTGGCTATCCTTTTCCAGCGCCCCTTGGCATCTAACTCTTTGATACACACCTTTATTCAAGGAGTGTCATTTGGCTCCTCCTCGGAGGGCGCCTTTACCTCCTTGGGACTTGAACTTGGTTCTGTCTGTTTTGCAACGTCCTCACTTTGAAAACTTCAGGGAAATTTCTTTGCCTCTGCTGTCACGAAAGGTGGCCTTTCTGGTGGCGATCACTTCTGCCCGCAGAGTGTTGGACTTGGCATCCCTGTCTTGTTGCTCCCCTTACCTGGCGGTTTCCTTCCGAAGGTGGTTTCTGATTTTCATCTTAATGAGGATATTGTTTTGCCTTCGCTGTGTGCGAATCCTAAGCATCTTAAGGAGTTTGCCTTACATTCCTTGGATGTTGTCCGGGCATCAGGGTTTACCTGTCCACTGAATCCTTTAGGAAGTCGGATTCTCTTTTTGTCCTTCCTGAGAGACCTCGGAAGGGTACGGCTGCGTCTGCGGCAACCATTTCAAGATGGATCAGACAGACGATTGTACAGGCCTATTCGATTTAGGAACGGGTTCCGCCCTCCCTGTCAAGGCGCACTATACCAGGGCGGTGGGTGTGTCATGGGCTTTCCGTCATCAGGCTTCGGTGGCCCAGGTGTGCAAGGCTGCGACTTGGTCGTCCGTGCACACCTTCTCAAAATTTTACAAACTTGATGTTCTGGCATCAGCAGATGCCTCCTTTGGCCCCAAAGTTCTGTGTGCGGCAGTGCCTTAAGGGGGCCCTGGCTTTGCCGGGCCCTGTCTGTTGGGGTTGTTTTCACTTGGTTTATTTGCTTTCCTGGGTTGTTGCTCCGGTTGAGCTTTTTTGTTACCCAGAGGGTGAGTGGGCAGCGACTGTCAGAGGATGCAAGAGAAAGGAGTTTTACGGTAAGATTTTACAAAAATTCAGATCAAGTAGCACTCACACATGTAAACTGTGTTCAAACCACATGAGCGGTATCATCGCCATCGTTACAGCGAGAGCAATAATTCTAGCACTAGACCTCCCTTGTAACACTAAACGGGTAATGCTTAAAATTTTTTAAAGAGTCCCCTATGGAGATTTTTAAGTATCGAAGTTTGTTGCCATTCCACGAGAGAGTGCAATTTGAAAGCATCACATGTTTGGTATCTATTTACTCGGCGTAACATCTTTCACATTATACAAAAAATTTGGGTTAACTTTACTGTTTTTTTTATTTTTAATTCCTGAAGGTGCATTTCTTGCCAAAAATTGCATTTGAAAGACCACTGTGCAAATACTGTGTGACAAGAATATTATGATCGTCATTTTATTCTCTAGGGTCTGTGCTAAAAAACATTTTTTTGGGGTTTTAAGTGATTTTCTAAAAAAAAAATGATTTTAACTTGTAAGCAACATATGCCAGAAAAAAGGCTTGGGCTCCAAGGTGTTAGAGGGTGTAAACCCTAGGGTGGGGGAAACCTGTAAGACAAAAGCATAATGAGCTACTATGCATCGCATACTAGCTCATTTTGAAATGCCTTAAAACGAAGCTGTCTCAGCAGTGCCCACAACTTGCTGAGACGGCTGACCTTTTTCCCTGGTTTCTCTTCCAGGTTCGCGGGCTCCATGGCTGAGATTGGCTGTAGCCGCGATGACATCACTCCTGTGCTTGCACGTGGGAGCTGCCTGTTTGCAGCTCGGGCTCTGAAGGTCTGGCATACTGTGCCGTACCTTCAGAGCGCATGCGCCGATGACAGGTGCATGCACTCTGAATCTCATAAACTGTGCAAGTTTAAGTGTTCGTCACAGTACCTAGAGGTAAGCCTGTAGGTATAAGTAAAAAGAGTTTACTTCCTCTCTAAACTATTTTTTTCTGTTGGGCAACTTGTTTAATACTACATTTTGTACTTATTTCTAGGTTTTTAACTGGCATGGTTGACAAAAGAACTCTTGAGAAATATGAAAGAGAAGCAAAAGAGAAAAACAGAGAAACCTGGTAAGATTTAAAGCAATTGGGAAAGTCTTTTTTTTTTTTTCCATAAAAATAAAAAACGTTGTACTTAACCTTCTCTGTTTTAGTGGATTTGCACACAGCAGGCTGCTTCCTCCTCTTTTCAAGTCCTTCTTCTGTGATCCTAGCCCCTCCCTCCTAGGAGTTCAGTGCCCTCAGAGTAAGCAGTTTGCTATGGGGGCACCTGAGCCGAGTCCGTTTCCATTCAGACACAGAGCCCTGACCCTGCCCAGCCTTCTCTCTGATTGGATAGGTGATTTTGATAGCAGCGGCAGCCAAAAGTGCTGTGTGGCAGCAAATCAGGATGGAGAATCTTGGGCGGCTGAGAAACTCGTGGACATCGCTGGACAGAAAGGGACCTCAGGTAAGGGTTACGGGGACTGCTGCACTCAGTTTTTTTTAGAAATTAGAATTAAAAAATGCATTAAGATGAAAAAAACCTGACTTTACAACTCCTTTTAACCACTTGCCAACCAGCCGCAGTAGTTTGTGTGGCAGGTCTGCTTTATTACGCTAAATGATGTACCTATACGTCGCTTCCTGTAATAGATAGAAGGGCGCACACGCCGCCGGAGGTGCGCACGCATGCCTATTGGCCAGAGAGGGAACCAGCGAGTCCAGCGGACGGGATGTCCGCCGGCCACCCGCCATCACTCCCCATGGAGACAGAAGGGCTGTCTGCCTATGTAAACAAGGCAGCCCGCTGTTCTGTTAGTTATGAACACGGGGAGCCTGTGTTCCACCTATTTAGAAACACAGGTCTCTGTGTTCATCCAGTGAGTCGATCCCCTATACAGTTAGAAAGTACTCCCTAGGAGCACACTTAACCCTTTGATCGCCCCTGGTTTTAACCCCTTCCCTGCCAGTGTCCGAACAGTAACAGTGCATTTCTCTCGTTCATTGACGCACACAGCTCCTGATCATCTTAACCATTGTGTTATACTGCCCCCTACAGCAGTAGGACATTAGGAAGAAAAAAAGTCTGGTTACGCCTATGGGCAGTCCCAGGGGGTATACCCACTCTGTATGGTTACTTCAAGGTCTGATCTTCCATCCTGCTTTACAGTCGCTGGCTTTAACGGCATGGCCATTGAAAGTCAGGTTTTGAGCGATAAAGATCTCGGAGTCTGTAATCCCCACTCTCCAAGGCTAGGAAGTTGACTTCTCGGAAGATCTGTCATCGCACGTGGAAATCTTATATTTCATGGTGCGAATTGCTGAAAATGCACCCTCACCTGTTTTCTAAGGGTTTAAACAGCGGTTGGCCTTGGGTACTATCAAAGGCCAAGTTTTGATGGATCAGATAGATGGTGGTATAGGCCTATTCACTGAAGGGTCAGATTCCTCCTTTTCCAGTGAAGGCGCTTTCTACTGGAGTGCTGAGTGCCTCCTGGGCTTTTTTGGCATCAGGCGTTGGTGCTACAAATTTGCAAGGCGACAACTTTGTATTCTGTGCATACCTTTACAAAATTCTACAAGGTAGATGTGCTGGCCTCAGCGGATGATTCGTTTGGCTGCAAGATTTTGCAGGCTGCAGTCTCAGAGAACCCCCTTTTTTTTGGTTCTATTTGAGGGTTAGTTGTTCCGGGGAGCTCCTGTTTCTGGTTGAGCCCTGTTTGTTTTTTTCTAGAAAATATATTATTTGAGTGTTAAACAGAACACTGTATAAATAACACCAGGAATACACAATTCCATCAATGACAGTGGCTTAATGAATACAAAAATAGAACAATTATCATCAAAAATTACAGTACTCAGGTGTAAAGCATACCTTAGCAAAAAATCAAATATGTGCATAGACAAACCATTATAATGAACAACCAAGTATCATCAAATAGTAGTACCAGAATCATGCACTCATAGTTATTTGACACATACCTCAGCATGCTGTCAAGAACCCACCTGAAGTAAAACTAAAAAAAGGAAGAACGTTGGCAGAAAACATAAGGAGGAAGGGAAGGAAGGTGAGGGCAGAGAGAAAAGGGAAAAAAGGGGGGGGAAGGAAGAGAAAAGTAAGGGGAAGAGAAAAGAGGAGAAGAAAGAAGAACATAAGTATACCACTGCAGGTCAAACTGTCATGGAAACAGCACTCTACCCTGTGAGCAACCTGTTCATGACCAACTGTGGTGGAGCCAAGGCAGGGTCATCCAGCCAGGGCTGCCACAGTGAGGCAAATTTCTTGTGTGCCTTTCGGTGTTGGTATGTCAGTTTTTCCCTAATCGGAGTTGCATTGACCTGTGCAATCCACTGGCCCGTGCCTGGAACCCTGGAGGAGATCCAAAATCTAGCGATAAGTTTACGCGCAATATAGAGCAATCTTAAAGCGGAGTTCCGGCCTCAAATCCCTTTTTAACTAAAAATACCCCTATAATATGAATCCATCGCCCTTTACAGAACCGCTATTCTCATACTTACAAGGTGTACAGTATTGGATTTTAATCAAAATCTTACTTTTAAAAACTGTCTGGGAGCAGCCATCTTGGATGTGGGCATCTGAAGCTGCAGTATAATCTGCTGTGTCCTTCCTGATTCCAGGGAGTGTTCTGGGACTTCTTTCTGATTCCAGCCTCCTGGGAGTGATGACAAACAGCTCCCAGGATGCAATGCAAAGGCAGAAGTGATGTCGGTGGCTGTGGCCACAGAGGGGGTAGAAGGAGGAAGTACAATCAAATATGCCCTGAAAAAAAGGTAAGGGACTCCCGAAAAAAATTGAAAATGCCTAATTATTGATCAGCATAGCAAGCACTCCAGGAATCACTAAAGTTGCAAAATAGCCCGGAACTCCACTTAAGACAGCCACATGGGCATTCGGGGACAGTGTCCACCTCCAGAGCTCCAAGCAAACAGACCACAGGATCCCTTAGTAACTGAAAATTATTCACTCTAGAAATTGTCGATCACCACCGACCAGTAGCGAAATAATTTGGGGCACCTCCACAACATGTGTAAGTGTGCCCTGCTCCCTGTCACATTTTGGACATAAAGGGGTAGACCTGCGGCCCCAACGAAACAGTTGCACTGGTGGTCGATACAACCTATGGAACAGGAACAGGTGAGAAATCTTATGTGAGGCTGACACTGACACCAGAGGGACCGAGGAGAGGCACAATTCCCACGTTTCCCCATTTGTGGGTCCAAGGTCCCCCTCCCACCCCGCCCGGGCCGGGAGGGAAGCCGGGTCCTGCATAGAACCCAATAGAACTGCATACACATGAGAAATCATACCCTTTTTATCCGAAACCTTGAAAACCTCCCCCATCAATCGGTGAGTATCAAGTTGTAGGGTAGAAAGTCGTGCTTGGGCCGAAACTGCATGCCTCAATTGTAGATACCGAAAGAAACCGTGTCTGGGCACATCAAATTCCCTCTGCAGATCCTGAAAGGATTTCAATACACGGGCTTGAAACAGTTTTACCATAAAATATAAGCCATGGGCCTCCCAAACCTCGGACCCCTCCAGGCGAATCAGCTCAGAGAAATTGCGGTTATGCCAGTTCGGGGTCTGAGAAAGGTATCCCCTAATCTGAAACATCCCCTTGACACAGCGCCAGACCATGCAAATCTGGGAAATCGTCGGCAATCTCACCACCATGTGTGAAAACCCTGCTTCGAGATGGACAAGCACCGAGTGCGGGGAGCCAGGAGGGACCAAAAGGGACCTAATAGGATCTAAGAGGTCCGGGAGCCCCTAGCCCCCCATGTGTTGAACCTGAGGGGCAAGGAAATACACTCTAGGATTTGGAACTGCAAGCCCACCACAATCCTTACTCAGTTGGAGGGTAGTAAGCTTAATCCTAGCCACCTTCTTACACCAGATCAATTCGTGATACTGGGAGTCTATCCTATAGAACCACCTCCTGGGTATCCACACAGGAGAGTTGTGAAGGACATACAGGAGCTGAGGAGCCCAGACCATCTTGACCAGATTAACCCGACCAGCCACAGACAAGGGGAATTTGCACCAACTCGTACATTTAGAACGAAACCTTTGCAGCAGAGGTACCAAGTTCAGCTCGAGGTATTGGATTAGGGTATTGGAGAAACACGGATCCCTAGATATTTAAAGGAGTCAACTACCCGCACCGATCAGGGAGAGGGGCGAGCAGGGCATCCAGGGGCATCAGGACCGATTTATCCCAATTTATGGAAAATCCCGACAAGGACCCAAAGTAATCTATGAGGGCCATCACTGCCTGTAAGGATTCACGCGTGTCACCTAAATACATACATCCATATGTGAACCCCACTATCTCAGGTGAGGCACGAATCCGTGCCGCTAAAGGCTCCAGCGCCATGGCGAACAGCAATGGAGAAAGCTGGCAACCTTGCCTAGTGCCTCTGTGCAGACAGAAGGGCTCAGAAAGCTCCCCATTAATTCAGTCTAGCCGTGGGGGCAGCATATAGTACTCGTATCCAGGTCAGAAAATTCTCACCCACTCCAAACCGTCTCAAGACCGCCCACAAGTATACCCATTCAACACTTTTCACTGGATGCCGCCAAGGCATTTGACAGACTGCTCTATTGCCAGGATTATCCACCGGGATCTGGAGGTTCAGAAACAGGCGCCTAAGATTAAGTGCCGTGGATCGAGTCTGTATAAAACCCGATTGATCCCTATGGATAATCCTATGGATAATGGAAGAGAGCCTGGTGGCCAGAATCTTGGCTAAATTTTTTACGTCCGCTGTGAGCAGAGAAATGGGTCTGTAATAATCAGCCAACACAGGATCCATGTCGGGCTTCAACAACAGGACAACAATCGCTTCAGACATAGAGGCAGGAAGGCATCCAGTCAAAACGCTGTATTGTACACACGAAGTAGTATGGGCACTAATTGTTCAGCGTACCGACCGTAAACCTCCGAGGGGATACCATCCACCCCCGGAGATTTACCATTTTGAGTAGATTTCAAAGCGGCATGAATATCATCCTCCGTAAGAGGAGCACTTAGCATGGCCGCATCCGAGGCAGACAGATGGCAGATCACAGGCATCTAAAAAGCCCTCTATTTCCTGGGAATCGGCCGATATTTTGGAGTAAAGGTCCATAAAAAACTCTCCCAGCACTCTCCCTATTTCGGACGTGGCATGCCAGAGCACCCCCTGTGGATCCTTAATCGTGGGTATAAAGGCCGCCGGCTGCTGTGATCGGACTAGCATTGCCAGCATATGACCTGTGTTCTCACCCTCCTCAACATACCTCTGCTGCAAAAAGAAGCGCTTGTTTTCGGCCTTCTGAACTGATACCATTTTAGCCAAGGATTGAGCGGCCAACCACGTCCTCTGAGTAGCATCGGACGGGGCAACAACATACGCCCCCTCCGCCCTAGTCACCTCTTCCAGCACCGTATTCTCCCAAGCCTTGGTGGTGGTTTTAATACCATTAACAATGCGAATGAACTGACCCCTTATAAATGCCTTAGTCGCATCCCAAACCACCCCAAGCTCTGCAGTATCCAAGTTACTAGCAAAAAAGGATGTCAGCATGGGTGGCATGGGTTCAGGGCTAGGAAAGAGCGACAGCCAAAACGCATTGGGTTTCCAAAGTGGCCTACCTCGTCCAAAAGGAAGGGACAGGCGGACCCACAGCGGAGAGTGATCGGACACCAACCTCGGCTCATCCGCCACAACCACTAGAGGCAACAATGAGCCATTGCCCAACCCCAGATCAATTCTGGACAAGCCTGAATGAGCTGCCAAGAAGCACGAAAACTTTTGTACACCAGGGTGACTCATCCTCCACACGTCAGTCCAAGCTCACCCATGAGCTGAGCAACGGGCATAGCCCCCCCCCCCCCCCCCCCGGCCACAGTAGGTCCACTGGAGTGAGGGGAAAGCCTATCCCAGGTACCATCTAGCACAGCGTTATAATCCCCCATTATTAGCAGCGGTACAACAGGAAGTTGTGCAATATGAGTAACAAGTTTAAGCACCCCTGCCGAATAAGGGGGAGGTACATAGACCGCCACCAGTATACAATTCAAGCCTGGCAGGACAAAACAATAAATCGACCCTCAGGATCAATTGGTGTGTAAGCATGTAAACCGAACACCCTTCCTTATCAATATACAGACCCCTCTAGAATAACTTGAATACACAGAATGAAATTGATGACTAAACATACTAGGAGCCAGGTTAGGAATAGAGGATGGAGGTAAATGAGTCTCCTGCAAGCAAATGTCCGCCTGCAGCCTTTTAATGTTACGCAGGACCGCTGTTCTCTTGACCGGGTTATTGAGGCCTCGCACATTCCAACATTATGCAAACAGTGTCAGCCATGGTCAAAAAATTTGTTGTACATCAGGTACCACAGCCGAGAGAGCAGCATAGGGCACCCAGACATAGCGACTCAGTACGACAGTGCAGGTACCCCCTGTCCAGGCATAACCCCAGAACCGGACATCACTCCAGCCCACAGCAGGACAGGCACAGCACCGACTCAAAAGAAGGATATCGGGAACACCATAAATGCAGTAGAACAGGACGTGATATACAGTGGAAACATTATCAGTAACAGAATCCAGAAAAGGGGAGATGAAAAAGTGGGAAGGGGAAACACGTCTGCCATGTGTGGGGAAAAGGGCCAGTCAGTGGGGTACGTCCAACCAGGACTGAAGGGGGGAAACCGGAGAGGGACTACAGATGCCATAGCAGTCTCCTCAAAACCAGCAACCATGTGAGGGGTAGCAACCATAAGTGCAACTAAGCAGCACCCGCCCGAACAGGAAAAAAGTGTGTAACATCCAGTCTTCCAAACAGAAAATCAGGGTGATCCCAGACCCTGCCAGGGGGAGTCCAACGGAGCAACTTGAAAAGAAAAGTCTTCACGGGTCCCCCCCGTTAGCATCCAACCACTGAACAGCGGCAGAGGGTTTATCAAAGAAGATTACTTCATCCCGAGCCACAACCCTCAACTTAGACGGGTATAGCATAGCATTTTGAATATTTAGGTCCCGCAGTCTCCTCCTTCACATCCATAAATTTCGCCCTTTGCTTTTGCACCTCTTTTGTCCAAAAGTAGATGTTAGCCAGTTTTCAATAAAAGCCATCGGGTTTTTGCCCTCCGCCCGCTCTGGGATGCCTATTGCCCTGATGTTACTCCGTCTCATTCTATTTTCTAGGTCGTCCAACCTTGCTGCTTGCTGAGCCGAAAGCAGGGCAGTATGCTTAACTTCCCTCTGCAAAGGCACCATGTCATCCTCTAAGGAGCTCACTCTGCCCTCCACTGCAGCCGTCCGCTCCCGCAGCTTCTGCATATCATGGCACATAAAAGATATTTCAGCCTTAACCCCTTTTAGTTCAGCAGTCAGGGCAGTAATCGAGGTGGTACAGGTGGTCACTGCAGCCATGATATCCCACAACGTGGGCTCCGAGTCAGGGGTTGGAGATGATTGCATCGGGGGCCTGGTCCACACTAGCAGGCTCCCTGCCAGCAAATTGGCGGGACAGATCCCCCAGCAGCAGTGTCATCTGTGTCAGATTGAGAACCAGGGGAGCCCGACTGAGTCACCCCAGAGGGTAACGGGGGGGTCTCGGGAGGCAGGCTTTGCAACAGCTTCTGTGCAGCCTCTAAGTATGCTGCCTTCTAAAAGGAGCGCTGCAAGGGGGCCGCTATCTTGGGCAGGCCCGGTCGGAGCAGACTTCCCATCTTTTCCCCATTTAGACATGGCTTAGAGGGACCAAGAGGACTCACCGGGCGACTGAGGGACTCAAGCAGGATACTATACACCGTCGGAGGGTAAGTAGGATTCGGGATGCGGCGTTACGCAGGAGAAATTGAAGAATTATCGGCGGAGCCTGCAGCGTGCTCGTCTGCTCACATCCGCGTTTCGGCCATGCCCCATGGGTTGAGCCCGGTTTAACTTGGTTGCCTACATTTGGCCATTGGGGCATTCAGTTTTTTTTTTTCCTGTCTTGTCCTGTCCCCTGTTTTTACTCATTTGGGACATCCCCATAGTCTTATGAGGCAGAGCTGCATCTGTTGATGAACGATAGAGAACTGGATTTTTCTAAGAACTTTAAAATCCTTTTCTCTAAAGTTCGACAGATGCAGCATCCGCCCCTCTGCTTTTGAGGCTTGCATGGGCCTGTTGGTGTCTACCTTAGAGGCGGTTCAGTTTGCACAGTTCCACACAAGATCTCTGCAAAAGGAGATTCTGGTGAAATGGAACAAGGATCCTTCGGCTAAACAGGATCAGATTGTCCAGAGACTGAGTATGAGGGGGTACTTCATTTTCCGGCACTTCATCAGGGAAAATTATTTTTTCCAATGTACTGGACGGTTGTCACCACCGATGCCAGCCTATCTGGGTGGGGAGGGGTCCTCGGCACGGAGTGTGCCCAGGGGGTCTGAACTCTGGAAGAGTCCAGGCTACCGATCAATGGGGATAATGGGATTTGTGCCTCCCAAAAGATCTCTGGCCTGCCCGGTCTGTTTGGCCTATCCTCCCCCCTTCCTTTTCCCTGCGGTGGCTGTGTGTCTGGAGCGCCCTGGGGATGGGGCTGGGGGGGGGGGGGGGGGCGTGACATGGTACCTTGGGCTGCTGGTTCCTGTTGTGGGTCCTGAGGCCTCCATGTGTCAGTCCCTGGCCGCATGGCTCGTCGTGGGCACCGCCATCTTAAGTGTGTTCAATGTGATTCCCCCCCATAGACTTGTATGGGGCAGCCATTTTCCCTGAGCTTTCCATTGATCTGTATGGGCAACCATTTTTGTGTAGCTCTTGGTGCTATGCTGAGCAGTGAGACCTTTCCTCATGTGACATCACTTCCTGTGCATTTGTTTCCTGTTGCTGAGGCCGCGTCCTGTCTTTCTCTCCATGTTGCACGAGCGATCAGGACGGTTTGTCTGAGGTGGTACAGTACTTTGGGGTCCTTGCAGACATATCCTTGCATTTTCTGCTGTCAGTTTGATTTAAAGGTTTTCCCTGCAGACCGCTGTGTTCGGTGGTGGGTGCTGTGATCGGCACTCTTAAAGCGATAGTACGTTTTTTGCAAATTGCACTATGGAGTCTCAAACTGTGATATCACCCTCAGACCCACTCTGTGCGACTCCTGGACAGTCCGTATCGCAGTCGGTGGCCGCGATTTCAGCAGCTTTGGTAAGCCTGGCATCTAAAGTTGATTTAGTCAAGAAAAAGGTTGATAGCCGTAAACGGCCGCTGCCTTCTCCGTCTGTGGAGGTGTCCTCTTAATTGAGAGGCTGAAGAGGTTGCCCCTGGCGCTCCCCTGCCTGAGGGGTCGCTGTTCTCGCAGTCAGATGGTCAAGAGGACCTGTCTTCAGCTGGCTTTTTACTCTCAAATCTCAGAAAGCTGGCAAGGTTTTCCCTTCTGACACTTTTCACGATTATTGTGAATGACCAATGGCAGCGCGTTAAGCACGTGCTAGTTGTGCCAAAGCACTATAAACGCTGATATCCTTTTGCTGAAAAGATTTCCAACCATTGGACGGTGACACCTAAAGTTCACCATCCTGTCTCCAGATTAAACAAATCTACCCTTGTGCCTGTGGAAGATTCCCCGGTCTTTACAGACCCAGTGGACAAGGCGGGTGGAATCCCTTTCCCGCCATCTTCACGTGTTGGCGGGTTCCATTTTGAGACCGGTATGTGTCTATTTTAGTCTCACAGAAGGTGACTGAATGGATTAGGGGTTTGCAGGAGTCTTTGGACCTAGAGTCTTATCCTCTCAACAGCTGGAACTGTTGGACCAGGTGATCCAGGCTCTGGTGTTCCTGTGTGATGCGTCTATGGATGCGGCTCCCCTAGTGGCCAGGGTTACAGCCATGGGCATTGGCTTGAGACGCATGGTTTGACTGAGGAGCTGGTCAGCTGACCAAGCTTCTAAGGCCCTAGCTGATCTAGATTTTTCTGGGAGAGCATGGGAGAGCGTGCGTTTGGTGACTCATTCGATGAGTTGATCAAGGGCTTAACTGGCGGGGGAAGAGTACTCCCCTTCCTTAAACCTTCAAGGGTAAGACTCCCTGTACTAAGCGGGGTCCTTCATTTACTGCTCACAAGCAATTTTTTTTTTTTTCCCCCTTTGGGGCGCAAAAAAAAAAAGGTAAGCAGTTTAGAGCTTCTGGAGGGGCTAAAAAGCATTGGGGCAAACCCAACTCCAATCAGGCAGGTGCTGCTGACAAGTCCTCTTCAGAATTAAGGGGCGATCTCACCTGGTTCAGGGGTTTGGGGGACGCCTGCGCTTCTTTTGGTAACCTTGGACTTCATTCAGGACGACTGGGTTCGCGAACTAGTTTGTTCCGGGTACAAGATCGAATTCTGTTCCCTGCTAAGGGACAGGTTTTTTTCAGGCAAATCTTCCCCTGTCTCCAGAGCGTTTGAAGGATCTGCGGGAGGCTGTGCAAGATCTCCTGGCTCAAGGGGTGATTGTGCCGGTTCCTCCGCAGGAACGCTTTCAAGGTTTCTATTCAAACTTGTTCATGGTGCCCAGAAAAGAGGGCAAGGTGTGCCCAATTCTGGACCTCAAAGCTCTGAACCCATTTGTGCGGGTGCAGAAATTTCGAATGGAGTCCATTCGGTCAGTGGTGGCATCATTGAATCAGAGGGATTTTCTGGCTTTTATCGATCTCAAAGATGTGTATCTCCACGTCCCCATTTTCGAGGGACACCAGCGATTCTTCTGCTTTGCGGTGGCAGAGAAGCACTTTCTATTTGTGGTGTTACCCTTTGGTCTCGCCTCGGCTCCCAGAGTATTTACCAAGGTCCTGGCCTTGTTACGTCAGCAAGGTATCTCAATTGTGGGATATCTGGACGATCTCCTGTTGCAAGCAGACTTCCCACTCATCTGCTGGGAAACGTCTCGATTACGATTCAGACCCTTTAGGAATTTGGGTGGATGACCAATTTAAAAAAATCTGCTCTGATGCCTTCAGTACGGGTCACTTAACTTGGGCTGACTCTTGACTCTGCTCTGGTGAGGGTTTTTCTCCACCTGGACAAACTTCTGAAGCGGCAAAGAGCAGTCAGGTTGCTGATGGAGACCGATCACTTCTTGCGGGCTTGCGTGCAGGCCCTGGATCTGATGGTGTCGAATTTCGAAGCAGTCCCGTTTGCTCAGTCTCTCGAGACCCTTGCAAAAGGAGATTCTGACAAAATGAAATTGGGATCCTTGGTCATTGGACCAGAAGAATCGCTTGAGCCATCTTACAAAGGCGGCTCTTTATTGGTGGCTCCAGTCTCCTGTCCTGTGCCAGTGCAATCCTTCCTGCTGGTGTTTTGAATGGTGGTCACCACGGACGCCAGCCTGTCAGGCTGGGGTGAAGTGCTGGGGGAGCTCTGTGCCCAGGGGACTTGGGCGATGGAACAGTCGCCTTTGCCGATTAATATTCGGGAGCTGAGAGCGATCAAGCTCTGCCTGCTTCACTGGACAAGTTGGCTACGTGGCTCTCCGGTTTAGATTCAGTCGGACAATGCCACCGCCATGGCTTACATCAATCGTCAATGGGGCACCAAGGGTGCTCTGGGGGCCAAGGGGGTGGCAGAGATTCTGATTTGGGCGGAAGCCAATGTTCCAGCTCTTTCCGCAGTCCATATTTCGGTTGTGGAGAATTGGCAGGAGAATTACCTGAGTCGTCAGGTGTTGAATCAAGGGGAATCATCCCTTCATCCAGAGGTGTTTTAATCTCCTGTGTGTCTGGTGGGGGACCCCGGACGTGGATCTGTTTGCGTCCCGCCTCAACAGGAAAGTTCAGTGGTTTGTGGCCTGATCTCAGGATCCTCTGGCCGACGCCACAGATGCTCTGGTGGCTCCTTGGAACCAGTATCGACTGATTTATGCCTTTCCTCCGCTCGTACTCCTGCCGCGGTTTCTTCGTTGGGTGGCATTCCAGTCGTTCTGGTGGCACCAGACTGGCTTCGGTGGTCTTGGTACGCAGAGCTGGCAAAAATGGTTGTGGATCTTCCATGGTGTTTTCCTCTGTGGAAAGATCTATGATCTCAAGGACCGATCTTCCATCCTGCTTTACGGTTGCATGCTTTAACAGTTTGGCTGTTGATAGCAAGGTGCTAAAGGATAGAGGACTTTCTGACTCGGTGATTCCGACTCTTTTGAAGGCCAGGAAATCGACTTCCAGGAAGATCTATCATCGTACCTGGAAATCGTACATTTCTTGGTGTGAATCGTTGCAACTGCACCCTCGCTTTTTCTGTAGCTAGGGTTTTGACCTTTTTACAAAAAGGGGTTGAGCAGCGCTTGGCTTTGGGAACTATTAAGGGCCAGGTGTTTGCCTTGGCTATTTACTTCCAACGTCAATTGGCTACTAATAGTTTGATTAGCACTTTCATCTGGGTGGTGCGGGGGCACGCAAACTGGCTCCTTCGAGGAGATCCTGGTTACTGCCGTTGAATCTCAATCTGGTTTTGTCTGTTCTTCAAAAGCTTCCCTTTGAGAATATTAGAGATTTCTCTTCCTTCCTTGTCACAGATGGTTGCCTTCCTGGTGGCTATCATTTCTGCTCGCAGTGTTTCTGAATTGGCGGTGCTTTCTTGTCCGCCTTATTTGGTGGTCCACAGTGATAAAGTGGTCCTCCGGTCAAAACCGTCTTTTCTCCCTAAGGTGTCGGATTTTCACCTGAATGAAGACATTGTTGCCTTATGTCCTAAGCCTAAAAATCACAAAAGTTGCCTTGCACTCTCTGGATGTGGTTCGGGTGATGAGGGTTTTTCTGACGGTTACGGAGTCCTTTAGGAAATCAGACTTTGTCCTTACGGACGGTCCACGCGAAGGTTTGGCTGCGTCCGCTGCAACCATTTCGAGATGGATCAGGCAGACGGTTGTTCAGACTTATTCACTCAAGTGTCAGGTTCCTCCTTTCCCTGGGAAGGCTCATTCTACTAAAGCGCTGAGTGCTTCTTGGGCTTTTCGCCATCAGGATGCGTGGTACAAGTTTGTAAGGCAGCGACTTGGTCCTTTACCAAATTTTACAAGGTGAATTTGTTGGCTTCTTCGGATGCCTTTTTTGGCAGTAAGGTTTTGCAGGCTTCTTTTTCATAAGAGAATGTTTTTTTTCTTAGGTGTCTTTTACCTGGGTGAGCTTATGTCGTTTTGGTTGAGCTTCCTGTTACCCAGTTGGCTAAGTTTAGCCTTTTTGGAGTTTTCGTCACTTTCTGGTTGTGTTTTTCCCACCCCTCTTTGCCTATACTGCTTTGGGAGGTCCCCACAAAGCTCACTAGATGAGGCTGCACCTGTCAATGGACGATAGAGAAAACAAGATTATTTGTAAGAACCTACTGTAAAATCTGTTTCTCTGATGTCCATTGAGAGACGCAGCACCCACCCCTCTGATGGGGAATGTTTTCTCTTACGTCCTCTGACAGTCGCCGCCCACTCATACAATCTGCATGTCTGGGTATTGGCCTTCTCCACAGGAGTAAGCTAGGCAGAAGATTTTGTTAGAATGTTAACCAAAAATTTGTATAGACACACCTACAGCGGGCTGTCCCTCTGGTCAAACCCCCAGCTAGCTTCATTCCCAATTCAGTTTGCTGCTGCCTAGCTTAGGAGTAGGTTGGCTTTTCCCTGGCTGGGGCTGCGGTCTCAGCTTTTTTCTTTTTAGGTTTTCTCTCTAGAAAAATGTTTTTTCATTTAAAAGATAGCTTTTTATTTGTTCCTGCGCTTAGTCAGACTTCGGAAGACTACAGTGTTTGCGGAGCTGGGAATCACACTGGTTATTCTAGAGCCTTAAGGAATCCCAGCCTTCCATCGAGCGTTAGCAGGTTATTGGTATGCCCAGGCCTTGCAAACGACTATGTCCCTGACCTCAGGGTCGAGTCTGCGAAGTTGCTATCTTCACCGGGATGTCTCCACTGCGGTACGCCCGCATGTTGCTAGCGTCCCCTTCGGCTGACGGCACCCCCACTCAGGGTGGGAGGCTTCCTGTCGCAGAGCGGTACCCACGTTTTCGCTGGACTGGTGAGTACCATGATACCCCTCTGTCTGACATGTCTGTTGGGGTATGTATGTGGGCCCTCTGTGTTTTGGGGATGGCAGTTCGGTATGGGTTCTGTGATGTCACCCTCATGTCGGTAGGTGCGGTCCTTGTGTGTCCCTTCCCGAACCCTGCGGGGGCGCTGTGGCGGTTCCACCGCTGTATGGGTGGTTGTGGGGGTCTCCTATGTCCCTGAGGTGCTTGTGCAACTATTTGGGGTACAGTGCATGGTGTGTGGGGGCTGCTTTTGTCGCTAAGCCATTTTAGGTGTGGGCAGGCTGTTTGGCCTCATAGTGAGGGCAGCAGCCATTTTCTATTATGCTTTTGGCGCCGATCTGACGCCATCTTTAGTGTGGGCCAATGTCTTTGTGTGGACAGCAGTCATTTTCCCAGAGCTTTTCCCATAGACTTGTATTGGCAACCATTTTTATGTGGCTCAGGGCTGTTTCTGCCTCTAGGGGCGTGAGGTCACTTCCTCTTTCTTCCCTTCAGATCGTTCAGCAGCGTGGGGCAAGTATAGCACACTGTGGGGGGCTTTTACTGTATTTCCTGGCCTACATTCCTGCTTGCATTAATTTTTTGCAGTTTCCTGTAGCACAGGACTTGCTCTTCATTTGCGGTGCGTTTTGCGGTGGGGACCGTGGCAATCACCGATTTTAAAAGGCCAGCGTCATTTAAATTGAGATTGCTATTATGGAGTCCCAGGATAGCAAATTCCCCCCAGATCTGGTGGAGGGTTCAGGTACTCCTGAATCCTCTGATATAGTCTCACTTACTGCTGCACTTGCGACTTTAGCGTCAAAAGTGGATTTGTTGATGTCTGACCGGGTTTCTAAGAAAAGGCCTATGCCCTCTGTCTTCTGATTCAGAGCCAGATTTGGTTTCCACGGACAGCGTACCCCCTGAGGGGTCTCAGTCCTCTCAGTCAGATGTGGAAGAGGAGGACTCCTCCAAGGTTCAGCACGAGATAGCGCTTATTAGCTCTGTTAAGCCCCACCTGTCGGGTAAGCGGTCTTCCTTTGGGACCCGCAAAGCCCAAAAATCGGGTCAGGTTTTTCCTTGTCCCGCAGTTTCATGAAACCGTGAATGAACAATGGCGCCATATAAAACATCATTTTGTGATGCCAAAGAGATTTCAGTACCGTTATCCCTTTGCGGATCCGGTGGATTCTCGCTGGACTGCGGCTCCTAAGGTGGACACACTGTGTCCAGATTAAATAAAGCCAATTTAATGCCCGTGGAGGATTCTCCGGTGTTTAAAGACCCGGCGGATAGGCGGGTAGACACTTTCCCGCCACATCTATCTGGTAGCGGGTTCCTTGTTGAAACCCGTGTTCAATTCGGTAATGGTCTCTCAGGCTGTGTGGAGTGGGCCAAGGCACTTAAACGCACTCTAATTGCTGACTCCGCCTCTCCTGCTGCTCTGGAGATGAAGGATCAAATGGGCCAGGCCGTTCTGTACCTGTGTCAAGCGCCCTTAGATGATGCCCCTTTAGTCACACGACTTTAAGCAGTTGCGATTCGTTGCATCGTTTGGTCGGCCAACCAGCTTTTTAACCAGTCTTCCAAGAACAGTGTCTGACATCCCTTATGCAGGGAGTCGTCTTTTTGGGGACTTTCTGGTTGAACTGGTCAAGGAGCTCACTGGGGGCAAGAGCACTCTTTTGCCCCAGGTGTCCAGGGGAAAATCATCCCGCAGCAGGCGGGGTCCCTCCTTTAAACCTAACCAGGGGTCCTTTCGTGCCTTCAAGGCACAAGACAAAGGTAAGTCCTTCAAGGCCCCTAGTGGCCAGAAGAAGAATTGGGCGGGCAAGTCAAAAGCCGCCCACACTGGCACAGCGGCTCAGTCCACCTCGTCCTGAAGGGGCGCCCTCACCCGTTTCAGGGGTGGGGGGACGTCTGCGTTGTTTTCCCGAGCCTTGGCTGTTCAAGATTCAGGACAGGCAGGTTCAAGAACTCATTTGTTCAGGGTACAAGATCGAGTTTCGATCTCGTCCCGCAGACAGATTCTTTCCCTCAAATCTTAATTTAAACCCCCAATCTTTCCAAGATCTCCATCGGTCCGTTCAGGATCTCCTCGCCCAAGGTGTGGTGGTCCCGGTTCCACATCGGGACAGGTTTCGGGTTTTTACTCAAATCTGTTCACAGTTCCCATAAAGGAGGGCAAGGTGTGTCCGATTCTGGACTTCGTTTCTAAACCGCTTTGTGCGGGTTCAGAAGTTGCAAATTGAGTCCCTCCGGTCGGTTGTGGCATACCTGAGTCCAGGGGATTTCCTGGCTGCCATCGACCTTAAGGATGCGTATCTACACATCCCTATATACGAGAGTCATCAGAGGTACCGCCGATTTGCAATAGCGGAGGAGCACGATCAGTTCATGGCGTAGCCTTTCGGCCACGCTTCGGCTCCAAGGGTTTTTACCAAAGTGTTAGCTCCTGTTTTAGCCTTGTTGCGTTTACAGGGAATTGCCATTCTCGGTTACCTGGACGATCTCCTATTAAGGTCGAGCTCCAGTACCACTCTGTTGCGCGATCTGTCGATCACGGATCAGACGCTCCAGGAGTTCGGGTGGACCATCAATTTTCAGAAGTCGACTTTGTCCCCTTCTGTTCGCCTCCCTTACCTGGGGATGATTCTGGACTCCGCTCAGGCGGAGGACAAGCTCCGGATCCTGCAGGATGAGGTCAGGTCCCTCAGGGACAACGAGTTCTCCTCGCTTCGGACCTGCATGCAGTCCCTGGGCTTGATGGTGTCGGCTTTCGAGGCAATCCCATTTGCAGTTTCACACGAGATTTCTACAAGCGGAGATTCTGGTCTGGTGGGACAGACATCCTCAGTCTATGGAAAGGAGGATTTCTTTGAGCCCCCAAGTCAGATCGGATTTCCTGTGGTGGCTTCAGTCTCCGGCTCTGAAGGAAGGCAAGTCCTTTTGTCCGTTGCTATGGACTTTGGTCACCACGGACGCCAGCCTGTCGGGCTGGGGTGGAGTTCTGGGCAAGTTGTCTGCCCAGGGCACTTGGTTGGAGGGGGAATCCACCCTGCCGGGGTTGCCCAGTGCGTGTCCAGACCGACAACGCAACTGCGGTGGCTTACATCAATCACCAAGGGGGCACCAGGAGTGCTCTGGCGGCCAAGGAAGTGGCCGAGACGCAGGTCCCGGCGATTTCGGAAGTTCACATTCCAGGTGTGGAGAACTGGCAGGCGGACCATCTGAATCGCCAGACCCTGGACCAAGGGGAATGGTCCCTCCACCCGGAGGGTTTTCAGATGCTGTGTGCGCGGTGGGGATCCCCAGACGTGGATCTGTTCGCGTGTCGTCTCAACAACAAGGTGGGAAGGTTTGTGGCACGAACGAGAGACCCTCTGGCGGTTGCCTCGGACGCTTTGGTGGTGCCTTGGCATCAGTATCGGCCGATTTATGCCTTTCCACCGATTCAGTTGTCCAGATTCCTTCGCTGGTTGGTGATTCTTGTGGCCCCAGGCTGGCCGCGCCGGTCTTGGTACGCGGACATCATGCAACTGGTCGTCAAGCCTCCCTGGCGGCTCCTGCTAAGAGACGATCTTCTGTCTCAAGGGCCAATCTTCCATCCTGCTTTACAGTCGCTGGCTTTGACGGCGTGGCTGTTGAAAGCCAGGTCTTGAGAGACAGAGGTCTCTCGTCAGCGGTCATTCCTATCTTGCTCAAGGCCAGGCAGGGCTCCTCCGGTAAGATTTATTATCGTACCTGGAGGGCTTATTTCGCCTGGTGCGAGTCGCAGGGTTTCTATCCACGCTCCTTTTAGCGAGAGTGTTGGCTTTCCTGCAAACTGGTGTGGAGCAGCGTCTTGCGCTGACCACTTTTAAAGGCCAGTTGTCTGCGCTGGCCATTCTTTCAGCGCCCCTTGGCGTCAAATTCCTTGATCCGCACCTTCATTCAAAGGGTGCGTCATCTGGCTCCCCCTAGGAGGGCACCTTTGGGACCTGAATTCGGTTCTGTCCGTTTTGCAACGTCCTCCTTTGGGGACATCTGGGAGATTCCTCTCTGCCGGTGCTGTCACGGAAAGTTGCCTTTTTGGTGGCGATCACATCTGCTCGCAGAGTGTCGGAGTTGGCGGCTTCCCCTATCTGGTTCTCCATAGGGATAAAGGGGTCTTGCGACCTCATCAGTCCTTTCTTCCGAAGGTGGTTTCAGACTTCCATCTCCACGAGGACATTGTCTTACCTTCGCTATGTGCAAAGCCTAAGCATCCTAAGGAGTTTCCCTTGCATTCCTTGGTTGTGGTCCGGGTGATCAGGGTTTACCTGTAGTCTACTGAATCCTTCAGAAAGTCGGATTGTCTTTTTGTCCTTCCTGAGGGACCTCGGAAGGGTACGGCTGTGTCTGCGGCAACCATTTCAAAATGGATCAGGCAGACGATTGTGCAGGCCTATTCAATTAGGGATCAGGTTCCACCTTTCCCTGTCACAGCGCACTCTACCAGAGCGATTAGTGCATCTTGGACCTTCCGCCATCAGGCGTCAGTGACTCAGGTGTGCAAGCGGCGACCTGGTCGTCCGTGCATACCTTTACCAAATTTTACATACTTGATGTCTTGGCATCAACGGGTGCCTCTCTTGGCAGCAAAGTTTTGAGTGCGGTAATGCCTTAGGGGGGACGGTAGTTTTTGGCCTGTCTCCTCCTGTTGAGGGTTTTTTCCCTTTGTTTTGTTTTCCTGGGTTTTTCGCTCCTTATTGCTCTCTTATCTCTCTTATTGCCCAGTGTTTACCTTTCTGGTTAGGAAAAGGTTCTTTTCTCTGACCTGGGTGCTGCGTTGCCTTTCTTGACGGTTTTGTTTTCCCACCCCTCACATCTACACTGCTTTGGGACGTCCCAGACGTGCAGATTGTATGAGTGGGCGGCGACTCTCATTGGACATAAGAGAAAATAGAATTTTTGTAGGAAGTTACTGTAAAATTATTTTCTGAGTCCACGGACAGTCGCCGCCCCCCACCCCTCTTTTGGGGTTCATGGATCTCTATACTGCTTGCTACCAAACTGAATTCGGAATGAAGCTAGCTGGGGGTATTGACCAGAGGGACAGCCCCCTGTAGGTGTGTCCTATACAAAGTTTTTGTGAATATTCTAACAAAATCTTCTGCCTAGCTTGGAGAAGGCCAATACCCAGACGTGCAGATTGTTTGAGTGGGCGGCGACTGTCAGAGGACTCAGAGAAAATATTTTTACGTTAAGTTCTTACAAAAAATGCAATCTTTGTCTCCACTAAAACTAAACTGATGTGCTGGGCTGTGTCTGTGGGGGTTATGTCTAGAGGGAAAGCCCCGTCGGCGTGTATATGCTAAAACTTTGTACTAATGCACTGCCTAGACTACTCCTGCAGATAGCAGCATAACCCACACAGCTCATTAAGATGAGGCTGCGTCTGTCAATGGACATCAGAGAAACAGATTTTACAATAAGTTCTTACAAAAATCTTTTTTCTGTCACTCATTGACAGACGCAGGACTCATATCTTCATATCCATAGGGTATTGCTGCCCCCTACAGGAGTAGGACACTAGGCAGAAAAAACTTCTGGCTACACCCATGGGCAGTCCCCAAGGGGTATACCCTCTCTCTTCCTGCTATAGGATGTCAGTTTTTCTCTGCCTAGTCAGGAGTAAGGACCTAAGTTCCTTGCTGGGATCTCTGGTCCTGGCAAGCTTTTTAGATAATTTTTTTTAGCTAGCTTTTTTCTCTCTGGATTATTCCTGTGAGCTCTACAAGCAGTTATGCCGGATCTGGACGACGGGCTGGATGTTGACTTCCAGTGGTCACCCCAGCCGGCCTACGACCGCGTGCAGGCCCTAGCTCCGTGCTGGGTCGACCACGACATAGTCCCGCTGGACGGGGACTGGGCCCGCGGGTTAAATGTCTCGCCTGGTCGCATACGACTGGCCTGCGACCGAGTCGCAGCGTTCATATTGGCTGACATCCCCCCCCCCCACTACGGCGGCGAGGGATTCTGTCAGGAGTTGGCGCCCGCCTTTTCCGGTATGGTGAGTAACCGTTCCCCCTTCTCCTCATGTCAGGTTCTGGGGTGGACGCGGGCCCCTCCCTGGGACGGTTGGCCCCCTATTCTCCGGGTTCCCCTCTGTTCCACTGTGCACCTTTCCCCTCCCTTCCCCCAGTTTGAGGGACTCCTCAAACTGGTAGCGCCAAAGCGATTGCTAGGCGCTACCAGTTTGAGGAGTCCCTCATTAAAAAGTGGATGGTGCCGCCTACGGTGGATCCACCGGTCTCCAGGCTGAATAAAGCTACTGTGATCCCGGTGGAGGACTCCCCGTCCTTTAGTGATCCGGTTGATCGTAGGGCGGAGTCTGTGTCCCGCACTATGTTCTCCCTGGCGGGGTCTGCCTTCAGGCCGGTGTTTACCATTGCCATGGTTTTGCAAACATTAGCGGAATGGACCATTGCCCTGGTTTCGCAAGCATTAAGGGAATGGACCAAGTTACGACGCCGTGACCTGGAGGGGAGAAACCTCCCCCCTGCCGTGTCAGATTTCCTGGACCAAATGGTGCAGGGGCTGCAATTTGTTTGCGACGCCGCACTGAATACTGCTCCAATGCTGGGGCGTTTGTCATTTTCGGCGCATGCTGTGGCTGAAGTGCTGGTCGGCGGATCAAGCTTCTAAAAAAGCTTTGACTGATCTCCCTTTTCAGGGGGAGGATCTCCTGTTTGGTGTGCTACCTTGGATTATATATATATGGTAATACAGTGTCACCACAAGATGGCCATTGTGGACACTACTGTAAAAAAATGTGCCACGTCCTATTATGTATGAAGGGAATTGCTATTGCTATTGAGAATGGACTTTGCCGGCACCACAACATGACAAGAATGTCGCAAAAAATATATTTTATTTTAGAAATAAGTTAAGATTTTTTTTTTTTTTTTAATTAGAAAGCAAGTTTATTTGTGGTTTGAAGAAACAAAACAAGGTACAAAAACGCATAAACATATGATTTGGACAATAATATACACAGTAAAATATAGCCCACGAAAAATGGAGATACATGCACCATACAATATGAGAGGCAATGTGCTACAATACTGTAACTGCACCAAATGTTGGCATAACGCTCAGGCAGGAGAACAGTAACATCCAGCCACCAGAGGCGATAGGCAAATGTCCACAGCTAGGCCCGGGCCATACCGTGACCCCCCCCCCCGCCCCCCAAAGACTTTAGAAAAATAGAAAAACATAGTAGAGTAACAAGAGACTTAATCATTATATGTACGGGTATTCCCTAGCCACCGACTCCAGATTTTGTCGAATTTATTGGGGCACCCTCTATGTTTATAGATAAGCCTTTTATAACGAAGGGTAGAATTAACCTCAGCGATCCAGTTCCGGAGGGTGGGAACAGACACCCGCATCTACATTCTAGCTATGAGTTTACGGGCACAAGTTAAGATTTTTACCATCGTAACAAACAAATATAAATACAAAAAAAGACAGTTAAAAATTAGATCACAAGTATAATACCATTGTACTGAGACAGAGGTAACCCTCAATCACCACCTAACAAATACATATACAATAAAGACCTGTCGCTCATAAGAAGGTCATAATGCAAATGGTGGTAACGGGTATCCGGTGATAAGGGGACCACTAAACAGATGATATTCTCTACATGTTTTGCGTTTATACACAACGCTTCTTCAGGAGAATGTTTTACAATATAATATCAGGACAAGATCTAGGAAGGGACAGTGCATGAGTTACATACAATATACAACCTTGGTTCTTGTTCATCATACAATGTTTTAGGCATGTGCTTAAGGACACATATATATTTACAGTTGTAAATCGGAAGATATAATCGAGAATATATAAAAGATTCTTACCAGTACGCAGTATGTAAATACTAAGTCCCGATGTGGGACTAATTTTAAAAGTTTGGGCTACAGTAGAGGGTAGCTGGATGCTCAGGCTAAATACAGGTAGAGGTGGGAAGATATTTAAGAAGCAAATTTTTTCTCATTCTTCAAACCTAGAAGCATAAAGTATATGTAATCATAGGATTGCTCATAGCAATGAACAAAGCCATATAACATATGCAATAGAGATAATGTACCTGGTTTTCACCCACGGATGTAAATACCCACGGATGTAAATGCCCTACATACCTGTCCATATGAGTAGTGCTAGCCTTTAGAAGACCTGGGTGAATATGCTGGATGTTAAACAGTTTATAGGTGTTTAAATTTGTAGTTGGTATGCCTTCTTGTCGGTTAATAAAGGGAGGGTGAGACAGTCTTGAGGCGGCAGCAGCAAGTTGCTGAAACAGCAAACAATAATGCTAATCGGTGAACAAGGGAAATCACTGTGTGTATCTAGGTAACTAAGTGAAGGAAATTAAGGGAACAAAGGAGACATCCATCTGACCAATAGGTGGAGGATGTCAACGTACAGTCTATATCACTATGTCTCACCTTGTGTAGCTTGCTTTCAAACCATATCTTTTCCAAGACAAGGGGCAGGAAACATCCCTATTGGTAGCCAGACAGACAATGGCGTCCATCTGGCTGGTTAAATATCCTCCAGGTGAGTGACGTACTGCGCTGGTAAGCGTCTGTCACTCAGCCCGGCAAAGTGATGTCTCCTGTTGATCCACCGCTACCCCACATGTGCAAACACATGCCGTGCGGGGATAGCGAGGAGAACATGTCCGGGGGGGTGGAGACACAGTGGGAAGTGTCCGCTCCGATGGAAGCCCCCGAAACGCGGCGGTGTCCCCGCACTCGTCCATACCCATCCCAGGGGACGAGCGGCACAGATTCCCTACATTGCAGGAATCCATCCACTCGGACCCACAAGGGAGAGGCTCTCTATGGGATGAAGTGGCGGTGCCACCAGCCGCACCTCACTGCAAGAAAAGCCTGAACATTCAGCAACCGGCACTTGAGAGAAAATTCACTATATACAAAACTATTTGTATTTTATGGGGATTGACACAGGAGTGCAGTGGAAAAAACAAACTTGTATGTATTAAGGAAACGGAATGAAATATAACAAGATAATTAAATAAAATAAAGTAAAAAGCTGAAAACAAAACTCAAATCAAAAAGCCATAGACATTTCCAAGTGACACATAGACATGTTGAATATATCTAAATATCTATATGATATATATATATATGACCTCACATATACTGTATGCAGATGTTATGTCAGTAGCATACTATGCTGGGGGGGGGGGGGAGGAGAATTGAATAGCTATAAAAAAGACTTGTAGCAAATTAGTTCATTAAAGGCCTGGAGGGTATACCGCATTGAGGCGCTCTATCCAAAGGGACTCCTTTTGTAGGATCGTTTGGTCCCAATTTCCATCTCTGGGGTCAGGTGGAACCACTGCCAGTGAGATAAACCAGATGCAAGACGTTTCGAATCTATGGTACAAGTCGAGATGGCGGCTAATGGGTGTGATAATTTTCCCATTGCCGGACAAATATGTATGGTCATTTATTCTCTGCTTGAACATCCTTTTTGTCTTACCGACCTAATATGCACCGCATCAGCAAGTCATAAGGTAGACTATACCCATCGTTTCGCAATTGGCAAAGAAATTTGGTGTAAAAATTTCCTGATTGGGTAGCAAGAAACGTTGACCCTGGTTTATCCACTGGCAGAAGTCGAACCTGTTGCATTTAAAAATACCCTTTCGCTGTTTCTGAGGTTTAACCTTCTTAGGGTCATAATGGGAGGAAACTATTGTATCTCGGATGGAGCGTGCTTTTCGAATTAGAGTAATTGTGCCAAAGTCGTGTCCTGTAGCAAAATATGCCAATGTTAGGCCAGAATGCCCCTAAGTTGACTGTGCTAAGAGGAGAATTTTGTGACAAATTTGGTTGTGGCAGATTTATTACTATTTTTGGGTTTGGATAGTGTATGGCTGAATTCGCATCCGCACATCAGATCGCATGTAATGAAGGAGCAGTGCGCTCCGAATTACATGCTAGCTCGCAAGCCGCACATATGTGAACCGGTGTTCCATGAGAATTACCTACCCCGTGAGAAAAACCTACCCTCGTCACTTCCTGCCAGGAACAGCTGAGCAGCGCAGCAGTGCGCATGCTCACAGCCACGGATACGTAATGGAACAGCTGAGGAGCTGACTAGTGCGCATGCGCACTAGTATGAAATGATCACGGTGTTCCGTGAAAAAAACCTACCCACGCGGCGGTTAAATTAGAACAGCTGTGCTGCAATATGGGTCATCTCCGCTCCTGTCCCTGTCACTTCCCTGATCTTGGCTAGTAAATATAAAAGCGGCTCTAGGCTCCATGATTTGTTTTCATACACCCGCCGCCGCTTTTATATTTACTAGCCGAGATCGGTTTCAGAGCATGCGTGCGTTATTTAACATGTATACATAGACATTTCATGAAACATCAGGTCATAAATATATACATAAAGTCATGGAAAAGTCATAGAATTTTATTGGTAAAAATGTGTATGAACCCTGTTCCTACCTTGGATGATATCAAAGTTCTCACTGGGGGCAAGAGCACCTTTCTCCCACAGGATGCCAAGGGTAAGGACCCTCGTCGCAGACGGGGACCCTCCTTTTCAGCCCACAAGAAGTTTTTTCGTTCCTCTGGAGCGGTCGACAAGGCGAAACCCTTCAAGGCCCCCTCGGGGGGTTCCAAGCGACCCTGGTCTGGTAAGCAGAAACCGGGTTCCTCCAGACCTGAGGACAAGTCAGTTTCGGCCTGAAAGTGCGCCCCACCCATGTTAGAGGTGTGGGGACGTCTTTGCCGGTTCCCGAAACCGTGGCTCTCCAGGATTCAAGACAAATGGGTTCACGAGGTCATACGGTCGGGGTACAAGATCGAGTTTCAATCAGTTCCACCGGTAAGGTTCTTCCCTTCCAATGTGAGGTTCTGTTGGGGGCAGTACAGGACACCAGCGTTTTCTGTGCTTTGCGGTGGGAGAGGACCATTATCAGTTTGTGGTGTTACCCTTTGGGCTCGCCTCTGCTCCCCGGGTCTTCACAAAGGTATTGGCTCCGGTTGTGGCGCTTTTGCGGCAACAGGGGATATCAGTCCTGGGCTACCTGGACGACCTCCTCCTCCGTGCGGAATCTCTGCAGGCTCTGATGTCAAATATGGAGATCACCATGACCTCTGGCAGAGTTCGGGTGGCTTGTGAACCTGCAGAAGTTGTCCTTGTTCCCCTCCAGAAGACTGGACTATCTGGGCCTGACTTTGGATGCGTCCTTGGTAGGGATGCACCGAATGTTCGGCGGCCGAACATTATTCGGCCGAAAATAGAAAAAATAGCACTTTCGGTGTTCGGCCGATTAAGTAAAAAGGGCGAATAAATTTGTGCCGAACAATGTCAGCGGCGGTCACTAAATGGCGGCCCGCGCGATGCTTCCGCCCGGACCGCGAGCCCGCTACCTAGGAGTCCTTCAGTCCCCTTCCTCATTGCGGCTCCCGGCTCCCTGCTCACACGCCGCCGGTGTCCTGTCCGGCCGCGAGTAGGGGGTGTGACGTCACGCGCGCGTCCCGCCCCCTGCTCCTGACTGCGGCTCCTTCACACTAGGTCCAGCGAGCGTGACACTATGTGAACGCCCCGCCCCCCTGTTCACGGCTTTTGGCTCCGACCTGGCTGCAGTTCAGGTATGTGGAGCACATTTGGGGGAGAATACGGTAGCTGCATAAGCATTAGTGTGCAGACTGGCATATTTTGCCATATTTTGCCACTTGCCATGCTCATTAGAGTGCCCTATAAAGTGCCCCTTAAAAAAAAAAAGAAAAAAAATGTGCCCAACTGAGTGCTCTCTTGACATAAAATGTGGCCATCAGCGTGCCCCTTATTTTATGCTAAGGGACATGCTGATGAGCATATTTTATGTTAAGGGGCACTCTGATGGGCATATTTTATGTTAAGGGGCACTCTGATGGGCATATTTTATGTTAAGGGGCACGCTAATGGGCATATTTTATGTTAAGAGCAACGCTGATTTAAATGTTTTGTTTTGCCCATCAGAGTGCCCCCTAACATAAAATGTGCCCATCAGCGTGCCCCCTAAAAATTGTCAAAATAAATGGAAAAAATGCGAAACACCGCGTTCGGTATTCGGCCTTCGGCCAAGCATTTCATTATTATTTGGCTTCGGCCAAGAATTTCATATCGGTGCATCCCTAGTCCTTGGCCAAGGTGTTTCTTCCTGCAGAAAAACTCCAGAAAATTCAAACAGCGACTCAACAGCGCTGTTGCTGTCCTCCAAATGGTCGTCCCTTCGGACCTGCATGAGGGTTGTAGGACTGATGATGGCGTCTTTCGAGGCGGTACCTTTTGCTCAGTTTCATACGAGGACCCTTTAAAAGGAGATCCTTAAATGGAACAGGAATCCCGATTCCCTGGACAATCAGATCCGGCTGAGCGAGCGGACCGGGGAGTCCCTGATATGGTGGCTTCGTTCTCCGATGCTCATTCAAGGGAAATCCTTTCTTCCGATCTATTGGACGATTGTCACCATGGATGCCAGTCTATCCGGGTGGGGAGGGATTCTCGGCTGGTTTTCTGCTCAGTGAATCTGGTCCCTAGAAGAATCCAGGTTGCGTATAAATGTATTGGAACTGAGAGCGATCAGGCTTTGCCTGGTTCACTGGACTGAGCATCTTTGGGGCTGTCCAGTTAGGATTCAGTCGGACAATGCCATGGCAGTGGCTTATGTCAATCACCAAGGAGGCACCAAGAGTGACCTTGCGGCCTTGGAAGTGGCCGGCATCCTCCGTTGGGTGGAACACTTTGTTCCAGCGTTCTCCGTGGTTCACATTCCAGGCGTGGAAAATTGGCAGGTGGATTTTCTCAGCCGACAGACCTTGGATCAAGGGGAATGGTCTCTTCATCCGGAGGGGTTTCACCAGTTGTGCCTTAGTTGGGGCACCCCCGATGTGGATCTGTTGGTGTCCCGGCTCAACAGGAAGGTGCAGAGGTTTGTGGCCCGATCCCGAGATCCTCTGGCAGACGCCACAGACGCGCTGGTGGCCCCGTGGGGGAAGTATCGGCTGCTGTATGCCTTTCCTCCTCTCAAGTTGCTACCGAGACTTCTTCACAGGATAGAGGCGGAAGGGATTACGGTCATTCTTGTGGCTCCAGACTGGCCTCGTCGCGCCTGGTACGTCGACTTGGTCAGGCTGGTCACGGACGCTCGATGACGGCTTCCTCTCAGGGAGGATCTGCTGTCTCAGGGGCCGATCTTTCATCCTGCTTTACGGTCGCTGGCTTTGACGGCTTGGCTATTGAGAACCAGGTGCTGAAGGACGGGATTGTCTGCTTCTGTTATTCCTACTCTGCTTAAAGCGAGGAAAGCGACTTCTTCTAGGAAGATCTATCATCGTACCTGGAAGTCTTATATTGTGTGGTGTGAGTCCCTCGGTGTTCCTCCACGTTCTTATTCGGTGGCTCGGCCTTTCTTCAATGGGGGGTTGAACAGAAGCTGGCTTTGAGTACTATCAAGGATCAGGTCTCGGCCTTGGCCATTTTTCTTCCAGAGGCCACTGGCCACTCATTCCCTGGTGCGAAATTTCATCCAGGGGGTGCGGCCTTAATTTAGGGACCTTAATTTAGTGCTGTCGGTTCTCCAGAAACCCCCCTTTGAAAATATTTGGGATATTCCCCTGCTTGCCTTATCCCAAAAGGTGTCCTTTTTGATGTCTATTACTTCTGCGCGCAGGGTGTCGCAACTGGCTGCTTTGTCCTGTCACTCCCCCTATCTGGTGGTTCATAGGGATGAACTGGTTCTTCGTCTGGATCTGTCCTTCCTTCCTAAGGTGGTCTCCGGTTTTCACTTAAATAGGGAAGGCAACAATATCCTCGTGTCCTAAGCCATCCTAAGGAATTTGCACTGCACACCTTGGATGTGGTTCGGGCAATCGGGTGTACCTGGCCACTATTGACTCTTTTCGTAGGTCAGATTCGCTCTTTGTGATCACGGATAGGCCTAGGAAAGGGTTGCTTGTGTCTGCTGCGACTATCTCCAGATGGATCAGGCAGACAGTGGTGCAGGCTTATTCGATTAAGGCGCACTCTACTCGGGCACTTAGTGCTTCCTGGGCTTTCTGCCATCAGGCGTCCGTGCTTCAGGTTTGCAAGGCGGCTACCTGGCCGTCTGGGTATACCTTTACAAAGTTTTATAAGGTTGATGTGCTGGCATCTTCGGATGCCTCTTTTGGCTGCAAGGTTTTGCAGGCTGCTGTCTGAGGGGTCCCTTGGTCTACCTCCGGGGTTCTGTTTTGGGTTTCAGGTGGGTCTCTTCTTTTTGTTCCGATGAGTCCTATGTTTCCTGGTTGGCTATATTTTTGGCCTTATGGAATGTTTTCTGCTTTCCCACCCCTCAATTGTGGCACTGCTTTGGGACGTCCCTACGGATATCAAGATATGAGTCCTGCGTCTGTCAATGAGCGACAGAGAACTGGATTTTTGACTTACCGTAAAATCCTTTTCTTTTAAGCTCATTGACAGATGCAGCACCCGCCCCTCTTTCTTGGAGTTGGGTTGGTGTGGTTTCTCTGACTCTGCCTTGTTTCATAACTGACATCCTATAGCTGGAAGAGAGCGGGTATAACCCTTGGACTGCCGATAGGTGTAGCCAGAAGTCTTTTTCTGCCTAGTGTCCTACCCCTGTAGGGGGCAGCAATACCCTACAGATATCAAGATATGAGTCCTGCCTGCGTCTGTCAATGAGATTAAGAGAAAAGGATTTTACGGTAAGTCAAAAATCCCGTTTTTGTGTCCCAGGCCCCCTCATCCCAAGGAATTTGCGTTGCATGCTCTGTATATGGTTCAGGCGATTCAGGTGTATGTCAGCCACAAAGTCTTTTCGGAGGTTAGACTTAATGTTTGTCATCACGGACGGGCCAAGAAAAGGGCTGTCTGCTTTTCTGCGACCATTTCCAGATGGATCAGACAGATGGTGACTCAGGCCTATTCCATCAATGGTCAAGTTCCTCCTTTCCCTGAAACGGCGCACTCTACTTGGGCGGTTAGTGCTTCTTGGGCCTTCCGTCATCAGTCAGTGGCGCAGGTTTGCAGACGGCCACTTGGTCATCGGTGCACACTTTGTCAAAATTCTGTTGCCATCTGCGGCTGCTTCCTTTGGCTACAAGGTTTTGCAGACTGCTGTTTCGAGGGTCTGTTTGGCTCCAGTTTTTTGTTGAGCTCCTGTTACCTGGTTGGCTTTGTTTAGCCTTGGGATTGTTGTCCCACCCCTCATGTTTGACACTACAATGAACAAAAGAGAAAATCAGATTTTTGTACTCACTGTTAAATCTTTGAGTTCATTGATGGACACAGCACCCACCCCTCTATGGAGTTTTGATACTTCTGATACTGCTTGTTATTAAACTGAAGGTCTATAGCAGAGAAGGGGATGGATACCAGCTAGGACTGCCCATAGGCATAGCCAAATTTTTTTTTTTCTGCCTAGTGTCCTACTCCTGTAGGGGGCGATATAGCCCTATTCTGAATATGGAGCGCTGTGTCCGTTAATGAACGAAAGAGAAATGGATTTTACGGTAAGTAACAAAAATCATATTTCTGTCGCTCATTGACAGACGCAGTCCTCTTGATTATCAAATTGGGTTATACTGCCCTCTACAGGAGTAGGACACTAGGCAGAAGGAAAACGTTCTGGCCACACCTTAGGGGCAGTCCCAGAGGGTATATCCTCTCTCTGCTACAGGATGTTAGTTTTTTTTGTCTAGTCAGGAGTAAGGACCTAAGTTCCTTGCTGGGATCTTTGGTCCTGGCAAAATTTTTTTGTTAGAAACATTTTTTTTTTAGGCAGCTTTTTTCTCCAGTTGTTCCTGTTAGATCTTCAAGCAATTATGCTGGAGCTGGGCGACGGGCTGGATGTTAAGATCCAGTGGTCACCCCAGTCAGCCTACGAGCGCGTGCAAGCCCTAGCTCCGCGCTGGGTCGGCTGCGACATAGTCCCACTGGACGGGGACTGGCCCTGCGAGTTAAAACGTCTAGCCGGGACGCCGACGACTAGTTGGAAAATGAGTCGCGGCATCCGTATTGGTCAACAGCCCCCCCACTTCGGTGGAGAGGGGTTCTGTTAGGAGGGGGTGCCCGCCGGTTCCGGTATGGTGAGTAGAATGTTCCCCCTCTCCCCTGTCGGGTTTTGGGAATAGACACGGGCCCCCCTGTGGATGGTCGGACCCTTTTGATCCTGGGTCCCTCCTCTATCCTATAGCATGTGTCACAGATATCCCTCTTGAGTGTGATTTGGACCAGGAGGCTTGGTTTGGGAGCTGACTATCGGAAGTCACTGTATGAATGGGCACTGTAAAGGGACCATGACTCAAGTCAGGGGCTGGCATTACTGTTTAGGATGGCCATGTAAGAGGGTGATATGATCCTACCTTATACATAAGGTTGCAGTTGCCTGGACTACCGCCATCCGCAGGCCGCCATCCTCCCGCAGGCCGCATAGGCCGATGCCTGCCTTCCGCAGGCCGCTGCCATCTTTCCACAGGGGCCGCCGCCATTCTCCAGCAGGTCGCGCGGGGCCGCCATCTTGGTGTAGCCTCGTGTCTCCGGCATGGGGGGCGGCCATTTTGGAGATTACCAGCTACCTCGGAGTAGCAGGGGAAGCGCCGGAAGTCGTGTAAAGGGGAGGAGCCGCCTCCTTTACCCGGGAAAACGATCCAAAAGACTTCCTGTCTGTAAAGGACAGCGCTGAGAGCAGTTTGGTAGAAGCTTCTGTGCATCTGGTGGTGAGCCCTTGGGGTCTCTCTCTCTCTCTCTCTCTCTCTGTGGGGGTCCGAAGCAGGTAACACTGAGGGGCGCTGTTGCACTGGGGGATTACAAAAAAAAAAAAATTTTTTCTTTGCAATTTTTATTTTGTTTGCTGGCAAGTGTCTTGGATTAATCATGGACCCTGCCACACATATATCCCCACCTGATCCCCTCGAGGTGGCCGCAGGACCCTCCAGTGCCCCACTTATGATTGATGCATTATCAGCAGTTTTGGAGTCTTTGGTATCTCGGGTGGAGGTGGCCTGTCAGGGACGGGGGGTAAGAAAGCGACCCCCGCCTACCCCTATTTCATCTGACACTTCAGATACGGATTCTGAGTTTGTCACTGCAGGTCCCTCTTCTGGGGCTGCTGTCTCGGGTACGGTCTCCTCAGACAGTGAGGAGGACGTTTCTGCCTCCGCCATAGCACAAGAAGAAGCGTTGGTGGACGCACTAGTTGTGTCTGTCCGGGAAACCTTAAGTCTTGAGGTTACACCGGCAGAGGTAGCTGATACTGAAATTCCTTTTGGTACTAGCAAGCCTACCAAAATGGCGAAGGTTTTTCCCTTGCCCAAATGTTTTGGTAATCTAATTAAAGAAGAATGGGGTCGTCTGAAACGAACCCCTGCTATTTCCAAACGCATTGCTAGGCGCTATCCGTTTGAGGAATCCCTCCTTAAAAAATGGACGGTACCACCAGTGGTGGACTCACCGATTTCCAGACTAAATAAAGCCACTGTTATCCCGTTGGAGGACGCTCTGTCCTTTAGGGATCCTGTGGATCGTAAAGTGGAAGCAAAATCCCGCTCCATTTTTTTCCCTGATAGGGTCAACCTTTAGGTGGCGGCCATCGAAGTGGCCAGCATTCTTCGTTGGGCGGAACGGTTTGTTCCGGCTCTCTCCGCGGTATTCACTCCGGGGGTGGAAAATCGGCAGGCAGATTATCTCAGCCGTCAGATTCTGGATCAAGGGGAATGGCCTCTTCATCCAGAGGTATTTCACCAGCTGTGCCTTCATTGGGGCACCCCGGAGGTGGATCTGTTGGCAGCTCGGCTCAACAGGAAGGTGCAGAGGTTTGTAGCCCGCTCCCGAGATCCTCGAGCGGGCGCAGCAGACGCGCTGGCCGCCCCGTGAGTACAGTATCAGCGACTGTATGTCTTCCCTCCTCTCAAGTTGCTGCCGAAACTTCTTCGCAGGATAGAGGTGGAGGGAATTCCAGTTATCCTGGTAGCTCCGGACTGGCCTCGTCGACCCGGGTACACCGACTTGGTCAGGCTGGTCGCGGACGCTCCTTGGAGACTTCCTCTCAGGGAGGATCTGCGGTCTCAGGGACCGATCTTCCATCCTGCTTTACAATCGCTGGCTTTAACGGCCTGGCTATTGAGACTCAGGTGCTGAAGGACAAGGGATTGTCAACTTCAGTTATTCCTACTTTAAAGCAAGGAAAGCGACTTCCAGAAAAGTCTATCATCGCACATGGAAGTCTTATATTGCGTGGTGTGAATCCCTTGGATTTCCTCCACGTGCCTATTCGGTGACCCGAATCTTGGCTTTTCTGCAACAGGGGGTTGAGCAGAAGCTGGCCTTGAGTACTGTCAAGGGTCAGGTTTCAGCGTTAGCAATTTTCTTTCAGAAACCTTTGGCTACCCATTCCTTGGTGCGGAATTTCATCCAGGGGGTGCGGCACCTGGCTCCGCCAGTGCGCGCGCCCTTACCCCCCTGGGATCTTAATTTGGTGTTGTCGGTTCTTCAGAAACCTCCCTTTGAAAATATCAGGGAGATTCCCTTGCTTACGTTATCCCAGAAGGTGGCCTTCTTGGTGGCCATTACTTCTGCACGCAGGGTGTCAGAACTGGCCGCATTATCCTGTCGTTCCCCATATCTGGTGGTTCATAGGGATAAGGTGGTTCTTCGTCCGTATCCATCCTTCCTTCCTAAGATGGTTTCAGAGTTTCATCTGAATGAAGATATTGTGCTACCTTCCTTGTGTCCTAAGCCCAGTCATCCTCGGAGTTTGCGTTACATTCCTTGGATGTGGTTCGGGCAATCAGGGTATACTTGAAAACTACGGACTCATTTCGTAAAACGGATTCACTTTTTGTGATCACGGATGGCCCCCAATAGGGGTTGCCTGCATCTGCCGCGACTATCTCCAGATGGATCAGACAGCCGGTGGTACAGGCTTATTCTATTAAGGGTCGGAATCCTCCGTTCCCTGTTAAGGCACACTCCACTCGGGCGCTTAGTGCTTCCTGGGCCTTCCACCATCAGGCGTCAGTGGTCCAGGTTTGCAAGGCGGCTACCTGGTCGTCGGTTCATACCTTTACAAAATTTTATAAAGTTGATGTGATTGCATCGGCGGATGCCTCTTTTGGCTGCAAGGTTTTGCAGGCCGCAATTTGAGGTCTACCTCGAGGGTTTTTTTCTGTTGGGTTTTCAGTTGAGTCTCATCCTTTGGTTTGATGAGCCTTTAAGACTTCTAGTCGGCACCGGTTGGGCCTTCTGGATTTAAATTTTGATTTCTGTTATCCCACCCCTCATTTGTGGCACTGCTTTGGGACGTCCCAATTTGATATTAATCAAGAGGGCTGCGTCTGTCAATGAGCGACAGAGAAAAATGGATTTTTGTAAAATCTTACCGTAAAATCCTTTTCTCTTAAGCTCATTGACAGACGCAGTACTCGCCCCTCTACTTTTGAGTTGGGTTGGGTTAAATTCTCTGACACTGCTTTGTGACATAACTAAAATCCTGTAGCAGAGAGAGAGAGAATATACCCTCTGGGACTGCCCCTAAGGTGTGGCCAGAACATTTTCCTTCTGCCTAGTGTCCTACTCCTGTAGAGGGCAGTATAACCCAATTTGATATTAATCAAGAGGACTGCGTCTGTCAATGAGCTTAAGAGAAAAGGATTTTACGGTAAGATTTTACAAAAATCCATTTTTTTCTTCCTGTACCAAAGCTTCCAACTCACCTATTTTGCTTGACATTCTTCTGGCATTGCTAAGCAAACACTTAATACATTGTCACATTTTGCACACTTTTATGTTGCATATTTTTTTTATTATAGTACAAATAGTACTATTTCCATTTCCAATGGTTGGTTGTAACATGGGAACCTACATATCATTCCCCCATCTTTTCCCCATCCCACCCACCAAAAGTGACTGACCCCTGTCTGAGCTGTCTCCCGCATTATATTCTAATTCACCCCCCTTCTCTCAATCCTAGTTTAAATACTCCTCCAGCCTTCCCATATACCTTTTCCCCAGCACAGCAGATCCCCTTTGAGCAATATAGGTTGTAGGCCAATGAAAAGTCAACCCAGTGCTCTAAAAACCCAAATCCCTCCTTACACCAGATCTTTTGCCATGCATTCAGTTCTCTATTCTTCCTCTGTCTTTCCTGTGTTCTGCATGGCACAGGCAATACTTCAGAGAATATCATATTAGAGGTTCTTCTCTATAATGTGCAGCCTAGTTATTTAAATGGGTTCTTAAGGAGCCTCCGCATTCCATATATTATGTCATTGGTTCCAACGTGGACCAAGACCGCTGGCTCATGCCAAACCCCTCCCAGTAATTTTTCAACCATGTGTTCTGCCGAAAACTCACACTTGCCGAAAACTCCAACCACGTCACTTCAATGACTGTACAGCAGGAATATTGGTGATTTCGACCACTTTCACAACAGGTGGCAGCGTATACACTCCGGTTCACGGAGTGGACATTTTTTGTCTGCCTGTAAGTACTAAGAACCTGGCCGCCTCAAAGGCGGCAACAACTAGTGGGCGGACTAACAATGTCCACTCGTTATGGCGTGTACCAGAGTGTACAGCTGCGAGTGTTGTGTAAAAAAATACCGAGGTCATAACCTCCAAATATTCCTGGTGTAGTCAGTGACATAATTGGAGTTCTTGGCAAGTTGAATTTCTCTTACGTGCTCTGACAGACGCAGCTCTGGAATGTTTCTTCATTAATGGGTTATGTGCGCCCTCTTCAGGAGTATCTAGGCAGTGAAAGCTTTCACTAGGCACGCCTTTTAGGGGCTGTCCTAACCACATAACCCCAGACACACCTGCTCAGAATCGGTTTTCTTGCTGCCTAGCTTAGTAGTAGGACCTAGGTTTCTGCTGGGACTCCGGTCTATTTTTATATACTTACTATCGCTAGCTAGTATCAAGGGGAACCTCCTTGTGAACTACAAGTGACAGCCGGGCTGAGGTTTCGCACTGGATAATCTAGATTCTTACGGTCTCCCAGTCTAGCCAACGAGCATGAGCAGTTTGTGGTCCACACAGGCCTCGCCACGACAGAGCCCAGACAGATGGGGGACGAGCCTGTGAACAGAAGTTTTCGCCAGGACGCATCAACCTGGAACGCCCTGAGTTTCAGCATACCCCTTTTGGCTGGCAGCACCCCCACTCAAGGTGGGAGGTGAGCTGTATTGGAGCATCCATGGTATGGTGAGTGATACATGCACCCCGTGTCCCTGGGACAGATGCCTATGGGCCCACTCCTGGGGATGAAAGAGCTGTGTTTTTCCTCATAATATCCCTCTGGCCTGTCAGGACAGGTCCTTCCCTCCCTGCTCGCCCTGGGGTCGCTATAGCGGTGACTAACTCCTTGATTTCACTTTTATACAGGGGGTGCATTATCTGGCTCGCAGGGTTTCGGAATTGGCGGCTCTATCCTGCCGCTCGCTTTATCTGGTCGTTCATAGGGACAAGGTTGTTCTGCGACCTAACCAATCTGTTCTACCTAAGGTGGTGTTGGCTTTCCACCTCAATGAAGAGATCGTGTTGCCTTTGCTGTGTGCAGCCCAAGCATCCCAAAGAAATTGCCTTGCATTCGCTGGATGTTTGGGCGATCAGGGTTTACCTGTCGGCCACGGAATCTTTTTTGCACGTGTGATTCTCTATTTGTCCTTCCAGAAGGATCTCTTAAAGGTTCGGCGGCGTCTGCTGCAACCATATCAAAATGGAGCAGACAACTATTATTCAGGCCTATTCACTAAAGGGTCAGGTTCTGCCTTACCCTGTGAGTGCGCATTCTAGTAGAGCGCTGAGTGCCTCTTGGGCTTTTTGCCATCAGGTGTCGGTGGCTTAGGTGTGTAAAGATGCGACTTGTTCTTCGGTACACACTTTTACGAAATTCTACAAGATTGATTTACTGGCATCCTTGGATGCTTCTTTTGGCCGCAAAGTTTTGCAGGCTGCTGTTTGCTGAAGAGACTGAATGTTATCTTTCAGGGGTGAATTTTTTATTTTGGGGTTAAGCTCCTGTTGGTGTTGGTTGAGCTTCTGTTGCCCTGTTGGCTAAGTTTTTTAGCCTTGTTAAAACGTTTCTTGGTTGCGTTCTTCCCACCCCTCATGCCTATACTGCTATGGGACGTCCCATTAGTGAAGAAACATTCCAGAGCTGCGTCTGTCAAAGGACGTAAGAGAAAATAGAATTTTTGTAAGAACTTACCGTAAAATTATTTCCGGAGTCCTCTGACAGACGCAGCTCCCACCCTTCTCTTTTGGGGTTGGTTGTGTTCTCCTTCACTGCTTTGCTACGAAACTGATTCTATGAGCAGGTGTGTCTGGGGTTATGCGGTTAGGACAGCCCCTGAAAGGCGAGCTTGTGAAAGCATTCACTGCCTAGCTACTCATTAAGAGGGCGCACATAACCCATTAGTGAATAAACGTTCCAGAACTGCGTCTGTCAGGGGACTCGGAGAAAATCATTTTACGGTATTTTCTTAAAAAATTCTATTTCTCTTACGTCCTCTGACAGTCACCGCCCACTCATACAGTCTTAACCAATGGGTATTGACCTCTTATCCACAGGAGCAAGCTAGGCATAAGACTTGTTAAAACAAAGCAATTTACATAGACACACCTGTAGGGGGCTGTCCCTCTGGTCCAATACGCCCCTGCTATCAGCCTTCCCAACTCAGTTTGTCTTCTGCCTAGTTGGGAGTAAGATAGGCTTCCCTGTGCTGGGGCTACATGTCTCAGCCTTTCTTCTGTTTAATACTTTTATTTTCTGCAAAAGTGTTTTCTTTGCACTACTAGCTTTTTATTTGTTCTGTGCTTAGTCGGATCTTCGGAAGACTACAGCGTTTGCGGAGCTGGGAATTGGACTGGTCGTCCTGGTACTCCAGGACAGAGGATCTTATGGAATCCCAGCCCGCTTTCGAGCGTTTAGCGGGCTATGCGTGTGCCCTGGCCTAGCAAATGACCTGCCCCTGTCCTCGGGGGAAACGGCCTGCGAGGTGGCTACCTCACCGGGATGTCTCAACATGCGGTTTTGATCGTGCAACGCATCCTATTTCGACTGTCGCCCCCCCCCCGCCGTCTGGGGTGGGGGTTCCCGCAATATTGAGGCGCCCACGCCCTATGGAGCGGTAAGTAACTTCTGTGTGGGGCCTCTGTTTGGGGATGACAGTCTACTGATGTCTGTGCTCTCCCCTCATGTCTGTGTCCGGGGCTCGCATCCCTCCCGGTTCCTGCTGGGGCCCCTTGGCGCATGTATCGCCGTGTTGGGGGGGGGGGTTTGTGAAGGTCCCTGTCCACTTTATTGGTGTTTGGGGGTGCAGACGTGACGGTGCGGACTGCTGCGGTGCAAAAAACCGCGGGTCCACCATTTTGGATGTGGACAGCTGCTCTGGCCTCACTGTGGGCAACTTCTGCAGCTCTCTTTGTAGTGTTTTTTGGCGCCTTCGGGCGCCATCTTGTGTGTGGCAAGGTGTTGTTCTTTGCACATGTTCGAAGGCCATTTTCCCGGAGCCTCCCATTCAGATGCACTGGCAACCATTTTTCCTTAGTCAGTTTCCTGTTCAGTCTCTTGCGGATGACATCACTTCCTTTCCTGTATGCAGAGATCGTTTCTAGCAGCGTGGTAACACTTATGCAGGTTCTTTTGGTTTTGGGTAATATTATTCTGTTTTCAGTCCTTTTCCCATCTCGGGGGGGGGGGGGGGGGTACCTTAGTGTAATCCTTATTGCAATCCTTATTGAAATCCTTATTGCGGTGCATTGCGTTGGTTGGCTGCGATCGCGTCTTAAAGGGCCAGCGTTAGTGATTTTCTCATGGAGTCCTAGGACTGCAAATTCCCCCCAGCCTTGGTGAGTGATTCAGGTACTCCGGAATCTTCACCTTCCCTTGCTTCTGCACTTGCGACTTTAGCGTCCAAGGTAGAGCTTGGACTTCATTTATCCTCTGATTCTGAGTCTGATATGGTTGCCCTGGACAGTTTACCCCCGAGGGGTCTCGGTCCTTGCATTCTGATATGGAGGAGGAGGATGATCCTTCTCCTGAGGAGGCTAAAGAACGCGCAGCTGTCTGCGCTCATTGCTTCTGTTAAAGAGACTCTACATTTAGAGGATGAGCCTAACCCACCGGGTAAGCAGTCTTCCTTTGGGACTCGCAGAACCTGAAAAGCACAGGTGAAAAAACGGTGAACGAACAATGGCGTAATTTAAAGCGCCCTTTTATGGTACCAAAACAGTTTCAGTTCCGTTACTCTTTTGCGTCTCCTACAGATTCGAGATGGACCGTGTCCCCTAAAGTGGATCACACGGTGTCCAGATTAAACAAGGCCACTCTGATGCCCTCGGAGGATTCTCCGATGTTCAGGGACCCTACGGATAGGCAGGTGGAATCTCTTACTCGCCACGCGTATATGGTGGCGGGTTCTTTACTGAAGCCCATCTTTGCCTCTGTTATGGTCTCTCAGGCTGTGGCTGATTGGGCCCAGGTGCTCAAACGCACTCTGGAGGCGGATTCCACCCCTCCAGCTACTGTGGAGATGGTGGAGCAGATGCGTCTGGCGGTTTTGTACCTGTGTGGCGTGGCCTTGGATGAGGCTCCTCTAGCAGCACGGCTGTCTGGTGTCAGTGCTGCTCCGTCGTTTGATGTGGCTGAAGAGCTGGTCTGCTGACAAGGCTTCCAGGAAGATGGTATCGGACATCCCTTATGTGGAGAGTCGTCTTTTTGGGGAATCCCTGGACGAGTTGGTTAAAGGGGTCACTGGGGGTAAGAGCACTCTGCTGCCCCAGAATCCCAAGGGTACGTTTTTCCGCGGTAAGCGGGGGCCTTCCTTTACACCAAATCAGGGGTCCTTTCGTGCCTTTAAGGCACAGGACAAGGGGAAACCCTTTAAAGGTCAGGGTGGGAAGCCCTGGGCGGGCAAGCAAAAATCAAACCTCGTCGACCCGTCGGGTCCTTTCACCTCCACCTGAAGGGACGCCCTCACCCATTACAGGGGTGGGGGGACGTCTGCGCGGTTTCCTAGAACCTTGGCTGCTCCGGATTCCGGACAGGTGGGTTCAGGAAATCATTCGATCAGGATACAAGATGGAATTCCTTTCGCGGCCGACGGACAGATTCTTTCCCTCAAATCTTCATTTGACCCCAGATCGGTTGCACGATCTTTATTGGGCGGTTCAGGATCTCCTCGCCCAAGGGGTGGTCTTCCCGGTGCCTCATCGGGACAGGTTTCGGGGTTTTTACTCGAATCTGTTCACTGTGCCCAGGAAGGAGGGCATGGTACGTCCAATTCTGGACTTGAAAGCTCTGAACCGCTTCATGCAGGTTCAGAAGTTCCGCATGGAATCCCTCCGTTCGGTGGTGGCCTCCTTAAGTCCGGGAGATTTCCTGGCTTCCATCGACCTCAAGGATGCGTATTTACACATCCCCGTATTCGAGGGTCATCAGAGGTTCCTCCGTTTCGCGGAGGTTTACTATCAGTTTGTGGCGTTACCTTTCAGTCTCGCTTCTGCTCCACGGGTGTTTACCAAGGTGCTGGCTCGTGTGCTGGCCCTGTTGCGGGCGCAGGCGATTGCGATTTTGGGATATCTGGACGATCTCCTGTTAAGATCGAGAGCCAGCCCGAGCCTATTGTGCGATCTGTCAACTACCGTTCAGACGCTCCAGGAGTTCGGGTGGACCATCAACGTTCAGAAGTCGACCTAGTCCCCTTCTGTTAGTCTCCCTTACCTTGGAATGGTCCTGGGCTCTGCCCAAGCTAAGGTTTTTCTGCTGGAGGACAAGCTCCGGACTCTGCAGGACGAGGTCAGGTCTCTCCGGGACGTGGATTCCTCGTCACTCCGGGCCTGCATGCGGTCCCTGGGGTTGATGGTGTCAGCCTTCGAGGCAATACCATTTGCACAGTTCCACACGCGATCTCTTCAAGCGGAGATCCTGGCCAGATGGGACAGGCATCCTCAGTCCATGGAAAGGAGGATATCTAAATCACCACGTCAGGGAGGATCCTCTCTGGTGGCTCCAGTCCCCGGCTCTCACGGAAGGCAAATCCTTCCGCCCGTTACTGTGGATGGTGATCACCACGGACGCCAGCCTGTCGGGCTGGGGTGGCGTTCTGGGCACTGTCTGCCCAGGGCACTGGGTCTGAGGAGGAATCCTCCCTACCGATCAACATATTGGAACTGTGAGTGATCAGACTGTGCTTGCTCCGTTGGTCGGATCATCTTCGGGGCCGCCCTGTGCGGGTGCAGACGGACAACGCCACTGCGGTGGCTTACATCAATCACCAAGGGGGCAATAGGAGTGCCCGGGCGGTCTGGGAAGTTACCAACATTCTGTCTTGGGCCGAGACGCACGTCCCGGCGATTTCGGCAGTTCACATTCCAGGTGTGGAGAATTGGCAGGCCGATTATCTGAGCCTCCAGACCCTGGACCAGGGAGAATGGTCCCTACACCCGGAGGTTTTTCGGATGCTGTGTGCAAGATGGGGAACCCCAGATGTGGATCTGTTCGCATCTCGGCTAAACAACAAGGTGGGAAATTTCATGGCAAGAACGCGCGATCCTCTGGCGGACGCCTCGGATGCGCTGGTGGTGCCTTGGCATCAGTATCGCCTGATTTATGCCTTTCCTCTGATTCAGTTGTTCAGGTTCCTTCGCAGGTTGGTCTCGGAACCGAAGTTGGTGATTCTGGTGGCCCCGGACTGGCCGCGCCGGGCTTGGTACGCGGACATCATACAACTGGTCGTCGAGCCTCCATGGCGACTCCTATTACGGGACGATTTGCTGTCTCAGGGGCCGATCTTCCATCCTGCTTTACAGTCGCTGGCTTTATGGCATGGCTGTTGAAAGCCAGGTCCTGGGAGATCGGGGTCTCTCATCGGTCATTCCTACCCTGCTCAAGGCTAGGAAGGCCTCGTCTGGTAAGATCTATTACCGTACCTGGAAGGCTTATTTTGCCTGGTGTGAATCCAGGGGCATCCATCCTCGCTCCTTTTCGGTGGCGAGGGTGTTGGCCTTCCTGCAAGCTGGTGTGGACCAGGACCACGATTAAGGGCCAGTTATCTGCACTGGCTATCCTTTTCCAGTGCCCCTTGGCGTCAAACTCTTTGATACGCACCTTTGTTCAAGGAGGGCGTCATTTGGCTCCTCCTCGGAGAGCGCCTTTACCTCCTTCGGGCTTGAACTTTGTTCTGTCCGTTTTGCAACGTCCTCCCTTTGAAAACATCAGGGACATTTCTCTGCCTCTGCTGTCACGAAAGGTTGCCTTTCTGGTGGCGATCACATCTGCCCGCAGAGTGTTGGAGTTGGCGGCCTTGTCTTGCCGCTCCCCTTACCTGGTGGTTCATAGGGATAAGGTGGTCTTGCGACCTAACCAATCTTTCTTTCCTAAGGTGGTTTCTGATTTTCTCCTTAATGAGGATATTATTTTACCTTCCCTGTGTGCGAATCCTAAGCATCCTAAGGAGTTTGCCTTACATTCCTTGGATGTTGTCCGAGCGATCAGGGATTACCTGTCGTCCACTGAATCCTTTCGGAAGTCGGAATCTTTTTGTCCTTCCTGAGGGACCTCAGAAGGGTACGGCTGCGTCTGCGGCAACCATTTCAAGATAGATCAGACAGACGATTGTACAGGCCTATTCAATTAAGGAACGGGTTCTGCCCTTCCCTGTCAGGGGCACACTCTACCAGGGTGGTGAGAGCGTGATGGGCTTTCCAGCATCAGGCTTCGGTGGCCCATGTGTGCAAGGCTGCGACTTGGTCGTCCGTGCGCACCTTCTCCAAATTTTACAAACTTGATGTGCTGGCATCCGCAGATGCTTCCTTTGGCTTGCAAAGTTCTGTGTGTGGCAGTACCTTGAGGGGGCCCTGGCTTTGCCAGTCCCTGTCTGTTGGGGTTGTTTTCCCGTTGTTTGCTTTCCTGTGTTGTTGCTCCAGTTGAGCTTTTTTTGTTACCCAGAGGGTTTGCCTTTCTGTTCAGATAAGGTTCCCTTCTCTTACCTGGGTGCTGTTGCCTTTGTGATGGTTGCACTTCCCACCCCTCATGTCTACACTGCTTTGGGACATCCCATTGGTTTAGACTGTATGAGTGGGCGGCGACTGTCAGAGGACGTAAGAGAAAACTGAATTTTTGTAAAGTCTTACCGTAAAAATTCCTTTCTCTGAGTCCTCTGACAGTCGCCACCACTGCCCCTCTTTTGGGGTTTTATGGACTCTAACTGCTTGCTACCAAACTGAGTTGGGAAGGTTGATAGCAGGGGGGTATTGGACCGAAGGGACAGCCCTCTACAGGTGTGTCTATGTAAATTGCTTTGTTTTAACAAGTCTTATGCCTAGTTTGCTTCTGTGGATAAGAGGTAAATACCCATTGGTGAAGACTGCATGAGTGGGCGGAGACTGTCAGAGGACTCAGCGGAATTTTACGGTAAGATTTTACAAAAATTCAGTTTTCTCTTACGTTCTCTGACAGTCGCCGCCCGATGGTTTTAGCCTTCACTAATAGGTAATGGCACCCTCTGCAGGAGCAAGGCTAGGCAGATAATTATCATCGGCACATCATTAGGGGGCCATCCCTCAGCCATTATCCTGAACCTAATCTGATATTACCTCAGTTTTATGCTGCCTTGCTCAGGGGCTGGTTAGGTTTCTCTGGCTGAGAGCTTGTGTCCAGTTTTTTTGTTTTTTTCTGAATTCATGTGTCTTTCTTTGCACAGTAGATTTTATTTTCTCTCGCTATCACTAGTTATTCAGGGATTCCTTTCCTGAAAGACTACAAATAACTGCAGAACTGGGCCTCGGACTGGGTAATACAGATCCTTATGGAATCCCAGCCGGCCAAAGAGCGTCGCAGGTAGGGATGCACCGATCTGATATTCGGATCGGAGATCGGTAAAATTTAGCCGTCCCACGGGCCGATCCAGTTTTTGCTGCGGAACGGCATCTGCCATCCCTTACTAGGTGCAGTAATATTTTGGGATGAGAGACGCTACTTCCTGTATAGGTCCAGCTCACAGGCGGAGTGATATCAGATGCACTCCGCCTGTGAATGGAGGAGCCACACACATGAAGCAGCGGCTTTGCTCTATACTGCAGCCGCTTGCTTTGTGTGTAGCTCCGGATCGGTTCCGTATCGGTATCTGCGATTTTCACAACGCCAGATATCGGTATCGGCTCCAAAAAAGTTGGATCGGTGCATCCCTAGTCGCAGGTTACTGGTACGCCCAGGCCTCGCAACGACGGTGCCCCTCGGAATGGGGATAAGCCTGCGGAGCTGCGCCTTCGCTGAGGTTGTCTCAACCTGGATCGCCCGCGTGTTGCCAGCATCCCTCCTCGGCTGAAGGCACCCCAATGAGGGTGGGAGGTCTCCCCTATCTGAGCGATGCCTGCTTCCTGGACTGGTGAGTACTGATACCCCCTTGTCCCTGGGGACTTTTGGGAGATAGCAGGGCTGGTGGTCTCTGTAGGATCCCCCTTCTGGCCGGGTTGTTGGTTTTCTCCCTCCCTGCTCCCACTGAGGGTGCTGTATGGGGTACTTGTAGTACTTGGGGCGGTGCTCCATAACTCGGGGGGGGGGGGGGGGGTCTCCCCGGTGTCCCCGATGTCCCCGATGATAGCCTGAATGTGGTTGTACACCGTTTGGAGTGGCCGCTATGTTTATGGTGGGCAGATTGCTAGGCTCTGTGTGAGGACAGCAGCCCTTTGTAGGATCCTGCACATGCTCCCTATCGGGCGCCATCTTCAATGTGGGCAAATGCCTAGTAAGGGCAAGAGGCCATTTTCCCTGTAACATTTTATATTGAGTTTCAATTGGCACCTTTTGTCTGTGCTCTAGGGCTGTGCCTCTAGCGGTATGAGGTCACTTCTTCCTTCACACATCTGCGTAAAATGTGCTGACAGGCTGGGGGAACCGCCGATTTAAAGGGCCAGCGTCCCTTTTAATTTTTATGGCGAAAATGGACTACCAGGCCAGCAAATCCCCTGCAGGCCTGGTGGGGGTCCGCTTTTGGGGTTCCGAAGGGCACAGAAGTCAGGTCAGGCTTTTTCCCTGCCCTGTGGAATTTCATGGGAGGGTGAATGATCAGTGGCGGTGCATAGGCACGTTGGTGGTGCCTAAGCGTTTCCAATTTTGAGGTCGGGGGACAAATGTCCCCAAAATGTGGATCACGCTGTGTCTAGGCTGTATAAGTCCACTTTGATGCCAGTAGAGGATTGAGGTATTCAGGCATCCGGCAGATGGGCGTGTGAAAGCACTCGCCTGCCACATTTCTCTGGTGGAGGTTTCCTTGTTAAACCCTGTTTTTTGCCTCGGTGATGGCCTATCAGGCTCTTGCGGCATGATCCAAGGTGCTTCGCAGAACTCTGGTGGCGAGTCAACCTTTCTGCCTGCCCTTGCCATGGTGGATTGCACTCAGACTGGGATGTCCTTGTGCGACGCAGCCCTGGACGAGGCCCTGTTGGTCGCCCGGTTGTCCGCTGTAGGGGTCGCGCTCCGCCGCATTACCTAGTTGAAGAGCTGGTCGGCTGACCACGCGTCCAAAAAGACAGTTTCTGAGGTCCCCTATGTGGGGGGTGGTCTTTTTGGGAAAACTCTAGATTAGGGGCTAACTGGTAGGTAAGAGTACTCTGTTGCCCCAGGTCTCGAAGGGTATGCCCCCCGCACGCGGCGGGGGCCCTCCAAGACTCAACGTAATTCCTTTCGTGCCTTGGGACGCAGGAGAAGGGTAGACCCTTCCGACCTCCCGGTGGCCACAAAAAGCCGTGGACCGGTAAGCCAAAAGCCGGTCAGTCTTGCTCGGCGGCCCAGTCTACCTCTTCCTGAAGAGACGACCTCACCCGTTGTTGGGGTAGGGGGAGGTCTCAGTTGCTTTCAGGAGCCCTGGTTGTCCGGCATTCAGGACAGGTGGGTTCACGATCGGATTCGCTCAGGGCACAAGATCGTGTTTGACCTCGCCCCACAGACAGGTTATTTCTGTCCATTCTCCAGCTGTTCCCTGATTGTCTCGAGGATCTTATGGGGGCAGTGCACAATATGCTTGCCAAAGGAGTCTTTGTACCCATTCCTCCAAGGGATAAGTTTCGCGGGTTTTTCTTCAACCTGTTCATGGTGCCCAGAAAAGAGGCACTGTGCATCCGGTTCTGGATTTGATGTCTCTGAACCGCTTTGTGCGGGTACACAAGTTCAGGATGGACTCCATCCGGTCGGTGGTGGCTCCATCCGGTCGGTGGTGGCATCGTTGAGGCCCGGGGTCTTCCTGGCGTCCATCAAATTGCAGGATGCGTATCTACACATCCCTATTTTTGAGGGTCATCAGGGATTTCTCCGCTTCACGGTGGCTGGGGAGCACTTCCAGTTCGTGGCGTTACCTTTCGGTCTTCCTTTTGTTCCCAGGTTTTTCACCCAGGTATTGGCTCCGGTTCTAGCCTTGCTACGTTTACAGGGCATTGCAATCATCGGTTGCCTGGACGACCTTTTGTAAGGTCGAGCTCATGTGTGACCTTGGCGAGCGCTATGGCCGTGTTGGTTCAGACACTCCAGGAGTTCGGGTGGACCATCAATTTTCAGAAGTCGGCTCGGACTCCCTCAACTCGTCTTCTGTACGTAGGGATGGTCCTGGACTCTGCTCAAGCTCGGGTCTTCCTTCTGGAGGACAAACTTGGGACTCTGTGGGATGAGATCAGGTCTCTCAGGGACAACCATCTCTCCTCCTTGCGGACCTGCATGCGGGTTCTCGGCCTGATGGTTTCAGCCTTCAAAACAGTTCCATTTGTTCAATTTCACCCCAGGACTCTGCAAGCTGAGATCCTGAACAGGTGGAACAGGGCGCCTCAGTCCTTGGAGAGGCGGATGTCATTAAGTCGCCCGGTACGGTCTGCTCTCTTGTGGTGGCTCCGGTCACCGTCCTTAGGCGCAGGGCCAGAACTACGGCCTCTGTTACGGTCGATTCTCACCACGGTTGCCAGCCTGTTGGGCTGGGGCTGAGATCTGGGCGCACTTTGTGCCCAGGGGACTTGGTCGGCGGGGAAGACTTCTCTGCCGATGACCGTCTTGGAGCTCCAAGCGATCATACTTTGTCTGTTCCGGTGGTCATCTCTACTTCAGGGGTGTCCGGTCCGGGTACAGACGGACAATGCCACGGCTGTGGCTTATATCAATTACCAAGGGGGCACCAGGAGTGCCCGGGTGGCCAAGGAAGTGGCCGAGATTCTATCATGGGCCGAATCGCATGTACGGCAATCTCGGCTGTTCACATTCTGGGTGTGCACAACTGGCAGGCGGCTTATCTGAGTCGCCAGACTTTGGACCAAGGGGAATGGTCCCTGCATCCGACGGTATTTCGCCTCCTGTGCACCCGGTGGGGGACCCCGGATGTGGATCTGTTTGCGTCCCGTCTCAACAGTTAGGGGGATAGCTTCGTGGCCCGAACTTGTGATCCTCTGGCGGACGCGTTGTTGGTGCTTTGGCATCACTCTCGGGGGATGTATGCCTTTTACTCCGATTCCACTGTTGTCCAGGTAGCTTCGCAGGTTGGCGTCGGAACAGATGTTAGTCATTCTCGTGGCCCCGGACTGGCCTCGACTTCTGTCTCGAGGACCGATCTTCCATCCTGCTTTACAGTCTCTGACTTTAACGGCATGACTGTTAAAAGCCGGGTCTTGAGGGATAGAGGTCTTCCACAGGCGGTCATCCCTACCTTGTTAGAGGCTCAAAAAGCGACTTCTAGGAAGTTTTATCACCGCACCTGGAAAGCGTATATCGCTTGGTGCGAAGCGCATGGTTTTTATCCTCGCTCCTTCACGGTGCCAAAGGTCTTGGCCTTCCTGCAGAAGGGCGTGGATCAGCATCTGGTGCTGACTACGGTCAAGGGTCAGTTGTCGGCCTTGGCCATCCTTTTTTTTGACGACCTTTGGCGTCGCATTCCTTGGTCCGCACCTTCATTCAAGGGGTGCGGCTTTTGGCTCTCCCGAGGAGAGATCCCTTACCTCTCTGGGATCTGAATTTGGTTTTGTCTGTGTTACTACAACCTCCATTAAACAACATCAGAGAGATTCCTCTGTCTGTGTTGTCCCAAAAAGTTGCCTTTTTGGTGGCCATCATGTCGGCTCGCAGAATGTATGAGTTGGCGGGCTTGTCCTGCCGCTCTCCTTCTCTGGTATTTCATAGAGATGAGGTGGTTCTGCGACCGAACCAGTCTTTTTTCTCCCCAAGGTGGTTTCTTCGTTCCACCTCAATGAAGCTATCGTGTTGCATTCGCTGTGTGCGCAGCCCAAGCATCCTAAGGGGTTTGCCTTTCATTCCCTGGATGTGGCCCAGACGGTCAAGATTTACCTGTCCACCATGAAGTCTGTTCGACCAGTCTTGATTCTCTATTTGTTCTTCCTGAGAGACCTTAGAAGGGATCGGCCGCCTCCGCTGCGACCTTTTCTAAGTGGATCAGACAGACGATTGTTCAGGCCTATTCCATTAAGGGTAGGATTTCTCCTTTTCTGGTAAAAATGCCTGTTATACTTGAGCCGTTAGTGCCTCTTGGGCTTTTCGCCATCAGGCTTCTGTGGCTCAGGTGTGCAAGACGGCGATTAGGTTGTCCGAGCACACTTTCACAAAGATTTTTCAAACTAAATGTTTTTTGGCATTTTCGGATGCTTCTTTTGGCCGCACAGTTTTGAGTTTGGCGGTTGTTTTCAGGGGGACATTTTTACTGTCCATCCTTCTTAGGGTGTTTTTTTTTTTTTTTTTTTTTTTCTGGGTTTGTGTTACCCGTAATACTATGATTTCTCTGTCGCTCATTGACAGACGCAGTCCTCTTTGATTATCAGTAGGGTTATACTGCCCCCTACAAGAGTAGGACACTAGGCAGGAAAACGTTCAGGCCACACCTTAGGGGCAGTCCCAGAGGGTATATCCTCTCTCTCCCTGCTACAGGATGTCAGTTTTTTTTTTCTGCCTAGTCAGGAGTAAGGACCTAAGTTCCTTGCTGGGATCTCTGGTCCTGGCAAGCTTTTTTTAGATAAATCTTTTTTAGTTAGCTTTTTCTCTCCGGTTTTTGTTCTGTAAGATCTTCAAGCAATTATGCTGGAGCTGGGCGACGGCTGGATGTTGAGATCCAGTGGTCACCCCAGCCGGCCTACGAACGCGTGCAGGCCCTAGCTCCGCGCTGGGTCGGCCGCGACATAGTCCCACTGGACGGGGACTGGCCCCGCGAGTTAAACGTCTCGCCAGGTCGCCTACGACCAGTCGGAAACTGAGTCGCGGCGTCCGTATTGGTCGACAGCCCCCCCACCTCTGTGGAGAGGGGTTCTGTTAGGAGTGGGTGCCCGCCTGTTCCGGTATGGTGAGTAGAATGTTCCCCCTCTCCCCCTGTCGGGTTTTGGGAATAGATGCGGGCCCCTCTGTTGATGGTCGGACCCTCATGATCTCGGGTTCCCCTCTATCCTATGACACACTTCACATATCTCCCCCTTGCTAGTGTGAGTTGGTGAGTAAGGTATACCACTCCAGGAGGCTTGGTTTGGGAGCTGACAATCTATATGAGTCTGTCGCTGCAAGGAAAGCCTGCATTGTAAAAGGACTAAGGAATCCATGACTGATGTCGATCAAGGATGGAGACAGGGCGCCGCTGGCGTTACTGTTGAAACAGTCGTGCAGAGGGGTGATACTATCAGGCACCTACCTATCGCACGTGCCTCGAGGAGCAGCGGTGGGAGTGCCGGAAGACGTGTAAAGGGGCGGAGCCGCCTCCTTTTACCCGGGTAAATCGATCCATAAGACTTCCTGTTCTGTAAGGACAGCGCTGAGAGCAGTTCGGTAGAAGCTTCTGTGCATCAGGTGGTGAGCCCTTGGGGTCTCTCTCTCTCTCTGTGGGGGTCCGAAGCAGGTGGCACTGAGGGGCGCTGTTGCGCTGGGGGATTACATACAAAAAAAAAAAGTTTTTTCTTTTGCAATCCTTTGCTGGCAGGTGTTCCTGGATTTGTCATGGACCCTGCCACACATGTATCCCCACCTGATCCCCTCGAGGTGGCCGCAGGACCCTCCAGTTCTCCACTTACTATTGATGCATTGTCAGCGGTTTTGGAGTCTTTTGTATCCCGGGTGGAGGTGGCCTGTCAGGGACGGGGGGGGCGAAAAAGCGACCCCCGCCTACCCCTATATCGTCTGACACTTCAGATACAGATTCTGAGCCTGTCGCGGCGGCTGCAGGTCCCTCTTCTGGGGCTAGTGTCTCATATCCCATCTACTCAGCGAGGAAGACATTTCTGCCTCCGCTATAGCACAAGATGAAGCGCTGGTTGATGCACTGATTGTGTCTGTGCGGGAAACTTTAAGACTTGAGGTTACACCTACGGAGGCAGTTGATACTGAAATTGCTTTTGGTACTCGCAAGCCTACTAAGATGGCAAAGGTGTTTCCTTTGCCCAAATGTTTTCAAGATATAATTAAGGAAGAATGGGTCCGTCCAAAACGAACCCCTGGTATTTCCAAACGGATTGCTAGACGCTATCCGTTTGAAGAATCCCTCCTTAATAAATGGACGGTACCACCGTCGGTAGATTCGCCTATTTCCAGGCTAAATAAAGCTACTGTTATCCCGTTGGAGGACGCTCCGTCTTTTCGGGATCCGGTGGACCGTAAGGCGGAATCTATATACCGCTCTATATTTTCCCTGATAGGGTCAGCCTTTAGGCCAGTGTTCACCATTGCTCTGGTTGCACAAACATTGACAGAGTGGACCAAGTTGTTACGCCGAGATCTGGAGGGGAGAAGTCTTCCCCCGGCAGTATCAGACTTGCTGGAGCAGATGGTACAAGCGCTAAAGTTTGTCTGTAACGCCGCCCTGGACGCTGCTCCATTAATGGGGCGCGTATTGATCTCGGCGGTGGTCCTTAGGCGTATGCTATGGTTAAAATGCTGGTCGGCGGATCAAGCTTCCAAAAAAGCTTTGGCTAACCTCGCCTGTTTGGTGCCACCTTGGATGAGATCATCAAGGGTATCACTGGTGGCAAGAGCACCTTTTTACCACAGACTACTAAGGGGAAAGGACCTAGTCGCAGACGGGGACCTTCCTTTTCCGCTCATAAGTTTTTTTGCTCCTCTGGGGCGGGCGATAAGGCGAAGTCCTCCAAAGCCCCCCCAGGGGGGGTTCAAAGGGCGCTGGTCGGGTAAACAAAGGTCCGGCTTTGCCAGACCTGAAGATAAGACCACTACAGCCTGAAGGTGCGCCCCCACCCATAGGTAGGGTGGGGGGACGTCTTCACCGGTTTCCGGACCCATGGCTCTCCAGGATTCCAGACAAATGGGTTCAAGAGGTCATATGGTCGGGGTACAAGATCGAGTTTCGATCACTTCCACCGGTGCGGTTCTTCCCTTCCAATATCCGACTATCCCCGGATTGCTTAGAAGCTTTGCGGGGGGCAGTGAGGGATTTGATGCAACAAGGAGTGGTGGTCCCCGTTCCTTGGACAGAACATTTTCAGGGGTTCTATTGAACCTATTCACTATACCCAGAAAAGAGGGCAAGGTGCGTCCAATTCTGTACTTGAGAGCACTCGATCATTTTGTCCGGGTGCAAAAATTCAAGATGGAGTCCATTCGCACAGTAGTGGCCTTCCTGCATCAGGGGGATTTTCTGGCGTCCATAGACATCAAGGATGCCTATCTTTACATTCCCATTTACGCAGGACATCAGCGTTTCCTTCGCTTTTCCGTGGGAGAGAACCATTATCAGTTTGCGGCGTTACCCTTTGGTCTCGCCTCTGCTCCCCGGGTCTTTACAAAGGTTTTGGCCCCAGTTTTGGCGCTGTTGTGACAGTGGGGCATTTCGGTTCTAGGCTACCTAGAAGACCTTCTTCTTCGTGCGGAGTCTCCGCAGGCTCTGTTGCTAAACTTGGAGATCACTATGATCTCTTTGGAAGAGTTCGGGTGGCTAGTGAACCGGCAGAAATCATCCCTGGTCCCCACCAGGAGACTGAACTATCTGGGCCTAACTTTGGATACATCCTTGGCAAAAGTGTTTCTCCCGGCGAAGAAACTCCGGAAGATTCAGTCGACGACTCAGTTATTATTGACCGTCAACTGGCCTTCCCTGCGGACTTGCATGAGGGTTCTGGGACTGATAGTGGCCTCCTTCGAGGCAGTACCGTTTTGCCCAGTCTCATACCCGGATTCTTCAAAAGGAGATTCTTCTCAAATGGAACCGGAATCCCGATTCCCTAGACAATCTGATCCGGCTGAGCGAACGGACCAGGGAATCTCTGGTTTGGTGGCTTCGGTCACCAATGGTCAGTCAGGGGAAGTCATTTCTTCCAATCTATTGGACGATTGTCACCACGGATGCCAGTCTATCCGGGTGGGGTGGGGTTCTCGGCAGACGATCTGCCCAGGGGCTCTGGTCCCTGGAAGAATCCAGGTTACCGATAAATGTATTGGAACTGAGAGCGATCAGACTTTGTCTGATTCACTGGACCGAGCAGCTCCGGGGCAGCCCGGTGCGGATTCAGTCGGACAATGCCACGGCAGTGGCTTACGTCAATCACCAGGGGGGCACCAAGAGTGTCCTGGCGGCCGTAGAAGTGGCCGGCATCCTTCGTTGGGCGGAACGATTTGTTCCAGCTCTCTCTGCGGTATTCATTCCGGGGGTGGAAAATTGGCAGGCAGATTTTCTCAGCCGTCAGATTCTGGATCAAGGGGAATGGTCTCTTCATCCAGAGGTATTTCACCAGTTGTGCCTTCGTTGGGGCACCCCGGATGTGGATCTGTTGGCATCTCGGTTCAACAAGAAGGTGTGGAGGTTTGTAGCCCGCTCCCGAGATCCTCTAGCGGACGCCGCAGACGCGCTGGTCGCCCCGTGGGGGCAGTATCAGCTACTGTATGCCTTCCCTCCTCTCAAGTTGCTGCCGAAACTTCTTCGCAGGATAGAGGTGGAGGGAATTCCAGTTATCCTGGTAGCTCCGGACTGGCCCCGTCGGGCCTGGTACGCCGACTTGGTCAGGCTGGTCTCGGACGTTCCTTGGCGACTTCCTCTCAGGGAGGATCTGCGGTCTCAGGGACTGATCTTCCATCCTGCTTTACGATCGCTGGCTTTAACGGCCTGGCTATTGAGACCCAGGTGCTGAAGGACAAGGGGTTGTCAGCTTCAGTTATTCCTACTCTAATTAAAGCGAGGAAAGCAACTTCCAGAAAAGTCTATCATCGCACATGGAAGTCTTATATCGCGTGGTGTGAATCCTTTTTTGGGTTACCTCCACGTTCTTACTCGGTGGCCCGAATATTGGCTTTTCTGCAACAGGGGGTTGAGCAGAAACTGTCCTTGAGCACTATCAAGGGTCAGGTTTCAGCGTTAGCAATCTTCTTTCAGAAGCCTCTGGCTACTCATTCCTTGGTGCAGAATTTTTTCCAGGGGGTGCGGCACCTGGCTCCGCCGGTGCGCGTGCCCTTGCCGCCCTGTGATCTTAATTTGGTGTTGTCGGTTCTTCAGAAACCTCCCTTTGAAAATATTAGGGAGATTCCCTTGCTTGCTTTATCCCAGAAGGTGGCCTTTTTGGTGGCTATCACTTCTGCACGCAGGGTGTCAGAACTGGCCGCATTGTCCTGTCGTTCCCCATATCTGGTGGTTCATAGGGATAAGGTGGTTCTTCGTCCGAATCCATCCTTCCTTGATAAGGTGGTTTCAGATTTTCATCTAAATGAGGATATTGTGCTACCTTCCCTGTGTCCTAAGCCCAGTCATCCTCGGAGTTTGCGTTACACTCCTTGGATGTGGTTCGGGCGATCAGGGTGTACTTGACTACTACGGAATCTTTCCGTCAGACGGATTCACTTTTTGTGATCATGGATGGCCCTAGAAAGGGTTTGCCTGCGTCTGCCGTGACTATCTCTAGATGGTTTAGACAGACGGTGGTACAGACTTATTCTATTAAGGGTCGGGTTCCTCCGTTCCCTGTTAAGGCCCACTCCACTCGGGCGCTTAGTGCTTCCGGGGCCTTCCGCCATCAGGCGTCAGTGGTTGAGGTTTGCAAGGCGGCTACCTGGTCGTCGGTTCATACCTTTACAAAATTTTATAAAGTTGATGGGCTGGCATCGGCGTATGCCTCTTTTGGCTGCAAGGTTCTGCAGGCCGCTGTTTGAGGGGACCGTTGGTCTACCTCGAGGGTTTTTTTTCTGTTGGGTTTTCAGTTGAGTCTCATCCCTTTGTCCGATGAGCCTTTAAGACTTCTGGTTGGCACCGATTGGGCCTTCTGGATTGGATTTTGATTTCCGTTATCCCACCCCTCATTTGTGGCACTGCTTCAGGACGTCCCTACTGATATTAATCAAAGAGGACTGCGTCTGTCAATGAGCGACAGAGAAAATTGGATTTTTGACTTACCGTAAAATCCTTTTCTCTTAAGCTCATTGACAGACGCAGTACCCGCCCCTCTATTTTTGAGTTGGGTTAAATTCTCTGACACTGCTTTGTGACATAACTGACATCCTGTAGCAGGGAGAGAGAGGATATACCCTCTGGGACTGCCCCTAAGGTGTGGCCAGAACGTTTTCCTGCCTAGTGTCTTACTCCTGTAGGGGGCAGTATAACCCTACTGATATTAATCAAAGAGGACTGCGTCTGTCAATGAGTTTAAGAGAAAAGGATTTTACGGTAAGTCAAAAATCCAATTTTTTATGATATCTCAGACAATATCCGGGTTAAATGAGAGTTCTTTGACCATGAATAAAAGCTTCAAAACAGCAATATTAATTTTATTGGTATATAGCCTGGAAGCCTAAATTAGTTTACAACAATCTATAGTATATACAAAAATGGAAAATATTCATAGTTTAACTGAACAAATATAGAGTATGATACTCATATACAAAGAGTGCAATACAGACACAAAGAGGACAAGCATGTATACATTTTAATTGCAGTAGATAGTCCATAGTTACCATTCCCATGAGAGTTTCATCCTAGTCTGAATGCAAGAGAGCTTTCTCTCCTTCCCACCATAAGGATCCATATCGCCTTAGAGCCATTCTGATTGGTGTAGCAATCTTACCCTTCTCCTCCCTCTGAGCGTAACTTATTTGGGATTGGACAATCTCCCCATCCCCTATATTTAGCATAATCCAGCCTCTCGATGGCCCTCCTCTCTGGGGGGGATTAATCATGCTAGGTCAGCTGCTGGGCAAATTTGTCCATCCCTGAACAGACAACCACCTTCATCGCATATCTAAAGAGAAAGTCTTTGAAGAGATGACAAGGGGAGTGACACGGCCTATTATCTCTAGAGGCCGAGATAACGATCCTTGGACCCCTGATGTCTGGGGAAAAAGGAACAGAATTACGGGGTTGTACTACTTTGCATATCAGTATGTGTAAATAGCAGACCCCTCTCTGGTAGCTCAGGCATGCATTTCAAAAGGACTTGCTAATCAAATTACTATTGACTTTTGGTTTCACACAACTTAACCTTCTACAATCATATATCAACTATATGTTTGAAATCAAACCTTAATCTCTTGTACATATATATATCTCCATCTATTTACAATTACTATAGGAGATTACACTTAAACTCATAAGGCAACAGTTTGTTTCCAGTGGGCTCAGGTTGTTACTGGGCCCGGCTGTTTGGGTTACCTTCTGAGTTGGTTGCGTTGTTTTCCCACCCCTCATACCTGCACTGCTTTAGGACATCCCATTAGTGAAGGCTAATACCATCGGGCGGCGACTGTCAGAGGATGTAAGGGAAAATAGAATTTTTGTAAGAACTTACCGTAAAATTCTTTTCTGAGTCCTCTGACAGTTGCCGCCCCCGCCCCTGTTTTTTTTTTTATCTCTGGGGGTTGTTGCCTTCCGGTACTGCTTGCTACAAACTGAGGTAATATCAGATTGGGTTCAGGATAATGGCTAAGGGATGGCCCCCTAGTGGCGTGCCGAGGTATATTTTTTATTAACCTGATAATTATCTGCCTAGCCTTGCTCCTGCAGAGGGCGCCATTACCCATTAGTGAAGGTTAATGCCATCGCGCGGCGACTGTCAGAGGACTCAGAGAAAAGAATTTTACGGTAAATTCTTACAAAAATTATATTTTTTTTCAGCATAACACTGGTCAACCACATGCTGAACCCTGCAGTAGGGAAACGGCAAACCATTTAGTTGAGGCGATCCTTGAGACAAATTATTCTATCAGTCTGATTATGGAATCCCCTATTACCACCAACGGTCTAGGCCTACCTGCACTACCCTCAACACCCCTAGTAGATGGGCTTCTCTCCCAGCTGTTATGGTTAGCAGTGACATCTAGGGCTGCCACCTCTGAGCTTGCCACCCCCCACATCTTCATCCAACTTGGCAAATATTTTAGGTTGCTCAAACCCAGGGCCGGCCTACCTTTTCTGTGAGTCCCTACCACTTCCTCTGACTACAGTAACCCATCTTCCTACTTGATAATCCTGACTTACCTCTCCACCTTTCTCATCAACCCTAATTACCTGCTCAGTGAGCAGATGACCCCTTTGAAGGTTGTCAGTTCTGCCCATTGTTGCAATTTGCTCCTCCAGATCTCTAATGTAAGCTTTCAGAAGGGCAACCCCCTCACATCTGTTGCAGCAGTATCCTTCCTGAAGCTGTTGCTCCATGGTTTTATACATGTGGAACCCTGTGCACTGCACACAGCCTTGCTAACACACATTATCCCAGTTATATTATTACTAACAGAATATTTTAGATGTTACTTCTAGACCAGAAGACTTAGTCAAATTCTACTTTGTCAAAGTTCCAGCAAGCAAAGTGTGCACCAGCTCGGAATGAGTATTGCAGGAAATTTTATAGTGCCTGTAGCACCTGTGATCAATTAACAACTCTCCTCATTAGCAGACGGAAGTAAAAAAAAAAAAAAAAAAAAAAAGCTATTTAAAAAGTGACAGAAAAGGTGTTTAATGAGCTGTGTTTTAACGAGCTGCACGTAAAGGCCCCAAAGAAACTTCAAATGCAACCCCAGCAATCGGCAGTAAAATGCAAAACTTTTTTTCACCCTCCACTCAAATTTCCTACTCTTCAGCTTCCAACCAGCACAATGTGGCAAACTCAAATGTGTGCTCTACAGGAAGTTATACAGTACCTGTGACCAATTAACTCTTATCAAATTGAACTGTTTTATGAGTGGTATGTCCCATCTGAGAAAGGGGAGAGGCAGGAGGAATACAAAAAAGAGGCATAAGGGGGTACAAGAGATCCTTTGAAAAACCACAATGCAATGCAATATAAAAAAGGTGTGGATAAATATAAGAAGCGGAACATAAGGTGTAAAGCATATCGGATCTAAAAGTTGAAAGACTTTAACACCAAATAAACGTAACGAAAAAGTATTTGTAAAATCCCTGGTTACTATACGGGAAAATACCACCATAGAACATAAAGGGGCAGAGTGAAGATCCCAAGTAGGAGCAGAGCTGAATCCAAAAGGAAGAGCAGTCCTGTAAAAGGAAATGGGGTAAAAACACCTAAAACAAGTGCAAGTACATGTACATTAAAAAAGCATATGTCCCAAGAAGGAAGCCCAGGAAACTCTGTCACCAAGAGAGAACAGGAGACCCGTGGGAAATGGGTGACAGGAAAACAGAGGGGCAGGGTAAACTGTCTTTGCAGGCAAGCATCTCGCATCAATCGAGAAGAGCTGGAAGTGAATAGCGATACTAATATAAGAAGTGTGGAGCCAAAAAGACTGGTCTCACAATTGCCCACAAAACTAGACATTGCAGACATGTTTGCAAAATTAGAACACTATTTAGAGTGACATGGTGAGGTTACACAGGGATTTGGGACAGATACTAACACAAGTAGAAAATACATAAGAAAGACTTTATAAACACGCTCAAGTAATAATCGCGCTCAAAGAACATCCTACAAATGAAACAAAGGAAAATGTTATGCAAAGTTGAAGATCTGGAAAATCTAAACAGAAGAAACAATTTGAGGATCCGTGGAATACCAGAAGGTAGGCAGGGAAGACCTAACAGACATAATAAAAAATGTGTATAACTCACTAATAGACCAAAACCAGACACAGCTCTTCTAGTCCTGTGCACTCTATTCTCAAAGTGTAGCAATAGAAGCCCCTAGGGACATAATATAGTAAGATTCTATCACTATGAAGAAAAAAACACAAACTTGGGAGAAGTTGAGAGGAATACCACCATTAAAATATGAAGGCGCAAACCTCCAGATATTCGTAGAGTTGGAAACATTTGAAAGATTCTGCCCTGTACACATGATCAGAAAATCGGACGACAGAGCAACAATTTTTTATTGCATGCTAGTCACATATCAAAAATTAAGAGTTTACTAAATTTATGAAAGTTTTCGTACGTCAGAATAAAAAATTGGAAATGATGTAATGTGTTGTAGTATATTTGTATTGTATATGCGGACAACTATTAAACGAAAATCATGCTTGTCTGATCGGCTGATATCGGTTAACCATTTACGGACTGCCCACCGTGTATTTACGTTGGTATTTTGACGTTAAATACCGGGGCTATATCAGCAGATAGCTACCATAACCACTGTATTTTTTAAACGGGGGCGGTCCGTTTTAACAAGGGTGGTCCCAGCGGCAGATTCGCCGCAGGATCACCTTTATGGGCAGCGGGAGAGGTGCCCGCCCCCCCTCCAGCCGCTTCCTGGTCGTTTCCTCCACTTACCGAAACACTCGGTAGCAGAGAAAACGATCCGGTCCACTGTCCTCTTAGGCAGGAAGTCGAGTTAGGGCATTTTTTTTTTAAAAAAAGTAGATAAACAGGGAATTGTAAAATAGCACAGGATTCCTAGGTACCTGGCAAGCTCTTGGACCTCTACCCCAGAAGTGTGGGGTGGTAGGTCCAGCGGGGTATGTAGACAGAGCTTCAGTGTGAAAGAATTAATAGGTGGGGAAACCACATTTAATTCAGAGGTCAGAAATGGGCCAAAAGCCCTAAAATGTAATAAGGTTTGTGTTGAGGGAGAAGAGAGGGTGGAAATGGGTGGGAGGATGGGGTTGGAGGGAGGGGAAAGAGTATGCCTTGATTTCAGTTTTGGATCTTCCTCCTTTGTTCCCCTAATCATCTGAGTAGGCCCTCGGGTATGGGCAGAGGAAGAATGATGGATATATAGAAGCCCGATATGACTACATACAATTTTTAACCTTAGAGTTTGGATCATAGCACCCCTCGCATAATTCTAAGTTGTAAAAAAGATAGTAAAATTTAAGTGCAAGACTTTTCTTCTGTAAACCAAATAAAGTTTAAAGTTCATAGGCTGTGGAACAAGATAAAGTGCAAGATTCATATGCAACAAAACAATTAAGAATGTGTTAAGTGCCCAATTTAATCAATACAAATAGTGACTGTAAATGAAAGTCCTTTTAAATGTCGCCCATGAAATCTTCTAAATCAATTAAATTGTTTTTCATTGTGGTATGTTGTTAAAAACCATCACCAACTTATTGCTTGTTCCCCCAGTAGTGCTACATTTGATGTACCAGATAGCCATTGGTTTAAATACCTCCTTTAGGCTCTTCTTGCACTTTTCAGGGGTTCTAAATAACTCCCCTCTCCACCATGCCACCGCAAATAAAGAAACGTAACCAATATAGTGTAATAACGTTTTTTTTTACTCTCAAACAATTAAAAAGTTGCTTGCATTATAAAGTGCCCTGGCCTGCTCAGTTCCCTGAGGAATTACAATTATACCTAAAGAGGGAAAAGATGTGACCCAGTGCTCCAGCTATAGACCAATAACATTGTTAAATGTAAACAGAAAGCTATATGCTAAGATTCTAGCCACTAGGTTGAGAAAGACATATGATGCCAGAGTGGATACATGCAGATAAGGTTGGGTTCATCCCAGGGAGGGAAGGGACAAGACGAAAGCGTCAGAACGCTGCTTCTTTTGCATAAACTTAATGGAGAAAAGTCCCCAATTCTATTCGTGTCAATGCTGAAAATGCATTTGACAGGGTAGACTGGGGATTTATGATGGTTACATTAGAAGCGATTGGATTATGACTGATGATGATCCAAGGGATAAAAATATTATAGAACATCCTACAGCAGCAGTGAAGATCAACAGGACCTTATCCCAACCCTTCTAAATATTTAGTGAAACAAAGCAGGGGTGCCCTCTCACCCCTGCTATTTGTACCATCACTGCAGCCTCTGAACCTTGCAGCCTTGCAACAATTCAAAGTAATGTAGATATAAGAGGAGTGGGTATTGGAGAAGAGGAACATAAAGTGGCAGCATGTGCAGTCGATATCTTGTTATACATCTTAAATCCTAGAATAATACTACCAAATGTAATGATATTATTAATTAAATTCTTAATATATTAGTTATCAAATCTAAAGATTAACCCCTTCAAAGGGAATTCCCATTTACATGGAGGAAAACAGAATTAAAACCTTTAGAAATGCAATTAACACAGTCCTTGAAAAACATATATCAGGGGAATTGTATTCCATTGCTAAATGAGATTAATATGGAAATTAAAAAGGTAACCTCAAGACCATTGTCGTGGGTAGGACGAATAAATATTAGGATGGCGATTTTTACCGAACAGTCTGTGTAAATTCCAAATGTTACCTATTTTCCTACCACAAACATATTTCAGGACACTTAAGGCAATGATCCTGAGGTACATTTGGCAGAATAAAAAAAAACAGAATACAGTTAGTGGTATTTAGTCTTTTTTTTTTTTTAGCAACCTTGCCACAGCCAATAAGTATAGCAGAAATGTCCATTTGGACGACCATTTGTGCAGCTCACAGGTGAGCCCGAAACATTGTAACTCTCAGATCTTTAAGATACTTGCTACAATCGCTGAACCCAAAATACCACCTTTTAGAGCACATAAATATCAACCAGAAAAATCACCACTATGTTGGAGAGGTTGCGGAATGAGAACAACAATGGTACATTTAAGGTGGGAATGTCCAAATTACAGAAATACTGGCTTGCGTGAGGATGGCCCTGGATCCTTGGACAGTTGAGTGTCAGTCAAATCAGCAGCTAAAGTGTTTTTTTTTTTTTGCTGCTGACTTTAATGTTTAAAGAAATAATCCACTTGGAATTAACCACTTTAAGCTGTGCGTGCAGAGGTGTATCCGCTAAATAGAGCGATACCCTTTGCTGTGCCTTGCTAAGTTTCAAACTTTCTATACATGGCAGCTATACCAATCAGTCATAGAAATAATAATGTCCTTCAATGTACTACTGGAGAAAAAAATCTGTGAGAAATCAAGTATCATTTTTTCTAATGTGCCTAGAATTCAGATCTAACATAATTGCTTTCTACTTCCAGGTACCTTTCATGGGCTTTAGACACAAATCAGGAAGAACGAGACAAAGGTAAAACTGTAGAGGTTGGCCGTGCCTACTTTGAGACGGAGAAGAAACACTTCACTATTCTTGATGCCCCTGGACATAAAAGCTTTGTTCCAAATATGATTGGGGGAGCCTCACAGGCAGACTTGGCTGTTCTGGTAAGAGCTGCATCCTATTTGACGGACTTTCTCAATGTTCCTTACAGCTAGGTTTCTATTCTACTATACATTGTGGGCACAAAAACTATATTATACATTTTAAAAATTGGAATTGACCATATAGTTAGTCTGATTTGGAAAAATAGGCAAGTCTATGTAGTTGAACCAGTAAAAGTAGGGGGAAAAAAAACATACAATCCTATACCCACAGTTGATTCTGAGGAGGGCCTAAGACCCGAGCAAAGCAGGGATCCAATTTGCTCCAGCAGGGTAAAAAAATTATATACACCTTTAGGAAAGAAAAGCAATCTACTGAGCGTTTCAGCATGGAGCAGTGCTGTAGGTCTGAATGCTGTACGGACCTGGCAGTGAAAGGTTTAAAGCAATCTACTGAGCTGGCCAGAACCAACTCTTGAAGGAGTCTCTTCCACATCTTCACAGCTCTTACTGTGAAGAAACCGTATTTGGAGATTAAATCTTTTTTTGCAGATGTGAAAATGAGTGCCCCCTTGTCCTCTGCGATGACCTTAAAGTGAATAACTTAACATCAAGTTCACTATATGGACCACTTAAGAGTTTTTACATGTTGATCAACCCCCCCCCCCCCCCCCCCTTATTGGCCCTTCTCAATACACAAATCTTTCCTCATAGCAGAACTCCTCCATGCCTTTTGTCAGTTTGGTTGCTCTAATCTGCACTTTATCCAGTTCCCCATTATCCTTTTTTGTGAACTGGTGCCCAAAACTGAACTGCATATTCCAGATAAGGTCTTACTAATTTGTACAGGGGCAAACTTGTATCTCTATGGAAACCCTACCAATCAGATTATAAGAAAGGACTTTGGCATTGCATAATGAGGCTTATGATCTACCAGAACACCCAGGTGCACTCTTCTGATTCTCGACCATAGGAATATATTGACCCCTATGGGAGTAGGACACTAGGCAGAAAAACAACTTTGCACTGCCTATGGGCAATTCTAGCTGGTATAGGCCATGTAGTTATTTCTGCCTACTGTTTCAGGAGTGTAGACCTAGTTCCCTGCTGGGACCTGTGGTTACATAGCCTTTCCTTTATTTTTTCCTGCAGGGATTTTCATTAAACAGCCAAGCTTGGCGACGGGCTGGATGATCTAGATCCGGCAATTACCCCAGTCTGGCCAACGGACATGGGCAGACCGCTAGCTCCAATCTCGTTTTGCCGTGACACAGCCCCATCCTGTACCGTGGCGGGCAGTAACTTAAACATCTCTCAGGGACACACATGATCGGAGTCTGTCAGTTTTATCCTGTGCCAACAAAGCCCACCCCCCCCCCCCCCCCCCGAAGAAATAATGGGTGAAGATCACTCAGGGCCCCCAAAACAGTAGCTGTCCCCTTTGGTGCCCATAAGCTGTCTAAGCAACAAACATCTGAAGCATTTTTGTTTTTCCAATGTGGTTCCTCCTAATTCCAGGTTGCCTACAACAGTTGGGTTATCGGTGGAGTCGTCTCCCTTCCTTAAAGTGATACTAAATTCAAACCCCCCTCCCCCCCTTAAAATAGCGAACATGTTATAATTACCTGCTCTGTGTAGAGGTCTTGTGCTGAGCAGCCCCGATCCGGCTCCTCTCGGGTCCCTTAGCGGCACTCCTGGCTCCTTCCTCCCTCCTGTCTGACTTATTTGCCCATTCAAGGCGTTTGCCTGTCTGGGGGCTACCCTGGATGACTACATTAAGTGTGTCACTAGAGGGAAGGGCACTTTTTTCCCGCAGTCTGGTGAAGCGGAAAGAGCCTCATCTCAGATGTGGCCCTTCTTTCTAGGCACACAAAAATGTTTTCTCTATCGTTCATTGACTGACGCAGCTCCATATTCTTCTTGACCTTTTGGTTATGCTGCCCACAACAAGAGTAAGACACTAGGCAGGAAAACTCCTATGGGGCAGTCCCTGCAATCATACACCCACTCTCTCTGCTATAGGATTCAGTTTTTCTGCCTAGTTTAGGAGTAGGACCTAGTTCCTGGCTGGGACTTCGGTCTTAGCTTGTCTTTTTTATTTAAAAGAGAACCTTTGTTTAAAAATTTAATTTCTCTTACGTCCTCCGAGAGTCGCCGCCTCTTCATATTCGTCACAATGGGGTATTAGACTTTGCTCCGAAGGAGTAGCTAGGCAACAGAATATGTTAACATTAAAGCTTTTAACATATCCCACCCTCAAGGGGTGGTCCCCTCAGTCAATACCCTTCTACTTCCTGCAACCATATCTCAGTTTCAATGTCTAGCTTGTCAGGAGTAGCTGGTTCTCTCTGTGCTGGGGCTTTGTGCCCCAGCCTCTTTCTTCTTTTTTGATTTTTTGTTTGAGTTTTTTTCTCTCTCTTTACTTAGCTGTTCTTTTTGTCAGCATTAGTTCTTCTGACGAAGAGGATCATGCGGGCTGGGTCTCGGGCTGATCCCCCTGGTCGCAGGTCGTGGATCAGTGGCTTCCCAGCCTGCCATCGAGCGTTCAGCCAGGTAACGCTCCTGGCACAGTGAACGACCCATCCCTGTTCGGTGCAGGGATGATTGGTGAGGTGGCTACCTCACTGGACGCTGTGCGGTTTCTTAACCCCAATTTTGTGCGTCTTGTATGCGACTCTCCCTGCCTCATGTGCAGCGGCTTGTTCGCCTGTGCGGGTCCCCCACACCATTGAGAGGTAAGTGTATCTATGTGGGGACCTGTCTGTCGGGGGGGGGGGGGGGGGTGTCAGTCTGGGACTGTGTAACCTGCCTCTGTTCTCACTGTTTGTCCCCCTATCACTCTGCTGCATGCTGCGGGCTGCAAGGGGGGGGGGAGCTGTGTGACACTGTCTGTCAGCCTTGTTCAGTGTGAGAAGCTGTGTGCTGTGGGGCATGTTTTGTGGCATGTTAGGGCACGATACAGCGATCTGCCATGTTTTTTTATATGGATGGTGTTATATGCATAACTGTACTGTAGGAGCGGCGGTTTCGGTGCCAAACGGCGCCATTTTGCCTGCACTCGCTCCGGCCGCATGTTCTCCATGCAGGCGGCCATTTTCTTGTAGCCTCCCATAGGCTTTAATAGAGCGCCCTGGTTTTATCACTTCCTCTTCTCCTGGGTACACCGATCGAGGCAGCAGCAAGGGTCTCCTCAGGTTTTATCCTTCTGTTCTTGCTATATCCATTGCCTGTGTTCAGTTAATTGTTCCCTGTGGGGGTCTCATTGTGCTTGTGTGTGGTGCGGTGGGCTGCGCTCGCCGCGCTTGTTAAAGGGGCAGTTAACCCTTTATTCTCCGGCATATCATATTGGGGCAATGGATTCTCAGGAGGGCAAATTTCCTGCCACCTTGGTGGAAAGCCAGGGGACCGCTGTTTCCCCCACAGGGGGGGATTTGGCCACTATTGTGGCTGGCCTTGCTGCTCAGGTGCAGATGCTGGTGGCTGCTCAATCTACTAAAAGACCCAGAGTTTCTATTTCCTCTGATTCTGAGGGTGAAGGTGATGGGGCTGTTATGGCGGGGGTCTCCTTATCAGGGTCCCGCTCCTCCCTGGATCTCGTGGGGTCCGAGGTGGAGGCTGAGGTTGAGGGGGTTGATAATTCTCACCCTGGCTCGCCTGAAGAGCTTGCAATCATGGATGAATTGATTGCTTCCATAAAACAAACGCTACGTTTGCAGGATGAAGTGTGTCCCCCCGCTGCCTTGGCGGCTTATGGGACGCAGAGAAAACGCAGGACGCCGCAGGTTTTTCCCTGCAATGATGATTTTCAGCGCGCTGTTAAGGAACAATGGCGCAATTTACGCAAACCTTTTGCTGTGCCAAGTAGGTTCAAGCTGCGTTGTCCTTTTTCGCCTTCCACTGATGAACGGTGGTGTGTGCCACCCCCGGTGGATCACGCAATTGCGGTTTTGAAAAAATCCACTGCGATTCCTGCAGAGGATTCCCCGGTGTTCCGTGATGCCACGGATAGAAGACTGGAGTCTCTTGCCCGTCATACTTATTCTGTTACGGGTTCGATGCTTAAAGCTCTGTTTGCCTCTCTTATGGCGGCCCAGGCTGTCGCAAGTTGGACACAGATGCTTAGGCGCGTCCTAGTGGCCGATTCGGCCTCGCCGGCGACCCTGGATATGGTGGATCAAATCCACCAGGGTGTCATGTATCTTTGCGATGCGGACTTGGACTTAGTCCCGTTGGCTGCACGTGTACACAGCGTGGCGGTGTTGTCTCGCCGCCTGGTTTGGTTGAAGTGTTGGTCGGTGGACCAATCTTCGCGTAAGACCTTAGCCAATCTGCCTTATGATGGGTCTCGCCTTTTTGGGGAGTCCTTGGATGCGTTAAGGGGATCACCGGAGGTAGGAGCACTCTCTTGCCCCATTTCCCCAAGGCTAAGGGGGCTTCTGGGAAGAAACATGCTAATTTTCGGCCTCCTCAGGGGTCCTTTCGTGCCTTTCGGTCGCACTTCAAGGGCAAACCGTTCAAGGGACAGGGCTCTCAAAAGAAATCCTGGTCTGGTAAACAGAAGTCCGGTCAGTCTGGACCCGCTGCCCATAACAGTGCGGCCTGAAGGGGCGCCCTCACCCAGTTTTGGGGTGGGGGGACGCTTGCTCGGTTTTCTTCAACCCTGGTTGGCCCGCGTGCGGGACCGGTGGGTTCAGGAGATCGTTCGATCTGGTTACAAGATCGAGTTTCTCTCTCGGCCGGAGAGCAGATTTTTTCCCTCAAATCTTCAACTGTCTCCAGAGCGTTTATGGGACCTGCACCTGGCGGTGCGAGACCTGAGGGCTCAGGGAGTGGTGGTTCCGGTGCCTCATCGGGACAGATTTCGGGGGTTTTATTCCAATCTGTTCACCGTGCCCAGGAAGGAGGGCAAGGTTCGTCCAATTCTGGACTTGAAGGCTCTAAACCGCTCTGTGCGGGTTCGCAAGTTCCGCATGGAATCCCTGCGGTCGGTGGTGGCTGCCCTGGTTCCGGGGGAATTCATGGCCTCCATCGATTTGAAGGATGCGTATCTTCACATCCCGATTTTCGAGGGTCACCAGAGGTACCTTCGATTCGGCATTGCGGAGGATCATTACCAGTTCGTGGCGTTACCTTTTGGTCTCGCCTCGGCTCCACGGGTTTTCACCAAGGTGCTTGCACCGGTTCTGGCATTGCTGAGGGCCCAGGGCATCTCTGTCCTGGGGTATCTGGACGACATCCTGGTTCGGTCTGCGACCAGCCAGGGTCTGGAAAAGGATCTGTCTGTCACGATGCAAACTCTGCAGGAGTTTGGTTGGACGATAAATTTTCCAAAGTCGACGCTGAGTCCGTCGGTTCGTCTTCCCTACCTGGGAATGATCCTGGACTCGGTTCAGGCAAAGGTCTTCCTGCCGGAAGACAAACTCAGGACTCTTCAGGAGGAAGTCAGGTCCCTCAGGGACGTTCCGCACTCGTCTCTGCGGACGTGAATGAGATGTCTGGGATTGATGGTCTCGGCCTTCGAGGCGATTCCCTTCGCCCAGTTTCACACGCGGGGTCTCCAATCGGAGATCCTGTCCAGGTGGGACGGGCGACCTCAATCTCTGGATCTTCAAATCTCGTTGGGCCATCGCACCAGAAGGGACCTTTTGTGGTGGCTCCAGTCCCCGATGGTGTCGGGGGGCAAGTCTTTTCGTCCTATCTCGTGGACGGTGATCACTACGGATGCCAGCCTGTCGGGCTGGGGTGGTGTTCTGGGCGTTCTGTCCGCCCAGGGAACTTGGTCGGAGGGGGAGTCCTCCCTTCTGATCAACATTCTGGAATTGCCTGCGATAAATCTCTGCCTTCATCATTGGACGGACTGGCTGCAGGGCTGTCCGGGTCGGGTGCAGACAGCCAATGCCACGGCGGTGGCCTACATCAACCACCAAGGGGGCACCAGGAGTGCCCGAGCGGCTCGAGAAGTGGCCGACATTCTGTCTTGGGCCGAGACTCATGTCCCGGCGATAACGGCGGTTCACATTCCAGGGGTGGAGAACTGGCAGGCGGACTATCTGAGTCGCCAGACCCTGGATCAGGGGGAATGGTCTCTCCACCCGGCTGTCTTCCAGATGTTGTGCGCGAAGTGGGGTCTTCCAGATGTGGACCTGTTCGCATCTCGTCTCAACAACAAGGTTCGTGGCAAGGACGCGCGACCCTCGGGCAGACGCGTCGGACGCGTTAGTGGCCCCGTGGCATCAGTACAAGCTGATGTATGCGTTTCCACCGATTCAGTTGCTGTCCAGGTTCCTTCGCAGGTTACACTCGTAACGCAGCACGGTGATTCTTGTGGCGCCGGATTGGTCTCGCCGGTCCTGGTACGCAGACCTTGTGAATCTGGCGGTCGACGCCCCGTGGCGTCTGCCTCTTCGAGACGATCTCCTGTCTCAAGGGCCGATATACCATCCTGCTTTACAGTTGCTGGCTTTGACGGCCTGGCTGTTGAGACCGAGGTCCTGAAGGAGAGGGGTCTCTCCCCTGAGGTTGTTCATACCTTGATCAACGCGAGGAAGTCTTCCTCGGGGAAGGTTTACTACCGTACTTGGAAGGCCTATTTTGCCTGGTGAGAGTCCAGGGGGTTTTCACCCCGCACGTACTCGGTTTCTCGAGTATTGTCCTTCCTTCAAACAGGTGTCGATCAGCGTTTGGCGCTGGCTACGATAAAGGGTCAGGTGTCTGCGCTGGCCGTTATTTTTCAACGTCCCGTGGCTTCCAACTCCTTGGTTGGCACTTTTGTTCAGGGTGTGCGGCATCTGGTTCCTCCTAGGAGGGAACCTCTGCCTCCTTGGGACTTGAATCTCGTTCTATCTGTGTTATAACGTGCTCCTTTTGAACAGATCAGGGAGATCTCGTTGTCTATGTTGTCCAAAAAGGTCGCCTTTTTGGTTGTGATCACTTCGGCTCGCAGAGTGTCGGAGGTGGCGGCTTTGTCCTGCAAGTCTCCGTATCTGGTTATTCACTTGGATAAGGTGGTCTTGTGACCTAATCCTTCCTTTCTTCCGAAGCGAGTTTCGGAATTCCATCTCAATGAGGATATTGTCTTGCCTTCGCTGTGCGCGAAGCCTAAACATCCTAAAGAGGTGAGACTACATTCTTTGGATGTTGTTCGGGCGATTAAGGTTTACCTTAAATCGACTGAGTCTTTTCGAAAGACGGATTCTTTGTTTGTTCTTCCAGAGGGTCCTCGGAAGGGCATGGCGGCGTCGGCTTCTACCATCGCCAAATGGATCAGGCAGACCGTTGAACAGGCATATGTCTTGCAGGGGAAAGTTCCCCCTATGCCTGTGAAGGCGCACTCTACTAGGTCTCTGAGTACGTCTTGGGCCTGTCGTCATGGGGCTTCTGTAGCCCAGGTGTGTAAGGCGGCGACCTGGTCGACCATACACACTTTCACAAAATTCTACAAGGTGGATGTTTAGGCATCGGCGGATGCTTCCTTTGGCCGCAAGGTTCTTAGTGCGGCTGTTCCCTAGGGTCACCTGTTGGGATCCCTGGCTGTTGGGATACGTTTTTTATCCCTAGGTTATTTTTTTTTCCTGGGTTGTTGCTCCTGTTGAGCACACTTTTTCTTGTTGCCCAGCTGGTTTCCTTCCTTTGGTAAGGTTCCTTTCTTTGATGCGGAGACTGCGTTGCCTTACGGCGCGGATGCGTTTCCCACCCCTCATGTTTGCACTGCTTTGGGACGTCCCCATTGTGACGAATATGAAGAGGCGGCGACTGTCGGAGGACGTAAGAGAAAACTGAATTTTTGTAAAATCTTACCTGTAAAATTCCTTTCTCTGAGTCCTCCGACAGTCGGCGCCCCCGCCCCTCTTTTGGGGTTTTGGTTATTTACTCTACTGCTATTCCACTGAAACTGAGATATGGTTGCAGGAGGTATTGACTGAGGGGACCACCCCTTGAGGGTGGGATATGTTAAAAGCTTTAATGTTAACATATTCTGTTGCCTAGCTACTCCTTCGGAGCAAAGTCTAATACCCCATTGTGACGAATATGAAGAGGCGGCGACTGTCGGAGGACTCAGAGAAAGGAATTTTACAGGTAAGATTTTACAAAAATTCCGTTTTTTTAGCTAGTTATGTTCCTGAGAGAACTGCAATCAACAGCCGGACTGGGTTTTGGAATGAAAATCCTAGACCCTTAAGGTCTCCCAGCCCGGCCAGCCATCGTGTGCAGGTTATACCCCAGCACTACGCCTCAGCACGACAGAGCCCCAATGGATGGGGGCTGGCTTGCGAGTGAAACACCTCACTGGGATGCACACGACCTGGTTCGGCCTGAGTCGCAGCGTACCCCTTGACCGTCAGCACCCTCACCCCGAGTGGAGAGGTAGTCTGTCTGGAGTGGCGCCCACCCAATGTCATTGTTATGGTGACTAGTGTCCCCTCATAGCTCTGGAGATTTTGGGGAAGACGTGGGCCCATCCCTGGGAAAGTTGAACCCAAGGTTACCCCTCATTCCCCCTGGCCTCTCGGTATGTACCAGGCTCCCCCAAGGCCGGCCTCCCCAACATCATAAAGGTCCCTACCTCAGTCAGTGACGGGGCTTCTTTGGGGGTGGACACCCTGATGCCACTAGCGGGATCTGTTAAGCCTTGTTATGCAGAAGTTACATAGTTACTGAGGTTGGAAAAAAAAGACAACAGTCCAGTTCAACCTATGATGTGTGTGTGTGTGTGTGTGTGTGTGTGTGTGTGTGTGTGTGTGTGTGTGTGTGTGTGTTTGCTGTTAACCGTACATTGTATACCCCTGTATATTGTGGGTCTTTAAGGTGCCCATCTAATAGTTTTTTGAAACTATCAATGCTCCCTGCTGATACGATTGCTTGCGGAAGAGAATTCCACATCCTTACTGCTCTTACAGTGAAGAACCCCCTGCGTATTTTAAGGTTAAACCACCTTTCCTCTAGTTTTAGTGAGTGGCCACGTGTCTTATTGTATTCCCTTTCTCTGAATAGTTTTTTTCATATGCTAGGGTTGCCAGTACAGTATTTGTACATTGATATCACATCCCCCCTCAATCGTCTCTTCTCCAGAGAGAATAAGTTCAGTGCTTGTAGTCTTTCCTCATAGCTGATGTCCTCCATTCCCCTAATTATTTTTGTTGCCCTTCTCTGGACTTTCTCCAGTTCCAGCACATCATTCCTGAGGACCGGTGCACAGAACTGGACAGCATACTCCAGATGTGGCCGGACCAGAGTCTTGTAGAGTGGGAGAATAATCTCTTTATTTCTGGAGTGATTCCCCTTTTTTATACATCCCAGTATTCTGTTGGCTTTGCTTGCAGCGGCTTGGCATTGCATGCCACTGCCAAGCCTGTTGTCTACCAGTACCCCCAGGTCCTTTTCCATCCTAGACTCACTCAGAGGTCCCCCCCCCCCCTAATGAGTAGCTTGCTTTCTGGTTTCTGGCACCCAAGTGCATTACTTTACATTTTTCAACATTAAACCTCATCTGCCATGTAGTTGCCCACCCCATTATTTTGTTCAGGTCCGCTTGTAAGGTTTCCACATCCTGCCCAGAAGATCTTGGCATGCTTAGTTTAGTATCATCCGCAAATACCGAGATTTTACTCAATATCCCCTCCTCTAGATCATTTATGAATAAATTAAACAGGATTGGCCCCAGGACAGATTCTCATTGAAATGCATGGATGGCAATGTTTTTATAGTTTCCCCATAGGAATGCATTCGGCAGCCTTTTTCCCCAGAGTCCGTAAACGCTGGACAGCAGGGAGCAGCTAGGCCTTTACTCTAGTGATGACCCAAGTACTTCCTCTTTCTGTGAAGATCCTTTACTCTGCACAGCAGACTGATTCTGTTCTCAATATCGAATGGCGGTATCTAACGGGATCCCTGTAGGTCTCTCTCACCCTTCTATCTGCAGTGCTAGTGGCTGGGACTTGTAGTATCGGTGAAGCAGTGTGGGTCAGTTTTTCTGCAGTTTTTTTAAAGTGACACTGCGCATTTCCAGGGTTCATATGGAGTCCCAGGAACAAATTTCAACTACAGATCCCCTCCATTCAGTTGCGGGGACCTCCAGGTCGCAACCGTTGTCTGCCTTAACGGCAGTTTTGGAAAACCTTGTGTCAAGTGGATTTGGTTTTAAAAAATTCCACTAGTAAAAAGCGCTCTATGCCCTTCTCTGCCTCACCTGTATCCTCAGATTCTGAGGTAGGAATTGCCGCAACTTATGCATGTCATCCTGAGGGTTCTGGGTCATCGCACTTGGATGGCGAGGATGACATATTATGCGACTGCAGCCACGTGGCAAAAAGCGCTGGTGGAGGCACTTAGTGTCAGTGCGGGAATCTCTAAAAATGGCGGATGATTCTGCAGCGTCAGGGACGCAGGTGTCATTTGGCACTTGCAAATCCCAGAAGTCTGGCAAGGTTTTCCCTTGTCCGTAACTTTTTGACAAAATTGTCCCTGACCAATGGGAGTGCCTCAAACAGATGTTAGTGGTGCCGAAGTGTTTCAAGAGCTGCCATTTACATATGATAGCGGGCTCAATACTTAAACCGTTCTTCGTGATCTTCGTGTCCCAGAGCATAACCGAATGGGTAAAGTTAAACTGGTCCAAGCCCTACTATTTATATGTGATGTGTCGCTAGATGCGACCCCTCTTGTAGCCAGAGTATCCGCGGTGGGGGTAGCTATTAGACGCATGGTGTGGCTAAAAAAAATCAATGCTCCAAGGGCAAGTCACCACAAAATAGACGGGGGCTTTATTTACAGCCCACAGGCGGCCCTTTCGTGCCTCTGGCACGCAGGAGAAAGGCTCTAAGCCATTTAGGTCTTCTGGGAGTTCCAAGAAGACCTGGTTGGGTAAGCCAAGAGCAGGCCAATCCAGATCTACAGACAAATCCTGAGGTGGGGGGACATAACTGGGGTGCTGGAACGTCTTCCCTTCTTTCTGGACCCATGGACCTCCTTCATTCAGGACAAATGAGTACACAAACTGTTCCGATCGGGTTACAAGATCGAATTCAGGTCTCGACCGTGGGACAGATTCTTCCCATCCAATCTACGCCTATCTTCAAATTGGTTAAGGGGTCTACGAGAAGTGGTACAAGATCTGCTGTCCCAAGAGGTGATTGTGCCAGTTCCCTCTCGGGAACGCTTTCAGGGGTTCTATTCAAACCTGTTCACTGTTCCCAGGAAAGAAGGCAAAGTGCATCCAATCCTGGACCTCAAGGCTCTAAACCACTACACCAAGGAGATGTTTTGGCCTCCATCGCTATCAAGGATGCATATCTACACATCCCTATTTACGCTGGACACCGGCGTTTTCTTTGTATAGCTGTCGGAGAAGGAGCATTACCAATTTGTGGCTTTACCCTTTGGTCTTGCCTCCACTCCCAGGGTCTTCACCAAAGTGTTGGCTCTGGTATTGGCATTACAGCGACCGATAAGGTAATGTGTGGTACTGGGGTACCTGGACGATCTCCTCTTATGAACAGACTCCCATTCAGTCATGTTGGGCGACTTGACAATCACTGTATGGACTCTGCAAGAGTTCGTTTGGGACATCACTTTCAAAAAATCTGCTCTGGTACCTTCTTTAAAACTGGATTATCTGGGCCTGACTCTGGACTTTGCTTCGGCGAGGGTGTTTCTTGCAGAGGGAGATACGTTTGCTGTTCTCCAGCAACCTGTCTTCTCTGCAGACTTGCATGCGAGCCTTGGGTCTGATGGTTTCGACCTTTGAGGCAGTTCCGTTTGCTCAGTTCCACACGAGACCCTTACAAAGGGAAATTCTTGTCAAGTGGAACAAAAATCCAAAATCCTTGGACGCTATAATTCAGTTGAGTCACAGCACAAAGTTCTCTTCTGTGGTGGCTTCGCTCATTGGCCCTTCGCCAGGGCATGTCCTTCCTCTCGTTGTATTGGACCGTGGTAAGCATAGATGCCAGCCTGTCTGGCTGGGGAGGAGTGCTTGGGAAGCTGTGTCCAGGGGTCCTCGTCTGCAGAGCCGTCCAGACTACATAATCCATATTCTGGAACTCAGTGATGAAGCTTTGCCTGAGTCACTGGACGAATCGTCTGCAGGGTTTTCCGGTTCGGATTCAATTGGACAATGCCACAGCTGTGGCTTACATCAACCATCAAGGGGGCACCAAGAGTGTCTTGGCGGGCCCGAGAGGTGGTGTTCCAGCCCTTTCCACCATGCATATCCCAGGAGTGGAGAACTAGCAGGCATATTACCTGAGTGGTCAGGTGTTGTATCGGGGGAATAGTCCCTGCACCCGAAGGGGTTTCATCTGCTGTGTCCGGTGGGGGACACACGACGTTGACCTGTGAGCCTCTCGATTCAACAAGACAACAGGTCTCAGGATCCTCTGGCTGACGCCACAGACGCGCTGGTGGCTCCTTGGGGTCAGTGCGTTCCCTTCCCTGAAACTCCTGCCGAGGCTTCTGCACAGAATAGAGGTTGAAGGGATTCCGGTCATTCTGGTGGCCCCAGACTGTCCTCGCTGGTCTTGGTACGCAGATCTGGTAAAGGTGGTCGCTTATGCTCCTTGGAGACTTCCTCTCGGAAGATCTGCGTTCACAAGGGTCGATCTTCCATCCTGCTTTACAGTCGCTGGCTTTTAACGGCGTAGCTGTTGAAAGCCAGGTATTGAAGGACAGGCGTCTTTCTAACTCGGTAAATTCCTGCACTGTTGAAGGCTGGAAAATCTACCTCCAGGAAGATCTATCCTCGTGCGTGGAAATCGTACATCTCATTGTGTGAAGCGCTGAAGGTGCATCCTCCCCTTTTTTCGATGGCTAGGATTTTGACTTTTATACAAAGAGGGGTTGAACAGTGGTTGCCCTTGGGTACTACTAAAGGCCAAGTCTCGACTTTGGCTGTGTTTTTCCAGTGCCCTTTAACTATGCATGCTTTGATTTGAACTTTTTTTTTCAAGGGGTTCGCCATATGGCTCCTCCGATACGATCCCCATTACCTCCGTGGGATCTTAACTTGGTACGGTCTGTTCTTCAAAAACCTCCTTTTGAGAACATTAGGGAGATTTCTCTGCTTAAACTGACACAAAGTAGCCTTTTTGGTAGCGATTACCTCTGCCCGCAGAGTACTGAATAGGCGGCACTATCCTGCCGTTCATCTTATCTGGTGGTCCACAGAGATAAGCTACTTCAACCTAATCGGTCGTTTTTTCCTGCGGTGGTTTCTGATTTCCATTTGAGTAAAGACATTGCGCTGCCTTCGCTCCATCCTAAGCCTAAGCATCCCAAGGAAATTGACTTGCATTCTTTGGATATGGTTCGAGCAGTTAGGGTTTACCTGGTGGCTACTGAATCTTTCAGGAAATCAGACTTTTTGTCCTCATGGAAGGACCTCGAAAGGGATTAGCTGTGTGTGCTGTGACCATATCCAGATGGATCAGGCAAACGCTGGTACAGGTTATTCATTGAAGGGTCAGGTTCCACCTTTCCCTGTGAAGGCGCATTCTACTGGGGCGCTGAGTGCCTCTTGGACTTTTCGCCATCAGACCTCAGTAATGCAAGTTTGCAAGGCGGCAACCTGGTCGTCTGTGCACTCGTTCACAAAATTTACAAAGTAGCTGTGTTGGCATCCTCGGATGCTTCTTTTGGCCGCAAGTTTTGCAGGCTGCTGTCTAAAAGAGAAAGTATTCTTTTGAGGGGTGTATGTTTTCTAGGTGAGCTCCAGTTGTTCCTGGTTGAGCTCCATGTTCACTGGTTGGCTAAGTTAAGCCTTTGGGGAATTACGTTCTTTTCTGCGTTTTCCCACCCCTCATGCAAATACGGCTTTGGGACATCCCTATGGTCAAGAAGAATATGGAGCTGCGTCTGTGAATGAACGATGGAGAACTGGATTTTTAACTTACCGTAAAATATTTTTCTCTGGAGTTCATTGACCGACACAGCACCCAATGGTTAAGAATATGGAGCTGCATCTGTCAATGAACTTCAGAGAAAAGGATTTTATGGTAAGTCAAAAATCCAGTTTTTAAATCTTTTACAGTTCTGTTTGGGAGGTTCCAAGCAGCCCTGGTCTGGCAACCCGGGAGGGGGGATTTTCTAGATCCGCGGACAAGACTCCTTTAGCATGAAGATGCACCCTCACCCATAACTTGGGTGAGGGGACGTCATCGTTGGTATCAGGGCCCATGGACCTCCTTGGTGAACAACAAATGGGTCCACAAAGTAATTGTCTGGCTACAAGATCATTTTGTTCTTTCCCTCCGGAAAGGTTCTTTCCTTCCAATGTGCGTCTGTACCTAGACCGATTGCAAGCTCTTTTCGGGGGCGATGCAGAACATGTTGCATTCAGGGAGTGATTTTCCGGTTTCGCTATGGGAATGGTTTCAAGGTTTTTATGCAAACCTGTTTACGGTCCCAAAGGAGCAGGGCAAGGTTTGTCCGATTCTGACCCTCAAGGCCCTGAACTGCTTTGTTCGTTTACACAAATTCAGAATAGAGTCTATTCGGCCGGTGGCATCACTACATCAGGGGAATTGTCTCACCTTTTATCGACCTCAAAGGTGTCTACTTGCACATTCCAATATGTGCCCGACAACTGTGTTTCTTAAGATTTGGGAGAGGAGCACTATGTTTGTGGCGTTACCCTTTTGACTCAACTCTGCTCCTCATGAAGATTTTGGCCCCGGTTCTGGCGTTAAGTCAGCGGTAGATTGCAGTGCTGGGCTACCTGGACGACCTCCTCGTCCTTTGCATTCATGGACGACATGGAGATCAATGTACAGACCTTGAAGGAGTTTGCTGGGCTTCTGAACTACCAGATGTCTGCCCTTCTTCCCTCTAGAAAATTGAATTATCTGGGTCTGACTCTGGATTCAGCTCTAGTCAGTGTTTCTCCCTCTGGACAAACTCTAGAAGTTGCATGCTGCGGTTTGTCTGTTGCTGTCCCACTTGTGGTCTTCCCTCTGGACTTACTTGCCGGTGCTGGGCCTGATGGTGTCTACCTTTTTTGAGGCGGTTACGTTTGCAAAGTTCCATATGAGGTCCATCCAGAGGCAGTTCCTAGTGAAATGGCACAAGTGTTTAGAAGTCTCTGGGCAATCCGATTTGGCTGTTCCCTGGTCTAGCGGCTTCGCTCTGACTCTTGGGTTGGGAAAATCTTTTTCTCTATCGTTCGACATACGCAGCTCCATCTAGTCAGATACTATAGGTTATGCTCCTCCTATCAGGAATAGGCACTAGGCAGGAAAACAGCTTAACCACACCTATTGGGGGGCTGTCCCTTCAGGCATAACCTCCACACACCCTGCTATCATCAAGCAGTTTGTTTTGACCTAGTTTAAGCTCCCTGGCGGTCTGATTATGTCAGAATTTGTGTGCTAAAAGCGGTACATTGTTTTGCATGGAAATATTTTTTATATTTAAGGCCTGTAATTAGGAATAACCCACTTAAATCTGTCCAAAAGAGTCCAGTAGACATCCCAGGTATGATAAAGTTTGAAACACGAAATCATAAATTATAATATAATTTTTATTCAATATAATCAAACCAAAAACACTGAAATATGTACAAACAAGGGTAGCAATATTACTAGTCACTGTAATAAAGGTTCAGTAAACATCTCGGGTATTAAATATTTTAAAACATGGGACTGCACAAAGTTCGACGTCACAATCGGGACAATATTATGTTTGTTTTTATTTTTATTTTTTTCTTCCACTGTCCTCTCTTTTCGAGCATCAAACCACGTATATCCTTGTAGGTGCCGACTTTTTCTCAGTTGGTGGGATGTAGTCCTTGAAGTGACGACCAGTCAGGCGTTCTGGGTTGACAACGCCAAAAGCACGATGTCCAGATCTGTTCACAGCCATTGATGGTGTTTGGTGACTCAAAGATTTGTTTGGCAACTTTCCAAATAAAGTCCGCATGAATCAAAGGCTTGTCACACTTTTTTTTTTTTTTTTTTGAGCAGAACGCATACATTCCACAAGCATTGCTCAAGAAGATGCCTGCAGATCTTTTCATAGTATTTTTGCTGCTTCCTCATAGCTGGATAGAATGTAATTGCTTGGTCAGCTCTGTCGACACCTCCCATGGTGTTGTAGTCTATCACTACTTGTGGCTTCATGACTTTTTCACCTTTCATGCGTACCATAACAATGGAGGTGTTATGCACTGTACTCATTAGGCACACATCTTTCTTGTCCTAAAATCGCAGTCCCATCATTTTACCTTTCTGCCAGGCAACCATTTCTCCTGTCTTGAGCTTCTTTTTGACAAACATTGGCGGCATGTCGTGACGGCTAGCCTTTACGGTTCCATAGGCATCAGTTTTGTTGTGCAGTAGAACCCCTTAAAGTTCAGGAAATGTATAAAAGTTGTCCATTGTTACATAATAGCCCTGATTTAGCAATGGCTCAATTATTGAAAGAACAGAAGATTTTGCCACTCCATAATTACTGTATTTTTCATCAAATTTTGTTCCTTTTCCTGTGTATATCACTGAATTCCAAATGTAACCAGTTGATGATTCGTACAGCATGTAGGATTTTACACCATATCGTGCCCTCTTTGATGCAATGTATTATACCCAGCTGAGCTTTCCCTTGTAGGCCATTAGACTCATCTATGCTGATGTCTTTCTGGCACATAGTTCTGTTGAAAATTCTGAAGAATCATTTGATATACTTACTAAGTATTATTTAGTTTTGGTGCAGGCTGAGTAGTTTCATCAAATTCTTAATTTTCAAAGTGCAGATATTTCATTTTAAGGGAAAATCTGTATTCTGACATGACCGTGCCAAAGAATGGAGTGGCAAGTAATGAATTGGTTGTCCAATACCACTTCTGCAGGGGTTTCCTTGCCACTCCCTGAAGAATAATTAGGCCCAGAAATTTCCAAAGGTCATCTTTGATCACTGGTTCCCACTTTCTGCATCTTGCAAATCTCTGATGCGTAGCGCATTGTTGGTCTTTGTACCGGTTGGTCTTGGTAACAATTGTTTCAATAACCTCATCGGTCAAAAATAATTGGAGGTATTCCAAGGGGTTGTCATGGTCATCAACTTTCATACCAGGTGCTCCTGTAAATGGGAATCTTAAGGGCGCTGCCTGACCGTACCGCAGTCAATAGAGCACCAAGTCCGCACATCGCTGAGCTCAGTCTCAGAATCGTCGCTGTCGTCTCTTTCCGTACCTGATGATGAATTTTCCCATGGATCGCTTTTGCTCAGTTCTTCAAGTAACTCCATTTCGCTGTCGCTGTTTTCCAGTTCGTCTAAAAGTGCTTTTGCGCCAAGAACGCTTTTTGGATGCCATGGTCCTCAATTTTCCAGGCACAAAACTGGAAAAGCACAGGCAGGGCACTGGAAAAGTCAGCAAGTGAAATCCTGAGGTAAATGACTCGATACAGTGTAATCCGTTAGGATAACAACTTTGTATCATGTCATTTATTTACTTTTTGAATTTCTCGCCGGTTCCACCCCCCTGCGTTGCAATGCTCGCAGGGAAGCGTAAGACAGGTGCCGGCATCGGCCGAGCACACAGCGGGAAGACATAGTGAGGATGGCTGGGGAGGACGGCGGGGGATAGCTGGGGAAGGTGAGTTTGATTCTGGGGTAATCCCGAGTGTGGCTCGGGGGTTCCCGCTATTGGTACACTACATTAACCCCGAGCCCCACTCGGGAATACCGCTAGGGAGGTTAAGAAATAGGACCTAGCTTCCTGCTGGGTCTTCAGTCTTCGCTATTATAGGAACGTTTGTGATTTTATTTTATTTTCACTAGTTTGTTCCGGAGGTTCTAGATCCAGAGGAACTACAAGCAACAGCCGACTGAGGTTTCGCACTGGATAATCTAGATCCTTAAGGTCTCCCAGCCTTGCCAGCGAGCGTGAGCAGGTTATAGTTTGCAACTAGGCCTCATCATGACAGTCCCCCGACGGATAGGGACGAGCCTGCGAATGGACGGTCTCGCTGGGGGGTGCACACGACCTGGAATGCCCTGAGTTGCTGCTTTCCCTTGGCTGACAGCACCCCCACCCAAGGTGGGAGGTAATCTTTTTCGGAATGGCACCCACCTTGTACCGTGGTATGGTAAGTAAATTGTCCCCCCAAAAACCCCTGGCGGACGTTGGCCCTTCCCTTTAATAGTCTGACCTTAGGGGCTCCCTCGTTTCCCCTGGCTTCTCAGAGGACTCGGCATTCCCCTACCCCTAGTAATAATTCAACCATTGTCCTGAACAGGCATGCGGAATAGTTTAATTAAAATAGAGGCTGAGTTTTCGCTTCCTCTTCCTGTACAGTTAGTGTCCGTTTAGTTTTTGCACAGATAATGCTGGAAGTCCCCTCTGTGGTCTGGTAACGTTTCCTTGGGTTCCCTGTGGGTTTTTCTTCACTCTATTATATTATAACCAGGGATTGTGAGACTGCGTTTTTAGCAGTCTTAAAGAGACACTGCCCAGTTATTTTAAAAGTGTAACATGGTGTCACAGGGTATTTCACCAGCAGTCCCCCTGGGAGCGATTGCGGGACCTTCTGATTCTCAGTCTCAGACAGAGATTGCATTTTTTTTGTAAAATGTTATGTCTAAGGTAGGTTTTGTTTTTGCTAGTGCTACCAGCCGCAAACGCCCTCCGCTCTTACCTCCATCTGCAGGGACTTCCAACTTTGAGATAGACATGGAAGATGCAAACCACCCCTGAGGAGTCAGTGTCGTTGCATTCTGATGGTAAAGAGGACCTGTCCATATCAGCCGCCGTGCGGGAGCGCTCTGGTGGAAGCTCTGATAGTTTCAGTGCGGGAAACTTTAAAATTGGCTGTTGAACCCACAGTGCCAGGTACGCAGGTGTCTTTTGGCTCCCTCAAATCCTGTAAATCGGGCAAGGTATTCCCCTGCCCAGAATTGTTTCATATTGTGGATGAACAATGGCGGGGCATTAAGTGCCTAAGAGTTCTGCATGCCGTTTACCCCTTTGCGGAGGCAGTGTCCACTAGGTGGACTGTACAACCAAAAGTGGATCCTCCGGTTTCCAGGTTGAATAAAGCGACTCGGGTACCGGAGGAAGAGTCTCCAACTTTTGTGGCCCCCCCCCGGATAGACTGGTGGAATTATTGTCCCGCCATGTACACGTGGTAGCAGGACACACATTAAGGACTACCTTTGTGAGTGTTTTTGTAGTGCAGACTGCTACGAAATGGGTAAAGTTACTTTAAAGTAACTTGGAAGCTGAACGTCTCCCCACTGCGGTGTTGAAACTACTGGACCAGTTGGCTCAAGCTCTGGTGTTCATGTGATACGTTCCTGGATTCAGCCCCATTGGTGGCCACTGGCCAGGGCATCGACAGTGGGAATTGCTATTGGGCACATGGTGTGGCTGAAAAGCTGGTTGGCGGACCAGACTTCTAAAAATGCCTTGACTGATCTTCCCTCCTTAGGGGAGAGGCTGTTTGGATCCTCACTGGCCGAGTTGATCAAAGGTATCATGGGGGTAAGAGCAGAGCACTCATCTTCCTCAATCCTTTAAGGGCAAGGTGCCACGGTCTAGGCGGGGGCCTTCCTTTAATGCTCATAAACGTCTTTTTTTCATGCCTCCGGGTCACAAGAAAAAGGTAAATCATTCAGGTCTTCTGGGGGTTCCAAGAAGCCGTGGTCGGGGAAAGCAAAGTTCGGCCAATCCTGACCTGCAGACAAGTCCTCGTCTGCATGAAGGGGGCGTCCTCAACCGATTCTGGGGTGGGGGGGGGGGGGAACGTCTGTTTCTTTCTGGAACCCTGGACCTCCTTGATTCAGGGCAAATGGGTTCACAAACTGATCCAATCTGGGTACAAGATCAAATTCAGGTTTTGCCCGTCGGACAGGTTCTTCCCACCCAATCTTCGACTTTCCCCATTCTGGTTAAGGGACTTGCAAGTGGCAGTACACGATTTGCTGTTGCAAGGAGTGATTGTACCAGTTCCTTTTCAGGAACATTTTCAAGGGTTTTATTCAAACCTCTTCACTGTGCCCAGGAAGGAAGGAAATGTGCATCCCATCCTGGATTTCAAGGCCCTGAACCGCTTTGTGCGGGTACAGAAGTTTCGGATTGACTCCATTCACACGGTAGTGGCGTCGCTGCACCATGGAGACATCTTAGTCTCCCATAGATATCAAGGATGCGTATCTACACATCCCTATTTACGCTGGACACCAGCGGTTTCTTAGCTTTGAGGTGGCAGAGGAGCATTATCAATTTGTGGGGGGGGGGGGGTTGCAGTACTGGGGTACCTAGACTATCTCCTGTTTAGAGTGGACTCTCTTTCAGTCCTGTTGGGGAGGATCTGACGGTCACTATAAGAATTCTGCAGGATTTCGGTTGGAACATCCATTTCAAGAAATCCGTGTTTACACCTGTCTTGAGACTGGATTATCTGGGCTTGTCTCTGGATTCAGCCTTGGCCAAGGTGTTCCGCTGGACAAACTGCAAGAGTTGCTGGAGGCGATTTGGTTAACAATCTGTCCTCTCTGAGTTTGCATGCGAGCCTTGGGTATCAACCTTCAATGCTGTTCCCAAGGACCCAAAGTCTTTGGACTCTGATTCGGTTAAGCCACAACACACTCTGCTCTGTTGTGGTGAATTCATTCTCCAGCACTATATTATGGAAATGAATGGAGTTTATAGCATATAAATGGGGTATACAATGTACTAACGCACACACACATCATAAGTTGAACTGGATGGGCTGATGTCTTTTTTTCAACCTCACAAACTATGTAACTAAGAATTTTGCTCTGTGCGCTGAAAACTTTGCTGCGCTTAAAAGCCTACTTGTGGATAGTCATGCGTGCCAGTAATCCCTTGTACTGAAAGGTACAATGTACAGCTCTTTTGTATGAAGTTATCCTAGCGCGCTCGACGACAGAGAGAAATAGACGCTGTTTCACGGTCGATGTCCGTAGTAGCAGCCCTCCTGTTTATTTTATAGTCAGAGAACAAAAGGGGTTTACAGGGGTGTTGGTGTTATCAAACCCAATCAGAGATGTATACTTTCAAAAGTACAATAGAAATGGGAGTGCATGTAAATTAACCAACTGAAACTGTGTGAGTTTCTAGCTGGTCTGTATACAATGAAACCCGCATGGATTCTCATGAACACGGCCATGCCAGCACCTACACTGCTGTCCTACCCTGTTAGAGTGAATCCTATATAATATAGTTCATAAAAAACAGATTTGATAGTGATCATGCTACTTTTCCATTGAATGAGACTATCTGTAAAGGAAATAGCAGTGTTTGAGTCATGCGGATCAAGCATAACAGAAAGCTGCCAGACATTATTCCTGGCAAAAAGGCAGATATCAAAACGATAAGCATTCCACATCACAAACTTATCTGTCAGTGAATACCGGGGCCCTAGCTGGCTGATATATACATTTGTGCGGTGGAGTTCTCCTTGCACAACCATAGATCTGGACTGACACCGCCAATATGGATGATCAAGCTACAAGTAGCGTGCAGTCTCCAATTAATGGAAGGTTTCCAGAATTCCAGATCTTTTCCTCAAGTCCAGTTAAAGCAATATTCGATGTGCATAGCGATTACCGGTAAACTGACACTGGGAGACATTATGGCAATTTAACTAAAAACACATCCTAAAGACATGTCCACACAAAATATTAATACAATTTCCACAACAACTATGCCAGGGCAAGTCCTTCCTTCCGTTGTTTGGACAGTGGTGACCACAGATGCCAGCCTATCGGGCTTAGGCGGGGTGCTGGGTAAGCTCTGTGCCCAGGGTACCTGGACGATGGAAGAGTTGAAACTACTGATAAATGTTTTGGAGCTCAGAGCAATAACGCTTTGTCTGAGCCATTGGATGACTCATCTTCAAGATTGGTTTGAATTCAATCAGACAAACCCATGGCTGTGGCTTACATCAATCACCAGGGGGGCACCAAGAGTATCTTGACAGCCAAAGAGGTGGCCGAGATTCTGGCCTGGGCAGAAAAATGTATTCAAGCCCTCTCTGCTGTACACTATCCAGGTGTGGAGAACTGGCAAGCGGATTACCTGAGTCGTCAGGTGTTGGATTAAGGGGAGTGGTCCCTACACCCGGAGGTGTTCCGCCTCTTGTGTGTTCGGTGGGGGACTCCCGAGGTTGATCCATTTGCTTCTAGCCTCAACAAGAAGGTTCAGATATTCATAGCCAGATCTCATGATCCTCTGGCTGACGCCACAGACGCTCTGGTGGCTCCTTGGGGTCAGTATCGGCTAATTTATTCCTTTCCTCCCTTGAAACTCCTGCTGAGGCTTCTACACAGGATAGAGGTGGAAGGGATTCTGGTCATTCTGGTGGCTCTGGACTGGCCTCGTCGGTCTTGGTATGCAGACCTAGTAAGGTTAGTCATCGATGCACTTTGGAGACTTCCTCTTAGTGAAGATATGTTGTCTCAAGGTCCAATCTTCCATCCTGCTTTACAGTCACTGGCTTTAACGACATGGCTGTTGAAAGCCAGGTGTTGCGAGATAGAGGTCTTTCTGACACTATAATTCCTATGCTATTGAAGGCTAGGAAGTCGACTACTAGGAATATATATCATCGTATGGCAAATCGTATATTACATGGTGTGAATCACTGAAGGTGCACCCTCGCTTGTTTTTGATGGCTAGGGTCTTAGCCTTTCTGCAGAAAGGAGTTGAACAGCGGTTGGCTTTGGGCACTATAAAAGGCCAAGTGTCGGCTTTGGCTATATATTTCCAACGCCTGTTAGCTACACATGCTTTGATTCGTACCTTTATACAAGGAGTGCGCCATATGGCTCCTCCGAGAAGGTTCCCGCTACCTCCGTGGGACCTCAATCTGGTATTAGTTTTTTAAAAGCCCCCTTTTGAGAACATTCGGGAGATTTCTCTGCTTTTGGTTCCAGAAGGTTGCCTTCTTGGTGGCTATCACTTCTGCTCGCAGAGTATCTAAACTGGCGGCATTGTCCTGCCCGCTCACCTTATCTGGTGATACACGGGGATAAAGTGGTACTTCAACCTAATCGGTCATTTCTTCCCAAGGTTGTTTTCTGATTTTCATCCGCATGAAGACATTGTGTTGCCTTCACTCTGCCCTAAGCCCAAACATTCTAAGGAATTTGGGTTGCACTCTTTGGATGTGGTTTGGCCGATCAGGGTCTATCTGGAGACCGCTGAGTGTTTTAGAAAATTAGACTGTTTTTATCCTTACTGAAGGATCTCGTAAGGGATTGGCTGCATCTGCTGCGACCATATCCAGATGGATCAGGCAGATGGTAGTTCAGGCTTATTCACTGAAGGGTCAGGTTCCTCAACCAGGGAAGGCTCATTTTACAAGAGCGTGGAGTGCCTCTTGGGCTTTTTGCCATCAGACGTCAGTGCTGCAAGTTTGCAATGCGGCAACTTGGTCGTCTGTACATAGGTTTACAAAATTCTACAAAGTAGATGTGTTGGCATCTTCGGATGCTTGCTTTTGGCTGCAAGGTTTTGCAGGCTGCAGTTTAAAGAGAACTTTTTTTTTTTTCTCTTTGAGGGTGTATTGTGTTTTCAGGGTGAGCTCCAGTTGTTCCTGGTTGAACTCCATGTTACCTGGTTGGCTAAATTTAGCCTTTGGAGAGTTATCATTCTGTTTGCGTTGTCTTCCCACCCCTCATGAATATACTGCTTTGGGACATCCCTATAGTCTGAGTAGAACTGGATTTTTGTAAAAACTTACTGTAAAATCATTTTCTCTGCAGTTTATTGACAGATGCAGCACCCGCCCCTCTGAGTGAACGGGGTTTCTATTCTAAACCCTGCTTGCAACTAAAGTGTTTGAGGATAGCAGGGGGTGTGGGGTTATGCCTGCAGGGACAGCCCCCATTGGTGTGGTTAAGCTTTTTTCCTGCGTAGTGCCTATTCCTGATGGGAGGAGCATAACCTGTAGTCTGACTAGATGGAGCTGCGTCTGGCGAATTTCAGAGAAGGATTTTACGGTAAATTCTTACAAAAATCTGTTTTTTTTTTCCTCTGGCATCAGCAGTGACCACTGTCCTATAAAAAGTCTGTCTGGGTGGGAAGGTGCAAAAACAGTGTTCAACTGCGCCAGTGTTAATTTCGTCGACTAAAACCGACTAAAACGTTTTCGTCGACTAAATTAACACAATTTTAGTCGACTAAAATACGACTAAAACTAAAACAATTCAGATGACTAAAATACGACTAAAACTTAAATGGCATTTTAGTCAAAAGACTATAACTAAAACTAAATCTAAATTTGCTGCCAAAATGAACACTGGTGCATGCTCAAAGCTTAATACCATAAATAATAACATATTAGATTTTTCACTCCAGGGCCAGCAGTAGTACATAATGAGTTTGTAATCCATTATTTAAGCATTTCTTTACAATTTCCATAGTTTTAGTCGACTAAAAAGTAGGACGTTTTAGTCGACTAAAAAGTAGGACGTTTTAGTCGACTAAAAAGTAGGACGTTTTAGTCGACTAAAAAGTAGGACGTTTTAGTCGACTAAAATGTACTGGAGTTTTAGTCGACTAAAATGTACTGGAGTTTTAGTCGACTAAAATGTACTGGAGTTTTAGTCGACTAAAATGTACTGGAGTTTTAGTCGACTAAAATGTACTGGAGTTTTAGTCGACTAAAATGTACTGGAGTTTTAGTCGACTAAAATGTACTGGAGTTTTAGTCGACTAAAATGTACTGGAGTTTTAGTCGACTAAAATGTACTGGAGTTTTAGTCGACTAAAATGTACTGGAGTTTTAGTCGACTAAAATGTACTGGAGTTTTAGTCGACTAAAATGTACTGGAGTTTTAGTCGACTAAAATGTACTGGAGTTTTAGTCGACTAAAATGTACTGGAGTTTTAGTCGACTAAAATGTACTGGAGTTTTAGTCGACTAAAATGTACTGGAGTTTTAGTCGACTAAAATGTACTGGAGTTTTAGTCGACTAAAATGTACTGGAGTTTTAGTCGACTAAAATGTACTGGAGTTTTAGTCGACTAAAATGTACTGGAGTTTTAGTCGACTAAAATGTACTGGAGTTTTAGTCGACTAAAATGTACTGGAGTTTTAGTCGACTAAAATGTACTGGAGTTTTAGTCGACTAAAATGTACTGGAGTTTTAGTCGACTAAAATGTACTGGAGTTTTAGTCGACTAAAATGTACTGGAGTTTTAGTCGACTAAAATGTACTGGAGTTTTAGTCGACTAAAATGTACTGGAGTTTTAGTCGACTAAAATGTACTGGAGTTTTAGTCGACTAAAATGTACTGGAGTTTTAGTCGACTAAAATGTACTGGAGTTTTAGTCGACTAAAATGTACTGGAGTTTTAGTCGACTAAAATGTACTGGAGTTTTAGTCGACTAAAATGTACTGGAGTTTTAGTCGACTAAAATGTACTGGAGTTTTAGTCGACTAAAATGTACTGGAGTTTTAGTCGACTAAAATGTACTGGAGTTTTAGTCGACTAAAATGTACTGGAGTTTTAGTCGACTAAAATGTACTGGAGTTTTAGTCGACTAAAATGTACTGGAGTTTTAGTCGACTAAATACGACTAAAACACTAGCAGAAGACTAAAATGGGACTAAAACTAAAATGCCATTTTAGTCCTAAGACTAAGACTAAAACTAAATTGAAATTTACTGCCAAAATTAACACTGAACTGCGCTAACTAAACACAAAGCCGCTAGCACAAAAACCAGACGTGGTCAACAAAATATGAACCGAGTGAATAAAGTGCAGCCCTAATAATAGTGACTAAAAAAACTAGTCCATGTACATAAAACTTCACCAAAGATGGTGAATACATAAAGTCCCATGTGAATAGTGCAAATAATCATCCAAAAGCGGTCACAGTGGCAGCCGGACCCCAACGCCATCAGAGGAGAGATGATAATGCACTCACCGGAGACTTTGGACCCAGACTACTGTATGGGAAAAGGGTCAAATAAGTATGTGTAATTGGATTCTTGGTAACTCCAAATGCCTGCAGTACCCTCGGATGTTCCAAGCAGGGATCATAAGATGGATCACCCCACACATGACATAAGGAATAAACCAGAGGAAACAAACATAGTGTAAATCCGCAAAAAGAAATCTATTAAAAAGGGGGAAGTACACTTAGACATCCAGAGCAAGCAAATCAGACTGTCCTTGGCATCGTACTGACGCGTTTCGTTAAGAGAACACACTCAAAGGATATTGCCAAGGGACGATGCAAGCAAATTAGACTGCGCTTGGCATCGTTCTGACACGTTTCAATAGAGAACTTTCTCAAAGGATATTGCCAAAGGACGATGCGAAGGACAGCCTGATTGGCTTGCTTATTAGATGCTTGTACCTCTGGATGTCTGTAAGTGTACGTCCCCTCCTTTTTAATTTGTTTTGCGTATTTACACGGTTTGTTCCCTCTGGTTTAAGTCATCTGTGGGGTGATCCTTCTTATGGCCACTGCTTGGAACATCCGAGGGTACTGCGGGCATTTGGAGTTACAGGGAATCCAATTACACCAACTCATTTGACCCTTTTGCCATACGGTAGTCTGGGTCCAGTGTCTCCGGTGAGCACATTATCTCTTCTGATGGTGTTGGGGTCCGGCTGCTACTGTGACCACTTTTGGATGATTTGCACTATTCACACAGGACTTTATGTATTCACCATCTTTGGTGAATTTTTATGCACGTGGGTAGAAAGATGACCTGGTGCTGAGCTTTGTTCAGGGTAGTTAGTGTTGCCACAGCATTGGCTTATGTCAATCACCAGTCGGCATTCTCCGATGGGCAAAACGATTTGTTCCGTCCCTCTGTGCTGTGCACATTCCAGGTGTGGAAAATTGGCAGGTGGGCCATCAGTTGGCAGGTGTTGGACCAAGGGGAGTGGTCCCTTTACCTGGGCATGTTTCGTCAGATGTCTGTGCTGGGGCACCTCTGAGGTGGACCTGTTGGCATCTCGGCTCAATAGAAAGGTAATGAGGTTTGTGGCACGGTCACTTAATCCTCTGGCGGACTTCAGACGTTCTGGTGGGCCCATGGGGCCAGTATAGTCTGATCTTTGCCTTCCCTCCTCTCAAGCTGCTTCTGTGCAGGATCCAGGCCAATGGGATTCCGGTCATTCTGGTGCATTTGGTTCGCCGGCGTCCCTTGGAGACTGCCTCTTAGGCAGCACCTGCTGTCCCAAGGGCCGATCTTCCATCCTGCTTTACAATCACTGGCTTTGACAGCCTGGCTGTTGAAAGCCAGGTGCTGAAGAATAGAGGTTTACCTAAGTCAGTGATTCGGACACTACTGAAGTCTGGTAAGTCTACCTCTAGGAATTTTTTCACAAAATTTTACAAGGTTGAGGTTTTGGCACCTGCGGATGCTTTCTTTGGTCGCAAGTTTTTGCAAGCTGCTGTTTTAGAGGGTCTGTTCCCTCTTTGGAGGTGTATTGTTCAGGTGGGGCTCCAGTTTTTGTTGAGCTCCTGTTAACTGGTTGGCTTCTTGTTGGTGTTTAGCCTTGGGATTTTTTTGTTGTCCACCCCTTATGTTTTTTGACACTGCTTCGGGAATTCCCTATAGTTCTGAACATGGAGTGCTGTGTCCATGAAGGAAAGAGAAAATAGGATTTTTGTACTTACCGTAAAATCCATTTCCCTGCATTCATTGACGGAAATTGTTCTGGAACACAGCATTGTTCCTACACCGCCTGCATCTTTCTAATTGGAAGACAGTCTCCGCCCTTATCCAGGCAGAGAGACTAAAATTGGAAGATTCTGCTTCTAGCAAGGCAGCTGGTGTGGGTTCCTGCAAATATGCGCTCAGCAAAGGATTTCCCTAATCCTTTGAAGATTTTATCTACAAAAATTGAAAGCATATGGATTGGCCATCTCACCTCCCCCCAAATGCTTCCTAGTCCTTTCATCAAGGACTTCTCTAATGATCTATACCTTTTGAGCTTGGTCTACACATGTTGCTCTTTTACAAGATGGCCACTGCCCTAGTAGTGCATAGACAATTTTAAGGGACAAGGCCCTAATGAAAAACTGGAATCTTTCTAGATTCATGTACTATATGTACAGTACAGGTAGGTTCACTGCAGTGGCGTGGCTTGTCTTTGATCTTAGTTTTCCAGACTGTCTCCGAGCTCATTTATTAGACAGGGTTTGTACGGTCATAAAATTCCTGGAAAAGTCATGGGATTTTGACATGACACTTTCCAGGCCTGGGGAAGTATTGGAAAATGACTGAATTTTACAAAGTTTTGGAAAAGTCATGGAATTGGGAAAGGCACCACTGCTGTGGAGCAGATGCTTAATAATTTTATTGACAGTGACATAGAGCTGCACGATTAAAAGTAAAAAAAATCGCGATCTCGATTCTCCCCACGAGGATCTTAACATAACCTTGGTTGGATTGTTTACATAGCTGTGAGGGAGCAGAGATCAGCTTTCAAAGAAAAAAAAAAAAAAGAGCCTCCTGCCTTTAACAATAGTCTCCCAGTTCAGTACTATAAATATAATGAATACAATGTATCTTTTCCTTCCGTCTGCCCGGAGGAGGGAAATCTAACCTCTTAAAGACTAAACTTTTTTCTGACACTTGTTGCTTGCAAGTTAAAATAAGTATTTTTGCTAGAAAAGTCCTTAGAACCCCCAAACATTTATATATATTTCTTTTAGCAGAGACCCTATAGAATAAAATGGTGATTTTTGTAATATTTTATGTCACACTGTATTTGCGCAGCAGTCTTTCAAACGCAATTAATACACTTTAATGAATAAAAAAAACTAAAGTTATCCCAATTTTTTTTTTTTATAACGTAAAAGATGATGTTACGCAGAGAATCGTGATCTTAATTCCAAGCAAAAAATTGTGATTCTCATTTCATCCAGAATCGTGCAGCTCTACAGTGACATGACATTTTACATGGTGTAAGCGTCTATCTGCATACGAGCAGGGCTGGTGCTACCTATAGGTAGGCGTATAGCAGTCAGGGGCAGCGCAAGGCTGCTGAACCGCCCCTTCAGTGCTGTGCTCGGTCCCTATCAGCCCAGCGGGGAAGCGGGCAGCTTTACATTGGCTTGTGGAGGAGCAGCGCAGCGCAGAACCACCACTACTACTAGGTTTGAGGGGCCAAGGAGGTGAGAGCCGTAAGGGCATTTTTTTCTTTAATTTCAGCATGCAGGTGGATAAAGCGGGCGCTGCATGTCCTGATCCTGAAGTTATGATCTGGCCGGCCGCGGCAGCCACCATCCTTTCCCTTGCAGAGTGATACTCTGAAGAGTCTGTGCAGGAGTAAGAGGTGGCTGCAGGAGCAGGTGTGGGGATTCCAGCGGCGGGTGCACGTGCATGCATAGTCAGGCAGCAGGACATGGAAGGTACAGTGATTACACATTATAGCCTCAGTACCAACATATACAGCCATATAAAGTACAGCCACATAGTGTTCCTACTGTATATGGCTGTATATATTGATTCTGTGGCTGTACTTTATACTAATACTGTGTCTGTGTTATATTCTGATACTATAGCTGTACTGTATATACTGATTATATGGCTGTGTATTCTGATACTATGGCTGCACTGTATATGCTCATTCTGTGGCTGTACTTTATAATCTGATACCGTGGCTGTAGTGTATATACAGATTCTGTGGTTGCGGTGTATACACTGATTCTGTGGTTGTAGTGTATACACTGATTCTGTGGTTGTAGTGTATACACTGATTCTGTGGTTGTAGTGTATACACTGATTCTGTGGTTGTAGTGTATACACTGATTCTGTGGTTGTAGTGACAGCATATACACTACAGACACAGTATCGGCATATACACTACAGACACAGTATCGGCATATACACTACAGACACAGTATCGGCATATACACTACAGACACAGTATCGGCATATACACGACACAGTATCGGCATCGGCATATAAAGTACAGCCATATAGCACCTACTGTACTATGATCATCATAATGAGATGCTTCTGCTTAGACCTTGTTTATGCTTGTATTTAAAAATGTGCAGCTGAGCTGATTTTTTTTTTACCCCCCCCCCCCCCCCCCCCCCCCAACAACTCTCCCCTTGGGTCCTTTCACACAACCTTTCCAACCAGGGTCGTCTTGTCTCTTTTTCAGGCAGGCCTGATTATGAGGTCCATGCAGGTCTATGGGCATGCTGATGTAAATAGACTTGTGTCTGTTTACACCTACACCCTTTTCATTCATTCAGGTCCAGAAACAAAGGGAAAAGGACTTCATGTAGGGTTACCACCTCATCCCTTTAAACCAGGACACATATTAATTACACAGGTTCTGTGGCTGATTAAGGTGGTAATTAAGCTCACTTGGTACCTTAGGTGCATTATATTAGCCTCAGAACCTGTGTAATGATTTTGTCCTGGATTGAAGAGATGGGGTGGCAACCCTAACTGCATGCTTTCCTATTTTTCTGAATCTAAACATTACAGAACAGAGGTAGCCTGATGTAAGCAGACATCCAGCTGCCCATAGAGGCATTACAGGTTTGCCCCTGTCCACTGTGCTAACATACACATGGACATAAACTGAACAGGTATGGATGTAAAAAAGCTGACCTCCGTCCATTACCATTCAGCTGTGATTCAGCAGGGGATCTGCCCACAAATCCCTTGCTGAATGGTGTGGACAAAGCCTGATGATCGTCAACTTGAGCCCCTCGAGCCCGAGTGTGTAGGAGAAATAAGGTTTTGCCTAGGGTGGCAAAAATCCTTGCACCAGCCCTGCATAGGAGGTAGGCGTCCTTTCCGGGTCCGCGTTTTTTTTCCTGAGACTGGCCAGCAGCAGCCGAGAGATGACTCTAGAGAACCAATCAGGGGACTCGCTTGTGAAGCGCATAGTCACTGGAGGGCCGCATGAACGTGATGGGGCGGGGGGGGGGGGGGGCGGTAACCGGTTTCAGAGCATGCGTGGCTTATTTAACATGTATACATAGACATTTCATGAAACATTAGGTCATAAATATTTACGTGAAGTCATGGAAAAGTCATGGAATTTTATTGGTAAAAATGTGTATGAACCCTGATTAGAATCTGACCGAATTTAACAGAATGCTTCCCGTCACCCCAGCAAGAACATGGACCAAAAAAAAACCCCAAACCTTTTTTATTGCATCTTAATTCTCTAGATGTGGAGGGTTCTTCTGTTTTGATTTTTCAGGCTATTTCTCCATCATACTTTTGAGTTACACAGCTTGGTAATTAAAGTGGTATTCTAGACTAAACCTATCTAAACCTAAATCTGCTCCCATCCCCTTTCTAACTCCTATACTAATTACACTGTAGCAGAAAGATGTCTAAATGTATCTATTCACAGGGCGGTTCAGTTACGTAATCTCCTTAGCAGGGGCTTTACGGAAGAGAACAGCATCAAACAGCTTAAAGAGGTTGTAAACTCAAATTTTTTTTTTTTTTCACCCTGCAAGAGAAAGACATAATGAGCTAGTATGCATCGCATACTAGCTCATTATGCAATACTTACCTTAGAACGAGCCCCCGCCGTGCCGCTCACTCACCTCTGACGGGCGACATGTCCAGTTGCCCGTCTTCCGGGATCGCGGCATCCGGCCATCTGATTGGCCAGAGCCGCGGTGACGTCACTCCCGCACACGCGCGAGAGCCGACAGTCACGGCACGGGACTCTGAAGGAACGGCATGAGCAGCCGTTCCTTCAGAGCGCATGCGCCAGTGACGTCACTGGCTGCATGTAAGGTAAATATCTCCTAAACGGTGCAAGTTTAGGAGATATTTACAGTACCTATAGGTAAGTCTTATCATAGGCTTACCTATAGGTACAAGTTGTAGAGGAGGGTTTACTTCCTCTTTAAATGCCTGGGCAGTGACATCACTTATAGACTTAAAGGAGTTCCGGGCACAAAAACAAGATTTTTTTTTGTGCCCCTCCGCTAGGTATGCATCACCTGAAAAGGAATTGGATAGTTATTTTTTTTTTTTGTTTACTTACCTTGCAATTGAAGATCGAAGATACTCACCTCAGAGTACTTCCTCCCTCGGAGCCGCGGCTCACCCCGTCACTTCCTGCCTCGCTACGATTCCTGGGAGCTGAACGTCACAGCTCCCAGGAATCAATGCGACGGCACCGGCCCCGCTCGTCATTTCCGGGCGACGCCGCATTCCCCTGCAAAACAGCTTCTGGGCATGCCCAGAAGCTGTGGAGGAATGCGGCGTCGCGCCGGAAGTGACGAGAGGGGCCGGTGCGGCACATTCTGGGACAAGAAGACGCGGAAGAAGACACAGAAGAGGACCGCGCCGGCTTCAGCTGCCCACAAGAGAGATGGAAACGCTGTGGAAGAAATTTTATAAGTAAGTATTTCTTCTAAAAGGTTAAGTGCGAACCGGGACAGATCAGAGGCTAGCCATTGTGGAATGTGCTAGCCCTGACTGTCCCGGGGGTATGTTTATTGAAAAATGACATCTGTGCCCGGAACTCCGCTTTAATATGGGGAATTGGTTATCCGCTGTCCCTTCCCTGAAGCCTGCCCTGGGAGCCGATCACGTGACTGTACTGGAGCTTCATGAGAATAAGAAGTATACACATCTTTCCTCTACAGCCTGGATTGGCAATCTGTGGATTGCAATCGGCCTGTCAATTGCGGCCAGGTGACGGGTAGATCGCATTTCTGCATTGCTGACCCTGGGCTAAACTGCTCCTCCTCACTGGGGTACAGTCAGTATGAGAGCTAGACAGAGCAGTGTGAGAAGTCTGGAGGGCTGGTCCGAGCAGGGGGAGGAGACTTGCTCTCACACTGAGCTGCCTCTCTCACTGAAGCAGCATGTGTGGGCTCAGTGGTGCTGCTTCAACTGCCTAAGTTTCTTTGTCGTTGTGTGTGACCGATCCAGGCTTGGATATATATAGACCCAAGGTTTGTTAAGGAAATTCTGTACTGCCTTAAAACTCTACCTTACTCCATAAGAGCTCAGTAGTTTTTGCTAGTGTCCAATCATGGACCTATTCTCAATTACAGAGAAATAATTTTTCTCTTTCACTCATTGATGTCCACAGCTCTCCATTATTCACAACCACAGGTTTATATTGCCTCCTACCGGAGTAGGACACTAGGCAGAAAAAATACTTGGCTATGCCTTTGAGCAGTCCTAGGTGGTAGGTATACATCCCCCTCTCTGCTATAGGCCTTTATTTCTCTTATGTCCTCCGACAGTCGCCGCCGCCTCTAAGTCATCACTGTTGGGTATTGACTTCCGCTCCGCAGGAGTAGTTAATCATATAGACTTAGTCAAAAGACAAAAGGCATTAACATATACACACCTATGGGGGCTGTCCCATCTGGTCAATACCCCCCTGCATGACCACTCCCAACTCAGTTTTAATCTGCCTAGCGTCAGGAGTAGTCAGGCTTCCCTGTGCTGGGGCTTCAGTCTCAGCCTTCCTAATCTTTTATTTGATTTTCTTTTGAAAATGTCAGTTTTTTTCTTACTTTACTAGCTGTTTATTTGTCAGCTTCTAGTGTTAATCGTTTCTTCGGATGAAGATGGATCATGCGGTGCTGGGATTAGTACTGACCGCCCTGGTTCTCCAGGGCAGAAGGGTCAGATGGACCCCTAGCCCGCCATCGAGCGTTCAGCTATGGTTCGCCCTGGCATTACGAATGACCCATCCCTGCTCGCTGCAGGGATGCAGCCGTGAGGTGGCTACCTCACAGGACATCTGCGATGCTGCAGTGTCATGTCCCTTGCTCACGGCACTCCCTGTCAGATGAGGACAGCGGTTTTCCGTTCAGAGAGGCATCCCACGCCATCAGGTACAGGTAAGTACTTCTGTGTGGGGCCTCTGTCTGGCGTGGCAGTCTGTGTTGCTGTGTGTTCCCCATGTCTGTGCCTGTGTGGCTCCCTGATGCGGTCCCTGTGGGGAACGCTTGTGCAGATACTGTATGTTTTCTGGGGGTCTCCTTCCTTGTCACTTCGGTGCATTGTTGGGGGTACAGACGTTTTTGTGTGGCGACCGCAGCGGCATGAATTCGCGCGGTCCGCCATCTTTGATATGGGCAGGCATGTTTAGCTTCTCTGTGGGCGATACTGCATGCTGTTTTGGCGCCATCCGCCGCCATTTTGTGGGAGGTGGACGATCGGTCCGACCGCATGTTCGGCGGCCATTTTGGCATAGCCTCCAATGCACTCCTATGGGGCAGCCATTTTCCCTAAGTCTGGCAGTCTATAGTTCAGCCTACTTTCAGCAGCACTTCCTTTCCATCTGCAGCAGGATATCGGTAGCAACACTGCGGGCTCTGCAGGTTATCGCTCTCAATTTTCCTATGTATTATCGCTTCTGGCTCAGTTTTTTCTTCTCATTTAGGGGTCTTTGTCACTGTAGCTGTAGCGGTGGGCTGCGCATTCCGCAGCGATTTTAAAAGGGGCAGTACACATTTTATTGCACTTTGTTTCTGTAGCCTTGAGCAATGGATTCTCAGGATAGCAAATTCCCCCCAGCTCTGGTGGGGGTCCCCAGTTCTCCTGTGGCCCCGCTGCGACCCGATTTGGCTGCTGTGGTGGCGACTTTGGTGTCTAATATGGAAATGCTGATGTCTGAACGTGCTGCAAAGAGGCCCAGATTGTCTCTCCTCTGATTCAGATGGGGATATGGCTGCTGCTGCGAGCGTGCCCTTTTCAGGGTCCCGCTCATCCTTGGACCCCCCGGGGTCTGAGGGGGAGGCTGAGGTGGAGGGGGTTGATACCTCCTCCCCAGGGTTGCCTGAAGAACGTGCGACCATGGATGAGTTAATTGTTTCTGTTAAGGATACCTTACATTTGGAGGATGAGCCCTGTCCTCCGGGCGTTGTGTCCTCATTTGGGACGCACAGGACCCGCAAGTCGGCGCAGGTTTTTCCTTGCCCAGCTGAATTTCATTACACTGTTAATGAAATGTAGCGCACGTTAAAACGTCCATTCCTGGTACCTAGTCGGTTCAAATTGCTTTATCCTTTTGCGCCGGCTACGGAATCATGATGGTGTGTGCCCCCAAAGGTAGATCACACTGTGGCCGTGTTAAACAAGGCTACCTTGGTTCCTACTGAGGATACCCTGGTTTTCCGGGATCCCACGGACTGGCGGTTGGTCTCTAGCCCGCCATTCCTACACGGTGGCGGGTTCGTTGCTCAAACCCGTTTTCGCGTCCGTTCTGGTGGCGCACGCGGTTGCTGATTGGACTAAGATTTTTAGGAGCAATCTCGTGTCTGATGGTGTTCCGCCTGCCCGGCTGGAAATGGTGGATCAGATCAACCAAGGAGTCATGTATTTGTGTGATGCGGCCTTGAATGAGGCCCCCTTAGTGGCTTGCCTCTCTAGTGTCGCGGTGCTTAACCGGCGACGGATATGGCTGAAGAGCTGGTCGGCCGACCAGTCCTCACGGAAAACAGTTGCTGATTTTCCCTATGCTGGCTCGCCTTTTTGGCGAGGCGTTGGATACCCTGGTGAAAGGTGTCACGGGGGGCAAGAGCACTATGCTGCCCCAGAACTCGAAGAACAAGTCTTTTCGAGGCAAGCGGTGTTCTGCGCCTAGATCCACTCGGGGGTCCTTTCGTGCCTTTCGGAACCAATACAAGGGCAAGCCCTTCAATGCCCAGGGCAACCAGAAGAAGCCCTGGGCGGGTAAGCAGAAGTCGGGCAATGCCGGCTCGGCGGGTCAGTCCGCCTCTGCCTGAAGGGGCGCCCTCACCCGTTCAGGGGTGGGGGGACGTTTGCGCGGTTTCCTCCAACCTTGGCTGCTCCGGATATCGGACAGGTGGGTTCAGGAAATCATTTGATCGGGGTACAAGATCGAATTCCTTTCCAGGCCGAAGGACAGATTTTTTCCCTCAAATCTTCACTTGCCTCCGGGGCGTCTGCAGGACCTGCAACAGGCGGTACAGGACCTTCTTGCTCAGGGGGTGATTGTCCCGGTGCCTCATCGGGACAGGTTTCGGGGGTTTTATTCAAATCTGTTCACTGTGCCCAGAAAGGAGGGCAAAGTGCATCCTATTCTGGACCTAAAATCGCTGCGCGCGTGTTCGGAATTTTCGTATGGAGTCTCTCCGTTCGGTGGTGGCCTCTCTGAGCCCAGGGGAATTCCTGGCTTAGATAGATCTGAAGGATGCGTATCTGCACATCCCCATTTTCGAAGGTCATCAGCGGTACCTTCGGTTTGCTGTCGCAGAGGACCATTACCAGTTTGTGGCGTTACCTTTCTGTCTCGCTTCGGCACCCAGGGTTTTTACCAAGGTGCTGGCGCCGGGTCTGGGCCTACTTAGGGCACAGGGCATTGCGGTCTTGGGCTATCTGGACGATCTCCTTCTGAGGGTACGGGCCAGCCAGGACCTGGTGCGCGATCTGTCCACCACGGGTACAGACGCTTCAGGAGTTCTGAACGTTGATGGTCCATCCGAAGTCAACGTTGTCTCCATTGGTTCGTCTTCCATATCTGGGAATGATTCTGGACTCTGCTCAGGCAAAGGTGTTCTTGCCGGAGGACAAACTCCGGACCTTGCAGGACGAGATCCGGTCCCTCAGGGACAACCCGTCCTCGTCACTCAGGACCTGTATGAGGTCTCTGGGGTTGATGGTGTCAGCCTTCGAGGCGATACCCTTTGCTCAGTTTCACACGCGGGCTCTCCAGGCGGAGATCCTGGCCAGGTGGGACAGACTGCCTCAGTCCCTGGATCGGAGTGTCTCCTTGAGGAGTAAGACCAGATTGGCTCTTCTGTGGTGGCTCCAGTCCCCGTCGGTGGCGGAAGGCAAGTCCTTCCGTCCGTTGGTGTGGACGGTGATTACCACGGATGCCAGCCTGTCGGGCTGGGGTGGAGTCCTGGGCAACCTGTCAGCCCAGGGCACTTGGGCGGAGGAGGAGTCCTTTCTCCCGATAAATGTGCTGGAATTGCGAGCGATAAAACTGTCTCTTCCAATGGTCGGACCGTCTTCAGGGCCTTCCTGTCCGAGTACAGACGGACAATGCTACCGCGGTGGCTGACATCAACCACCAAGGGGGCACCAGGAGTGCTCGTGCGGCCCGGGAGGTGACCGACATTCTGTTGTGGGCTGAGACTCATGTCCCGGCGATCTCAGCAGTTCACATTCCGGGTGTGGAGAATTGGCAGGCCAACTATCTGAGCTGCCAGACCCTGGACCAGGGGGAATGGTCCCTGCACCCGGAGGTATTCCAAAGGCTGTGTGCGAGGTGGGGATCCCCGGACGTGGATCTGTTCGCATCTCGGCTAAACCAAAAGGTGGAAAGGTTTGCAAGAACGCGCGATCCGCTGGCAGTCGCCTCGGATGAGTTAGTGGCCCCTTGGCATCAGTATCGTCTGATGTATGCCTTTCCTCCGATTCAGTTGCTGTCCAGGTTCCTCCGCAGGCAAGCCTCGAACCGCACCTGGTGATTCTGGTGGCTCCGGACTGGCCACGCCGGTCCTGGTACACCGACATTGTTCATCTGGCAGTGGAGCCTCTGTGGCGGCTGCCCATGCGGGAAGAACTCCTGTCTCAGGGTTCGATCTTCCATCCTGCTTTACAGTCGCTGGCTATAACGGCCTGGCTGTTGAGACCCAGATCCTGAGGGACAAGGGTCTCTCCTCTGAGGTCATACCTACTCTTGTCAAGGCTAGGAAGACCTCCTCTGGAAAGATCTATTACCGTACCTGGAAGGCTTACTTCGCCTGGTGCGAGTCCAGGGGGTTCTCCCCTCGTTCGTACTCGGTGTCGAGAGTGTTGGCTTTTCTCCAGGCGGGACTGGACCAGTGCCTGGCGCTGGCCACGATCAAGGGCCAGGTGTCTGCCCTGGCTATTCTTTTCCAACGCCCTGTGGCGTCTCATTCTCTGGTTCGCACCTTCATTCAAGGTGTGCGACCCTTGGCTCCTCCCAGGAAGGAGCCCTTACCTCCGTGGGACTTGAACTTGGTTCTGTCCGTGTTACAACGTGCTCCCTTTGAAAACATTCGGGACATCTCGTTGCCTCTGCTGTCTAAGAAGGTTGCCTTTTTGGTGGCGATCACTTCGGCTCGCAGAGTGTCGGAACTGGCAGCGTTATCTTGCCGTTCTCCGTACTTAGTGATTCACCGGGACAAGGTGGTTTTGCGTCCGCAGCCCTCCTTTCTTCCTAAGGTGGTCTCTGAGTTCCACATTAATGTGGACATTGTCCTGCCTTCGCTTTGTACAAGCCTAAGCATCCTAAGGAGGTTGCTCTGCACTCCTTGGATGTTGTCAGCGCGATCAGGGTTTACCTGTCTACGGAATCTCTTCGTAAAACGGATTCCCTCTTTGTCCTTCCTGAGGGACCTCGGAAGGGCATGGCTGTATCCGCAGCAACTATTGCCAAATGGATCAGACAGACCATTGAACAGGCTTACGCCTTGAAGGAACGGGTTCCACACTTCCCTGTTAAGGCGCACTCTACCAGATCTGTGAGTGCGTTCTGGGCCTATTGGCATAGGGCCTCGTTGGCCCAGGTGTGCAAGGCTGCGACTTGGTCGTCGGTGCACACTTTCTCAAAATTCTACAAGATAGACGTTCTGGCATCAGCTGATGCCTCATTTGGCCGCAAGGTTCTCAGTGCGGCTGTGCCATGATGGACCCTTGTGTTTTTTTTCTGGGTCCCTGGCTGTTGGCATTTGCTTTCCTGGGCTGTTGCTCCTGTTGAACATTGTTTTTTCTGTTGCCCAGTTGGTTCTTTTACGGTGCATGTAAGATTCCTTTCTCTGATGTGGGTACTGCGTTGCCTTTTTTCTATGGTTGCGTCTCTCACCCCTCATGTCTATACTGCTTTGGGACATCCCAACAGTGATGACTTAGAGGCGGTGGCGACTGTCGGAGGACGTAAGAGAAAACTGAATTTTTGTAAAATCTTACCTGTAAAATTCCTTTCTCTGAGTCCTCCGACAGTCGCCGCCCCCGCCCCTCTTTGGGGTTCTTTTTACCTACTGCTATGCTACCAAACTGAGTTGGGAGTGGTCATGCAGGGGGGTATTGACCAGATGGGACAGCCCCCATGGGTGTGTATATGCTAATGCCTTTTGTCTTTTCACTAAGTCTATATGCCTAGCTACTCCTGCGGAGCGGAAGTCAATACCCAACAGTGATGACTTGGAGGCGGCGGTGACTGTCGGAGGACTCAGGAATTTTACAGGTAAGATTTTACAAAAATTCCGTTTTTTTTTTTTTTTCTTCTGCCTAGTCAGGAGTAAGGACCTAGTTACCTGCTGGAATCTCTGGTCCTGGCAATTTTTTTCCTTTTTTTTTTTTTTCCTGCGACATCTACAATCAACTGCCGGACTGGGCGATAGGCTTAGATATCTAGATCTAGTGGTTGCCCCAGTCTGCGTGCAGACAACAGCTCTGCACTAAGTCGGCCCCTACATAGCCCCACTATACGGAAGCTGGCCTGCAAGTTCAATGCCTCGTGAGGTCCCATACCACCGGGTCTTGGCCTGAGTCACAGCGTTCCTCCTGGCTGACAGACGACCTCCCCCCCTCCCATTTAGATGGCGAGTAGGTTCTGTCTGGAGCAGTGCCTGCTTACTTCCTGGTTTGGGGAGTAGCTATCCCCCCTCCCCCTGGAGGGTTTGAGGTGAACGCGGGCCCTTCCCTGGGACGGTCAGACCTGTGGGTTCCCCTCCTTCTCAGATACCCCCTTGGTTGTTGGTGGACCTGTGGGTCATCTGGTAATCCCCTGTGCTGCTGGCGGCTAGGCTTCTTGGCTGAGGGTGTTCGCTGGCTGCTACTGGAGTTCTGTGCCCAGTGCCCCCTCTCCTTGCTGGTTAATGCCAGGGTTCCAGGGATCCCTCCTGGGTCCCGTGGAGCCGCATGCGGTGGCTACTTTGCTGTAGCCCATTTGTTTAAATTGCCAGCAGCCATGTTTGTGTAACTCGGCGGCCATTTTTTCGTTGGTCCCGTGTGCTGATAGAGCTGCGGCCATGATGGGAGCCTCTGGGCAACGATTTTGGGTGTGGGAACTTCTCCCTTTCCCCTGGTGTTTTCTTCCCCTTGAACGCATACGTGGAGCAGTGCTACCCTGGGTGCAGACTGGTGCTACTCTGGTGGGGTCCCTCCCATCTCTCTGCTGCAGGTTGTGGGGTCCTCTGCTTGCTGGTTATCTGGTGGTGCTACCGGCGTGGTAACCATAGCAGTGTTGCACTCTTTTGTGGGTGTACCCCTCTTTACCTATGACGTCTCAAGAGCATGTTTCCCCACATGATCCCCTCTGAGGATGCAGGTCCTTCTGGGTCCCAGCCCTCCATTGATGCACTGACGGCGGTGCTGGAGACCTTTTTTGCTCTTCTCCGGCAGGCTACCAAGATCAAGGAGTCTCGTTGCAAATGTGGCCTCTTCTTCTCGGTTCACAAGCGGCCCTTTCGTTCCTCTGGATCTCAGGACAAGGGTTCGTCAAAACCATTGTGAACCCCCTCAGGAGGTTCAAAGTGGCCGTGACCTGGAAAGCCGAAGGCAGGTCCCTCCAGACCCGCAGACAAGCCCCTCTTCTGCCTGAAGGGGCGCCCTCACCCATATGTGGGGGCGTCTTCGCTTCTTTCCGGACCCGTGGACCTCCTTAATTCAAGACAGGTGGGTCCTTGAGCTAATTTGTTCCGGTTACAAGATCGAGTTTTGGTCTTGGCTTCCGTCAAGGTTCTTTCCTTGTACTCTGTGGCGGGTGGCTGGCTGGCACCCTGAGGCGGGTGGCTGGCTGGCACCCTGAGGCGGGTGGCTGGCTGGCACCCTGAGGCGGGTGGCTGGCTGGCACCCTGAGGCGGGTGGCTGGCTGGCACCCTGAGGCGGGTGGCTGGCTGGCACCCTGAGGCGGGTGGCTGGCTGGCACCCTGAGGCGGGTGGCTGGCTGGCACCCTGAGGCGGGTGGCTGGCTCCCTGTGGCGGCTGGCTGGCACAAGGGTTGTGGGTGGCTGGCACCCTGTGGTGGCTGGCACAGGGGCTGTGAGTGGCTGGTTGGTACAGGTCCTGTGGGTGGCTGGCTGGTACAGGGCCTGTGGATGTGGGTGGCTAGCTGGCAGGCTGCTGTGGGTGGGTGTACGGCTGTAATACACTCCCGCGAGACTAGTCCCGACTCCAGACGAGACTGTCCAAGGCGAGGAAGGCGGCCTAAGAAGGCAGAATGATGTCACAAAAATATATCAGCAATATCTGCCAGTTCCGGGGCCGATACCGATATATCGGGGAAAGTACATATCGGCCCCCGATATATTGACCTTGCCGATGATCAGACTATCCCTAGTTCCCACCCCTCATGATTTTTACTGCTTTGGGACATCCCTATGAGTCTATGATTCAGCAGAGCTGTGGCTGTCGATGAACGATAGAGAAAATTGGATTTTTGTAAGAACGTACCGTAAAATCCTTTTCTCTGAAGTTCGACAGATGCAGCACCCACCCCTCTACTTTTGAGTTATAGGTTTTTTTTTTTTTTCTTTTCTGACACTGCTTGCAACTCAACTGTTTGAGAATAGCAGAGCCTGAGAGGTTAAGCCTCCGCTTGGTGTCTATCCCTAGGAGGAGCATAACCCTATGAGTCTGATTAAGCAGAGCTGCGTCAGTTGATTAACTTCAGAGAAAAGGATTTTATGGTAAGTTCTGGCGGTCCCCTGTTTTTCCCCTTGTATTGGACAGGTGTCACCACGTATGCCAGTCTGTTAGGGTGAGGAGGTGTCTTGGTACTGAGCTCCGCTCAGAGTTGTTGGACTCTGGAAGAGTTCAGACTCCCCATCAATGTCTTGGAACTTTGAGCGATCCGGCTGTGCCCAGATCAGTGGACTGAGTGTTGTCTAGGGGCTGTCGGACAATGCCACGGTGGTGGCCTATGTCAATCACCAGGGGGGAACAAAGTGTATGCCGGCAGCCCTGGAAGTAGCTGGCATCCCCCGGATGGCAGAACGCTCTTTCAGCCCTCTCCGCCATACACATTGCAGGACTGGGAAAACTGGCAGGCAATCTTAGTCGGCAGGCTTTGGACCAAGGGGAGTGGTCCCTTCACCCAGACGTGTTCAGATGTCTTCGAGGGGGCACCCCCGAGGTGAATCTTTTGGCCTCCCGGCTCAATACAAAGGTACTAAGGTTTGTGACAAGGTCATGGGATCCTCTGATGCACGCTACAGACGTTCTGGTGGCCCCATGGGGCCAGTATTGTCCAATTTGCAAATGGAAAGAAATGAACTCTGCGCTAAGGATATCTAAAGGAATATATAGGCTGCAGCCTACCCTGAACTACAGTCCAAAGACTGTATAAAGGTGAGACAAAAAATTGGGGTAATTGGCGCTGCCTAAGGTAAAGGACTAAGGTGTCAACAGTGATGGATAAAATTAATATATAAATAAACCGTAGTGTATATATAGGAATGGTCAATATGTTAACCCTGCAAGAAATGAATATATAGAATCAACTTATGAAATATAAATAGTAAAACACAGTGGCTGGTGTGTAACAATATCCCAGTGGTAAAGTGCAATCAAGGTGATAACGTGTATACAAGGATAAAAATGATCAAACCATGAAATAAGATGAAATAAATATAGTGCACCAAAAATTGGTAAAATGCAAAGGTAAAATAGATAAAACAGTATAGTGACAGTGACAAGCAAAAGTGCAATGAAGTTCACTAAAAATATAAAAGGTTCCTAGGCGCTTAGAGAAATTAAAGTGACAATAAAAAAATAGAGTGCAATAAAGTGCACAATAGTGAATAATACATATAATGGGGTGACTGGCTGAGAAAAGTCCTTGTAGCCAATAATACAGTGGTGGTGTGTAGATAACCGGATTAGTCCATAACCAAATGGATATACAGGTGACTTTGTGGATAAATCTTAGGGTGACCCCGTGGTGGGTAACTGGTGAGGTGCTGGGTAACCCCTAAGGTAAATGTCCTACTAACCAGATATACCCACCCCACACAGGGTTATAGAGCGGGTATTAGGTGCAAGCGAAAGTCGCTCCGTGGGCTCCTATCTCCCTTCTGTGATGGGGGGATGTCGGGGGTCGTCCCTGTGGGTCCGTGGTATGTAGGTGTCCCAGAAGGAGTTCAGGATCCTATGGTCCCCTACATACTATCGTTTGGCCGGAGTCAACCCACGGACCATTGGATAGATTACCACTCCCAAAGTAGAGGACCATAGGATCCTGAACTCCTCCTGGGACACCTACATACCACGGACCCCCACGGACGACCCCCGACATCCCCCCATCACAGAAGGGAGATGGGAGCCCACAGAGCGACTTTAGCTTGCACGTAATACCCGCTCTATACCCCTGTGTGGGGTGGGTATATCTGGTTAGTAGGACATTTACCTTAGGGGTTACCCAGCACCTCACCAGTTACCCACCATGGGGTCACCCTAAGATTTATCCACAAAGTCACCTGTATATCCATTTGGTTATGGACTATTCCGGTTATCTACACACCACCACTGTATTATTGGCTACAAGGACTTTTCTCAGCCAGTCACCCCATTATATGTATTACAGTATTCACTTTTGTGCACTTTATTGCACTCTATTTTTTCTATTGTCACTTTAATTTCTCTAAGCGCCTAGACACCTTTTATATTTTTAGTGCACTTCATTGTACTTTTGCTTGTCACTGTCACTATACTTTGTTTTATCTATTTTACCAATTTTTGGTGCACTATATTTCATCTTATTTCATTGTTTGATCATTTTTATCCTTTATATACACGTTATCACCTTGATTGCACTTTACCACTGGGATATTTTTACACACCAGGCACTGTGTTTTTTACTATTTATATTTCATATGTTGATTCTATGTATTCATTTATTATTATTTGTTGTCTAATTTGCGCCTTTCCTCCTCTCAAGCTTCTGCCGCGGATTTTGTGCAGGATCAAGGCCAGAGGGATTCCAGTCATTCTAGTGGCCCTGGACTGGCCGTTTGGTACGCCAACCTAGTGTGATTGCTAAAGTCCCTTGGAGACTGCCTCTCAGGGAGGACTCACTGTCCCAAGGGCCGATCTCCCATCCTGCTTTACAGTCACTGGCTTTGATGGCCTGGCTGTTGAAAGCCAGGTGCTCAGTCACTGGCTTTGATGGCCTGGCTGTTGAAAGCCAGGTGCTGAAGCATAGAGGTTTTCCTGGGTCGGTGGTTCCTAAACTACTAAAGGCTCGGAATATCTACCATCATACGTGGATAGCATACATTTCGTGGTGTGAGTCGATTGGTGTTCACACGCATTCTTTTTCAGTGGCTCGGATTTTGACCTTCCTTCAGCGAGGTGTCAAGCTAAAATTAGCCTTTAGTACCACCAAGGGCCAAATGTTGGCCTTGGCGGTCCTTCAGCGACCCCTGGCCATGCATTCCCTGGGGCATACTTTTATTCAAGGGGTTCTAAATCTGACCAGTGCAGTCTCCTCTACCGCCCTAGGATCTGAACTTGGTGCTTTCAGTTCTCCAGAAGCCTCCCTTTAAAAATATTTGTGAGATTCCCCTGTTTACGCTGTCCTAGAAGATGGCCATTTTAGTGGCTATCACCTCTGCTTGCAGAGTGATGGAGCTGGTGGGCCTTATCTTGTCGTACCCACTGCTTGGTGATCCTCAAAGATGAGGTGGTTCGCCCATGTTGGTCGTTCCTTCCTAAAGTAGTCTCATTTCCATTTGAATGAAGACCTTGTGTTGCCTTCCCTGTGTCTCAGGTCAAAACATCCTAAGGATTTTGATTTGCATGCCCTGGACGTGATTCGGTGTATTTGGCAGCCAAGGAGTCTCTTCAATCATTCTTCAGAATCACTGTTTGTGATCATGGACGGGGCAAGATAAGGACTGTCCGCTTCTTTTGCAACTATTTCCAGATGGATCTGACAGATGACGTTTCAGGCCTATTCTATCAAGGGTCAGGTTCCTGCTTTCCCTGTAACGACGCACTGTTCTTTGGCGCTTAGTGATTCTTGGGCCTTCAGTCATCAGGAGTCAGTGGCGCAGGTTTGGAAGGCTGCCACTTGGTCGTCGGTGAACACATTCTCAAAATTCTACAAAGCTGATGTTTTGGCATTTGCGGATGCTTCTTTTGGCCACCGAGTTTTTCAGTCTGATGTTTAGAGGATCTGTTCACTGTTTGGGGTTGTATTGTTCAGGTTGGGCTCCAGTTTTTTTTGTTGAGCTCCTGGTTGGCTGTTGTGTTTAGCCTTGAGTTTTTTTGTTTCACCCTTCCTGTTTGGCACTGCTTGGGGACGTCCCTGTGCTTCTGAATAATGAAAAGCAGTGTCTGTCAATGAATGGAAGAGAAAATGGGATTTTTATACTTACCGTAAAATCCATTTCTCTGAGTTCATTGATGGACACAGCACCCACCCCTCTATGGAGTTTTTATACTTCGGACCCTACTTGTTCCTTAACTGAAGGCCTATAGCAGAGAGGGGGATGTATACCACCTAGGACTTCCTTTAGGCGTAGCAAAGTCTTTTTTCTGCCTAGTGGTCTTACTCCTGTAGGGGGCAATATATCCCTGTAAATGTGAATAATGAAGAGCTGTGTCCTTCAATGAACTCGGAGAAATGGTTTTTACAGTAAGTACAAAATCCTATTTCACTTGTTTAATATTTTACTTTACCTTATCTTGGTATTCTGGCAGTTAATTCCTAACTTCTATTTTTATTTTAGGTAATTTCTGCACGAAAAGGAGAATTTGAGACAGGCTTTGAAAAAGGAGGACAGACAAGAGAGCATGCTATGTTGGCAAAAACAGCTGGTGTAAAACATTTAATAGTTCTTATTAACAAAATGGATGATCCAACGGTGAACTGGAGCATCGACAGGTATCCATTAAACTGCATGATGTACAATATTTTATTGCAAACTGTCAGTAGAAACGGTACAATAAACTGCTCCCGGCATAGAAGGCATTAATTATGCAATGCTACCATTGTCTGTGCAATCTTTATTATTGAGGAGAAACCAGTAGCTGATGATCCTGTGGTGGATAGCTAGCGTTAGAGGAGCTCCAAACTCCCAAAAAATTACGCTTCAAAAACTGTAATTGCTGACTTTAAATATAAGGACATTTACTTCTCCAGCGATGTTGGCACCTGAGTTGATTCTTTACTCGGCTTTGGGTGTAGGTAACGGCGTTGTAAGTAGCCAAAACCGGAAGTGAAGCCTTCCGGCTTCACAGCCGGTTTCCTATTGCGCATGCTCGAGTCGCACTGCGCTTTCTGAATGGTACCACAGTCTTCTAGGACCTGTGTGTGTCCCAGAAGGCTGTGGGGTGAGGGGGGAACGAGGAGGTAGGGCTGAACATGGTTGTAGTTCGCCACGGCGATCTGAGCCGAAAGTGGGAGCGGGTACCTGTCAAAACTAGTGTGAAACCCTCTCGGCCTGGCCAATGAAACTGACTGATGATTGACACACAGAAGATATCAGACTGAATGTCAGCTACCACAAGGGAGGTCTTGGGCATCGCGCTGGAGAGAAGGTGAATAATCCACTTAAGGGCTCATTCTTAGATACTCTGGCCTTGTAAATGAGGGTTTTTTTTTTTTGTTTTTTTTTTATTATATATATACGACTGGAGCTGTCTTTTAAACTTGGTTCACACCTTTAGGTGCAACCAAGCATGGGCACTTTTCAGAGTTTTTTGGCTTGTTGGGCAGCCTATTTAAATTGGCAGCCCTACATGAGTGAAACACAGAAAAGTCCTATGCGGTTGATGTGCAAAAAAATGCTTACATTTGCAGATGAGTTGGGGTGCCATTAATCATTGCATCGCTGAAAGGTGCACTGCTTAACTGCAGTGCATTATGTGCATGTTTGGAAAGCACTACATTTTTGTGCGTGTTCTAAACATGCATAGATGTTAACTTAGGCTTCCTCTATGGGGAAGCAATCGTATGAACATGTTCAAAGCAATTCCCCCCCCACCAATAAAGGAAAGGCCTTTTCTCTATCGTTCATTGACAGATGCAGCTCCATATTCTTCTTGACCATTGGGTTATGCTGCCTCCTACAGGAGTAGGACACTAGGCAGGAAAAAGCTTTACCACGCCTATGGGGCATTCCCTGCAGGCATACACCCCCACACCCTGCTATAGCCTTCAGTTTGCTTCTGCCTAGTTTAGGAGTAGGACCTAGTTTCCTGCTGGGACTTCGGTCTTAGCCGTGGCACACACGACCTGGGATGCCCTGAGTCGCAGCATACCCCATGGCTGTCAGCACCCCCACCCGGGGTGGAGAGGTAGTCTGTTCGGAGTGGCGCCCACCAAGTATCCCCCCAATTAATCTGGCAGTCTCGGGGTGGTCGTAGGCCCCCTCCCTGGGAAAGTCAGACCCTCTGGTATCCCTTGTGTCCCCTGGCCTCTCGGTGATACCAGGCCCCCCTTAGGCCTCTCCCCTCCCCCCCCCACAAGCTGGTTCCTACCTCTGGGGGACGGATGTATTGTGGCCGTTGTGGTGGTTCTGAGGGGAGTCGGGGGGCTTGTCCTGGGGACTCCCCGATGCCACTGTCTGATGACAACCCTGGGGGGTCCTGGAGAACGCATGGCGCGCCGTAAGGGGGCAACCAATTTGCTGAAGGTTTCTTCTTTGCATCAATGTAAAAGTTTCTCATTGGAATGCATGGGCAGCCATGTTTTGGTAGTTCCCCCATAGGAATGCATGGTGCGGCCATTTTCTTGAAGTCCATGATCGTTAGACAGTAAGGGAGAAGCTAGGGGCTCTAGGTATGACCCAGATGTTTTTCTGTTCCTGTGTCAGATCATTTCTCATCTCTGCACAGAACGTTCCCGTAGCCTCCAGACTGTTTTGGTGGTATGTTCTTGGGGTCCCTGTAGGTATTCCTCACCTACCTGCTGCAGGCTTTGTTAGGGCTGGGACTTGTGGTACAGCGGTGCGGATCGCCTTTTTTTGAAACTTTTCTTAGTGACACTGCCTTTTTTGTACTCAGTGATTATGGAGTCCCAAGACCAAATCTCGCCTACAGACCCCCTCAGTGCGGTTGGGGGAACCCACCGGGTCGCAGCCCCTGTCCTGTTTGCTTTTACAGCAGTTTTGGAAAGCCTGGTGTCAAAAGTGGATTTAGTTTGAAAAAAAAAAAATGCTACTTCCCAAAGCGCCCTATGCCTTCCCCTGCCTCATTAGTATCCTCAGATTTTGAGGTAGATATGGCCTGTGCGGACGCATACAATCCTGGTGAATCTGCGTCTTCGCATTCTGATGGCGAGCAGGATATATCCTCGTTAGCTGCCAGGCAGGAAAGTGCGCTGGTGGAGGCACTTATTGTGTCGGTGCGGGAAACCTTAAAACTGGCGGATGAGTCTACAGTGTCAGGGACACAGGTGTCTTTTGGCACCCGTCATTACCAGAAGTCGGGCAAGGTTTTTCCCTGTCCGGAACTTTTTAACAACATTGTCAATGAACAGTGGGGGGCGCATCAAACAAATGTTAGTGGTGCCTAAGCGCTTTAAAAGGCGCTACCCCTTCACGGATGCGGTTTCCACTAGGTGGAACCTGCAACCAAAGGTGGATCATCCAGTTGACAGACTAAACTATCAAAGGCCAAATGTCGCATTTGGCTGTATTCTTCCAATGCCCTTTAGCTACACATGCTTCGATTCGCACTTTTATACAAGGGGTTCGCCAAATGGCTACTCCGAGGAGATACCCGCTACCTCCGCGGGATCTTAATTTGATGTTGTCTGTTCTTCAAAATCCTCCTTTTGAGAACATTAGGGAGATCCTCTGCTTACACTGTCTAAAAAGGTTGCCTTTTTGGTGGCTATTACTTCTGCCCGCAGAGTATCTGAATTGGCGGTGCTGTCATGCCGTTCACCTCATTTGGTGGTCCACAGAGAACTTCGACCTAAGGTGCTTTCTGATTTTCATCGGAATAAAGACATTGTGCTGCCTTCACTCTGTCCTAAGCCCAAGCAACCTAAGGAAATTGCTTTGCATTCTTTTGATGTGGTTCGGGCAATTAGTTTACCTGGCGGCTACTGAATCTTTCAGGAAATCAGACTCTTTGTTCTCACCGAAGGACCTCTAAAGGGATTGGCTGCGTCTGCTGCGACCATATCCAGATGGATCAGGCAGACGGCGGTACAGGCTTGTTCACTTAACGGTCAGGTTCCACCTTTCCCTGCGAAGGTGCATTCTACTAGGCCGCTGAGTGTCTCTTGGGCTTTTCGCCATCAGGCGTCAGTAATGCGGGTTTACAAGGCAGCAATTTGGTCGTCGGTGCACACGTTCACAGAATTCTACAAGGTAGATGTGTTGGCATCCTCGGATGCCTCTTCTAGCTGCAAGGTTTTGCAGGCTGCTGTCTAAAAGAGAAACGTTTTTGAGGGTATATATTGTTTATAGGTGAGCTCCAGCTGTTCCTGGTTGAGCTCCATGTTACCTGGTTGGCTAAGTTTAGCCTTTGGGGAATTACCGTCTTGCGTTTTCTCTATCATTCATTGACAGACGCAGCCTTATCTTGATGAGCTGTGTGGGTTATGCTGCCACCTGCAGGAGTAGTCTAGGCAGTACGTTAGTACGAAGTTTTTACATATACATGCCCATGGGGCTGTCCCTCCAGACATAGCCCTCAGACACAACCCAGCACATCAGTTTTGTTCCTCAGACACAACCCAGCACATCAGTTTGTTTCTGCCTAGAGAAGAAGTAGAACCTAGGTTTCCTGCTTGGACTCCGGTATAATTTTTGTATTCTTTTCAGAATATTTATTCTAATTTAATCCCTAGCTAGTGTTCATGGAAGAATTGTCATGTGATCTACAAGCGACGATGCAGGCTGGGGCTTTCTAGATCCTTATGGTCCCCCCAGCCTGGCCTACGAGCGTGAGCAGGTTATAGTCCCGCACTAGTTCTAGCCACGACTGTGCCCCTTTTCAGGATGGGGACGAGCCTGCAAATGCCTCGCCGGCACATGGCGACCTGATAAACCCTGAGTCGCAGCACCCCCACAGTCTGCCCAGAACGGGGCCCACCCGGTCAATGGTATGGTGAGTAAATGTACCCCCCTTGCCTCTGCTGGCCTTGGGGGGATGTAGGCCCTCTCCTAGGGATAGTGGGATTTGTACCTCCTTAAAGATCCCCCCTGCCTGGTCTGTGTGTCTTAACCCCCCCCTTTCCCTGTTCCTGCGGGGGGCTATGTGTATGGGATGCTGGCACCCTGGGGGTGGCATGGTACCTTGAGCTCGCTGGTTCCTGTTGTGGATCGTGAGGACTTTATAGTGCTGGTCCCTGGCTGCATGGCTCACCGTGGGCGCCGCCATCTTAAGTATGGGCAATGTATTTTTTTCCCCATAGACTGGTATGGGCCAGTCATTTTCCCTGAGCTTCCTTTTGCAACTGTATGGGCAACCGTGTTTGTGTAGCCTTTGTGCTGCACTGAGCAGTGTGACCTTTCATTCAGGCGAGATCACTTCCTGTGCTCTGTTTCGCTGCTGGCCGAGGTAATTTCCTGTCTTTCTGCATGCTGCTGGAATGATCAGGAAGACTTTTTCTCTGAGGTGGTACAGTACTGGGGTCCCTGCAGACATATCCCTGCACGCTTTGTGGTTTAGTTTAAAGGGGATCTCTGCAGACCACCGCAATAGGTGGTGGGAACTGCGATTGGCGCCTAAAGCGACAATACTCCTTTTTTTTTTTTTTTTTTTGCAACTTGCAATATGGAGTCCCAAGCTGTGAGTACACCCTCAGACCCACTCTGTGCGACTCCTGGACAGTCTGGATCGCAGTCGGTGGCTGCAGTTTCAGCAGCTCTGGAAAGCCTTGCGACAAAAGTTGATTTAGTCATGAAAAAAGTTGATAGCCGAAAACGGCCGCTGCCTTCTCAGTCTATGGAGGTGTCCTCTGAATCAGAGGATGATGTTGCCCCGGATGCTTCTCTTCCTGAGGGGTCGCTTTCCTCGCAGTCAGATGGTGAAGAGGACCTGTCCTCTTCAGCCTCTGCATAGGAACGCGCTTTAGTGGAATCCCTGATTATTTCAGTACAGGACACTTTAAAATTGGCTGATGAGCCCACGCCAACAGACGCGAGTGGCTTTTGGCTCTCAGATGTCTCAGAAAGCTAGCAAGGTTTTCCCTTGTCCTGACACTTTTCACGATATTGTGAATGACCAATGGTGGCGCATTAAGCATGTGTTGTGCCAAAACTCTTTAAAACGCTGGTATCCTTTTGTTGAAAAGGTCTCCAACCTTGTGACTGTGCCGCCTAAAGTGGATCATCCTGTTTCCAGATTAAACAAATCTACTCTTCCCTGGTTTTTACGGATCAGGTGGACAAACGGGTGGAATCCCTTTTCCGCCATCTTCACATGTTGGCGGGTTCCATTTTGAAACCAATGTTTAGGTCTGTTTTAGTCGCACAGACAGTGACAGAATGGTTTGCAGGAGTCTTTGGACGCAGAGACTGTTCCTCCAGAACAGCTGAAACTGTTAGACCAGGTGATCCAGGCCCTGGTGTTCCTGTGTGATGCGGCTCCACTGGTGGCCAGGGTTTCGGCCATGGGCATTGCCTTGAGACCTATGCTTTGGCTGAAGAGCTGGTCATCTGATCAAGCTTCTAAGAAAGCCCTAGCTGACCTCCCCTTTGTGGGAGAGCATTTGGCGACTCATTGGATGAGTTGATCAAGGGCTTGACTGGCGGGAAGAGTTCTCTTCTTCCTCAGTCCTCCAAGAGTAAGACTCCCCATACTAAGCTGGGTCCCTCTTTTTTTTTTTTTTTTTTCTGCTCACAAGCTATTTTTTTTTGTGCCTCCGGGGCATAAGAAAAAGGTGAGCCATTCAGAGCTTCTGGAGGGGCTAAAAAGCACTGGTACAAGCCCAAGGCCAGTCAGTACGGTGCGTGCTGCTAAGTCCTCTTCAGCATGAAGGGGCGATCTCACCCGGTACAGGTGTGGGGGGACGTCTATGCTTCTTCCAGGAACCCTTGACTTCTTTCATTCAGGACGATTGGGTTCGCAAACTGATTCGTTCTGGGTATAAGATCGAATTCTGGTCCCCACCATGGGACAGGTTTTGTCAGTCAAATCTTCGCCTGTCTCCAGAGCGTTTGAAGGATCTGTGGGAGGCTATGCAAGATCTCCTGTCTCAATGGTTGATTGTGCCAGTTCCTCAGCAGGAACGCTCTCAAGGTTTCTATTCAAACCTGTTCACGGTGCCCTGAAATGAGGGCAAGGTGCAACCAACTCTGGATCTCAATGCTCTGAACTGCTTTGTGCGGGTGTAGAAGTTTCAAATGAAGTCCATCCGGTCAGTGATGGCATCATTGAATCAGGGGGATTTTCTGTCTTCCATCCATCTCAAGGATGCATATCTCCACATCTCCATTTTTGAGGGACACCAGCGATTCCTCCGCTTTATGTTGGCCGAGGAGCGCTTTCAATTTGTGGTGTTACCCTTTGGTCTTGCCTCGGCTCCCAGAGTCTACCAAGGTCCTGGCCCCTGTGCTGGCCTTATTTCGGCGAGGTATCTCCATTGTGGGATATCTGGACGATCTTTTGTTGCGAGTAGTCTCCCACTCAGATCTGTTGGGCAACATCTCTATCGCGATCCAGACCCTTCAAGAATTCAGGTGGGCGATCAATGTCAAAAAATCTGCTCGGACTCCTTCAGTATGGGTCACTTATCTTGGGCTGACTCTTGACTCTGCTCCGGCGAGGGTCTTTCTCCCCTGGACAAACTTCAGAAGTTTCAAAAAGCAGTCAGGTGACTGATGGCGACCGATCAGTCATCCTTGCGGGCTTGCATGAGGGCCCTGGGTCTGATAGTTTCAACCTTTGAAGCAGTCCCATTTGCTCAGTCTCACCCGAGACCTTTACAAAAGGAGATTCTGGCATCATTAGACCAGAGGATTTGCTTGAGCCATCTTAGAAAGTCTGCACTTTCTTGGTGGCTCCTGTCACCTGCCCTGTGCCAGGGCAAGTCCTTCCTACTGGTGTTTTGGACGGTGGTCACCACGGACACCACGGACGCCAACCTATCGGGCTGGGGTGGAGTGCTGGGGAAGCTCTGTGCCCAGGGGACTTGGGGGATGGAAGAGTCTTCTTTGCTGATCAGTATTCTGGATCTGAGAGCGATCAAGCTCTGCCTGCTTCCCTGAACGGGTCGGGTACTATCAAGGGCCTCCAGTTTGGATAGAGTCGGACAATGCCACGGCCGTGGCTTACATCATTTATCAAGGGGGCACCAAGAGTTTCCTGGCGGCCAAGGAGGTGGCCGATATTCTGTTTTGGGCAGAACAACATGTCCCGGCTCTTTCCGCTGTCCACATTCCGGTGTTGGATAATTGCCAAGTGGATTACCTAAGTCGTGAGGTGTTGGATCAAGGGGAATGGTCCCTTCATCCGGTGGTGTTTTCATCTACTTTGTGCCCGGTGGGGGACTCAGGAGGTGGATCTGTTTGCGTCTTGCCTCAACAGGAAAAATTAGCGGTTTGTGGCCAGGTCTCGGGGTCCTTTGGCAGACGCCACAGACGCTCTGGTGACTCAGTGGAGCCAGTATCGCCTGATTTATGCCTTCCCTCCGCTCATGCTCCTGCCGAGATTTCTTCGTCAGGTTAGTGTGGAAGGTATTCTGGTCGTTCTGGTGACACCAGACTGGCCTTGGCGGTCTTGGTACGCAGACCTGGCAAAAATAGTCTTAGACCCTCGGAGACTTCCTCTGCGGGAAGATCTACTTTCTCAAGGACTGATCTTCCATCCTGCTTTACGGTCGCTGGCTTTTCTGGCTTGGCTTTTGAAAGCAAGGTAGTGAGGGATGGAGATCTGTTTGACTCAGTGATTCCTACCCTTTTGAAGGCCAGGAAGTCGACTTCCAGGAAGATTTATCGCACGTGGAAATCGTATGTTTCATGGTGTGAATCGCTGCAGCTGCACCCTCACTTGTTTTCTATAGCTAGGGTTTTGGCCTTTTTGCAAAAAGGGGTTGAGCAGCGCTTGGCATTGGGTACTATCAAGGGCCAGGTGTCAGTCTTGGCTGTTTACTTCCAATGTCCATTGGCCACTAATAGCTTGACTTGCACTTTCATCCAGGGGGTGTTTCACCTGGCTCCTCCAAGGAGATCCCCTTTATCGCCATGGGATCTCGATCTGGTTTTCGGCTTTCAGAAGGTTGCCTTCCTTGTGACTATTACTTCTGCTCGCAGAGTTTGAGTTGGTGGCGCTATCCTGTCCACCTTATTTGGTGGTCCACAGGGATTAAGTGGTCCCCCGGTCAATACAGTCTTTTCTCTCTAAGGTGGTGTCGGATTTTCATCTTAATGAAGACATTGTGTTGCCTTCCTTATTTCCTAAGTCTAAACATCCCAAGGAAATTGCCTTGCACTCTCTGGATGTGGCTCGGTTGATAAGGGTTTATCTGATGGTTACTGAGTCCTTTAGTAAAATCCGACTCTGTCCTTATGGACGGTCCTTGCAAAGGTTTGGCTGCGTCTGCTGCGACCATTTTGAGATGGATTAGGCAGACGTTTTTTCTGGCTTATTCACTCTCCGGTTCCTCCTTTCCCTTTGAAGGCTCAATCTACTAGAGCGCTGAGTGCCTCTTTGGCTTTTCGCCATCAGGCTTTAGTCGTACAGGTTTGTAAGGCAGCGACTTTGTCGTCTGTACACATCTTTACCAAATTTTACAAAGTGCATTTGTTGGGCTTCTTCAGATGCCTCTTTTAGCCGCAAGGTTTTGCAGGCTGCAGTTTCATAAGAGAATGTTTTCTTCTTCTCTTAGGGTTCTTTTTACCTGGGTGAGCTCATGTTGTTTTGGTTGAGCTTCATGTTAGTTGACTAGGTTTAGCCTTTGGAGTTTACGTTACTTTCTGGTTGCGTTTTTCCCACCCCTAATGCCTACACTTCTTTGTGACGTCATTAAGATAAGGCTGCGTCTGTCAATGGACGATAGAGAAAATACGATTTTTGTAAGATCTTACCGTAAAATATTTTTCTCTGTCTATTGACAGATGCAGCAACCGCCCCTCTGATGGGGATGTGTTTTTTTTTTTTTTTTGTCTTCACTGCTTGCAACTAAACTGATGTGCTGGGCTGTGTCTGTGAGGGTTATGTCTGGAAGGACAGCCCCGTGGGCGTGTATATGTAAAAACCTTGTACTAACGTACTGCCTACACTATTCCTGCAGGTGGCAGCATAACCCACACAGCTCATGAAGATGAGGCTGTGTTTGTCAGTGGACATCATAGAAAAACAATTTACGATAAGATTTTAGAAAAATCTTATTTTCTCTGTCGCTCATTGACAGAAGCAGTCCTCTTGATTAATATCAATTGGGTTATACTGCCCTCTACAGGAATAGGACACTAGGCAGAAAAAAATGTTCTGGCCACACCCTGGGGGCAGTCCCAGGGGGTACATCTTCTCTCTCCCTGCTACAGGATGTTAGTTTTTTTCTGTCTAGTTAGGAGTAAGGACCTAAGTTCCTTGCTGGGATCTTTGGTCCTGGCAAGATTTTTTAGATAAATCTTTTTTAGTTAGCTTTTTTTCTCCAGTCGTTCCTGTGAGATCTTCAAGCAATTATGCCGGATCTGGGCGACGGGCTGGATGTTGAGCTCCAGTGGTCACCCCAGCCGTCCTACAAGCGCGTGCAGGCTCCAGCTCCGCGCTAGGTCAGCCGCGACACATTCAAGCAATTATGCTGGAGCTGGGCGATGGGCTGGATGTGAGGTCCAGTGATCACCCCAGCCGGCCTACAAGCGCGTGCAGATTCCAGCTCCGTGCTGGGTCGGCCGCGACACATTCAAGCAATTATGCTGGAGCTGGGCAACGGGCTGGATGTTGAGATCCAGTGGTCACCCCAGCCGGCTTGCGAACGCGTGCAGGCCCTAGCTCCGCGCTGGGTCGGCCGCGACATAGTCCCACTGGTCGGGGACTGGCCCTGCGAGTTAAACGTCTCGCCAGGACGCCTACGACCAATCTGAATTGGAGTCGCGGCGTCTGTGTTGGCCGACAGCCCCTCACCGTGGTGGAGAGGGGTTCTGTCAGGAGTTGGTGCCCGCCTGTTCCGGTATGGTGAGTAGAAGGTCCCCCCCTCTCCCTCTGTCGAGTGGACGCGGGCCCCCTCCGTGGGATAATCGGACCCTCATAATCCCGGGTTCCCCTCTATCCTGTAACATACTCCTCCTATCTTCCCCACCTATTAGGGGTTGGCAAGTAAGGCTTGTCCTGTAAAGATATACAATTGGTCACTGAGCTCCAGGCTTGGTTAGAGACTTACTATCCCAATCCATGACTAAGGGGTAAAGGATGGAGTATGATGCCGCGGGCATTACTAGTGAACGGTCATTCAGATTGTCAAACACTTACCGCTTAAATCGCTAAGGTTGGTCAGGGATGGAGGATGGCCAGTAAAACAATCAGGCAGATTGTCAGACACCTACCGTGTGATCGGTCGGTTGCAGCGTACGGAACACCATCCTTTCAAAGCCATAAAACTGGGGTTGTCAGGGATGGAGATGGCGCCGCAGGCATTCCCACTAAGAACATTGTCAGACACCTACCGTTGATCGGTCGGTTGCAGCCCGGAACACCATCCTTTTGAGTCGATCGGTCGGCTGTAGCATGGAAGCGGTCAGGTATGGGGCAGCGGGCATCGCACTGACACCGGCAGAGGCTGCAAACACGCGGAGCGCCATTTTTTCGTGGGCCACGCAGGGCCGCCATTTTGGCGTAGCCTAGATGTCCCCGCTATGGCGGCGGCCATCTTGGATACACCCAGCCTCGTGGAGCAGCGGTGGGAATGCCGGAAGGGGCGAAGCCGCTTCCTTTACCCGGGTAGATCAATCCACAAGACTTCCTGTCCTGAAAAGACAGCGCTGAGAGTAGTCCGGTAGGAACTTCTGTGCATCAGGTGGTAAGCCTTGGGGGTATCTCTTCTCTCGCTGTGGGGGGCTCCAAGTCAAGTGGTCACTGAGGGGCGCCATTGCGCTGAGGGATTACTTTAACCGGTTGCCGACCGCCGCACGACTATATACTGCGGCGGTCAGCCCCGGCCAGGCAGAGTGACGTATCGGTACGTCACTCGCCTGTCTCGCCTGTCACTGACTTACGAGCCTATTGCGGGCGCCGCGGCTCGTTCACAGACAAGTCAGTGCGTGTGACCGGCGGACTCGATGTCCGCCAGTCACACTGCGATCGCTCCTGTGAAGGGAGAAAGACAGAGCGGCTTGTGTAAACAAGCTGCCTGTCAGTTCTCTCTGTGTAAAAGTGAAGATCTGTCCGTTCTACTATGTAGAACGGTTGATCTTTGCTTTTACACCAATAGGAATGTCCCTGCACAGTTAGAATCACGCCCCTAGGACACACTTAACCCCTCCCTGTCCAATAAAGTTAACCCCTTCCCTGCCAGTGTCATTTTTGCAGTAACAGTGCATATGTATAGCACTGATTACTGCAGTAATGTCACTGGTACCCCCAAAAGTGTCAAAAATGTCAGTCAAGGGTCCGATCTGTCCGCCGCAATGTCGCAGTACCGAAAAAAAAATCGCAGATCGCCGCCATTACGTGTTAAAAAAAAAAACACCAAAAATGACAAAAATCTTTCCCTTTGTTAGTAAACGCGATAACTTTTGCGCAAACCAATCAAAATACGCTTTTTGCGATTTTTTTTTTTTTTTACCAAACATAGGTAGCATAAAACAAATTGGCCGAAAAATGTTAAATTTTGATTTTTACATTTTTTTGGGGAATTTCATATAAAAAAATGTGAAAAATATTGTTATTTTTGCAAAATTTACGCTTTTTTTGTTTATAGCGCGTGATCAAAAAATCGCACAGGTGATCAAATACCACCAAAAGAAAGCTCTGTTTGTGGGAAAAAAAGGACGTCAAATTCGTTTAGTTACAGCGTCGCACGACCGCGCAATTGTCCGTTACAGTCGCGCAGTAAAAAATCGCAAAAAAACCTCAGGTCCTTTAGCAGCCAAATCCTCCGGGGCTTAAGTGGTTAAAGAGAGTTTTTTTCTTTAATTTAAAATTTTGTCATTTGTTTGCTGACAGGTGCCTGGCTTTGCCATGGACCCTGTGACACATGTATCCCCACCTGATCCCCTCGAGGTGACCACGGGACCCTCCAACTCTCCACTCACTATAGATGCATTATCAGCGGTCCTGGAGTCTTTTGTATCCCGGGTGGAGGTGGCCTATCAGGGACGGGGGGGGCGAAGAAACGACCCCCACCTACCCCTATTTCATCTGACATATCAGATACAGATTCTGAGCCTGTCGCTGTGGCTGCAGGTCCCTCTTCGGGGGCTTGTGTCTCGGGTATCGTCTCCTCAGATAGTGAGGAGGACGTTTGCCTCCGCCATAGCACTAGAAAAAGCATTGGTGGATGCACTAATTGTCTGTCCAGGAAACCTTAAGACTTGAGGTTACACCGGCAGAGGTAGCTGATAATGAAATTCCTTTTGGTACTCTCAAACCTACCAAGATGGCGAAGGTGTTTCCCCTGCCCAAATGTTTTGGTAATATAATTAAAGAGGAATGGGGTCGTCCAAAACGAACCCCTGGTATTTCCAAACGGATTGCTAGGCGCTTTCCATTTGAGGAATCCCTCCTTAAAAAATGGACGGTACCACCATTGGTGGATTCACCGATTTCCAGACTAAATAAAGCTACTGTTATTCCGTTGAAGGACGCACCCTCCTTTAGGGATCCGGTGGATCGTAAAGTGGAAGCGCTATCCCGCTCCATTTTTTCCTGAGAGGGTCAGCCTTTAGGCCAGGATTGCCATTGGTCTGGTCTCACAAACATTGACAGAATGGACCAAGTTGTTATGCCGTGACCTAGAGGGGAGAAGTATCCCCCGGCAGTATCAGACTTGCTGGAACAGATGATACAAGGGCTACAGTTTGTCTGTGACGCCACTCTGGACGCCACTCCATTGTTGGGGCGTGTATCGATTTCAGCAGTGGTCCTCAGGCGTGTGTTGTGGTTAAAGTGCTGGTCGGCGGATCAAGGTTCCAAAAAAGCTTTGGCTAATCTCCCCTTTCAAGGGAATCGCCTGTTTGGGGCCGTCTTGGATGAGATTATCAAGGATCTCACCGGGGGCAAGAGCACTTTTTTGCCACAAAATACTAAGGGTAAAGAACCTCGTCAGAGACGGGGGCCTTCCTTTTCCGCTCATAAAGTTTTTTCGTCCCGCTGGGGCGGGTGATAAGTCAAAGCCCTCCAAAGCCCCTCCAGGAGGTTTCAAGGGGCGCTGGTCGGGTAAACAAAAGTCCGGCTCTTCCAGAGCTGAGGATAAGACCACTAAAGCCTGAAGGTGCGCCCCCACCCATATCTGGGGTGGGGGGACGTCTTCACCGGTTTCCGGATCCATGGCTTTCCAGAATCCCGGACAAATGGGTTTGCAAAGTTATACGATCGGGATACAAGATCGAGTTTCGATCACTTCCACCGGTGCGATTCTTCCCTTCCAATATTCGACTATCCCCGGATCGCTTAAAAGCTTTGCGGGGGGCAGTAACGGATTTGATGCAACAAGGAGTGATGGTCCACATTCCTTGGACAGAACGTTTTCAGGGGGTCTATTCGAACCTATTCACAATACCCAGGAAAGAGGGCAAGGTGCTTCCAATTCTGGACTTAAGAGCACTCAATCATTTTGTCAGGGTACAAAAATTCAAGATGGAGTCCATTCGCACAGTAGCGGCCTCCCTGCATCAGGGGGATTTTCTGGCGTCCATAGACATCAAGGATGCCTATCTTCACATTCCCATTTACGCAGGACATCAGCGTTTCCTGCGTTTTTCCGTAGGAGAGAACCATTATCAGTTTGCGGCGTTACCCTTTGGTCTCGCCTCGGCTCCCCGGGTCTTCACAAAGGTGTTGGCCCCAGTTTTGGCGCTGTTGCGACAGCGAGGCATATCGATTCTAGGTTACCTAGACGATCTTCTGCTCCGTGCGGAATCTCCGCAGACTCTGTTGCTAAACTTGGAGATCACTATGATCTCTTTGCAAGAGTTCGGGTGGCTGGTGAACCTGCAGAAGTCATCTCTGGTTCCCACCAGGAGGCTGGAATATCTGGGTCTAATTTTGGACACATCCCTGGCAAAGGTGTTTCTCCCTGCGGAGAAACTCCAGAAGATTCAGTCAACGATTCAGTTGTTACTGTCCGTCAACTGGCCTTCCCTTCGGACTTGCATGAGGGTCCTGGGTCTGATGGTGGCTTCCTTCGTGGCAGTACCATTTGCCCAGTCCCATACCCGAATCCTTCAAAAGGAGATTCTTCTCAAATGGAACCGGAATCCCGATTCCCTGGACAATCTGATCCGACTGAGCGAGCGGACCAGGGAGTCTCTGGTCTGGTGGCTTCGGTCTCCGATGCTCAGCCAGGGGAACTCATTTCTTCCGATATACTGGACGATTGTCACCAAGGATGCCAGTCTATCCGGATGGGCAGGAATTCTCGGCAGAATATCTGCTCAGGGGCTTTGGTCCCTGGAAGAATCCAGGTTACCGATAAATGTATTGGAACTGAGAGCTATCAGACTTTGTCTGATTCATTGGACCGAGCAGCCCGGTTCGGATCCAGTCAGGCAATGCCACGGCCGTGGCTTACGTCAATCACCAAGGGGGCACCAAAAGTGTTCTAGCGCCCATAGAAGTGGCCAGCATTCTTCGTTGGGCGGAACGATTTGTTCCAGCTCTCTCCGGGTGGAGAATTGGCAGGCAGATTATCTCAGCCGTCAGATTCTGGATCAAGGGGAATGGTCTCTTCATCCAGAGTTATTCCACCAACTGTGCCTTCGTTGGGGCACCCCAGATGTGGATCTGTTGGCATCTCGGCTCAACAGGAAGGTGCGGAGGTTTGTAGCTCGCTCCCGCGATCCTCTAGCAGACGCCGCAGACGCGCTGGTCACCCCGTGGGGGCAGTATCAGCTACTGTATGCCTTCCCTCCTCAAGTTGCTGCCGAAACTTCTTCGCAGGATAGAGGTGGAGGGAATTCCAGTCATCCTGGTAGCTTCGGGCCTGGTACACCGACCTGGTCAGGCTGGTCGCAGACGTTCCTTGGCGACTTCCTCTCAGGGAGGATCTGCTGTCTCAGGGACCGATCTTCCATCCTGCTTTACGATCGCTGGCTTTAACGGCCTGGTTATTGAGACCCAGGTGCTGAAGGACAAAGGATTGTCAGCTTCAGTTATTCCTACTCTAATTAAAGCAAGGAAAACGACTTCCAGAAAAGTCTATCATCGCACAGGGAAGTCTTATATCGCGTGGTGTGAATCCCTTGGGTTCCCTCCACGTTCTTACTCGGTGGCCCGAATATTGGCTTTTCTGCAAAAGGGGGTTGAGCAGAAACTGTCCTTGAGCACTATCAAGGGTCAGGTTTCAGCGTTAGCAATCTTCTTTCAGAGGCCTCTGGCTACTCATTCCTTGGTGCGGAGTTTCATCCAGGGGGTGCGGCACCTGGCTCCGCCGGTGCGCGCACCCTTGCCGCCCTGGGATCTTAATTTGGTGCTGTCGGTTCTTCAGAAACCTCCCTATGAAAATATCAGGGAGATTCCCTTGCTTACTTTATCCCAGAAGGTGGCCTTCTTGGTGGCTGTCACTTCTGCACGCAGGGTGTCAGAACTGGCCGCATTATCTTGTCGTTCCCCATATCTGGTGGTTCATAGGGATAAGGTGGTTCTTCGTCCGAATCTATCCTTCCTTTCTAAGGTGGTTTCAGAGTTTCATTTGAATGAGGACATTGTATTTCCTTCCCTGTGTCCTAAGCCCACTCATCCTCTGGAATTCGCATTGTATTCCTTGGATGTGGTTCGGGCGATCAGGGTATACTTGAATACTACGGACTCATTTCGTAAGACTGATTCACTTTTTGTGATCACGGATGGCCCTAAAAAGGGGTTGCCTGCATCTGCCGCGCCTATCTCCAGATGGATCAGACAGACGGTGGTACAGACTTATTCTATTAAGGGTCGGGAGCCTCCGTTCCCTGTTAAGGCGCACTCCACTCGGGCGCTTGGTGCTTCCTGGGCCTTTCGCCATCAGGCGTCAGTGCTTCAGGTTTGCAAGGCGGCTACATGGTCGTCGGTACATACCTTTGCAAAATTCTATAAAGTTGATGTGATGGCATCGGCGGATGCCTCTTTTGGCCGCAAGGTTCTGCAGGCGGCTGTTTGAGGAAGACCAGTGGTCTACCTCGAGGGTTTTTTTCTGTTGGGTTTTCAGTTGAGTCTCATCCGTTTTGTCTGATGAGCCTTTAAAACTTCTGGTTGGCACCGGTTGGGCCTTCTAGATTGGATTTTGATTTCTGTTATCCCACCCCTCATTTGTGGCACTGCTTTGGGACATCCCAATTGATATTAATCAAGAGGACTGCGTCTGTCAATGAGCGACAGAGAAAATTGGATTTTTGTAAGAACTTACCGTAAAATCCTTTTCTCTTAAGCTCATTGACAGACGCAGTACCCGCCCCTCTATTTTGAGTTGGGTTGGGTTAAATTCTCTGACACTGCTTTGTGACATAACTAACATCCTGTAGCAGGGAGAGAGAAGATGTACCCCCTGGGACTGCCCCCAGGGTGTGGCCAGAACGTTTTTTTTCTGCCTAGTGTCCTACTCCTGTAGAGGGCAGTATAACCCAATTGATATTAATCAAGAGGACTGCGTCTGTCAATGAGCTTAAGAGAAAAGGATTTTACGGTAAGTTCTTACAAAAATCCAATTTTTTCCACCCCTCATGCTTTGGGACGTCCCAATGGTCAAGAAGAATTTGGAGCTGCGTTTGTCAATGAACAATAGAGAACTGGATTTTTGACTTGCAGTAAAATACTTTTCTCTGAAGTTCACTGACAGACACAGCACCCGCCCCTCTGAGTGGAATGTTTTTTTTTTTTTCTTCTAAACACTGCTTGCAACAAAACTGAAGGCTATAGCAGAGTGTGTGGGTTTTTGCCTGCAGGGACTGCCCCAAAGGCATGGTAAAGCTTTTTCCTGCCTAGTGTCCTACTCCTGTAGGGGGCAGCATAACCCAATGGTCAAGAAGAATATGGAGCTGCGTCTGTCAATTAACTTAAGAGAAAAGGATTTTACGGTAAGTCAAAAATCCTGTTTTTGTGATTTTGAGAGCCTATTTGGAGGATGATGTGCATTATTGGAGGATAAGAGTTACCAATTAGATGATTAGGGGGTCCCTCATTATAAAAACACAAGCTTTGAAACCAAGTTCCCACTTTATGTGGATTTGTGCTGAGGTCTGGTTCCAACTTTGCATGTCATTGTGGGACTTGAATTTTTGTATTTTTTTCCTGAAGAACCAGGCCTTGACCAGTGAAACATGTTGAATACAGTGCCTTGAAAAAAGTTTTCACACCCCTTGAAATTTTCTGCATTTTTTCATGGTAAACCAAAAACTTGTATTTTATAGGAATTTCATGTGCTAGACAAACACAAAGTATCACATAATTGTGAAGTTAAAGGAAAATGATAGATGGTGATAGATGGTGTGGCGTGCATCTGTATTCAGCCCCCTAACTAAAATCTAGTGGTTCCAATAGCCTTCAGAAGTCACCTAATTTGTAAATAGTCCACCCGTGTGTGATTAAATCACGTATAAATACAGCTGTTCTGTTAAGTCAACAGAGGTTTGATAGAGAACCTTATTGAACAAACCGGACAGGTTTGTTCAATAAGGTTCAGAGATTAAAGTTTAAAGCAGGGTTAAGTTATAAAAAAAAAACATCCCAAGCTTTGACCATCTCACGGGAGCATTGTTCAATCTAGGGCTGAAACAACTAATCCATAAAATCGATAATCAATAATTACAATCGTTGTCAACGATTGTCATTATCGATTAGTTGATCCTTCGATTAGTTGTGCTGCATCTTTCCCTGCCTGTCTCCTCTGTGAAGCCGTCGGGTGCATTCACTGTCTCACTCACAGCTCGGCACTTCCGTGACCTCTCCCTCCCTCCTCCTTTCTCTCTGCCTTTCCTCCCCGCCTTCTTGTGACGTCAGTGAGGGAGTCAACACAACACTGCTGGGTCCTGAAACTCCCGCTCCCCTCCCCCTGTGATCGGCAGTGTTCTCTTGCAGCGAGGAAAGATTAAAAGGTAAGAAGTTTTTTTGCCTGCCCCTCCTCCTCTCTCCCTGAATCCCGAGCTCTGCTCTCCTGATCTCACCATGCTCTGTGTGCACTGTAACCTTCAGTGGCTGCAGAGTTTGAATGTTGTAGTGTTTCTGCTGAAAACGGGGTGAGTGGAGAGGGGGGTGTGAAGGTAAATAAAGTTCAGAATTCCAGCTGATGCACATCTCCAACAGACTATAAGCCATCCCTGAGGTCCCATTCACACTAAGCAGAGCAGGAATGCATGCCACTGATCATCATATATATATATATATATATATATATATATATATATATACCTTTTTTTTTTTTTTTAAGCTTGTTTTTCACACACAGGGCAGCCCATTCACTTGAATGGGCTGCCCTACCTTTTGACAAACACACCATAGAAGGTCTAGAACATTTTCAGGTATGCGGCTTTGCAAGTTTGCCACATGACAAAACGTGGGTCTGCCAACTTTTTTTAGAGTGCCATTGAAAATGAATGGCACCACAATCACTATACGATTTTGCAGTACATTTTTAAAATGCGTGAGAAAACATGCATTTCCCATGCACTTTGTCACATGTTCAGGAAATTCAGTGTGTTAATGCAGCCCAAGGACTCTCTTACATGGGTGGCTAAGCCATGGATTTACCGCCACCCCTGGCTGTGCATCCAAATCCTAACAATGCAGTCACATAGGGCTGTACACATGCTGTGGCTGAAATGTTTTACTACACAGCTGCAGCATTTTTAACGCATGCTGCAGAGTTGGACATGTAGCACCACCTATCACGCTGGGTTCACACTGTTGTGTGGAGCTGCTCACAACAGGGGATCTAGTGCGTCCCTGTTCTCCATTTCAGGAATGAATCGGGCCCAAATTCTTGGCTCAATTCAGACCTGAAACAGACCAGAAAACGCACAGGACTTTCCTGCAAACCGCTCTGCAGCCGCCCCAGAGCTTTGTGAACTGGCTCCATTAAGAGCCAGTCACACTCTCCTGACATACGAATTGGATCCAGAAAAAACCCACGTCCAATTCGCATCAGTGTGAACCCAGCCTTACCCCCCCCGCCCCCTTTTCAGTTAAAAGGGGCTGATCTGCAACTGCAAGCCAAACACCTGACTCAGTTGCAGCATGGTCTCGCAATGTAAAATTACCATTCAGCGATTTTAAAAAAGTATAACAAAATACAAGTGGCAGGAAGTAGAGTTAGCAAGGGTATGATTTCTGTCATGGCTGCAACATGATGGGGCACTGTAAACAGTGCCCCATCACTGGTGTTGCCGGGGGGCAATAAATGAACGAAAAAGGCATATTGAGTTTTTTTTATGATCTTATCCGATTAATCGAAAAAATAATCGGCAACTAATCGATTATGAAAATAATCATTAGTTGCAGCCCTAGTTCAATCCATCTTCCGAAAATGGGAGTAAATAGTTATGCACTCCACAAATCTGGCCCTTTATGGATGATTGGCAAGAAGAAAGCCATTGTTGAAAGAAAGCCATAAGTTCTGTTGCAGTTTGTGAGAAGCCATGTGGGAGACTCTGCAAGCATGTATAAAAGAATGTACTCTGCTCAGATGAGGTCAAATTTTAATTTTTGGTCTAAAAGCAAAACTATGTGGTGGAAAACGAACACTGCACATCACCCTGAACACATTATCCCCGCCCTGAAACATTGTGGTGGCAGTATCATGTGGGGATGCTTTCTCTTACGTCCTCTGACAGTCGCCGGCCACTCATACAGTCTTCACCAATGGGTATTGACCTCTTATCCGTAGGAGCAAGCTAGGCATAAGACTTGTTAGAAACAAAGCAATTTACATAGACTCACTTGTATGGGGCTGTCCCTCTGGTCCAATACCCACCCGCTATCAGCATTCCCAACTCAGTTTGTCTTCTGCCTAGTTAGGAGTAAGATAGGCTATCCCTGTGCTGGGGCTACGGTCTCAGCCTTTTCTTCTATTTTATTACTTTTATTTTATGCTAAAGTGTTTTCTTTGCACTACTAGCTTTTTATTTGTTCCTGCGCTTAGTTAGTCGGTTCTTCGGAAGATTACAGCGTTTGCGGAGCTGGGAATCGGACTGGTTGTCCTGGTGTCCCAGGACAGAGAACCTTATGGAATCCCAGCCCGCCATTGAGCGTTTAGCAGGCTATGCGTACGCCCTGGCCTCGCAAACGACCTGTCCCTGTCCTCGGGAACAAAAGCCCGCGAGGTGGCCACCTCGCTAGGATGCCTCAACCGCAGTTCCGTGGCTAGAGTCCTGTTTGGCTGACGGCACCTCCGCCACCTGGGGTGGGAGGCTTCCTGTCGCAGAGAGGCGACCACGCCATCATGGAACGATGAGTACATTCTGTGTGGGGCCTCTGTCTGGGGATGACAGTCTGCTGTATCTGTGCTCTCCCCTCATGTCTGTGTGTCTGGGGCTCGCATTCCTCCTGATCCCTGCGGGGGCACTACCGCTTCCAGGACGCTTTGTGGGGGTCCCTAACCCTGTGGCACTATTACTGTGTTTTTGTAATGGGGTACAGGCATGTGTGGGCGGCCCGCAGCGGTGAAAAACCGTGGGGCCGCCATTTTGGGTATGGGCAGCTGCTCTGGCTTCACTATGGGCGCTTCAGCAGCCATTTTCTATTGTAGTGTATTGCGCCCTTCGCGCGCCATCTTGTGTGTGGTGATTTGATTTATACATGTGTTCAGCGGCCATTTTCCCGGAGCCACCCATTGATTTCTTTGGGCAGCCATTTTTTCTTTAGCCTGAGTCCTGTTTAGCCTCTAGCGGTGCGACATCACTTCCTTTCCTACATGCAGAGAGATCATCAGCAAGCGTGGTAACACTTCTGGGGGTCCTTTATTGCTGTTTCTTGGGGAATATCTCTTGGCTATCAGTTTTATTTCTACCTGTGGGGTATCTCAGTATAGTCCCTATTGCGGTACATTGTGGTGGGATCGCCGCTATTGCAATTTAAAGGGCCAGCACCATAAAAGCTTTTATGGAGTCTCAGGACAGCAAATTCCCCCCAGCTTTGGTGGATGATTCAGGTACATCTGAATCATCTGCGATTACTGCTGCACTTACGACTTTAGCGTCCAAGGTGGATCTATTGATGTCTGAACTGCATTCTAAAAAGGCTTAGGCTTTCTCTCTGCTCCGATTCAGAGTCTGATATGGTTGCCTTAGACAGTGTACCCCCTGAAGGGTCTCAGTCCTCTCACTCGGAGGGGGCGGCGGAGGATGAAGATGGGGATGATTCCTCCCCTGGGATGGCCAGAGAACGCGCTGCTATGTCTGCGCTTATTACCGCTGTTAAAGATACACTACATTTAGAGGTTGAGCCTAACCCGCCGGGTAAGTGGTCTTCCTTTGGGACCCGTAGAACCCAGAAAGCGGCACAAGTGTTTCTCTTACGTCCTCCGACAGTCGCCGCCCCTCACAAGTCATCACTATTGGGTATTGACTTCCGCTCCGCAGGAGTAGCCAAGCATAAGACTTAGTCAAAAGAACAAAAGCATTTAGCATAGACACACTCATGGGGGCTGTCCCACTGTCAATACCCCCCCTGCAGTAATCCCTCCCAACTAAGTTTGTCTCTGCCTAGCGTCAGGAGTAGTCAGGCTTCCCTGTGCTGGGGCTTCAGTCGTAGCCTTTCTAATCTTTTCTTTGATTTTTATTTGCAAAATGTCAGTTTTTTCTTTGCTTTACTAGCTGTTTATTTTGTCGGCTTTAGTTTCGTCGGATCTTCGGATGAAGATGGATCATGCGGAGCTGGTAATCGAAATGGCCGCCCTGGCTCTCCAGGGCAGAGGGTCAGATGGATCCCCAGCCCGCCATCGAGCATTCGGCTATGGTTCGCCCTGGCACTATGAATGACCCATCCCTGCTCGCAGCAGGGATGCAGCCTGTGAGGTGGCTACCTCACTGGACACATCTGCGGTTCTGTGATGCAGTGTCCTGTGTTTTTGGCTGACGGCATTCCCTATCATCTGAGGACAGAGGCTTTCCGTTCATAAAGGCACCCCACGCCAATCCGGTACAGGTAAGTACTTTCTGTGTGGGGACCTCTGGGGTGGCAGTCCTGTGTTGCTGTGTGGTCCCCTCATGGTTGTGCGTTTGTGGGGCTCCCTGATGCGATCCCTGCGGGGGTCTTCTTTAATACACTGCTTGCACTGTGTGGTGTGGGGGCCCCGCTCCTGTGTCACTTTTAGTGTTTGGGAGGTGCAGACTGTATGTGAGGCGTCCGCTGCAGCTGAAAACCGCGCGGTCCGCCATTTTGGATGTGGGCAGCATGTCTAACTTCACTGTGGGCTTTTGCTATAGCTTGCTATGTAGTGATTTTGGCGCCATCCGGCGCCATGTTGTGTAAGGCAGAACGATCGTTCCGATCACATGTCGGCGGCCATCCTGCCGAAGCCTTCCATTCATTCCTATGGGCAGCCATTTTCCCTGGGCCTTGCAGCATATAGTTCAGCTTCTGGTGACCTCACTTCCTTTTCCTCTGGAGCAGCGATCGGTGTGGTAACTCTCTGTGGGGCTCTGCAGACTGTCTCTTCCATATCTCTCTGTTCTATCCTTCCTGGTTCAGTTTTGTCCCTTTTTGGGTGGTTTTGTGTACACTGTGTTTATAGCGGTGGGCTGCGCTATCTGCAGCGCTTTTAAAGGGCCAGTACTTTCACTATTATTTTTTGCAATGGATTCTTAGGACAGCAAATCCCCCCCCAGCCTTGGTGGGGGACCCCAGTTCTGCTGAACCCCCCCCCCCCCGTTATACCTAATTTGGCCGCTGTGGTGGCGTATTTGGTGTCAAGAATGGAGGTGCTGATGGCTGAACGTGCTGCTAGGAAAAGGCCCAGATTCTTTCTCCTCTGATTCAGATGGTGATGTGGCTGCTGTGGCTGCCGTGCCCTTTTCATGGTCTCGCTCGTCCCTGGACCCTCTGGGGTCTGAGGGGGAGGCGGAGGTGAAGGGGGTTTATGAATCTTCCCCGGGGTCGCCTGAGGAACGCGCACACATGGATGATTTGATTTTTTATGTGAAAAACACTACATTTGGAGGATGAGCCCACTCCTCCGGCCGTTGTGTCTTCATTTGGTTCACATAGGGCCCGCAAGTCGGCACAGGTTTTTCCCTGCCCCGCTGAGTTTCATCACACAGTGAATGGACTATGGCGCAGTTTAAAACGCCCCTTCACGTTGCCTAGTCGGTTTAAGCTGCTGTACCCCTTTGGGCCTTCTACGGATGCGCGCTGGTGCGTGGCCCCCAGGGTGGATCACCCTGTGGCCGTGTTGAACAAGGCTACTCTGGTTCCCACTGAGGATATCCCGGTGTTCCGGGATCCTACGGACAGGAGGTTGGAGTCTCTTGCCCGCCATGCCTATACGGTGGTGGGTTCCATGCTCAAACCTATTTTCGCTTCTGTCATGGTGGCTCGGGCGGTGGCGGACTGGACTAAGGTGCTTAGACGCACTCTAGTGTCTGATTCTGCCCCACCTGCTACGCTGGAAATGGTGGACCAAATTCATCAAGGGGTCATGTTTTTGTGCGATGCGGCCTTAAATGAGGCCCCTTTGGCTGCACGCCTGTCTAGTGTCGCGGTGCTTAAACGTCGACTGATCTGGCTGAAGAGCTTGTCGGCTGACCAGACGTCACGGAAAAACGGTGGCTACTTTCCTTATGCTGGGTCTCGCCTTTTTGGCGAGGCCTTGGATACTTTGGTGAAAGGAGTCACTGGGGGCAAGAGCAGTCTGCTGCCCCAGAATCGCTGGGTCCCGCCTTTAGACGCACTCGGGTCCTTTCGTGACTTTAAGTCCCAGTTCAAGGGCAAACCATTCAAGGGCCAGGGTGGCCAGAAGAAGCCCTGGGCGGGTGAGCTAAAGTCCGGCCATGCCGCCACGGCGGCTCAGCCTGCCTCTGCCTGAAAAGACGCCCTCACCAGTTTCAGGGGTGGGGGGACGTTTACTTGGTTTCCTCCAACCTTGGCTGCTCCGTATTCGGGACAGGTGGGTTTAGGAGATCATTCGATCAGGATACAAGATCTAATTCCTTTCACGGCTGGCGGACAGATTCGTTCCCTCAAATCTTCATTTGACCCCAGGGCGTTTACAGGACCTGCATCAAGCGGTGCAGGACCTCTTGGTCCAGGGGGTAGTTGTCCAGGTGCCTCATCGGGACAGGTTTCGGGGGTTTTACTCCAATCTGTTCACTGTGCACAGAAAGGAGGGCAAGGTGTGTCCTATCCTGGACTTGAAAGCTCTGCACCGCTTTGTGCGCGTTCGGACGTTCCGCATGGAATCCCTCCGCTCAGTGGTGGCTTCCCTGAATCCAGGGGAATTCCTGGCCTCTATCGACCTGAAGGATGCGTATCTGCACATCCCCATTTTCGAGGGTCATCGGAGGTTCCTTCGGTTCGCCGTTGCGGAGGACCATTATCAGTTTGTAGCGTTACCTTTCGGTCTCGCTTCGGCTCCAAGGGTCTTTCCCAGAGTGCTGGCGCCTGTTCTGGGCCTGTTGAGGGCACAGGGCATTGCGGTCTTGGGATATCTAAACGATCTCCTGTTAAGATCGGCTGGCAGTCGGAGCCTGACAAGCGATCTGTCGACTATGGTACAGACGCTACAGGAGTTCGGTTGGACCATCAACGTTCAGAAGTCGACACTGTCTCCTTCGGTTCGTCTTCCCTATCTGGGAATGGTTCTGGACTCTGCTCAAGCGGTTCACACTCAGTCTCTCCAAAAAGGGATCTTGGCCAGGTGGGACAGGCTTCCTCAGTCCTTGGATCTGAGGGTTTCGTTGAGTCGCCAGACCAGAATGGATCTTCTGTGGTGGCTTCAGTCCCTGGCTGTGTCAGAAGGAAAATCCTTCCGTCTGTTGCTGTGGACGGTGATTACCACGGATGCCGGCCTGTCGGGCTGGGGTGGAGTCCTGGGCAACCTGTCTGCCCAGAGCACTTGGTCGGAGGAGGCATCCTCCCTTCCGATCAACATATTGAAGTTAAGAGCGATCAAGCTCTGTCTTTTCCAGTGGTCGGCTGGAAGGCTAGGAAAGCCTTGTCTGGTAATATTTATTACCGTACCTGGAAAGCTTATTTTGCCTGGTGTGAGTCCAGGGGGTTTTCTCCTCGCTCTTACTCGGTTACGAGAGTGTTGGCTTTCCTTCAGACTGGTGTGGACCAGCACCTGGCGCTGGCCTCGATCAAGGGCCAGGTTTCTGCACTGGCTGTTCATTTTCAACGCCCTGTGGCGTCTCATTCCTTAATTCACACCTTTTATTCAAGGTGTGCGACATTTGGCTCCTCCCCGGAGGGAAGCCTCTACCTGCATGGGACTTGAACTTGGTTCTGTCCTTATTGCAACGTTCTCGGTTTGAAAACATCCGGGAGATATCGTTGCCTCTGCTGTCTAAAAAGGTTGCCTTTCTAGTGGCGATCACTTCGGCTTGTAGAGTGTCAGAGTTGGCAGCGTTGTCTTGCTGCTCTCCTTATTTGGTGGTCACAAGGATAAGGTGGTCTTGCGACCTCATTCGCCTTTTCTCCCTAAGGTGGTCTCTGATTTTCACCTTAATGAGGACATTGTTTTGCTTTCGCTCTGTGCGAAGCCTAAGCATCCTAAGGAGGTTGCATTACATTTCCCTGGATGTTGTCAGGGCGATCAGGGTATACCTGTCGTCCACGCAATCCTTTTGGAAATCTGATTCCCTCTGTGTCCTTCCTGAGGGAAGGTGTGCAAGGCTGCGACTTGGTCGTCGGTGCACACCTTTTCCAAATTCTGTAAGGTGGATGTTCTGGCATCAGCTGATGCCTCCTTTGGCTGCAAAGTTCTCAGTGCGGCAGTGCCATAGGGGACCCTTGTTTTTTGTGGGTCCCAAGCTGTTGGGATGTTTATCCCCTGGGCTATTTGTTTTCCTGGGTTGTTGCTCTTGTTGAGCACTTTTCTGTTGCCCAGAAGGTTCTCTTACTGTGCGTGTAAGGTTCCTTTCTCTGATGTGGGTACTGCGTTGCCTTTTCTATGGTTGCGTCTCCCACCCCTCATGTCTACACTGCTTTGGGACATCCCAATAGTGATGACTTATGAGGGGCGGCGACTGTCGGAGGACGTAAGAGAAAAAGGGATTTTTGTAAAATCTTACCGTAAAATTCCTTTCTCTGAGTCCTCCGACAGTCGCCGCCCCTCTTTTGGGGTTTTTTCTTGTACACCTACTGCTATTCTACCAAACTGAGTTGGGAGGGATTACTGCAGGGGGGTATTGGCTGTCCCCATGGGTGTGTCTATGCTAAATGCTTTTGTTCTTTTGACTAAGTCTTATGCCTAGCTACTCCTGCGGGCGGAAGTCAATACCCAATAGTGATGACTGATGAGAGGCGGCGACTGTCGGAGGACTCAGAGAAAGGAATTTTACGGTAAGATTTTTAAAAAATTCAGTTTTCCTTGTCCCACTGAGTTTCACGAAACGGTGAACGAACTATGGCGCAATTTGAAGCACCTTTTTGTGGTACCAAAATGGTTTAAACTCCGTTATCCCTTTGCGTCTCCTACGGAAACGCATTGGTCCGTGGCCCCTAAGGTGGATCACATGGTGTCCAGATTAAACAAGGCCACTCTTATGCCCACGGAGGATTCTCCGGTGTTCAGGGACCCTACGGATAGGCGGATGGAATCTCTTGCTCGCCACTCCTATATGGTGGCGGGTTCCATGATGAAACCTATTTTCGCCTCAGTGATAGTCTCTCAGGCTGTGGCAGATTGGGCCAAGTTTCTCAGACGCACCCTTGTGGCCGATTCCGCCCCTCCTACTACTTTGGAGATGGTGGACAGATTATTCAGGCTGTAAAATATACCTGTGTGACTCGACCTTGGATGAGGCCCCTTTAGCCGTAGGACTTTCTGCTGTCGCGGTGATAACCCGTCGTTTGGTATAGCTGAAGAGCTGGTCGGCTGACTAGACTTCCAGGAAGACTGTGACATCCCTTATGCGGGGACTCGCCTTTTTTGGGGACTCCCTGGACAAATTGGTTAAAGGTGATAGCAATGGTGGGTATTGCGCTCAACAATCAGCTCTCACTGTAAGGTGCTATAGTGCATACGTGGTAGGTCACAAACTTGCAATTTAAAGCAAACCTATTCAATAAGAGTTAAATACATAAATAAATAAATATATTGTATAAGAATCAATGGTGGTTCATGTGATATAAAATTAAAGTCCTTAAAGTGCTCAGTGCAGACTGTCTCTTCAGCAACAAACTTGGACTTGATGAAAAACCTTCACCATTCACCTCCACCCAGTGTTTAGACAATATACTTCTTACCAGAAGAAGGTGACCCCTTAATTACAGGGGGTCAAAACCGGCATTTATCTCCACACAGGCTCAAGGCTGTCCTCAGCGCTGTCTCCACATCATAAGGATTTAAGACCAATTGCCTTAGGAAGCTCCGGAACTCCGGGCATCATATTGCAAGAAATAAAGGAAACTCTGATAGTGTAATATCATCAAATACTGGGATTTTAATATAACACATTGCACTTACATCATAGCAGTAGTTTTATCGCCTGGAAGTACAATTCGCTTGGCTGGTCTGGTGGATGGGACGCCGTTCATGCATCTGCGCTCCACCTCACCGGAACTCTACGGTCTCAGGCTCCCGATGCACATTTCGTCAGGCGTGCTGACGTCATCAGGGGATCATGTGACCGTAATTTTCCTCACAATATAAATAGAGGCTGGTAAGCTCGCAGCATCCAATTGCTGTCCACCGGCTTCTAAAACCGCCCATTCTATGATAGACTGTTGGGTTCTGCCCCTTCGTAAAGGTGCCTTCCGGGGACAAAATTGGAAAAGGTTTTTTAACATGCTTAACACTATTATGGCTCTTCCGGGGTGCTCAATCACTTCTCCTTGGAGCCAAAGGTTGCAAACTATGTCAATGATCCTATATTCCAAATTTGCGATAAATTATTAAATAAATTAAATATAGAAGATGGGATGCTTTGTACACTAAAAAACAATAACAATAGTTTTTTATTAAAACCATGCTTTAAAATTATCCCAATATATTAATATCAAACTCCATGTTAATATTAAATTTTAAATTTTAATTTTTTTTTTTTTAAATTTTAATCAACATCCTAAAAATTATTAAGCATAAAAGGTATATGTTAAAAAATGTGTTAAAAAATATATAGTTAAAGATGATAATGTTCCTAAAAATTAGACATATAGCAATTCAGATCTATGTCAATATTCATACCCAATGGCTGCAAAGTATTCATTTTGTAGATCCATTGTTTCTCATTCATGGAAATTTTTTTGGTCATATTTCCCCCTTTCCAATGGTTATCTACTGCATCTATACCACAAAAGGACATGAGGGAAGGGTCCCTATTGTGGTACAGGCGTAAATGGTTGGAAAGGCTGTGTTTAGGAAATCCTCTCCTGACATTCCCAACATGCTCATTAATCATCTCATTAATTTGACAGATTAAAATTAAAAAAAATAAATAAATAAAATGTAATATTAACATGGAGTTTGATATTAATATATTGGGATAATTTTAAAGTATGGTTTTAATAAAATAAACTATTATTGTTTTTAGTGTACACAGCATCCCATCTTCTATATTTAATTTATTTAATAATTTATCGCAAATTTGGAATATAGGATCATTGACATAGTTTGCAACCTTTGGCTCCAAGGAGAAGTGATTGAGCACACTGGAAGAGCCATAATAGTGTTAAGCATGTTAAAAAACCTTTTCCAATTTTGTCCCCGGAAGGCACCCTTACGAAGGGGCAAAACCCAACAGTCTATCATAGAATGGGCGGTTTTAGAAGCCGGTGGACAGCAATTGGATGCTGCGAGCTTACCAGCCTCTATTTATATTGTGAGGAAAATTACGGTCACATGATCTCCTGATGACGTCAGCACGCCTGACGAAACGTTCGTTGGGAGCGTGAGACCGTAGAGTTCCGGTGAGGTGGAGCGCAGATGCGTGAACGGCGTCCCATCCACCAGACCAGCCAAGCGAATTGTACTTCCAGGCGATAAAACTACTGCTATGATGTAAGTGCAATCTGTTATATTAAAATCCCAGTATTTGACGATATTGCACTATCGGAGTTTCCTTTATTTCTTGCAATATGATGTCCGGAGTTCCGGAGCTTCCTAAGGCAATTGGTCTTAAATCCTTATGATGTGGAGACAGCGCTGAGGACAGCCTTGAGCCTGTGTGGAGATAAATGCCGGTTTTGACCCCCTGTAATTAAGGGGTCACCTTCTTCTGGTAAGAAGTATATTGTGTAAACACTGGGTGGAGGTGAATGGTGAAGGTTTTTCATCAAGTCCAAGTTTGTTGCTGAAGACAAAGTCTGCACTGAGCTCTTTAAGGTCTTTAATTTTATATCACATGAACCACCATTGATTCTTATACAATATATTTATTTATTTATGTATTTAACTCTTATTGAATAGGTTTGCTTTAAATTGCAAGTTTGTGACCTACCACGTATGCACTATAGCACCTTACAGTGAGAGCTGATTGTTGAGCGCAATACCCACCATTGCTATCACTATTCTCGTTTTTACGTTTATATTGCTGCTCGCAGTGTGAAAGAAATTCCCAGAAACACTTATACACTTATTTATTTAATTTTTGTTGTCAAATGTCACTCCTTTTGCGCAGGTCTTTTTTGGTTAGCACCAATTATTTTGCGTAAATTGGTTAAAGGAGTCACTGGGGGCAAGAGCACTCTGCTGCCCCAGAATCCCAAGGGTAAGTTTTTCCACGGTAATCGGGGCCCTTCCTTTAAACCAAATCAGGGGTCCTTTCGTGCCTTCAAGGCACAGGACAAGGGCAAATCCTTTAAAGGTCAGCGTGGCAACAAAAAGCCCTGGGCGGGAAAAGCCGGCAATGCGGGCATGGCGGGCCCGTCCACCTCTACCTGAAGGGACGCCCTCACCCGTTCCAGGGGTTGGGGGGACGTCTGCGCGGTTTTCTCGAACCTTGACTGCTCCGGATTCCGGACAGGTGGGTTCAGGAAATCATTTGATCAGGTTACAAGTAGGGATGCACCGAAATGAAATTCTTGGCCGAAGCCGAATAATAATGAAATGTTTGGCCGAAGGCCGAATACCGAACGCGGTGTTTCGCATTTTTTCCATTTATTTTGCCAATTTTTGGTCCTCTCTCTTGTCCTCTCATGTGTCTCTCTCTCTTGTCCTCTCACTCTCTCTCTCTTGTCCTCTAATGTCTCTCTCTCTTGTCCTCTCATGTCTCTCTCTCTCCCTAAATGTTACTGTAGGGAATGGGATTCAGTGCACACTGCAGCCTTGTACCATAGGGTTAATGTTAGTGACACTGTAGGGATTGGGAAGGATGCTGGGAATGGAAATCAGGAAGCATGCAGGCAGCCTTGTAAATTTTAATTGCAGATACAGGGCACTGGGCAGGTCAGGGTTAATATGGTAACATCAATTACTCAGTGACAGTCAGTCAGTGTTAGTGTGGACTCGATCAGATTATACAGTGACAGACAGTCTCTCATAGTGGTGGTAGTAGGAGCCTGGAAAGGAGCACAGCCGCATACATACATTACTCACTCGTGCACTGCAGCCCGCCCCACACATTCAGTGAGTCTTACTCTCCTCCCTAGTTTTTTCAATGGCACATTCAGGAAGCCAATCACGCCGTGAGTAGCGGCACAGCGGAACCAATCAGGTGTGCAGGCACGCGTGATTGGTTCGCTGTGCAGCTAATCACGGCGTGATTGGCTTCCTGAATGTGCCATTGAAAAAACTAGGGAGGAGAGTAAGACTCACTGAATGTGTGGGGCGGGCTGCAGTGCACGAGTGAGTAATGTATGTATGCTCACCGCTGAAGTGTCCCGGCTCCACGGAAGTCTGTGAGTCGTTCTGTCCTCCTCCGAGTCCCTTCCCCCTGTAAATATCGTGACCTCGGCGATATGAATATCGCCTACGGCCACAGAACGATAGTCGATATCATATCGACTATCGTTCAGCCCTATTGTTCGGCACAAAATTATTCGGCCTTTTGACTTATTCGGCCGAATACCGAAAGTGCTATTTTTTCTATTTTCGGCCGAATAATGTTCGGCCGCTGAATATTCGGTGCATCCCTAGTTACAAGATCTAATTCCTTTCACGTCCAGCGGACAGATTCTTTCCCTCAAATCTTCATTTGACCCCAGATCGTTTGCAGGATCTTCAACGGGTGATTCAGGATCTCCTCGCCCAGGGGGTAATCGTCCCGGTGCCACATCGGGACAGATTTTGTGGGTTTTACTCAAATCTGTTCACTGTGCCCAGGGAGGCGGCAAGGTACATCAGATTCTGGACTTGAAGGCTCTTAACCGCTTCGTGCGGGTTCAAAAATTCTGCATGGAATCCCTCCGTTCGGTGGTAGCCTCCCTGACCCCGGGAGATTTCCTGGCTTCCATCGACCTCAAGGATGCGTATTTACACATCCCCATATTCGAGGGTCATCAGAGGTACCTCCGATTCGCAATAGCGGAGGAACATTATCAGTTTGTGGCATTACCTTTCGGTCTCGCTTCGGCTCCAAGGGTTTTTACCAAAGTGCTGGCTCCTGTTTTGGCCCTGTTACGGGCACAGGGGATTGCGATCTTGAGATATCTGGACGATCTCCTGTTAAGAGCGAGTGCCAGCCCGCGTCTGTTAATCGATCTGTCGACTACCGTTCAGACGCTCCAGGAGTTCGGATGGACCATCAACGTTCAGAAGTTGACCTTGTCCCCTTCTGTTCGCCTCCCTTACTTGGGAATGGTCATGGACAAAAGTCTTTCTGCCGGAGGACAAGCTCTGAACTCTACAGGACGAGGTCAGGTCCCTCAGGGTCAACGAATCCTCATTGCTCAGGACTTGCATGCGGTCCCTGGGGTTGATGGTATCAGCCTTCGAGGCAATACCATTTGCACAGTTCCACACACGATCTCTTCAAGCTGAGATCCTGGCCAGATGGGACTGGCATCCTCAATCATTGGAAAGGAGGATATCTTTGAGCCACCAAGTCAGAGGATCTTCTCTGGTGGCTCCAGTCTCCGGCTCTGACGGAGGGGAAATCCTTCTGCCCATTGTTGTGGACGGTGATCACCACGGACACCAGCCTGTCGGGTGGGGTTCTGGGCATTATGTCTGCCCAGGGCACTTGGTCTGAGGAGGAATCCTCCCTGCCGATAAACGTCTTGGAACTGCGAGCGATCAGACTGTGCTTGCTCCTTTGATCTGATCAGCTTCTGGGCCGCCCGGTGCGGGTGCAGACGGACAACGCCACTGCGGTGGCTTACATCAATCACCAAGGGGGACCAGGAGTGCCTCTGGCGGCCCAGGAAGTGACCAAAATTCTGTCTTGGGCCGAGACGCACGTCCCGGCGTTTTCGGCAGTTCACATTCTAGGTGTGGAGAATTGGCAGGCCGACTATCTAAGTCGCCAGACCCTGGACCAGGGGGAATGGTCCCTACACCTGGAGGGGTTTCAGATGCTGTGTGCGCAATGGGGATCCCCGGATGTGGATCTGTTCGCATCTCGGCTAAACAACAATGTGGGAAGATTCGTGTCAAGAACGGGCGATCCTCTGGCAGATGCCTCGAATGCGCTGGTGGTGCCTTGGAATCAGTATCGCCTGATTTATGCCTTCCCCCCCGATTCAGTTGTTGTCCAGGTTCCTTCGCAGGTTGGTCTCGGAACCAAAGTTAGTGATTCTGGTGGCCCCAGATTGGCCACGCCGGTCTTGGTACACGGACTTCATACAACTGGTCATGGAGCCTCCATGGCGGCTACCGTTGAGAGACCATCTACTGTCTCAGGGGCCGATCTTCCATCCTGCTTTACAGTCGCTGGCTTTAATGGCGTGGCTGTTGAGAGCCAGGTCCTGAGAGACGTGGGGTCTCTTGTCGGCGGTCATTCCTACCCTACTCAAGGCTAGGAAGGCCTCGTCCGGTAAGATCTATTACCGTACCTGGAAGGCTTATTTTGCCTGGTGTGAATCCAGGGGCGTCCATCCTCGTTCCTTCTTGGTGGCGAGGGTGTTGGCCTTCCTGCAATCGGATGTGTACCAGCGTCTTGCGCTGACCACGATTAAGGGTCAGTTGTTGGCACTGGCAATCCTTTTCCAGCGCCCCTCATCGTCAAACTCTTTGATACGCACCTTTATTCAGGGGGTGCGTCATTTGGCTCCTCCTAGGAGAGCGCCTTTATCTCCTTGGGCCCAGAATTTGGTCCTGTCCGTTGTGCAACGTCCTCCCTTTGAGAACATCAGGGATATTCCTCTGCGTGTGCTGTCTCGGAAAGTTGCCTTTCTGGTGGCGATCACATCTGCCCGCAGTGTCGGAGTTGGCGGCTCTGTCCTGTCGCTTCCCTTACTTGGTGGTTCATAGGGATGCGACCTAACCAATCTTTCCTTCCTAAGGTGGTTTCAGATTTTCACCTTAACGAGGATATTGTCTTGCCTTCTCTGTGTGCGAATCCTAAGCATCCTAAGGAGTTTGCTTTGCATTCCTTGGATGTAGTCCAGGCGATTAGGGTGTACCTGTCGTCTACTGAATCCTTCAGGAAGTCGGGATTCTCTCTTCGTCCTTCCCGAGGGTCCTCGGAAGGGTATGGCTGCGTCTGCGACAACCATTTCAAAATGGATCAGACAGACGATTGTACAGGCCTATTCAATTAGGGAACGGGTTCCGCCCTTCCCTGTCAAGGCGCACTCTACCAGAGCGGTGAGTGCGTCCTGGGCTTTCTGACATCAGGCTTCGGTGGCCCAGGTGTGCAAGGCAGCGACTTGGTCGTCCGTGCACACCTTTCCCAAATTCTACAAACTTGATGTTTTGGCATCGGCAGATGCCTCCTTTGGCCGCAAAGTTCTGTGCGCGGCAGTGCCTTGATGGGGACATGGCGTTGCCTGTTGGGGTTGTTTTGCCCTTTGTTTATTTGCTTCCTGGGTTGTTTGCTCCAGTTGAGCTTTTCTGTTACCCAGTGTTTTTACCTTTTCTGCTCAGATAAGGTTCCTTTCTCTGACCTGGGTGCTGCGTTGCCTTTGTGACGGTTGCGCTTCCCACTCCTCATGTCTACACTGCTTTGGGACATCCCATTGGTGAAGACTGTATGAGTGGGCGGCGACTGTCAGAGGACATAAGAGAAAACTGAATTTTTGTAAAAATCTTACCGTAAAATTCCTTTCTCTGAGTCCTCTGACAGTCGCCGCCCCCACCCCTCTTGTGGGGTTCTTTTGGACTTTACCTACTGGCTACCAAACTGAGTTGGGAATGCTGATAGCAGGGGGGGTATTGGACCAGAGGGACAGTCCCCTACAGGTGTGTCTATGTAAATTGCTTTGCTTCTAACAAGTCTTATGCCTAGCTTGCTCCTATGGATAAGAGGTCAATGCCCATTGGTGAAGACTGAATGGGTGGGCGGCGACCGTCGGATTCATAGAAAGGAATTTTACGGTAAGATTTTACAAAATTCAGTTTTTTCAGCAGGGACAGGGAAGCTGATCGGAGTTAAACGGAAGATGGAGCCAAATACAAGGCAATTTCCAATGTATGCAACAAATATATAAATCAATATTCTTAAAAATTCCAAAATATACAAAAATATAAATACCAATGTGATATAGCATATATAAAGTGCTGAGTGCAAAACGTGCTAGTTTATGCGTGAATAATTAATCAATCAGTACATCAATTAATAAATATATATATATTTGTATGATCCAACGCTGTTCATACGTCTCTGTAGGGCTGCTGGAAATATACCGCTGGCTGTATACCCCTCATCAAACAAAGGAAACAATGCCCGCCATGGTGAAGTGCGCTTTAGAGGTTTTATTAAACTAAATAAAGAAGAAAACAAACAGGGTAAAAAATTAGCTGTCCTGTCCAGTGGACGCTGCTCCCGCAGCGTGCGTTCCACCGACCGGAAGTAGCAGGATCTGACGTCACACGCTCTCTGCCTCGCTAGCAGAGATAGCTGCTATTGACAACGCCCAGTAGGAGGGCGAAACGCTACGTCTAGCGAGACAAAGCGTGTGACGTCAGATCCTGCTACTTCAGATCAGAGGAACGCACGCTGCGGGAGCAGCGTCCACCGGACCGGACAGCTAATTTTTACCCTGTTTGTGTTATTCTTTATTTTGTATAACCACTTGCCGACCGCCGCACGTCTATTTACTGCGGCAGTCAGTCCCCTACAGGCAAACCGACATAGGGCTACGTCGCTCATTCCCGCCGTTCTGGGACGCGCTCCCGCCGCCGCTGATGGCTTGATTGGGTTCAGAACCGATCAGTCATCCGGTCCACACCAATGATTTTTGGTCTGAACCTGTCGGATCGGTCCTGCCCAATCAGATTCTGATCTGTGCCTGTGTAATGTAAACACAGGCACAGAAAAGACCTGCTCTCCCCTCCCATGATCCTTTTTGGATTCATCAAGAGGAGAGAGCACATCTAACTGTGAGTACTGCACCAAGCACACACACTTAGATAGGCAAATTTCCCCCCCTGATCGCCCCCCCCCCCCCTGTTAACTCCTACACCCCCTGTCACAACACACACTGTATACTATATATAGCATTTTCCTATATACCTGTATAAGTGTGATTTGTGACCAGGTGTAGCGCTTGCGGCCGTTCCTTTTACACTTAGGATACCCGCCACCCCCCATAAAGATTTAACCCCCTGATCACCCCCAGTTAACCCCTTCCCCCCTGTCACATTGCACACTAATAAACAAGTAATATAGTGTTTTACTGTATTTTCTATTAGTGTGATTGTAAATTGAGTTAGCGCTAGCGAGTTCGTTTCTGTCCCAAGGAGGTTTAGGGTCCCTGCCACCCACCCCCAGTAAAGTTTTAACCCCCTGATCCCCCCCCCCCCTGTCACAACATACACTGTATACAGTATATAGCATTTTCCTATATACCCGTATTTTTATCCTTAGGATACCCGCCACCCCCCGCCCCAATAAAGATTTAACCCCCTGATCCCCCCCCCCCCAATCACCATCACTTTACCCCTTCCCCCCCTGTCACATTGCACACTACAATACACACATAATATAGTGTTTTATTGTATTTTTATTAGTGTGATTGTGACTTGAGTTAGCGCTAGCGAGTTCGTTTATATCCCAAGGAGGTTTAGAGTCCCCGCCTCCCCCCCAATAAAGATTTAACCCCCTGATCACCCCCAGTTAACCCCTCCATTGCCCTGTCAGTGTCACTTTTATAGTGTACAGTTTTTTTTTCTGATCACTATTATTAGTGACACAGGTGACATTTGCGGGTGTTAGCATCAGTCTAAAATAGCGCAGATCCCCGGCGCATAGTTAGAAATAACCCCTTGATTAACACACACACGCACACACTTCCATTACTAGTATCAATATCTGATCTGATCAGAGCTATACTAGCGTCCCCATAGTTTAGGCTTCTCAAAACGCGGTGTTTGCACGATCAGCACTGATTCCTGCCAGCACCTGCGTTTAACCCCTCCGCCCAGCCCACCCCACCCAGGCAGGTGTAGTAATCAATAGATTAGTGTCACTTACAAAAAACACAACACACAAAACCGCTGTGTTAGCAGAGTCAGGCCTTATTCCTGCTAGCATTAGCAGTTTTTTTTGGTAGCGGTTGAAATAGTCCTGGACAACCAGGTGTTTTTATTACCTGTGAGTCACACTACTGTATCTGTAAATTTAGTTACTGAAATGTCCAAACGTTGGTACAGTAGTGCAGAGGCATACAGTATACTGCCATGTCAGTATACTAGCGCTAACTGACAAGTCGCTTGACAAGTCACGCTAATGTGAATGGGCTCTTAAAGGCTTTTAAAAATGTATGTAGTTTGTTGACGCTGCACAGGCGTGCACGATTTTTAAAGCATGTCATGTTTGGTATCTATGTACTCGGCATAAGATCATCTTTTAAATTTTACCAAACAATTTGTAATTATATAGCGTATTTGTGCATTAAATTAAAAAAAAAAAAAATTCGCAGAAATTGCGTTTGGAAAATCTGTGCGCAAATACCGTGTGACAAAAAAAATTTGCAACATCCATCATTTTGTTCTATACGGCCTCTGCTTTAAAGAAATATATAATGTTTGGGGGTTCAAAGTAATTTTCTAATAAAAAAGTTTCTCTTGAGTCCTCCGACAGTCGCCGCCCATTCACACAATCACTAATGGGGTATTGCTTCCTCTCCACAGGAGTTTCTAGGCATAAGACTTGTAAAAGAACAATACATCTACATAGTCACACCCATGGGGGCAGTCCTTCTAGTCCAATACCCCCCTGCAATAGCCATCCCAATTCAGTTTGTCTTCTGCCTAGCTTAGGAGTAGATAGGCTTCCCTGTGCTGAGGCTACAGTCTCAGCCTTCCTCTTTTTCTTTTATGATTTATTTTCAAAAGATGTCATTTTTCTTTACATTGCTAGCTGTTTATTTTATCAGCACTAGTCGGATGAAGACGTCATTTGTGGAGCCGGGAATCGGACTGACCGTCCTGGTTCTCCAGGACAGAGGGTCAGATGGAATCTCAGCCCGCCATTGAGCGTTTCGCAGGCTTTGTGTTCGCCCTGGCCTCACAAACGACCCATCCCTGTCCATCAGGGATGCAGCCATGTGGCTACCTCACTGGACACAGCATAGGTTCGTCCGTGCACTAATAGTGTCCTGCGTTCTCGCTGGCGGCCCTTCCCTGCCATCTGTGGGTGGGCGGTTTCCCGCTTGATATGAGGCACCCCACGCCATCGGGTACAGATAAGTACATTCTGTGTGGGGCCTCTGTCTGGGGTCGGCAGTCCTGTGTGTCTGTGGTGTCCCTTATGTCTGTGCGTTTTTTGGCTCCCTGATCCGGTCCCTGCTGGGTTTTTATTTTCTCACAGCAGTGCTGTCGGGTTTTGAGGGTCCCTCTCCTAAGGTCACTTTGGGTGCTTGGAGGTGCACACACATGCTGCGGCCGCTGCGGGGTTAAAAACCGCCGGTCTGCCATTTTAAGTGTGAGCAGCATGTCTGGCTTCATTATGGGCGTTTATTCAGCATGCTATGTAGTGATTTTGGCGCCTTGCAGCGCCATCTTGCGTGTGGCATTCGATCGTTCACAGCACGTCGGCGGCCATCTTGCTGAAGACTCCCATTAGTTTCAATAGGCATCCATTTTCCCTTGGCCTGTGTTCCGTGATAATTACCTACCCCGTGAGAAAAACCTACCCTCGTCACTTCCTGCCAGGAACAGCTGAGCAGCGCAGCAGTGCGCATGCTCACAGCCCCGGATACCGAATGGAACAGCTGAGGAGCTGACTAGGGCGCATGCGCACTAGTATGAAACGATCACGGTGTACCGTGAAAAAAAACCTACCCACGCGGCGGTTACATTAAAACAGCTGTTTTGCAATATGAGTCATCTCCGCTCCTATCCCTGTCACTTCCCTGATCTTGGCTAATAAATATAAAAGCGGCTCTAGGCTCCGTGATTTATCTTTTCATACACCCGCCGCCGCTTTTATATTTATTAGCCCAGATCAGGGAAGTGACAGGGATAGGAGCGGAGATCACTCATATTGCAGCACAGCTGTTTTAATGTAACCGCTGCGTTACACACACTGCCATGAACTGGAAGTGACGAGGGTAGGTTTTTCTCACGGGGTAGGTAATTCTCATGGAACACCTGCAGCCTAGTTCAGCCTTCAGCGGTGACATCACTTCCTCCTTTCTCACAGTGCTGAACGAAGAAGCTGGTAACACACTGGGGTTCTGTCCTGCTGTTCTTTTCCTGTCCTGCTTTGTGCAATCTTCCTGGTCAGTTTTGTCCCTTCGGGGGTCTGCTTCTCAGTCTCTATAGCGGTGCACTGTGGGGGTCCGCGGCGCTCTTAAAGTGCCAGTTCAAAAAAAAAATTATTTCGGTTTTGGAATCCCAGGACACCAAATTCCCTCCAGCTTTGGTGGGGGATTCAGGGTCCTCTGAATCCTCTACCATCACTAATTTGGCTGCTGTTGTGGCAACTTTGGTGTCAAAAACTCTGAAGATGTCACCGGAAGTGACGAAATGCGTCAGTTTGGAGCGCATATCGTCATCACGCTACCCTAGGTGGACCGCAAGCTGGAAGTGAGCCCATGATTCCGCAAGGACGACGCGCAGCCCGCACCGCTGACCACCAGGGAGAGTGTTTATCGTGTTTATCCTGTTTTACCTAATTGGAACCCTATGTATGGGCAATAAACTTTCCAAAGTTAACAATATTACGCTATTTGGAGCTTTTCTTTTCTCTATCACCTTGTGTAGTCACACCCCGGAGTCCAGAGGAGCCATACCAGCCCATAGGACCACCAAAAGGGGAACCCATTTGGCCCAGGGGGCCATGAAAGCTTGAATGGTCTTAATGTCATATGACATATAAGACCCACGATATCTGGTAAGTGATCCAATTTATGCATTCCCTCGAGAAAAGGAATCGATATCACAGTTAATCAAGACAGAGCACTTGCACCTTCCAATTGAGAATAATCAATTTCACCAAGGACATTATTTGGAGCACTAAGTCACCTTTTATAATTGGACTGTTTTATATATTTCTGAATTTTTTTTGGTGATCGCAACATCATTTAACGATTGATATTTACTTTGGACTTTGTTATAGTCACTTATGCACAAAATACTATAAATTAAGCACAATTTTATTTTTCCCTATATTGTGGATTTTATACCTGATATTTATATATATATTCTATATTGAGCCACATATGCACTTTACAATACATGTTTGATGTGGGAATCTTCACATATCTATTTATTTTATTTGAAGATTGGCATGAAAATGCTATCTAATTAGCAAGCGCTGTATTTGGCCTTTTTTAAAGACCAGTTCTTTTGTCAAAATTGGATATGCTGATGTCTGAACGTGCTGCTAGGAAAAGGCCTAGAATTTCCTTTTCTTCTGATTCTGAGTGTGACTGCTGTAGGTAGCGTGGCCCTTTTCGGGGTCTCGCTCTTCTCAGGACCCGCAAGAGTCTGAGGGGGAGGCGGAGGTTGAGCCCTCTCCTCCAGGCGTTGTCCTCTTTTGGTACACACAAGACCCGCAAGACGGCGCAGGTTTTTCCTTGCCCCGCAGAGTTTCACCATAAGGTGAATGATCTATGGTGTAATTTAAAACACACCTTCGTGGTGCCTAAGAAGTTTCAACTTCTCTACCCTTTTGCGGCTACTACAGTTGTGCACTGGTGTGTGCCTCCTCAAGTGGATCACACGGTGGCCAGGTTGAACAAAGCTTCTCTGGTTCCTACCTAAGTTTCTCCGGTATTTAGGGATCCTACGGATATGAGGCTGGAATCCCTTGCCCGCCACTCCTATGTGGTGGCTTGTTCCATGCTCAAGCCTATTTTTGCCTCTGTGATGGTGGCTCAGGCTGTGGCAGATTGGACCAAGGTGCTCAAACGCACCCTCGTGGCCGACTTTGCCCCTCCCACTACAGTGGAGATGGTGGATCAGATTTATCGTGGGGTCATGCATTTGTGCGATGCGGCTCTAAATGAGGCCCCTTTGGCGATACGCCTGTCCAGTGTCGCTGTAATTAACCATCGCTTAATCTGGTTAAAATGCTGTTTGGCTGACCAAAAATCCAGGAAGACGGTGGCTGATATCCCATATGCGGGGTCTCGCCTCTTTGGGGAATCCTTGGATGAATTGGTTAAAGGAGTCACTGGGGGTAAGAGCACTTTGCTGCCCCAGAACCCTAAGGGAAGGTTTTTCCGCGGTAAGCGGGCCTCCTCCTTTAAACCTACTCAAGGGTCCTTTCGTGGGTCCTTGGACCTGAGAGTGTCTGAGTCGCCAATCCAGAATGGATCTCTTGTGGTGGCTTCAGTCCCCGGCGGCGTCGGACGGAAAATCCTTCCGGCCAATTCTGTGGACGGTAATGACCACGGATGCCAGCCTGTCGGGCTGGGGTGGCGTTCTGGGCAACCTGTCTGCCAGGGGGAATGGTCCCTGCACCCGGAGGCGTTTCAGATGCTGTGTGCGAAGTGGGGATCTGTTGGTGTCTCGGCTAAACCACAAGGTGGAAAGGTTCGTGGCAAGAACGCGCGATCCTCTGGCAGACGCCTTAGATGCGCTGGTGGTGCCCTGGCGTCAGTATCGACTGATCTATGCCTTTCCTCCGATTCAATTGTCCAGGTTCCTTCGCAGGTTGGACTCGGAACAATTACTGGTGATTCTGGTGGCGCCGGACTGGCCTCGCCGGTCCTTGTACGTGGACATCATTCACCTGGCCGTAGAGCCTCCGTGGCGGCTGCCAATGCGAAAAGATCTGCTGTCCCAGAGACCGATCTTCCATCCTGCTTTACAGTCGCTGGCTTTAACGGCCTGTGAGACAGGGGTCTCTCCTCAGAGGTCATTCCTACTTTGATCAAGGCTAGAAAAGCTCTTCTGGTAAGATTTATTACCGTACATGGAAAGCTTATTTCTCTTACGTCCTCCGACAGTCGCCGCCACTTCATATTCATCACTAATGGGGTTATTGACCTTTTCTCCGCAGGAGCAGCTAGGCAACAAAATTTGTTAATATCAAAGCTTTTAGCATATCCCACCCCTAGGGGGTGGTCCCCTCAGTCAATACCTCCCTGCTTCCTGCATTCCCAACTCAGTTTCTAATGCCTAGCTTAGGAGTAGCAGGCTGATCCTGTGCTTGGGCTCTCAGTCTCAGCCTCTATTTTCTTTTTTGATTTTATTTGGAGTCTTTTTCTCTTTCTTTTACTTAGCTGTTATTTTTCAGCGTTAGTTAGCTTCTTCGGATGAAGATGATCGTGCGGAGCTGGGTCTCGGACTGGCCACCCTGGATCCCAGGGTTCAGGGCCAGGGGCTTCCCAGCCTGCCATCGAGCGTTCAGCTCAGGTTTCCCTGGCATATTGAACGACCCATCCCTGTTCGCTGCAGGGATGCTATCTGTGAGGTGGCTACCTCACTGGACGCCATTGCGGTTTTGCACCGCAGTTCCACTGCGTCCTGGCTGCGACACTCCCTGTCAGTGCAGCGGTTTGGTCGCTGGAGAAGGCTCCCCATGCCATCCGGACTGGTAAGTGTGAATCTATGTGGGGACCTGTCTATTTGGGTGTCAGTCTGGGACGGTGTGACCCTGCATGTCTGTGTAAATGCTGAGCTCCCTGTCAGATTCCTGTGTGGAATAGTTGCCTGTCTGTGGGCTGCGAGGGGGGGGGGCTCTCCCGCTCTGCTGTGTGAATGCATGAAGCAGTCTGGGCTTAGACATGCTGTGCGGCGATCGCTGCTGCGGCCCGCCATTTTTTTGCGGCAAATTTATGGTGACCGGTCCTGTGTGGTACGGCGCAGCGTTTTGGCGCCAAACGCCGCCATTTTGGCGGCGATCGATCAGGCCACATGTCGGCGCCATTTTCTCTTTGCCTAAGGAATCCTCAGCCGAGCGGCCATGTTTGTGTAGCCTTACATAGGCTTTATAGGGTGGTCAGTCATTGCATCACTTCCTTTTGCTTTGGGACAGCGATCGGTGGCAGCAGCCTGTGTGATCTCTCCAGGTTTTTACCTTCCCTTTTCCTGTATTCCTTGCCCAGTGTTCTTATCCCTGTGGGGGTCGGTGTATTCAGTAGGGTGCGGTGGGCTACGCTCGCCGCGGTCTTAAAGGGGCGGTACTCCTTTTTTTTTTTCTACTTTTGCTGGGGCGTGGATTCTCAGGATTGCAAGTTTCCTCCCACCTTGGTGGGGGGTCAAGGGGCTGCTGCATCCCCCGAGGGGGCTGATCTGGCTACTATTGTGGCGAACTTGGCTGCTCAGGTGCAGATGCTGGTGGCTGATCGATCCACCAAATGGCCCAGAGTGTCTATTTCCTCTGATTCAGAGGGCGATGGGGCTGCTATGGCTGGAGTGCCCTTCTCAGGGTCTCACTCATCTCTAGACCTTGAGGGGTCTGAGGGGGAGGCTGAGGTAGAAGGGGTTGATAATTCTCCCCCTGGCTCGTCTGAAGAGCTTGCACTCATGGATGAGTTGGTTGCTTCTTTTAAGCAAACGCTGCATTTGCAGGATGAACCATGTCCTCCTGCTTTGATGTCCTCTTATGGGACGCAAAGGAAACGCAAAACGTCGCAGGTTTTTCCTTGCTCTGTGGAATTTCAGCGCGCGGTTGATGAGCAATGGCGCAATTTAAAGAAACCTTTTGCTGTGCCGAGTAGGTTCAAGCTGCATTATCCATTTACACCCACCACTGATGAGCCGTTGGTGTGTGCCGCCTCAGGTGGATCACGCGGTGGCGGTTTTGAATAAATCCACTGCGATCCCTGCTGAGGATACCCCGGTGTTCCGGGACCCGACGGACGGGAGATTGGAGTCTCTGGCCCATCATGCTTATACGGTTGCTGGTTCTATGCTGAAGCCTATTTTTGCTTCCATTATGGCAGCCCAGGCTATTGCGGATTGGGCGCAGGTGCTCAGGCGCACCCTGGTGGCTGACTCTGCCCCGCCGACAACTTTGGCTATGGTGGATCAAATTCATCAGGGTGTCATGTATTTGTGCGATGCGGACTTGGATTTAGTCCCTTTGGCTGCGCGTCTTTCAAGTGTGGCGGTATTGAACCGTCGCCTGATATGGCTGAAATGTTGGTCTGTTGACCAATCTTCTCGCAAGACTTTAGCTAATTTGCCCTACGCGGGTTCTCGCCTTTTTGGCGAATCTTTGGATACTCTGATAAAGGGAATTTCTGGGGGTAAGAGCACTCTCTTGCCCCAAACTCACAAGAATAAGTTTGTTCGTGGTAGGAAGAATACTTCGTTTAGGCCCTCTCAGGGGTCCTTTCGTGCCTTTCGGTCGCACTATAAGGGCAAGCCCTTCAAGGGCCAAGGCTCCCAGAAGAAGCCGTGGACAGGTAAGCAGAAGTCCGGCCAGTCCGGGATCCGCTGCCCATAACCATACGGCCTGAAGGGACGCCCTCACCCAGTTCAGGGGTGGGGGGACGTTTGCTCGGTTTTCTTCAACCCTGGCTGAGCCGCATTCGGGACAGGTGGGTTCAGGAAGTCGTTCGATCTGGATACAAGATTGAGTTTCTCTCTCGGACGGCGAGCAGATTTTTCCCCTCAAACCTTCAGCTATCGCCGGAGCGCTTGCAGGATCTGCACCTGGCGGTGCGGGACCTGCGGGCCCAGGGAGTGGTAGTTCCGGTGCCTCATCGGGACAGATTTCGGGGGTTCTATTCCAATCTCTTCACTGTGCCCAGAAAGGAGGGCAAGGTACGTCCGATTCTGGACTTGAAAGCTCTGAACCACTTTGTGCGGGTTCGTAAGTTCCGCATGGAATCCCTGCGCTCAGTGGTGGCTGCCCTGGTTCCGGGGGAATTCATGGCCTCCATCGATTTGAAGGATGCGTATCTTCACATTCCCATGTTCGAGGGTCACCAGAGGTACCTTCGATTCGCCATTGCGGAGGATCATTACCAATTCGTGGCGTTACCCTTTGGTCTCGCTTCGGCTCCGTGGGTTTTCACCAAGGTGCTTGCGCCGGTTCTGGCTTTGAGAGCCCAGGGCATTTCTGTCCTGGGGTATCTGGACGATATCCTTATTCGGTCTGCGACCAGTCAGGGTCTGGTGAACGACCTGTCCATCACGATGCAGACTCTGCAGGAGTTCGGATGGACGATAAATTTTCCAACGTCAACTCTGTGTCCGTCGGTTCGTCTTCCCTACTTGGGGATGATCCTGGACTCTGTTCAAGCGAAGGTCTTCCTGCCGGAAGACAAGCTCCGGATGCTTCAGGACGCAGTCAAGTCCCTCAGGGACAATCAGTACTCGTCCCTCCGGACGTGTATGAGGTGTCTGGGATTGATGGTCTCGGCCTTCGAGGCGATCCCTTTTGCCCAGTTTCACACGCGGGGTCTCCAGGCGGAGATTCTGGCCGAGTGGGACGGGCGACCGCAATCTCTGGATCTACGGATCTCATTGAGTCATCATACCAGAAGGGATCTTCTGTGGTGGCTCCGGTCCCCGGCGGTGTTGGGGGGCAAGTCTTTCCGCCCTTTCTCGTGGACGGTGATCACCACGGATGCCAGCCTGTCGGGCTGGGGTGGTGTTCTGGGCGTTCTGTCCGCCCAGGGAACTTGGTCGGAGGAGGAATCCTCCCTTCCGATCAACATTCTGGAATTGCGAGCGATAGCTCTCTGCCTTCTGCGTTGGACGGACAGGCTACAGGGCCGTCCGGTTCGGGTGCAGACGGACAATGCCACAGCGGTGGCCTACATCAACCACCAAGGGGGCACCAGGAGTGCCCGCGCGGCTCGGGAAGTGGCCGACATTCTGTCTTGGGCCGAGGCACACGTCCCGGCGATAACGGCAGTTCACATTCCGGGGGTGGAGAACTGGCAGGCGGATTATCTGAGTCGCCAGACCTTGGACCAGGGGGAATAGTCCCTTCACCCGGATGTCTTCCAGATGTTGTGTGCGAAGTGGGGTTCACCAGATGTGGACCTGTTCGCATCTCGTCTAAACAACAAGGTGGAAAGGTTCGTGGCAAGGACGCGCGATCCTCGGGCAGACGCATCAGACGCGTTAGTGGCGCCTTGGCATCAGTATCGTCTGATGTATGCCTTTCCACACCAATTCAGCTGCTGTCCAGGTTCCTTCGCAGGATGGCCGCGGACCTGCACGCGGTGATTCTGGTGGCGCCAGGCTGGCCTCGCCGGTCTTGGTACGCAGACCTCGTGAATCTGGCGGTCGACGCTCCGTGGCGTCTACCTCTTCGAGAAGATCTCCTGTCTCAAGGGCCGATATTCCATCCTGCTTTACAGTCGCTGGCTTTAACGGCCTGGCTGTTGAAAGCCAGGTCCTGAAGGATAGGGGTCTCTCCCCTGAGGTCATTCCCACTTTGATCAAGGCTAGAAAAGCCTCTTCGGGGAAGGTTTACTATCGTACTTGGAAGGCGTATTTTGCCTGGTGTGAGTCCAGGGGGTATTCTCCTCGCTCATACTCGGTATCTAGAGTGTTGGCTTTCCTTCAAACGGGCGTGGACCAGCGTTTGGCGTTGGCCACGATTAAGGGTCAGATTTCTGCGCTGGCTGTTCTCTTTCAACGCCCTGTGGCGTCTAACTCTTTGGTTAGCACCTTTGTTCAAGGGGTGAGACACCTGGTCCCTCCTAGGAGGGAACCTTTACCTCCATGGGACTTGAACCTTGTTCTGTCCGTGTTGCAACAGGCTCCTTTTGAAAAGATCAGGGAGATCTCGTTACCTCTGTTGTCCAAGAAGGTTGCGTTTTTGGTGGCGATCACTTCGGCTCGCAGAGTGTCGGAGCTGGCAGCCTTGTCCTGCAAATCTCCATATTTGGTGATTCACTTGGATAAGGTGGTCTTGCGACCTAACCCGTCTTTTCTTCCGAAGAGGATCTCGGAATTTCACCTCAATGAGGACATTGTCTTGCCTTCGCTTTGCGCGAGGCCAAAACATCCGAAGGAGGTGGCTTTACATCCCTTGGATGTTGTTCGGGCGATCAGGGTTTACCTGTCGTCGACTAAATCCTTTCGCAGGTCGGATTCCCTATTCGTCCTTCCTGAGGGACCTCGGAAGGGCATGGCGACGTCGGCTTCTACCATCGCCAAATGGATCAGGCAGACCATTGAGCAGGCCTATGCTTTGAAGGGGAAGGTTCCTCCCGTACCTGTGAAGGCGCACTCTACCAGATCTCTGAGTACGTCTTGGGCCTGTCATCATCGGGCTTCTGTGGCCCAGGTGTGTAAGGCGGCGACTTGGTCGTCAGTTCACACCTTCTCGAAATTCTTCAAGGTGGATGTTCAGGCATCGGCGGATGCTTCCTTTGGCCGCAAAGTTCTTAGTGCGGCAGTGCCTTAGGGTCCCTTGTTTTGGGTCCTTGGCTGTTGGGATGTCTTTATCCCTAGGTTACTTGTTTTCCTGGGTTGTTGCTCCTGTCGAGCACGTTTTTTTCCTGTTGCCCAGTTGGTTTTCTTACTTTGGTAAGGTTCCTTTTTCTCTGATGTGGGTACTGCGTTGCTTTAGGCGCGGCTGCGTTTTTTCCCACCCCTTTTGTCTACACTGCTATGGGACGTTCCCATTAGTGATGAATATGAAGTGGCGGCGACTGTCGGAGGACGTAAGAGAAAACGGAATTTTTGTAAAATCTTACCTGTAAAATTCCTTTCTCTGAGTCCTCCGACAGTCGCCGCCCCCGCCCCTCTTTTGGGGTTTGTTTATGTACTCTACTGCTATGCTACTGAAACTGAGTTGGGAATGCAGGAAGCAGGGAGGTATTGACTGAGGGGACCACCCCCTAGGGGTGGGATATGCTAAAAGCTTTGATATTAACAAATTTTATTGCCTATCTACTCCTGCGGAGAAAAGGTCAATAACCCCATTAGTGATGAATATGAAGTGGCGGCGACTGTCGGAGGACTCAGAGAAAGGAATTTTACAGGTAAGATTTTACAAAAATTAAATTTTTGCCTGGTGTCCAGTGGTTTCTCTCCTCATTCCTATTCGGTGGCGAGGGTGTTGGCTTTCCTTCAGACTGGTGTGGACCAGCGTCTTGCGTTGGCCACGATTAAGGGCCAGGTCTCTGCACTGGCTGTTCTTTTCCAGCGCCCTGTGGCATCTAATTCCTTGATTCGCACCTTTATTCAGGGTGTGCATCACTTGGCTCCTCCTAGAAGGGAGCCCTTACCTCCATGGGACTTGTACTTGGTTCTGTCCGTGTTGCAGCGTTCCCCTTTTGAAAACATCAGGGAAACTTTGTTACCTATGCTATCTAAGAAGGTTGCGTTCCTGGTAGTGATCACTTCTGCTCGCAGAGTGTCAGCGTTGGCGGCTTTGTCTTGCCATTCCCCTTACCTAGTGGTTCATAGGGATAAAGTGGTCTTGCGACCTAATCCATCCTTTTTGCCAAAGGTGGTTTCGGAATTCCACCTGAATGAGGACATTGTTTTACCTTCGCTTTGTGCGAACCCTAAGCATCCAAAGGAGGTTGCCTTGCATTCTTTGGTTGTTGTCCGGGCGATCAGGGTTTACCTGTCATCGACTGAATCCTTTCGGAAATCGGATTTGCTTTGTCCTTCCTGAGGGACCTCGGAAGGGTATGGCTGCGTCAGCAGCAACCATTGCCAAATGGATCAGACAGACCATTGTACAGGCCTATTCGTTGCGGGAATGGGTTCCTCCACATTCTACCAGGTCGGTGAATGCGTCCTGGGCCCTCCAGCATCAGGCCTCGGTGGCCCAGGTGTGCAAGGCTGCGACTTGGTCATCGGTGCACACCTTTTCCAAATTCTATAAAATTGATGTTCTGGCGTCAGCTGATGCCTCCTTTGGCCGCAAAGTTCTCTGTGCGGCAGTGCCATGGGGAACCCTGGGTTGTACGGGTCCCTGGCTGTTGGGGTTGTTTTTCCCCTTGGTTATTTGTTTTCCTGGGTTGTTGCTCATGGTGAGCCCTTTTTTGTTACCCAGAAGGTTACCTTTCTGTGCATGTAAGGTTCCTTTCTCTGATGTGGGTACTGCGTTGCTTTTCTGGCGGTTGCGTTGCCCACCCCTCATGTCTACACTGCTTTGGGACATCCCCATTAGTGAAGACTGTGTGAATGGGCGGCGACTGTCGGCGGACGTAAGAGAAAACTAAATTTTTGTCAAATCTTACCGTTAAAATTCCTTTCTGAGTCCTCCGACAGTCGCCGCCCCGCTCCTCTTTTTGGGTTTTTTTGTACACTATCACTGCTTGTGACCAAACTGAATTGGGATAGCTATTGCAGGGGGGTATTGGACTAGGACAGCCCCCATGGGTGTGACTATGTAGATGTATTGTTCTTTTACAAGTCTTAAGCCTAGAAACTCCTGTGGAGAGGAAGCAATACCCCATTAGTGAAGACTTTGTGAATGGTCGGCGACTGTCGGAGGACTCAGAGAAAGGAATTTTACGGTAAGATTTTACAAAAATTCAGTTTTTTTCATGTAAACAAAAAGCCACAGAAAAGGCTTGCTTTTCAAGTGGTTAGAAGAGTGGGTGATGTGTGGCTAAGATTGAGCATAAAATGCCGGGACAGTTCAAACCCCCCCCCCTAAATGACCCCTTTTTGAAAAGTAGACACCCAAAACTATTTGCTGAGAGGCATATTGAATCCATGGAGTATTTTATATTTTGCCTTAAGTTTCGGTAAGGAAAGTTGTCACTAAATGATATATTGCTCACGCATGCTATGGCTATATGTGAAATGACACCCCAAAATACATTCTGTTGCTTCTCCTGAGTACAAGGATACCACATGTGAGACTTTTTGGGAGCCTAGCTGTGTACGGGACCCCGAAATCCAATCCCCGTCTTCAGGTTTTCTAATGGCGTAAATTGCCTATTTTACCTCTGCACTACCTGTCAGTTTCAGAGGCCCTGAAATTTCAAGATAGCACAAAACCTCCACAAATGACTCCATTTTGCAAAGTAGATACTCCAAGCTATTAGCTGATAGGCATGGTGAGTCAATGGAATAGTTTATATTTTGCCACAAGTTTTGGAGAAAAATTATTTTATATTTGTTTTTTTTACACAAAGTTGTGAGTAAATGATATAATGCTTACACATGCCATCGGTATATGTGAAATGACACCCCAAAATGAATTCTGCTGCCTCTCCTGAGTACAGGGATACCCCATGTGTGAGACATTGGGGGGGGGGGGGGGGGGGAGGTGGAGTTGTTCTGTCTTAGCATTTCATGGCCTCCGAAACTGTGATAGGTAGTCAGGAGTGAAATCAACAATTTACGCCCTTGGAAAGCCTGGAAGTGGGGATTGGTTTTTGGGGTCCTGTACTCGGCTAGACTGCAAAAAAGTCTCACACATGGGGTATCCCTGTACTCAGGAGAAGCAGAATCTATTTTGGGGTGTCATTTCACATATACCCATGGCATGTGTGAGCAATATATAATTTAGTGACAACTTTGTGTAAAAAAAAAAACAAAAAAAATATTTCTCTGTCGCTCATTGACACACAGTCCTCTTGATTAATATCAACTTGGGTTATACTGCCCTCTACAGGAGTAGGACACTAGGCAGAAGGAAAACTTTCTGGCCACACCTTAGGGGCAGTCCCAGAGGGTATATCCTCTCCCTCTCTGCTACAGGAAGTCAGTTTTTTTCTGTCTAGTTCGGAGTAAGGACCTAAGTTCCTTGCTGGGATCTTTGGTCCTGGCAAGATTTTTTTTTTAGAAAAACTATTTTTTTTTTTTTTTTTAGGCAGCTTTTGTCTCCAGTTGTTCCTGTGAGATCTTCAAGCAAGTATGCTGAAACTGGGCGACGGGCTGGATGTTGAGATCCAGTGGTCACCCCAGTCAGCCCACGAGCGCGTGCAGGCCCTAGCTCCGCGCTGGGTCGGCCGCGACATAGTCCCACTGGACGGGGTCTGACCCTGCGAGTTAAACGCCGAGACGCCGACGACCAGTTGGGAATTGAACCACGGCGTCCGTATTGGTCGAATGCCCCCCCCCCCCCCACCTCGGTGGAGAGGGGTTCTGTCAGGAGTTGGCGCCCGCCTGTCACGGTATGGTGAGTAAAATGTTCCCCCTCTCCCCCTGACGGGTTTGTTGGTGGACGCGGGCCCCTCCCTGGGATGGTCGGACACTCATGATCCTGGGTCTCCCCTCTATCCTTTAACAGGTGTCACAGATCCCCCTCTTGAGGGTGATTTAGTGAAAAAGAACCAGGAGGCTTGGTTTGGGAGCTGACTAACGGAGTCACTGTATGAGGGGCACTGTAAAAGGGACCATGACTGAAGTCAGTGGCTTGTATTACTGTTAGGATGGCCATGTAAGAGGGTGATGGCATCCTACCTGATACATAAGGTTGCAATACATGCCGATGCCTGTGCCTGGACTACCGCCATCCGCAGGCCGCCATCCTCCCACAGGCCGCACAGGCAGATAGCTACCTTCCGCATGCCGCTGACATCTTTCCACTGGCCGCCGCCATCCTCCCGCAGGGCCTCCATCTTGGCATAGCCTCGTGTCTCCAGCATGGGGGCGGCCATTTTGGAGATGACCAGCTACCTCAAGGAGTAGCATGGCAGGCGCCGGAAGGTGTGTAAAGGGGCGGAGCCGCCTCCTTTACCCGGGAAAACGATCCAAAAGACTTCCTGTCTGTAAGAGACAGCGCTGAGAGCAGGTTGATAGAAACTTCTGTGCATCAGGTGGTGAGCCTTGGGGTCTCTCTCTCTCTGTGGGGTCCAAAGCGGGTAACACTGAGGGGCGCTGTTGCGCTGGGGGATTACAAAAAAAAAAAAAATTTCTTTTGCAATTTTTTTTTTTTGTTTGCTGGCAAGTGTCTTGTATAATCATGGACCCTGCCACACATGTATCCCCACCTGATCCCCTCGAGGTGGCCGCAGGACCCTCCAGTACCCCACTTGTAATTGATGCATTATCAGCAGTTTTGGAGTCTTTGGTATCCCGGGTGTAGGTGGCCTGTCAGTGACGGGGGGCAAGAAAGCGACCCCCGCCTACCCCTATTTCATCTGACACTTCAGATACGAATTCTGAGTTTGTCACTGCAGCTGCAGGTCCCTCTTCTGGGGCTGCTGTCTCGGGTACGGTCTCCTCAGACAGTGAGGAGGACGTTTCTACCTCCGCCATAACACAAGAAGAAGCGTTGGTGGACGCACTAGTTGTGTCTGTCCGGGAAACCTTAAGTCTTGAGGTTACACCGGCAGAGGTAGCTGAGACGGAAATTCCTTTTGGTACTAGCAAGCCTACCAAGATGGCAAAGGTTTTTCCCTTGCCCAATGTTTTGGTAATAAAATTAAAGAGGAATGGGATCGTCCAAAACGAACCCTTGCTATTTCCAAACGCATTGCTAGGCGCTATCCGTTTGAGGAATTACTCATTAAAAAATGGACGGTACCACCAGTGGTGGACTCACCGATTTCCAGACTAAATAAAGCCACTGTTATCCCGTTGGAGGACGCTCCGTCCTTTAGGGATCCGGTGGATCGAAAAGTGGATTCGGAATCCCTCTCCATTTTTTCCCTGATAGGGTCAACCTTCAGGCCAGTTGTTGCCATTGGTTTAGTTTCACAAACATTGACAGAATGGGCCAAATTGTTACGCCGTGACTTAAAGGGGAGAAGTATCCCCCCGGCATTATCCAATTTGATGGAGCGGATTATACAAGGACTACAGTTCGTCTGTGACGCCGCCCTGGACGCCACTCCCTTGTTAGGGCGTGCATTGGTGTCAGCAGTAGTCCTCAGACGCGTGTTGTGGTTAAAGTGCTGGTCGGCGGATCAAGGTTCCAAAAAAGCTTTGGCTAATCTCCCTTTTCAAGAGGATCGCCTGTTTGGGGCCGCCTTGGATGAGATTATAAAGGATCTCACTGGGGGCAAGAGAACTTTTTTGCCACAGACTGCTAAGGGTAAAGGACCTCGTAACGGGCGAGGACCTTCCTTTTCTGCTCATAAAGTTTGTCGTTCCGCTGGGGCGAGCGATAAGGGCTCCAAAGCCCCTTCAGGGGGTTTCAAAGGGCGCTGGTCGGGTAAACAAAAGTCCGGCTCAGCCAAACCTGAAGATGAGACCAATACAGCCTGAAGGTGCGCCCCCACCCATCTCTGGGGTGGGGGGACGTCTTCACCGGTTTCCGGATCCATGGCTTTCCAGAATCCCGGACAAAGGGGTTCACGAGGTCATACGGTCGGGATACAAGATCGAGTTTCGATCACTTCCAGCATTCAACTATCCCCGGATCGCTTAAAAGCTTTGCGGGGGGCAGTAATGAATTTGATGCAACAGGGAGCGGTAGTTCCCGTTCCTTGAGCAGAACATTTTCTTCACTTTTCCCAAAGATCACTCCTAGTTCCCTCCAGGACTTGCATGAGGATCCTGGGACTGATGGTGGCCGTCTTAGAGGCAGTACCGTATGCCCAGTCTCATGCCCGAATTCTCCTAAAGGAGATTCTTTTCTAATGGAATCGGAATCCCGATTCCCTGGACAATCGGATCCGGTTGAGCGAGCGGACCAGGGAGTCTCTGGTCTGGTGGCTTAGGTCTCCAATGCTCAGCCAGGGGAAGTCACTCCTTCCGATAGTATCCAGGTTTCTGATAAATGTGTTGGAGCTGAGAGTGATCAGATTTGGTCTGATTTACTGGACCGAGCAGCTCCAGGGCAGCCCGGTTCGGATCCAGTCGAACAATGCCACGGCTGTGGCTTATGTCAATCACCAAGGGGGCACCAAGAGTGCCCTTGCGGCCATAGAAATGGCCAGCATTCCTCATTGGGCGGAACGGTTTGTTCCAGCTCTCTCCGAGATATTCACTCCGGGGGTTGAATATTGGCAGGCAGAGTATCTCAGCCGTCAGATTCTGGATCAAGGGGAATAGTCCCTCCATCCAGAGGTATTTCACCAGCTGTGCCTTCATTGGGGCACCCCGGATTTGGATCTGTTGGCATCTCGGCTCAACAGGAAGGTGCAGAGATTTGTAGCCCGCGATCCTCTAGCGGACGCAGCAGACGCGCTGGTCGTCCCGTGGGGACAGTATCAGCTACTGTATGCCTTCCATCCTCTCAAGTTACTGCCGAAACTTCTTTGCAGGATAGAGGTGGAGGGAATTCCAGTTTTCCGAGTAACTCCGGACTGACCTCGTCGAGCCTGGTACGCCGACTTGGTGAGGCTGGTCGCGGACGCTCCTTGGAGACTTTATCTCAGGGAAGATCTGCTGTCTCTAGCACCGATCTTCCATCTTTCTTTACAATCGCTGGCTTTAACGGCCTGGCCATTGAGACCCAGGTGCTGAAGGACAAGGGATTGTCAGCTTCAGTTATTCCTACTCTAATCAATGCAAGGAAGGCGACTTCCAGCAAAGTCTATTATCGCACATGGAAGTCTTATATTGTGTGGTGTGAATCTCTTGGATTTCCTCCACGTACCTATTCGGTGACCCGAATCTTGGCCTTTCTGCAACAGGGGGTTGAGCAGAAACTGTCCTTGAGCACTATCAAGGGTCAGGTTTCAGCGTTGGCAATCTTCTTTCAGAAACCTTTGGCTACTCATTCCTTGGTGCGGAATTTCATCCAGGGGGTGCGGCACTTGGCTCTGCCAGTGCGCGCGCCCTTACCACCCTGGGATCTTAATTTGGTGTTGTCGGTTCTTCAGAAACCTCCCTTTGAAAATATCAGGGAGATTCCCTTGCTTACATTATCCCAGAAGGTGGCCTTCTTGGTGGCCATTACTTCTGCACGCAGGGTGTCAGAACTGGCCGCATTATCCTGTCGTTCCCCATATCTGGTGGTTCATAGGGATAAGATAGTTCTTCGTCCGAATCCATCCTTCCTTCCTAAGGTGGTTTCAGAGTTTCATCTGAATGAAGATATTGTGCTACCTTCCTTGTGTCCTAAGCCCAGTCATCCTCGGGAGTGTGCGTTGCATTCCTTAGATGTGGTTCGGGCAATCAGGGTTTACCTGAAAACTACGGACTCGTTTCGTAAAACGGATTCACTTTTTGTGATCACGGATGGCCCCAAAAAGGGGTTGCCTGCATCTGCCGCAACTATCTCCAAATGGATCAGACAGACGGTGGTACAGGCTTATTCTATTAAGGGTCGGAATCCTCCATTCCCTGTTAAGGCGCACTCCACTCGGGCGCTTAGTGCTTCCTGGGCCTTCCGGAATCAGGCGTCAGTGGTCCAGGTTTGCAAGGCGGCTACCTGGTCGTCGGTTCATACCTTTACAAAATTTTATAAAGTTGATGTGATGGCATCGGCGGATGCCTCTTTTGGCCGCAAGGTTTTGCAGGCCGCAATTTGAGGAGACCGTTGGTCTACCTCAAGGGTTTTTTCTGTTGGGTTTTCAGTTGAGTCTCATCCCTTGGTTTGATGAGCCTATAAGACTTCTAGTCGGCACCGGTTGGGCCTTCTGGATTTAAATTTTGATTTCGGTTATCCCACCCCTCATTTGTGGCACTGCTTTGGGACGTCCCAAGTTGATATTAATCAAAAGGACTGCGTCTGTCAATGAGCGACAGAGAAAAATTGATTTTTTGTAAAATCTTACCGTAAAATCCTTTTCTCTTAAGCTCATTGACAGACGCAGTACCCGCCCCTCTACTTTTGAGCTGGGTTGGGTTAAATTCTCTAACACTGCTTTGTGACATAACTGACTTCCTGTAGCGGAGAGGATATACCCTCTGGGACTGCCCCTAAGGTGTGACCAGAACGTTTTCCTTCTGCCTAGTGTCCTACTCCTGTAGAGGGCAGTATGACCCAAGTTGATAATCAAGAGGACTGCGTCTGTCAATGAGCTTAAGAGAAAAGGATTTTACGGTAAGATTTTACAAAAATCCATTTTTCCCGTAACTTGTGGCAAAATATAAAATATTCCGTGGACTCACCATGCCTCTTAGCAAATAGATTGGGGTGTCTACTTTCCAAAATGGGGTCATTTGGGGGCATTTTGTGCTATCTTGAAATTTCAGGGCCTCTGAAACTGTGATGGGTAGTGAGGAGTAAAATTAGAAAACTTGAAGATGGTGTTTTTTTTTCGGGGTCCCGTACACAGCTAGGCTCCCAAAGTCTCACATGTGGTATCCCTGTACTCAGGAGAAGCAGCTGAATATATTTTGGGGTGTAATTACACATATACCCATGGCATGTGTGAGCAATATATCATTTCAATGTCAACTTTGTGTAAAAAAAAAAAAAAAAAAAGTTATTTTTCAAACACCTGTGACATAAAAATGAAATATTCAATGAGCTCAACATGCCTCTCATGACGTTCCTTAGGATGTCTACTTTCCAAAAAGTGGTAATTTGGGGGGGATTTGTACTGCCCTGCCATTTTAGCACTTCATAAAATGAGATAGGCAGTCAGAAATTAAGGCTGCGTAAATTCCAGTATTTAAACCATAGTTTGTAGACGCTATAACTTTTGCGCAAACCAATAAAAATACGCTCATTGAGATTTTTTTGTCAGACATGTAGCTAAATACATTTTGGCCAAAAAAATGACATAAATTAGGTATATTGTATATATTTTTTAAAAGACAAAGTTGAAAATGTAATTTTTTCTCAATTTTCGCTCTTTTTTTTATAATCGCAAAAAATAAAAAGCGCAGAGGTGATCAAATACCACCAAAAGAAAGCCCCGTTTGTGGGGAAAAAAGGACATAAATTTATTTTGGGTACAGCATCTCATGACCGCGCAATTGTCAGCTACAGTCACGCAGTGCCAAGTTAAAAAAAGGGCTCTAGTCTTTGAGCAGGAAAATCCTCCGGGGCTTAAGTGGTTAATAAAACTTCTAAAACGTTCTTCACCATGGCGGGCATTGTTTCCTTTGTTTGAGGGTGAATACAGCCAGCGGTATATTTCCAGCAGCCCTACAGAGACGTATGCACAGCGTTGGATCATCAGGATTGGAGTGTAAAGGGCACAGCATCTGTGTATAAGGCTCAATATACACAGTGTTCCAGTGAGTGGGGACACTTAAGGGGAGCACCGGCACTTTGAGTGAAAAGGAGCACTTTCTACACAGCCACCTTATGAACTATGCATATTTATTGAAGGACATTTATTTTTGATATATGTATCGTTGTATATATAATTTATTGATTTACTGATTGATTCATTAATTATTCATGCATAAACTGACACATTTTGCACTCAGCAATTTATATATATATATATATATATATATATATATATATGACATTGGTATTTATATTTTTGTATATTTTGGAATTTTTTTTAATATCGATTTATATATTTGTTGCATACATCTAAAGAATTTGTGACAGGGCAGCGCTGACTCACATACTTTCACATTTAAAGGCACATACATACACCCTATTTGCCAGCAGCAGTCATTATTTATTCAACTTCTTTAAATTCTTTATCTAAGATCCATAAGCGCCTGGACCTTTTTTTCATTTAATCTTAGAATAAAACCTGTTCCAGTCTGCAAAAGACTTAAAACTGGGGCGAAGGTTCACCTTCCAGCAGGACAACGAGCCTAAACGTACATCCAGAGCTAAAATGGAATGGTTTAGATAAAAGCATTTTCACTTGTTCAATACATTTTTATTGAAGAAAATTACGTAAAAGAAATTCACAATCATCAAACAGCAATAAAAACACAGAATAAATGCCGAGCATATACAATTTACAAGAATGGAGGTAATTCATGTTCACTTAACAAATTTGAATGATTAAAGAGACATGCATCTGTTGAGCCTGAGTACCGCATAGTATCGGAATGTGTATAGAAGTTGGGGAGATGGGATAGGAACGAAGGGAAAAAGAGAAAAAAAAAAGGTTAGAGAGAAGGGCGTTGCCTGCTCCTAAGACACAATACATTATACAGCATCTACAAAGGTAAAACCGTTTTCAGGTTTGAGATCACTTCTGCATAGATACAGTGGGTACGGAAAGTATTCAGACCCCCTTAAATTTTTCACTCTTTGTTATATTACAGCCATTTGCTAAAATCATTTAGGTTCATTCTTCTTCCTCATGAATGTACACATAGCACCCCATACTGACAGAAAAACACAGAATTGTTGACTTTGTTGCAGATTTAGTAAAAAAAGAAAAACTGAAATATCACATGGTCCTAAGTATTCAGACCCTTTGCTCAGTATTTAGTAGAAGCCCCCTTTTGATCTAATACAGCCAGGAGTCTTTTTGGGAAAGATGCAACAAGTCTTTCACACCTGGATTTGGGGATCCTCTGCCATTCCTCCTTGCAGATCCTCTCCAGTTCTGTCAGGTTGGATGGTAAACGTTGGTGGACAGCCATTTTTAGGTCTCTCCAGAGATGCTCAATTGGGTTTAAGTCAGGGCTCTGGCTGGGCCATTCAAGAACAGTCACGGAGTTGTTGTGAAGCCACTCCTTCGTTATTTTAGCTGTGTGCTTAGGGTCATTGTCTTTTTGGAAGGTAAACCTTCGGCCCAGTCTGAAGTCCAGAGCACTCTGGAGAAGGTTTTTGTCCAGGATATCCCTGTACTTGGCCGCATTCATCTTTACCTCGATTGCAACCAGTCGTCCTGTCCCTGCAGCTGAAAAACACCCCCACAGCATGATGCTGCCACCACCATGCTTCACTGTTGGGACTGTATTGGACAGGTGATGAGCAGTGCCTGGTTTTCTCCACACATACCGCTTAGAATTAAGGCCAAAAAGTTATATTTTGGTCTCATCAGACCAGAGAATCTTATTTCTCACCATCTTGGAGTCCTTCAGGTGTTTTTTAGCAAACTCCATGCAGGCTTTCATGTGTCTTACACTGAGGAGAGGCTTCCGTCGGGCCACTCTGCCATAAAGCCCCGACTGGTGGATGGTTGACTTTCTTCAACTTTCTCCCATCTCCTGACTGCATCTCTGGAGCTCAGCCACAGTAATCTTTGGGTTCTTCTTTACCTCTCTCACCAAGGCTCTTCTCCCCCGATAGCTGCTTGGCCGGACGTTATGGGTTGTTTCCAATATCGCGGTATTAGTGGCTTGGCAATCACTTCACATGTCCTAAATGCTGCTGATGTGGGTCCTCTGGCTCCCCTGAGCAGTGAAACAATACTTTACAGGGATCCTTATTAATTGGATAACCCTAAATAGACTGTGTTAAGACCAGAAAGGTTGTATGAGCGAACGGGTCCACCAAATGTGGGCATGGGTGGCTACCCCTCCATAACCACTCAAGCATAGGTTTTAGACTTCCTGGAAACATCTGATGCAATTTTAATGAATCTTACGGTTTTTGGGGAAATAGATGAGGTGTGGGTCATACAAAGTATTTTTGACTTCTGTTTGTCAGATTATGGGTGTCTTTTTTCCCACAATTTTATAAAGGTTGGGGTAGGCACAGAGTCCAGTTCCTTCAGTGCTTTGTAAAATTAAGATATGGTTTCCTGAGGAGGTTGGGTGGCACTCAATAGAGCCTGCACTGGTGTGAGGTCAGACAAGGGATGCAAAGGACGGGGTATGGTTTTGGCAAATTGGCTCAGTTGAGTATATTTCCAATGATCCATGAAGGAGACTGAGGAGGAACGAACATTCGGATTAAGGGCCACCAGGCCCTGTTAAGTCGTCACGTGATTTAGAAGAGTGGGTGAGCCTGGAATCCAGGTATGAAACTTAGGGTCTTGTTGGCCAAGAGGGAAAAGGGAGTGCCCCAGTATAGGCATAAGCAGAGAGTTGTATGACCAGAGTATCAGACAAGAAACTGACTTGGTTTTGATTGGAGGTATATACATTCGCCAACGTACATGTCATATTACCCATAGTGCCTCTTAAATATATGTATCTACTGTAAATATCCACCAGAGTGACATCACACTTGAATGACGTCCCTCTGCGAAACCCAATGGCCACCCCTTTCACCTTATGTATATCTGAAAGACTATAATACCACTCTGGATAGCTTGAGAACAGCTTAGTAGTGGTGGAATGCGTAAGGTGTGTTTCCTGGAGGAATGCTACATTAGTGGAGTCTTTTAAGTTCTCTACAAATGATGTCTCTTGAGGCATGAAGACCTCTTACATTTATCGAGATTAGATTGATGGTCACCATGGGGTTCGCAGAGGTGGGTCCATGCAGCATGTAAGCTGTGTATTCTAAGAAGGAGCAGAGCAAATGTAGGCAAGAGGGCAGAGTGACATAGAAAAGACTGAATAGAATAGGGGTGGAAAAAGAACAGGAGTCAAGTAAGGGTCCAGTAATTCTAGACAAGACATGCAAGTACTTGTGGTGCTTGAGCAGGGGATCACCATGTCTCGGGCCACTACCGCCAGATATGTCTGAGATGCGAGTGAGAGTGAAACCGGAGGTGGAAGGCCACCGGAGGGAGAATCGCGTCTAACAAATAAGGGTTGTGCCAAAGTTCACCCCCCGGAGGTAACCCCAAAACATTGAAAGGGAATTGACCAGAAAACTGTAATAAAACGTTCCATATCTATATCAAAGGAGCAGTGATGGCAATAAAAAACTGAATGTCCAGTAAGGGTAGTGAAAAGCAATGCATTTACAAACCAAACTAAGGAGAAATTTTCCAAGAACTGAAATTATCAGGAATAAAGGTGACCATGCTGTAAGAGGGGATAAAACTAGATGGAGACCAAGTTTTTAGCATGGCTATGTGAAGGCTCTTATCCATTTGTGTTTGGAGGAGGGAGTAGCTGTACGATGTTTCTTGGAAATTTTTTTCCATTGTGGTTCAGGAGGAGGCTCCATCCTGACAAAAAAAGCAGAGAAAACAGGCGCCTCTGAGTAAGGACTATAATTTGGTAAAGTTCATTAAAAACTTGCAATGGGGTAAGTAAAGGCATTTGTATGGATCGTCCGATGTCTGGGATCGGCATTTGGCCACTGCTGTAAATCGGCTGTGCTGGCTGATCTCCAGTTCCTGTCCAGCAGGAAGTGTTGTAATGTGGGAGGTTGAGTCCGAGGCCTTGACCGCATGGCATGCCGTGGGGGCCGCCATTTTTCTGTGGTTCATGATCTGTGTTCCCATTTTTTGCATGGGCAGCCATTTTCTATATTTCCCCTTTGAGAATGTATGAGCAGCCATTTTCTTGAGCTCTGTGGGATGGACAGGCATGCGGCATGGCTCCTTGTTCTGTGCAGACAGTGTTAGTTTCATTTTTACACTGATCAGACTGGATGCTTCTCTGTGGTCTGGTAATGTTCCTGGGTTTCCCTGTGGGTTTTTTTTTTCCTCTTCTGTTCTGCTATTATATAATCAGGGATTGTAGCAGTGGGACTGCATTTTTCGTGGTCTTAAAGATTACACACAAAAAAAAATTTTTCTCTGTCGCTCATTGACAGATGTAGTCCTCGTTGATTAATATCAACTCGGGTTATACTGCCCTCTACAGGAGTAGGACTAGACAGGAAAGAAAACGTTCTGGCCACACCCTAGGGGCAGTCCCAGAGGGTATATCCTCTCACTTCCTGCTACAGCAAATCATTTTTTTTCTGTCTAGTTAGGAGTAAGGACCTAGATTCCTTGCTAGGATCTTCGGTCCTGGCAGGATTTTTTTAGAAATACTTTTTTTAGACAGCTTTTTTTCTCCGAGATCTTCAAGCAAGTATGCTGAAACTGGGCGACGGGCTGTATGTTGAGATCCAGTGGTCACCCCAGTTCAGCCTACGAGCGCGTGCAGGCCATAGCTCCGCTCTGGGTCGGCCACGACATAGTCCCACTGGACGGGGACTGACCCTGCGAGTTAAACGTCTCGCCTGGACGCCAATGACCAACAGAGTCACGGCGTCCATATTGGTCGACAGCCCCCCCCCACCCCGGTGGAGAGGGGGTTCTGTCAGGAGTTGGCGCCCGCCTGGTTCCGGTATGGTGAGTAGAATGTTCCCCCTCTCCCCCTGTCAGGTTTGTTGGATGCGGGCCCCTCTCTGGGATGGTCGGACACTCAGTTTCTGGGTCTCCCCTCTATCCTATAACAGGTCACAGATCCCCCAATTTGAGTGAGTGTGATTTTTGTGAATAGAAACCAGGAGGCTTGGTTTGGGAGCTGACTATCTAAAGTGACTTATGACTGTAAGGGTGACTGAAGTCAGTGGCAGACTACTAAAAGTAATTACTATTGAGGTATAGAGGTATCCTACCTGTCTAGTGTGTACACAGGCCGATGCCTATGCCTGAGTTACTGCAGCCACAGATCGCCATCCCTCCAGAAAGCCAGTCACTTCCATAGGCCGCACAGCCTCCCGCAGGCTGAGGACACCTCCCGCAGGCCGAGGCACTTCCGCAGGCCGCACAAGCCGAATGCACACATCCCGCAGGCCGCTGCTAACTTGCAAGCCGCCGCTATCCTACACAGGCCGCCGCCATTTTCCTGCAGATCGCACGAGGCCGCCATATTGGCGTAGCCTCGTGTCTCCAGCATGGGGGCGGCCATGTTTGAGGTGACCAAACACCTCGTGGAGTAATTGGGTGGCGCCGGAAGGCGTGTAAAGGGGCGGAGCCGCCTCCTTGACCCAGGGAAAGCAAGCCAAAGACTTCCTGTCTGTAACAGAAAGTGCTGGAAGCAGGTTGATAAGAAACTTCTGTGCATCAGGTGAGCCTTGGGGTCTCTCTCTCTCTTTCTGAGGGGTCCAAGCAGGTAGACTGAGGGGCGCTACTGCGCTGGGGGACTAAGTTTAAAAAAAAAAAAAAGTTTTTTTCTTGCAATTTTTTTGTGTTTGCTGGCAAGTGTCTTGTTACATGAACCCTGCCACACATGTATCCCCACCTGATCCCCTCAGGGTGGCCGCAGGACCCTCCAGTACCCCACTTGTGATGATGCATTATCAGCAGTTTTGGAGTCTTTGGTATCCCGGGTGGAGGTAGCCTGTCAGGGACGGGGGTCAAGAAGAGCGACCCCCGCCTACCCCTATGTCATCTGATACCTCAGATACGGATTCTGAGCTGGTAATTGCTGTCCCTTTTCTGGGGTTGTCTCAGGTACGGTCTCCTCAGACAGTAAGGAGGACGCTTCTGCCTCCGCCATAGCACAAGAAGCGTTGGTGGAAGCACTAGTTGTGTCTGTCCGGGAAACCTTAAATCTTGAGGTTACACCGGCAGAGGTAGCTGAGACTCGTATAACTTTTTTGGTACTAGCAAGCCTACCAAAATGGTGAAGGGTTTCCCTTGCCCAAATAGGGTCGTCCGTAAATGAGCCCTGCTATTTCCAAACGCATGGCTAGGCGCTATCATTTTGAGGAATCCCTCATTACAAAGATGGACGGTACCACCAATAGTGGACTCACCGATTTCCAGACTAAATAAAGCCACTGTTATCCCGTTGGATTGACAGAATGGGCCCCACCCATCTCTAGGGTGGGGGGACGTCTTCACCGGTTTCCGGATCCAGGGCTTTCCAGAATCCCGGATAAAGGGGTTCGCAAGGTCATATGGTCGGGATACAAGACAGAGTTTCGATCACTTCCACCGGTGCGATTCTTCACTTCCAATAGTCGACATCCCCGGGTCACTTAAAAGCTTTGCGGGGGACAGCTTGATACAACAAGCAGTGGTAGTTCACATTCCTTGGAGGAGTTCTAGTCGAACTTGTTCACAATGCCCAGGAAAAAGGGCTAGGTGCGTCCAATTCTGGTCTTGGAAGAGATGGAGTCCATCCATACAGTGGTGGCCTCCCTGCATCAAAGGGATTTCCTGGCGTCCATAGACATTTAGGATGCCTATCTTCATATCCCCATCTTCACAGGACATCAGCGTTTTCGTTGCTTTTCCCAAAGATCATCCCTGGTTCCCACCAGAAGACTGAACTATATGGGCCTAATTTTGGATACATCCTTGGCAAGAGTGTTTCTCCATGCGGAGAAACTCCAGAAGATTCAGTCAATGATTCGGATGTTGCTGTCCGTCAACTGGCTGGGATTGATGGTCGCCTCCTTAGAGGCAGTACCGTTTGCCCAGTCTCATACCCGAATTCTCCAAAGAGGAGATTCTTCTCATATGGAATCGGAATCCCGATTCCCTGGACAATCAGATCCGTTTGAGTGAGCGGACCAGGGAGGCTCTGGTCTGGTGGCTTCGGTCTCCGATGCTCAGCCAGGGGAAGTCATTTTCTTCTGATAAATTCCAGGTTACCGATAAATGTGTTGGAACTGAAAGCGATCACTTTGTCTGATTTACTGGACCGAGCAGCTCCAGGGCAGCCCGGTTCGGATCCAATCGGACTATGCCACGGTCATGACTTAGGTCGATCACCAAGGGGCACCAAGAGTGCCCTGGCGGCCATAGAAGTGGCCAACATTCTTATTGGGGGAACAGTTGTTCCAGTTCTCTCCGCGATATTTATCACGGGGTGGACAGGCAGATTATTTCAGCCGTCAGATTCTGGATCAAGAGGAATAGTCTCTTCATCCAGAGGTATTTCACCAGCTGTCCCTTCATTGGAGCACCCCGGATATGGATCTGTTGGTAGGTTGGCTCAACAGGGCTCGCACCCGCGATCCTCTAGCGGACGCAGCAGACGCGCTGAACGGCCTGTAAAGGCAGTATCAGCTACTATATGTCTTCCCCCCCCTCTCAAATTGCTGCTGAGATTTCTCCGCAGGATAGAGGTGGAGGGAACTCCAGTTATCCTGGGAATTCCAAGCTGGCCTCGTCAAGCCGGGTACGCCGACTTGGACAGGCTAGTCGCGGACGCTCCTTGGAGACTTCCTCTCAGGGAGGATCTGCGGTCTCAAGGACCGATCTTCCATCGTGCTTTACAGTCGCTGGTTTTAATGGCCTGGCTATTGAGACCCAGGTAATGAAGGACAGAGGGTTGTCGGCTTCAGTTATGCCTACTCTAATTAAAGCAAGGAAAGCGACTTCCAGCAAAGTCTATTATCGCACATGGAAGACTTATATCGCGTGGTGTGAATCTTTGGAATTTCCCCCACGTACCTATTCGGTGACCCGAATCTTGGCTTTTCTGCAAAAGGGGGTTGAGCAGAAACTATCCTTGAGCACTATCAAGGGTCAGGTTTCAGCATTAGCAATCTTCTTTCAGAAGCCTTGGGCTACTCATTCCTTGGTGTCCAGGGGGTGCGGCACTTGGCTCCGCCAGTGCGCGCGCCCTTACCGCCGTGGGATCTTAATTTGGTGTTTGTCGGTTCTTCAGAAACCTCTCTTTGAAAATATCAGGGAGATTCCCTTGCTTACATTATCCCAGAAGGTGGCCTTCTTGGTGGCTATCACTTCTGCACGCAGGGTGTCAGAACTGGCTGCATTATCATGCCATTCCCCATATCTAGTGGTTCATAGGGATAAGGTAGTTCTTCATCCGAAGCCATCCTTTCTTCCTAAGGTGGTTTCAGATTTTCATCTGAATGAAGATATTGTGCTACCTTCCTTGTGTCCTAAGCCCAATCATCCTCAGGAATATGCTTTGCATTCCTTGGATGTGGTTCGGGCAATCAGGGTATACCTGAGACTACGGAATCGTTCCGTAAGACGGATTCACTTTTTGTGATCACGGATGGCCCCAGAAAGGGGTTGCCTGCATCTGCCGCGACTATCTCCAAATAGATTAGACAGACTGTGGTACAGGCTTATTCTATTAAGGATCGGAATCCTCCGTTCCCTGTTAAGGCGCACTCCACTCGAGCGCTCAGTACTTCCTGGGCCTACCGCCATGAGGCGTCAGTGGTCCAGGTCTGCAAGGCGGCTACCTGGTCGTCGGTTCATACCTTTTACAAAATTTTATAAAGTTGATGTGATGGCATCGGCGGATGCCTCATTTGGCCGCAAGGTTTTGCAGGCCGCAATTTGAGGAGACCGGTGGTCTACCTCGAGGGTTTTTTTTTTTCCGTTGGAATTTCAGTTGTCTCATCGTGTGATTGATGAGCCTTTAAAACTTCTAGTTGGCACCGGTTGGGCCTTCTAGATTGGATTTTGATTTCCATTTTCAAACCCCCTCATTTGTGGCACTGCTTTGGGATGTCCCGAGTTGATATTAATCAAGGAGGACTACGTCTGTCAATGAGCGACAGAAAAATGGATTTTTGTAAAATCTTACCGTAAAATCCTTTGCTCTTAAGCTCATTGACAGACGTAGTACCCGCCCCTCTGTTTTTGAGTTGGGTTGGGTTAAATTCTCTAAACACTGCTTTGTGACATAACTTGATTTGCTGTAGCAGGAAGTGAGAGGATATACCCTCTGGGACTGCCCCTAGGGTGTGGCCAGAACGTTTTCTTTCCTGTCTAGTCCTACTCCTGTAGAGGGCAGTATAACCCGAGTTGATATTAATCAAGGAGGACTATGTCTGTCAATGAGCTTAAGAGAAAAGGATTTTACGGTAAGATTTTACAAAAATCCATTTTTAATTGAGCTTTGGAGTACCGGGATAAAAATTCACCTGCAGACACCCTGGAAGCGACTGCGGGACCCTCCGGTTCAGTCGTGGCCAGATATTTTTTTTTTTTTTTTTTTTGCAAAGCCTGATGTCAAAAGGGGATTTTGTCATTTCTGGTGCTGCCAGCCACAAACGCCCTCCACCCTCACCTCCATCGGCAGGGTCTTCGGATTCTGAGACGGATATGGTCGCTGCAGATGCAGACCACATTGAGGGGTCGGTGTCTTCACATTGACGGTGAAGTGGACCTGTCCTCATCTGCCGCCGTGCGGGAATGTGCATTGGTGCAGGCCCAGATAGTTTCAGTGCGGGAACTCGCAAATTGGCTGATGAACCTACAGCGTCGGATACGCAGGTGTCTGTTGGCTCCTGTAAATCCCATAAATCGGGCAAGGTATTCCCTTGTCCAGAATTGTTTCATACTATTGTGGATGAACAATGGCGTCGCATTAAGCACATGTTGGTGCCTAAGCGTTTTACACGCCATTATCCTTTTGCGGAGGCGGTGTCCAATGGGTGGACTGTACCACCGAAAGTAGATTGTCTGGTGACCAGGTTGAATAAAGCAACTCTGGTACCGGTTGAAGAGTCTCCAACCTTTTGGGACTCCGTGGATAGACTGGTGGAATCATTGTCCTACCATTTACATGTGGTAGCAGGTTACATGTGAAAGGCTACCTTTGTGAATGTTTTAGTAGCGCAGACTGCTACTGAATGGGGGAATTTACTGAAAAGTAAAGTGGAAATGGCACGGCTTCCCCCCCCTGTGGTACTGGAACTAAATAGACCGGTTGACCCAAGGCTTGGTGTTCATGTGCGATACTTCCCTGGACTCAGCTTTGTTGGTGGCCAGGACGTCCGCAGTCGGGATTGCTATTAAGTGCATGGTATGGCTAAAATGCTGGTTGGCTGACCAGTTTTCTAATGCCTCGTTTCCACTGAGCGGTTCGGTTTGGGTCGGTACGGTACGCTATTTTGAGGGTTTCCATTATGAAAGTGGCCCATACAACCGAACCAAACCGCACCATTCCTGGTCCTCCTTCGGATGTAGGGCCATAGGAAACGGTACGGTTAGGGCGGAGCTACGGGCGTCACACCACAGGAAAACGTCAATGCTCACATCAAACGAAAGCACAAAACAAACACCACGTTTGTGTGAACCCTGCATGACCCCTGGTGGACCAACTTGCAGTGGAAACGCTCACCTGAATAGGCCGGACTATTCTAACCCTTCCAAACTGTACCGACCCGAACCGTTCTGCTTAGTGGAAACGAGGCATAAGAAGGCTGTGACTGATCTTCCTTTTTACTTGGGAGATGCTGTTTGGATCCTCCCTGGACTATTTGATCAAAGGTATCATGGGGGGGTAAAAGCACTAATCTGCCCCAATGCTCTAAGGGTAAGGCCCTGCGTACTAGGCGGTGGCCTTTACTGCTCACAAAGGTGTTTTTCATGCCTCCAGGTCGCAAGAAAACGTAGACAGTTTAGGTCTTCTGGGGGTTCCAAGAAGCTATGGTCGGGAAAATTTAAGTCTGGCCAATCTGGACTTGCAGATAAGTCCTCGGCTGCATGAAGGGGCGCCCTCACCCGAGTCTTGGGTGGGGGGGACGTCTTGGATTCTTTCAGGAACCCGGGACCTCCTTGATTCAGGACAAATGGGTTCACAAACTAATCCGATTGGGATACAAGATTGAATTCCGGTCTCGTCCAATCTTGGAACATCCCCAGTCCGGTTAAGGGACTTGCGAGGGGTGGTACATGACTTGCTGTCACAAGGAGGGATTGTGCCAGTTCCCGCTCAGGAACGTTTTCAGGGGTTTTATTCAAACCTATTCACAGTGCCCAGAAAAGGCAAGGTGCGTCCCATCCTGGATCTCAAGGTCCTAAACCGATTTGTTCGGGTACAGAGGTTTTGGATGGAGTCCATCCGCACGGTAGTAGCGTCTCTGCATCAGGGGGATTTCTTAGCCTCCATAGATATCATCTAGGATGCATATCTACTCATCCCTACCTACGCTGGACACCAGCAGTTTCTTCACTTTGCCGTAGCAGAGGAGCATTATCAATTTGTGGCGTTACCCTTTGGTCTCGCCTTCGCTCCCAGAGTTTTTACCAAGGTATTAGCTCTGGTGCGCCAGTGGGGGAATTGTGTTACTGGGATACCTGGACGAGCTCCTGTTTGGAGCAGACTGTCATTCAGCCTTGTTGGGGGGACTGACAGGGGATCATTTGGAACATCATTTTCAAGAAATTCACGCTGACTCCGGTTCTGAGACTAGATTATCTGGGCTTGGCTCTGGATTCAGCCTTGGCGAGGGTTTTTCTTCCCCTGGACAAGCTGCAAAAGTTGCAGGGGGCGATTCAGTTGTTGGACAACAATCTGTCCTCCTTTAGGAGTTTGCATGCGAGCCTTTGGTCTGATGGTATCGACCTTCGAGGTGGTTCTGCGTCCTCCGTTTCATACAAGGCTTTTGCAAAGGGAGATTCTTGTCAAATGGAACAAGGATCCAAAGTCCTTGGATTCTGTGATTCGGTTGAGCCACAACACAATCTGCTGTGTTGTGGTGAATTTAGTCTCCAGCACCGTCAGGGCAAGTCCTTTCCGTTGTTTTGGACGGTGGTAACCACGGACGCCAGCCTGTCGGCCTGAGGGCTGTTTGCTGTGGAAGCTCTACACCCAGGGGTACCTGGACAATGGAAGAGTCAAAACTTCTGATAAATGTTTTGGAGCTTAGACCGATAAAGCTTTGTGTGAGTCATTGGACGACTCGTCTGCAAGGTTGTGTGGTACGGATTCAATCCAACAATGCAATGGCTGTGGCTTACATCAATCACCAGGGGGGCACCAAGAGGATCTTGGCGGCCAAGGAGGTGGCCGAGATTCTGGCCTTGGTGGAAATCTTTGTTCCAGCCCTCTCTGGGGTACACATTCCAGGTGTGGAAAACTGGCAGGCGGATTACCTGAGTCATCAGGTGTTGGATCAAGGGGAGTGGTCCCTACACCCAGAGGTGTTCTGCCTCCTGTGTGTTCGGTGGGGGCCTTTTGAGGTCGATCTGTTTGACTCTTGCCTCAACGAGGTGCGGAGATTCGTAGCCAGGTCTCGCAATCCTCTGCTCGACGCCACAGACGCAGTGGTGGCTCATTGGGGTCGGTATCGGCTGATTTATGCATTTCCCACATTGATACTCCTGCGCAGGATAGAGGTGGTAAACATTCCAGTCATTCTGGTGGTTCCAGACTTGCCACATCGGTCTATGTATGCAGACCTGATGAGGCTGGTCGCCGATACCCCTTGGAGACTTCCTCTCAGGAAAGATCTGCTGTCTTAAGGTCTGATCTTCCATCCTGCTTTACAGTCGCTGGCTTTAACGGCATGGATGTTGAAAGTCAGGTGTTGAGAGATGGGGGTCTTTCTGACTCTGTGATTCCTACTCTTGGAAGGCTAGGAAGTCAACTTCCAGGAAGATCTACCATCGTACGTGGAAATCTTACATTTCATGGTGTGAATTGCTGAAGGTGCACTCTCGCTTGTTTTTGATCGCTAGGGTTTTTGCTGCCTTTGCAGAAAAGGGTTGAACGGTGGCTGGTTTTGGCTATAAATTTTCAACGCCCGTTATCCACGCATGTCCTAATCAGGACTTTTATCCAGAGAGTGCGCCATATGGCTTCTCCGAGGTGATCCACGCTACCTCCGTGGGATTTAAATCTGGTGTTATCCGTTCTTCAAAGCATCCTTTTGAAAAATTTCGGGATATTTCGCTGCGGTCTGTTTCAGAAGGTTGCCTTCTTGGTGGCGATCACATCTGCCCACAGGGTATCTTGGTGGCGTTGTCTTGCCGCTCACCTTATCTTGTGTTACACAGCGATAAGGTTGGTACTGCGACCTTGGTACAGTCCTTCCTTCCTAAGGTGGTTTCTGATTTTCATCTGAATGAAGACGTGTCGCTTTAACTTGGCCATATACCTCAGCTTCCTAAGGAGTATGCCTTGAATTCTTTGGATGTGGTTCGGCCAATCAGGGTTTATTTAGAGACCACTGAGTCCTTTAGAAAATCAGATGCTGTTTTTGTCCTTACTGATGGACCTCGTAAGGAATTGGCTGCCTCTGCTGCGACCATTTCCAGATTGATTGGGCAAACGGTGGTACAGGCCTATTCACTGAGGGGTCAGGTTCCTCCTTTGCCAGTGAAGGCTTCTTCTACGAGAGCGCTGAGTTCCTCTTGGCCTTTTCGCTATCAGGCGTTGGTGCTACAAGTGTTTGCAAGGCGACAACTTGGTCGTCTGTGCATACGTTCACAAAATTCTACAAGGTAGATGTGTTGGCGTCCGCAGATGCTTCTTTTGGCCGCAAGGTTTTGCAGGCTACATTTTCAAAGAGAACTCTGTTAAGTTTCTCTTTGAGGGTTAAATTTTTTCTGGGTAAGCTTCAGTTGTTCCTGGTGGAGCTTAATGTTACCTAGTTGGCTAAGTTTAGCTATTGGGGACTTAAGTTTTGTTTCTGCGTTGTTTCCCACCCATCAATGAACGATAGCGAAAACTGGATTTTTATAAGAACTTACCGTAAAATCCTTTTCTCTGAAGTTTATCGACAGACGCAGCACCCGCCCCTCTTCTTCTGAGGTATGGGTTTTTTTCTTAACACTGCTTGCAACGAAACTGTTTGATAGAGTCTCAGGGGTTATGCCTGCAGGGACAGCCCCCATAGGCGTGGTTATGTTTTTTTTCTGCCTAGTGCCTATTCCGAGAAGGAGGAGAATAACCGTGAGTCATGAAGATTAGGAGCTGCGTCTGTCGAACTTCGGCGAAAAGGATTTTACGGTAATCCAGTTTTTCCTTCCACTTGACAATTATGTGCCACTTTGTGTTGGTCTATCACATAAAATCCCTATAAAATACATTTATGTTTTTGGTTGTGTCGTGACAAAATGTGGAAAATTTAAAGGGGGATGAATATTTTTTAAAAGCACTTTATGAATACACAATGTTTTTGCTTTACAGTTTGAAAGAAAGCCCATAAAGCAAATGTGTATATCCTCCAGATGTGCCCCCTCATGATGGGCATTCTCCAGGTGCCCAGCTGGCTTTGAAACTGTTGAATTCAGGATGTGGTACAGATAATTCCAATTCCCTAACTTTATGTATTGTGACTGTATGAACACAGCCGCATGTCCTAATTTCACAGGTGTGCAGCTGTGGTTTAATGCCCAACATGCACTCTGGGGTTTTGCACCTGCAACCACAGTCCTAGGTCCCCCCCCCCCCCCCCCCCCCCACGTAGCCTGTACATGATTTCTAACATAAGCCATCATTTTTTACATGGGCTTCCAGAGGAAGAGGATGTGAGGTTAGTGATTGTAGGGTTGAGAGCAGCACTGCTCATTTGAATAAATTTAAAATATGCAAAACAGAGCTAGAAGAGGATTTTACTCGTCTATAAACGTGTCTTTACGCTAGATCTTTGCACACAGTTTCTGTCAACAAGCTACTTAGTATAAATCAGTAAATTATGACGTCCATGTGCAAGAGGCCTTGTAGATATATTTGAGATTATACAGGTGCATCTCAAAAAATTGGAATATCTTCAAAATTTTTATTTCCGTAATTTAATCCAAAAAATGAAACTCTTATTTCTCTTACGTCCTCTGACAGTCACCGTCCACTCATACAGTCTGCACTTCTGGGTATTGGTCTTATCCACAGGAGTAAGCTAGGCATAAGATTTTGTTAGAAAACATTCACAAAACCTTTGTATAGACACACCTACAGGGGGCTGTCCCTCTGATCCAATACCCCCAGCCAGCAGCATTCCCAAATCAGTTTGTCTTTGCCTAGCATAGGAGTAGGCTGGCTTTTCCCTGGCTGGGACTGCAGTCTCAGCCTTTTTACTTATTATTTTTTCTCTCTGAGAAAGTGTTTTTTCTCTCTGAGAAAGTGTTTTTTCTTTACAATAATAGCTTTTTATTTATTTCCTGCGCTTAGTCGGACTTCGGAAGACTACAGCGTTTGCAGGCTGGCAATCGCACTGGTTATCCTAGGACCTTATGGAATCCCAGCCTGCCATCGAGTGTTAGCAGGCTATGCGTACACCCAGGCCTTGCAAACGACCATGTTCCTTTCCTCAGGGACGAGCCTGCGAAGTGGCTACTTCGCTGGGATGTCAACTGCGGTACGCCGCGTGTTGCTAGCATCCTTTTCAGCTGACGGCACCACCACCCAGAGTGGGAGGCTTCCGGTCACAGAGCGGTACCTACGTTTCGCTGGACCGGTGAGTACCATGCTACCCCTCTGTCTATGGCATTGTCTGTCGGGATGTGTATATGGGCCCTCTGTTTATGGGGATAGCAGTGCACATGGATCTGTAATATCCCCCTCATGTCTGTCAGTGCGGTCCCTGTGTGTCCCTTCCTGGTCCATGTGGGGGCGCTGTGGCTGCTCTACCGCAGTGTGGGGGGTTGCGGGGGTCCCTGATGTCCCTGAGGTGCTTCTGCAACGTTTTTGGGGTACAGACATGGTGTGTGGGGGCCGCAATCGTTGTAAAATCGTGGGGCTGCCATTTTAGGTGTGGGCAGGCTGTTTGGCCTCATTGTGAGGGCAGCAGACATTTTCTGCATTTATGTTGGTGCCCTGCAGGCGCCATCTTTAGTGTGGGCACTATGTTCGTTATGTGCACAGCGGCCATTTTCCCAGAGCCGTCCCCATAGACTTGTATTGGCAACCATTTTCTTGTGGCTCATAGCTGTGTTCTGCCTCTAGTGGCGTGAGGTCACTTCCTTCTTCTCACATGCAGATTGAGCTGACAGCGTGTGGCAAGGTATAGGCACACTTTTAGGGGATTTTATGGTGTTTCCTGGGCTGCATTCCTGCTGGCATTCATTCTTTTGCAGTTTTTAGTAGCACAGGCTTAGTTCCTCATTGCGGTGCATTTGCGGTGGGAACCGCGGTAATCACCGTTTTTTTTTAAAGGGCCAGCGCCATTTAAATTCTGAAGCACTATGATGGAGTCCCAGGATAGCAAATTCCCCCCTGCTCTGGTGGGAGGGTCAGGTACCCCTGAATCCTCTGCTATGGTCTCACTTACTGCTGCGCTTGCGACTTAAGCATCGTAAGTGGATTTGTTAATGTCTGACCAGGCTTCTAGGAAAAGGCCCAGGCTTTCTCAGTCTTCTGATTCAGAGCCAGATATGGTTGCCACGGACAGTGTACCCCCTGAGGGATCTCAGTCCACTTGGTCGGATGTGGAGGAGGAGGATTCCACCTCCGGTTCACCAAGAGAACGCGCTGCAATGTCTGCGCTAATTAGCTCTGTGAAAGACACGCTAAATTTAGATGAGCCCCACCTGTCGGGTAAGTGGTCTTCCTTTGGGACCCGCAAAGCCCAGAAGTCGGGTCAGGTTTTTCCCTGCCCCGCTGAGTTTCACGAGACCGTGAATGACCAATGGGGCAATTTAAAGCGCAATTTTGTGGTGCCCAAGCGATTTCAGTACCGTTATACCTTTGCGGCTCCGGTGGATTTGCGCTGGACTGTGGCTCCTAAGGTGGACCACACTGTATCCAGGTTAAATAAAGCCACTTTAATGCCCGCAGAGGATTCTCCGGTGTTTAAAGACCCAGCGGATAGGCGGGTGGAAACTCTTACCCGCCACATCTACCTGGTAGCGGGTTCCTTACTGAAACCCGTATTCGCTTCCGTAATGGTCTCTCTGGCTGTTGTGGAGTGGGCCAAGGTGCTTAAACGCACCCTTACTGCTGACTCAGCTCCTTCTGCTACTCTGGAGACGGTGGATCAAATTATTCAGACTGTTTTATACCTGTGTGACGCGGCCTTGGATGAGGCCCCTTTAGTCTCACGGCTGTCTGCAGTTGCAGTGACGATTCGTTGCATCGTTTGGTTGAAAAGCTTCCAAGAAGACGGTGTCTGACATCCCTTATGCAGGGAGTCGCCTTTTTTGGGGACTCTCTGGATGAACTGGTGTAGGGGGTCACTGGGGGTAAGAGCACGCTGCTGCCCCAGGTGTCCATCCTTCCGCGGTAAGTGGGGCCATTCATTTAAACCTAACCAGGGGTCCTTTCGTGCTTTTCAAGGCACAATACAAGGGTAAGTCCTTCAAGGCCTCTGGTGGCCAGAAGAAGCCTTGAGCGGGCAAGCTTAAAGCCGCCCACACGGGCACGGCGGCCCAGTCCGCCTCGACCTGAAGGGGCGCCCTCACCCATTTCTGGGGTGGGGGGACGTCTGCGCTGTTTTTCCGAACCTTGGCTGGCCACAGGAACTTTAATACGAAATGTTGGCTTACTTGAAATGTATGTCCATGTACAGCATAGTATGCACTCAATACTTAAGCTGGGCTCCTTTTGCATGATTTACTGCATCAATGCAGCGTGGCATGGAGACGATCAGCCCGTGGCACTGATGAGGTTTTGGTAACGGCCTTGAGCTTAGAGATCGACCGATTATTGGTAACACCGATATATCGGGGGTCGATATGCACTATCCCCGATATATCGGAATCAGCTTTTTGATTTACCGATAATGCCGATATTTTTGTGCCATCATTCTGTATGTTGCGTGCACACGTTATGCCTTCTAACAACGCCTCCCACACCTGCGTGACCCGTACGTGACCCCATTTTCACCGCGCTGCACTTAAGACCGCCTCACACAGCCTTGTGTTATAGCCAGCTGCAGTCCGGTCACGATGCCAGCCATCCATCCACCCACATGCCCTGGCCTCAGCCACCCACCACAACAGGGTGCCAGCCCAGCGAACAAGCCTCCATCCAGCCACCCAGATGACACCAAGCCAGCCACCCGCCAACGTGACCAGTGTTCCAGCTACCCTCCACAAACAGGCCAGAGTGAGTGACACCAAGCCAGCCACCCACACAATAGGCTGACCCCAAGCCATCCCCCCCACCACAGTGTTCCAGCAAGCCAGGCGGCCACCACATAACAGAGTGACACCAAGCCAGCCAGCCACCACACACTGTTCCTGCAAGCCAGCCACCCATAACAGGGTGACACCAAGCCAGCCACTAATAACAAGGTGACACTAGTCACCAAGCCAGCCAGCCACCACAGTGTTCCTGCAAGCCAGCCACCACAGTGTTCCGGCAAGCAAGCCACCCACAACAGGGTTACACCAAGCCAGCCACACTGCCAGGCGTTGGCCACCAACCCACAACAGGGTGCCTGTGCCAGCAGCGGCAGCCACTACAGCAAGCCATTTCTTTATAATCTTTTTTGTGTCAAGTTGAAATGGAGATTGATGAGGAGAGAGAGAGTAAAAGTGTGGTCTGGGACTATTTCTTGTCTCAACCATCTCCAGAAAAAGCAGCAGTGTGCAACACATGTACAAACAACATAAGCATGGGATCAGTAACTGCAAAAAACAAAAATACGTCAAATCTTTGGGCCCATCTATGAGTTCATCTTGAATTGTATCATGCAGCACAAAAAAAGCAAAACGAATATCAATGTGATTTTGATTCAATACCTCCTCTACTATCCCAGGCAACAATAACAGATATATTTGTGAAACAGATATATTTGTGAAAAAAAAACAGATGTCACTCTCTAGATTCAGATGGATGATCCCAACTGCTGGACAGAGTAATCACATAGATGATTGTAAAACCAAAATTAAAACAGCGCTAGCATATAGCCATCAAACATTCAATGTGAAATTATCATTATAATATATGCAAAAATAAATAAATAGTCCTTTTAAAATTGGTGAAATATCCAAATAAAGTGCTCCAATGCAGAATAATCTATATTAAAGGTGCTCCAAGGTGATGGTGACCCCTCTTGGCTTCCCACTCACCGCAATGCCAGATTTTTAGAGCTTGAAAATATATGCTGCACAAAGCCTCCTTTCATGGACAGTCACTCGGTATCCTTGTATATCCTCAGATAGAAGTAGGTGAAATCCTCCTCCATAGACACCAGTTAAAAGATAAAAGGACCGCACATAGTGAAGTATGTATTATAAAATTTATTGCCAAAAAAGGTTTAAAACGTACTCGCAAACATATAGATATGGTATCGCAATCCGTAACAGTGGTGGTGGACGCTGGTTTACTGAGTCGCAGCAGCTGCATTTCACACATGTACTTATTATATATATATATATATATATATATATATATATATATAAAAATATTTATTCTTTTAAAGAATTGTGTGTGTGCGTGTGTATGTATGTGTGTGTATATATATATATATATATATATATATATATATATATATATATATATATATATTCACATTTTTGTATTTGACACATTTTTTTTCACTTATTTAATACACCATTAGCGCGGGATTTAATTTGAAGTACATAGATTGTCACTGATTATGTAACCATTGTAAATGGCTGGTTGTTAGTCGGGTTGAAAAAAGACACAAGTCCATCTGGTTCAACCAAAAAAAATGGTTCTGACTCAGGATTTAAGCGGTTTATGTCCATGCTTGAGCCAAGCTACACACTGAAGAGTGAGAAGTATTATCGAACCGAAATGCTGGCAAAGCTACACCAAAAGGTAGTTGACAAAGTAAAGGCTAACCAGAGAATGCTGGCAACTCACTCTCATTCATGACGGACTGCTGGTCACAAACAGAGTCCGAGTCACTACTGATTCTTACATACTACTTCATTGACAGCGGATGGCCAAAAAGGCTATTGGTGTTGAATACAAAAATGATGCAAGGATCCCACACAGCTGAGTACAGTAGAGAAATGGTTCTAGGCATGCTTGAAGAATGGGGAATCAAGAGACCAAGTGATGCTTGCGCAACTTAGAGACGGTGGAGCAAACATGCCTAAATGAATGAGGCTTGCTGATACTTAAGACCTTTGTGTCATTATGGCACACAACACACTCCAACTTTCAAATGATGGTCTGTCAAACCAAAGAGCTCCTCTTCAGTGTTGGAGAGAAAATGAGGCACGCCACAAAAGACTTGCTTCTCATGCTAGAAGATGCCGCTCTCTGCTCCTCTGTCCACTACTCCTGAGCATGTTTATGAAGTGGCAGCGTTGTATGAAAAAAACAGAAGACCTTTAACAGGTGACCATGGACATGCTGAAATGTTTTGCTTACTGCAGTATAATTTTGTTCTACTTAACTGGGAGTATTGAAGGAAAAGATTAGTGTCCACTCCAGTGACTCCACTCCAATCCACTGTCTAGCTGTTGCCTAGCTTTTTTTCTAGCAGTTTTGCACTGACTGCTGTAGTTGCAGTGAGTGCCCTACTGCAAAGTCCAATCCATTGTCTAGCTGTTGCCTAGCTTTTTTTTTTTTTTTTAGCAGTATAGCACTGACTGCACTGCATTAGTTGCAGTCAGTGCCTTACTGCAGAGGTAGTCCTCCACTGACTCCAGTCCATCCAATCCACTGTGTATATGTATTTTGTGTAGCTGTTGTTGCCTAGCTTTTTTTCTAGCAATTTTGCACGGACTGCATTGCAGTAACATATTGCAGTGTGTGAGTCCACTGCAGCATTTTTTTAATGGATTAATGCACAATCAGATGTAAAATGCAAAGCAAATGTCCCTGCAATTAAAGTTTTCATATCAGTTTTTATGCAGTTAAGGTGTGAAGAACGAGCTCTTAATGTTAAAAATGTTAATAAAGATTAACATGTTTATTAAGAGATTTGTGTCAAATTTTTTTTTTTTTTTTGGGTAATTTTTACATGTGTGAAAAGATCTGCCAATATCGTCCGAAACCGGTATGTGATCGGCAAACTATCGGCAGCGAAAAACTATATCGGCCGATCACTACTTGAGCTTGTCTGCATTGTTGGGTCTGTCTGTTCTTCCTCTTGACAATACCCCACATATTCTCTTTGAGGTTTAGGTCAGGCGAGTTTGCTGGCCAATCAAGCACAGTGATATGATCATTAAAACCAGATATTGGTAGTGTGGGCAGGTGCCAAGTCTTGCTGGAAAATTAAATCAGAATCTCCAAAAAGCTGGTCAACAGAGGGAAGCAAGAAGAGCTCTAGAATTTCATTGTAGAGGGCTGTGTTGACTTGATAAAACACAGTGGAACAACGCCAGCAGATCACCTTGCTTCACAAATCCCTGACTGTGGAAACTTTACACTGGACCTCATGCAACTTGGATTTGGTGCCTCTGTACCCTTCTTCCAGACTCTGGGACCTTGATTTCCAAATGAAATGCAAAATTTCCTTGATCCAAAATGAGCACTTTGAACCACTGAGTAAGTAGTCCTTAATCCTTTCGCCCAGGTTAGACGCTCCTGACGTCTTTGGTTCAGGAGTGGTTTGACACAAGGAATACAACAGTTGTAGCCCATGTCCTAAATACAACTGTGTGTGGTGGCTCTTGAAGCACGGACACCAGCCGTAGTCCACTCTTGTGAATCTCCCCCCAAAGGCTACGGTGATCCCTATTGCTTGTGCACCTTTTTCTACCACACTTTTTCCTTTAAACTTTCCATTAATATATTGGATACAGCACACTGTGAACAGCCAGCTTCTTTAGCAATGCCCTTTTGTTATTTACTCTCCTTGTGGAGGGTGTCAATGACTGTCTTCTGAACAACTGTCAACTCAGCCATCTTTCCCATGTTTGCGCAACCCACTGAAACGAGACTGAGACCATTTAAAGGCTCGGGAAACGTTTACAAGTTTTTTTTGGCTAAATTAGCTGATTAGAGTGTGACACAATGAGTCTACAACATTGAACTTTAACAATATTCAAATTTTCTGAGATTCTGAATTTTGGGTTTTCGCTAGCCGTAACCCACACTCAAAATTAAAAACCAATGTTTAAAATATATTACTCTGTGTGTAATGAATCTATATGTTATACTTTTTGATTTGAATTACTGAAATACATTTTTTGATTTTCAAATTTTTGGAGATGCGCCTGTATATGTATGTATGTATGTATGTATATATGTGTGTATATATATATATATATATATATATATATATATATATATATATTATATATATATTTTTTTTTTTTTCTCTTACGCCCTCTGACAGTCGCCGCCCGATGGTATTAGCCTTCACTAATAGATAAAGGCGCACTCTGCAGGAGCAGGCTAGACAGATAATTATCAGGTTAATACAAAAAAACTTTTGTACCTCAGCACGCCTCCAGGGGGCCATCCCCCAGCCATTACCAGAACCCAATCTGATATTACTTAAGTTTTAAGCTACCTAGCTCAGGAGCTGGTTCGGTGTTCTGAACTGGGACTTTGTCTCAGTTTTCTTTGTTTTTTTTTACTGAATTCATGTGTTTTTCTATGCACAATAGATTTTTTCTCTCACTATCACTAGTTAGTCAGGGATTCCTTTCCTGGAGAACTACAAGTGACTGCAGAGCTGGGCCTTGGACTGGGTATTATAGATCCTTATGGAGTCCCAGCCTGCCAACTAGCGTTGCAGGTTACTGGTACGGCCAGGCCTCGCAACGATAGTGCCCCTCCATATGAGGACGAGCCGGCGGAGCTGCGCTTCGCAGAGGATGTCTCAACCCGGATCGCCCGCGTGTTGCCAGCGTTTCTTCATGGCCGACGGCACCCCCACTTAGGGTGGGAGGTCTCCCGTTTCTGATCGGTGCCTGCTGCTGGACTGGTGAGTACTGAACCCCCTTGTCCCTGGGGACGTTTGGGGGGTTGTGGGCCCACTCTTAGGGGATAGCAGGGCCACTGTAGGATCCCCCTTCTGGCCGGTTGTCTTTTTTTACCCTCCCCTCCCTGCCCCTGTCCCTGTTGGGGGCGCTGCATGGGAATGCTGTGGAGGGGTCTCTGCTTATAGCCAGAAATGTGTTTGGTGCATTTATTTTGCAGCCGTTTGGAGTGGCCGCCACTTTAGTGGTTTGCAGATTCTAAGCTCTGTGTAATAACAGCAGCCATGTGAGAATTCTGCTCTTGTTCCTGGTCGGGCGCCATCTTGGCTGTGGGCAACATGCCTAGTAAGGGCAAGCGGCCATTTTCCCTGTGACTTTTGTCATTGACTTTCAATATGCACCTTTTTCTCTGGGCTCGAGGGCTGGCCTCTAGCGATGTGAGGTCACTTCCTCCTTCTTCCTCATTTTCATCCTGTGAAAAATGGGCTGACAGGCTGGGGATTTTTGCTTGTATCTTGGCCATTTTTTGCGATCAAATTATTTTTTTCGCTAGTGTTTTCTCAAGGGGCTCTTTCAGTTGGTGCAGATTGCGGGGGGGGGGGGGCACAGATTTAAAGGGCCAGCGTCCCTTTTTTCATTTAAGGCAAAAATGGTCTCCCGTTATAATAAATCCCCCGCAGACCTGGCGGGGACTTCGGGTACACCTGAATCCTCTCCCCTGGCACCCATATCTGCTGCTCTGGCGATTTTGGCGTCCCAGGTGAATCTGCTGATGTTGGCACGCTCCTCCATAAAAAACAGCCTGTGCTCTCCCAGTCCTCTGACTCTGAGCCCGATTTGGTTGCCATGGACAATGGTCCCCCTGAGGGGTCCCGGTCCTCTACGTTGAGGGAGAGGAATGGGGGGAATCTTCCTCGGTAGCACGGGAACGCGCTACGATGGATGCTCTTATAGGCGTCATAACAAACTCTCTATCTTAACGATGAGCCAGCTCAGTCAAGTGAGTTCCGCAGACCCCAAACTGTCGAGTCAGGCATTTTTCCTGCCCGGTGGATTTTCATGAGATTGTGAATGGCCAGTGGCGGCGCATTTAGCGCATGTTGGTGGTGCCTAAGCGTTTTTTCCACCCGCTCTCCGTTTTTCGGAGGCGGTAGACGAACGTTGGTCGGTGTCCCAAAGCAGGGGATCACACTGTGTCTAGGCTGAATAAGTCCACCTTGCCGGTAGGGAATTCCCGGTATTCAGGGATCCGGCTGATAGGCGTGTGGAAGCGTTTGCCTGCCCGCCACATTTATCTAGTGGCGGGTTCCCTGTTGCAACCTGTGTTTTGCCTCAGTGTTGGCCCCTCAGGCGCTCATGACATGGTGCAAGGGGCTTCGCAGCAGGATCAGCTTGTCCACACTGCGAGCTTCCTGGGCGACGCGGCTTTGGACGTGGCTCTGTTGGTCACCCGGTTGTTGGCGGTGGGGATTGTGATCCACTGCATTACCTGGTGAAAGTGCTGGTCGGTTTACCCCGCGTCCTAAAAGACGGTGTCTGAGGTCCCCTATGAGGGGGGGTCGTCTTTTTGGGGTAACTCTAGAGGAATTGATTACGGGGCTCATGGGAGGTAAGATTACTCATCTGCCCCAGGTCACCAAGGGAGAGCGCTTCCGTACGCGGAAGGGGCCCCCCTTCAAGATTCAACATAAATGCCTTCGTGCCTTTGGGACGCAGGAGAATTGGTAAACCCTTCCGTCTTACAGGTGGCCACGAGGAGCCGTGGTCGAGTAAGCAAAACGCCGGTCAGTCTTGTTCGGCGGCCCAGTCAACCTCTCCCTAAAAGGGAAGCTCTCCCCATTGAGGGGGGGGGGGGAGGAACGTCTGCTTTCTTTTCAGGAACCCTGGTTGTCCGGCATTCAGGACAGGTGGGTTCACAAACCAATTCATTCAGAGAGATGGAGTTGATCTTGCCCCGCAGACAGATTCCTCCCGTCCATTCTTCAGCTGCCCCCTGATCGTCTCAGATCTCATGGGGGCTGTGCACAGTTTGCCTGCACACGGAGTCATTGTACCTGTTCTTTTGGAAAACATTTTTGCGGTTTTGACTCCAACCTGTTCACAGTGCCCGGGAAAGAGGGCACGGTGTGTCCGATTCTGGACTAGTAGTCCCTGAACCCCTTGTACGGGACGTTCAGGATGGGATCCATCCGGTCAGTGATGGCCTCGTTGAGGCCTGGTGAATTGCTGCATCCATCGCCTTTTCAGGATGCGTATCTCCTCATCCCTATTTCATCATCCCTAGGGTCATCAGAGCTGCTTCCGCTTCGCGATGGCTGGGGAGCATTACCAGTTCGTGGTGTTGCCTTTCGGTTTCGCTTTGGCTCCCAGGGTTTTCACCAAGGTGTTGGCTCTGGTCTAGCTTTGTTGCTTTTACGGGGCATTGCGATCCTCGGTTGCCTGGACGACCTCTTGTAAGGTCGTGTTTAACCTTGCATGCTGGTTCGGGGACGGCTGATCCTCGGCCTTCGAAGCAGTTCCGTTTGCTCAATTTCACACCAGGTCTCTGCAAGCAGAGATCCTGGACAAGTGGGACAGGACACCTCAGTCCTTGGAAATGAGTATTTCCTTCAGTCATGCGGGTCGGATCTTCTGTGGTGGCGCTGGCCACTGTCCTTGACATAAGGTCGGTCCTTCAGACCTCTATTATGGACGGTTGTCACCACGGATGCCAGCCTGTTGGGCTGGGTAGGAGTTCTGGGCACGTTTTGCGCCCAGGGGACATGGTCGGTGGGGGAGACTTCGCTACGATCAACATCTTGGAGCTCCGAGCGCTCAAGCTTTGTCTGTTCCGGTGGTCACCTCAACTTCAGGGGTGTCCGGTGCGGGCACAGATGGACAATGCCATGGCTGTGGCTTATAGCAATCACCAAGGGGGCACGTGGAGTGCCCGGGTGGCCATGGAAGGGGCCTAGATTCTGTCCTGGGCTGGATCGCAGGTACCTGCGTTCTCTGCCTTTCTTCTCGGGCCGTTCTCCTTCCGGGTGTCCAAATTTTGCAGGCGGACTATCTATGTCGCCAGACTTTGGAGCGAGGGGAATGGTCCCTAAATCCGGAGGGGGTTCACCTCCTGTGCGCCTGGTAGGGGACCCTGGGCGTGGATTTGTTCGCGTCCCGTCTCCACAAAGTGGTGGTAAGGTTCTTGGCCAGGGCTCGCGATCCTCTGCCAGACGCCGCGGACGCGTTGGTGGTGCCTTGGCACCGCCATCGGCTACTGTATGCCTTTCCTCCGATTCCACTGTTATCCAGGTTCCTCCGCAGGTTGGGGTCGGAACAGATGTCAGTCATTCTGGTGGCCCCGGACGGGCCTCGATGGTCCTGGTACGCGGTCGTTTAGATGGCCGTCGAACCTCGATGGCGGCTTCCGCTGCGAGATGATCGGTCTCGAGGACCGATCTTCCATTCTGCTTTTACAGTTGCTGGCTTTGTCGGTATGGCGGTTAAAAGCCAGGTTTTGAGGGATAGAGGTCTTCCTCAGGCTGTCATCCTTTCCTTGTAAGGGGCTTGCAAAGCCATTTCAAGGAAGTTTTTTTTCGCAGCACCTGGAAAGCGTATATCGCTTGGTGCGAAGTGCATGGTTTTTACCCTTGTTCCTTCTCGGTGGCAAAGGTCTTGGCGTTCCTGCAGAAGGGCGTGGATCAGCATCTTGTGCTGACTAAGGCCAAGGGTCCGTTGTCGACCTTGGCCGTCTTGTTTCAACGACCTTTTTGGCGTTGCTTTCTTTGGTCCGCACCTTCATTCAAGAGGTGCAGTGTTTGGCTCACCCGGAGGGGAGCTCTCTTGCTTCCAGGGGACCTGAATTTGTTTTTTGTCAGTGTTACAATAAAGCTCTCTTCGAGAACATCAGGGGGATGTTTCGGTCTGTGTTTTCACAGAAAGTTACTTTTCTGGTGGCCATCACGTCAGCTCGCAGAGTGTCTGAATTGGCTGCCTTGTCCTGCAGCTCTCCTTATCTAGTAATTCATAGAGATAAGCTGGTTCTGCGTCAATCTTTTCTTCCCACCGTGGTTTCTTCCTTCCACCTCAATGTGGATATCATGTTGCCTTCGCTGTGCGCATGGCCCAAGCATCCTAAGGAGTTTGCTTTGCTTTCTCTGGATGTGGTCCGGGCGGTCAAGGTCTACCTTTCTGCCACAGGGTTGATTCGGCAGTCTGATTCTTTTTGTTCTTCCTAAGGGACCTCGGAAGGGACCGGCCGCCTGCGCGGCGACCATTTCTAAATGGATTAGACAGGCGATTGTTCAGGCCTATTCCATCAAGGGTCAGTTTCCTCCTTTCCCGGTAAAGGCTCATTCTACTCGAGCCGTTAGTGCCTTGTGGGTTTTTCCGCCATCAGGCGTCTGTGGCTCAGGTGTGCAAGACAGCGACATGGTCGTCAGTGCACACTTTGACGAAGTTTTACAAACTTGACGTTTTGGCATCTTCGGAGTTTTGAGTGCGGCAGTTGTTTGAGGGGACATTGTTTTTAATGTCTTTCCTTGTTGGGGTGTTTTTTCTGGGTTTGTTCCAATTTTTTACTGTGGGCTCAGGTTGTTACTAGCCTTGTTATTTGCGTTGCCTTCTTATCTGGTTGCGTTGCTTTCCCATCCCTCATACCTGCACTGCTTTGGGACGTCCCATTAGTGAAGGCGAATACCATTGGGCGGCGACTGTCAGAGGACGTAAGAAAATAGAATTTTTGTAAGAACTTACCGTAAAATTCTTTTCTCTGAGCCCTCTGATAGTCACCGCCCCCACCCCTCTGGTTTTTTGATCTGGGGGTTGTTGCCTTCCGGTACTGCTTGCTACGAAACTGAAGTAATATCAGATTGGGTTCTGGTAATGGCTGTGGGATGGCCCCCTAGTGGCGTGCTGAGGTACAAAAGTTTTTTGTATTAACCTGATTATTAAATTATCTGCCTAGCCTGCTCCTGCAGAGTTCGCCATTACCCATTAGTGAAGGTTAATACCATTGGGTGGTGACTGTCAGAGGACTCCGAGAAAATAATTTTACGGTAAGTTCTTACAAAAATTATATTTTTTAATTTGAATACACTTATCATTCAAATGCGAAAAAAATCTGAATATGAATAACATTATGTAAGTCTGTGTTACTTCATGGGTTTGTTTTACAAATTAATTACCAATAGATGTCTCAAACAATCCTATGACCACTGGAATCCCCGCCCACCCGTTTTTAGACAGTAGTGATACAGCAGAACCAGGAGGAAAAGCTCCATTGCCAGTCAAAGTCCCTGAACCGTTCCCACCTTCATTCGGAGCATGCGCAGAATGAGTGGCAGCACAGAAGCAAGCACATTACCCACAATAGTGTTGCCACTCAGAATAGGGAACTGGCAGGATCCCCAGGTTTTTACAGCCAAAGCGCTGCTTAAGGTGGTTCTAAAGCCTTAGCGTTTTTTAACTTAAAGAATAAGTTCACCTTCGGGAATGCCCACACAGATCCCTGTGAATCAATGACATACAAGCCTTTGTGGCTGTCAGGTTTTAGTCTTTATTGAACTACCATTGTGCTTTTGAGCACTCTAAAGTGACCTTATCGTTTAATTCATTCTATGCTTTAAAGTAAAAAACCTGTACTGCACGTGACCTCTCAGCCCTCCCAGCACTTAACTGAGCCTGATTTCAATCCAGTGATGTGCACGAGAGCAGCACCTCTCTCCAGTCTCTCCCTCACTGAACCGTTATTTTTTTAGCAGCGGCAGCTATTGGCTCCTACTGTCAGTCAAATTCTGTGAGGAGGGAGCTGGGGGTGCAGGGCCCAGCCACACTGGCTGTGTCACTAGGTGCCGACAAGGCGTCTCAGGAGCCCAAATGCGTGCCACCATAGAAAGTGCTCTTCTCTACTCCCCAGAAGAGGAGGATCGGGGCTGCCGTGTGCAAAACTTTTGCACAAAGCAGGTAAGTATAACATGTTTGTTGTTTTGATGCCAAAAAAAAAGCTTTAATGTTACTTAAAAACAAAAAACACATAGATTTTATAATGGTACATGTTCAGATACAAATTTAAAGTTTAGGGTTTAATTTCATCACTTTAACTGTACAAGCTGAAGATTCACTTTAGAAAGCAGGTTGTTTTCTTCAGTTGTAGTTCTTAGCAAAGTGAATGCTGACTTAAAATGTTAAAAAAATGTTTTTCTTTTTTTTTTTTTTTTTTTAAATTTAGCTAGCAAATGAATAGATATTCAAAGTGAACACAGGTTAACATTATTTGTAAAAGTACACTTTACAGTAAATATTTTTATTCTTTGCTAGGTCATCAGTTCATTTAGTGAACTCAACCCCTATGACATTTTAAATGCATTTCATGGTTATTCTTTAAATGTGTACTTTCTACCCATAGCAACCACGCTTATCCTAATATAGTTTGAATCTGGTTGTAATAGAGCCTCAACATTTTTCTGTTAATTTTTTTTTTGTTTCATATATAAAGGATGTACATTTTTCTGATAACTTTTTCCACACCGCTAAAAGTAAACTCAATCACTAATTTTTAGATATGAAGAATGTAAAGAAAAGCTTGTGCCGTTCTTGAAGAAAGTTGGTTTCAATCCTAAAAAAGATATTCACTTCATGCCATGTTCAGGGCTCACTGGCGCCAATTTGAAAGATCCAATTGATTGCTGTTCGTGGTATACGTAAGTAATACCTGTTATTTCGCATTTCTGATGCCCATGTTTAAAGGAGTTATTTTATTCCACATTTCCTGTGGTCAACACTAGAAGTGGCATTCCTTTGCATCTAACATACCCAGTTTATTATCCCGATTATTCTGACTTTGTAATGTTCAGGGAATTTGGATGTATATTTAGTGGGGGAAAATCTCCGTCATTGGACTTTTTAAGATTTATGATTGCATGGGATTCAGCGTTCATACATGCATAGTCAGGTTGAAAAAATACACAAGTCCATCTGGCTCAACCAATAAAAAACAGTAAAAACAACCCAACCATACAACCCAACCATACAGTCCCATATACACAATCCTGTACCCGCAGTTTATCCAGAGGAATGCAAAAAACTACAGTCCCATATACACAATCCTATACTCGCAGTTTATCCAGAGGAATGCAAAAAACCCCAGCAAAACATGATCCAATTTGCTACAGCAGGGAAAAGATTCCTTCCTGATCCCCCGAGAGGCAATCGGATATTCCCTGGATCAACTTTACCTATAAATATTAGTAACCATTTATATTATGTACACCTAGGAAATAATCCAGGCTTTATTTTTTTTTTTTTTTTAAAGTCTCCGAAAGATGAATACAATTAGGCAATCCCTACACGTCATAAATAAAGCAAAGGAGAAGGCCAGACGGCTTAATATACATACAGAAATCAATATTTCTGGGATTGTTAAGCATATTAGTCCAGTTGTTTAAACAGGGGCTCTCTGTCGTTCTAGCCTGGAGAGGCCTCAACCATATATGAAGCGTATATATTAGTGTGGGTAAATGTTAACCAACAAGACCAAATTTTACGTGCCAGAGATGCCTGACCACGAAGATCCAATGTCATGTCTTCCAGGTAATAAATACGGTCAACCGCACGCAGCCATTGAGGTATCGAGGGGACTGTTGACTGTTTCCAATATTTTGGAATTAATGCTTTAGCTGCATTTAAAAGGTGAGGAGTAATAGATTTTCGATACTGTGCCGGGGGAAGTTTAGTGTCATGGAATAAAACAGACAGCGGATCCCTAGCAATAGGTGAACCCTGGATCACTTCAATTAAAGATAATACGCTAGTCCAAAAAGGTCGGATTGCGGGGCAGAACCACCAGATATGTGCGTGCGTAGCTCTAAGCCCACAACCTTTCCAACAAGCGGCCGAGAAAGATGGCATCATCCTCTGTAGCTTAACAGGGGAGTAGTGCCATCTAGTGAGAAACTTATAGTTGGCTTCTGCTGTCCGCGCCGAGATTCCTGAGCTATGAGACAATTGAAGAATAACCTCCTCCTGTGTCGGCGAAAGAGTACATTTAAGATCTAGTTCCCACTGTTTCAGAAAATGTGGGGTGGAGCTGGGGCTTAGTGCGTCCAATGCCTTATAAAACTGTGATAATAGACCTTTACCTGGTTCAGAGCGTGCTAGGATTTGTTCAATCGGGTTCAGGGAGTGTATATTGCGTAAGGGGTAAGGTAGTTTTTTCACAAATTGCTGAAGTTGGTGGTATTTCCAACAGTCCATAAATGTCTTTGATTAGGCCTGGCATATCTTAGAGAATGGGAGTATTCCTTCCATCCCCGTTATATGATGCAACAGCGTGGCATTGGCCTGTGGTAGCCACTGGGAAAATGAGTTATCTTTATGGCCAGGCGGAAAAAGGCTATGGCCTAAAATCGGCATAAGCGGTGAGTTGTATGGAATTTTATGGAGCCTATGAAGCCGATCCCAGACGCGGAACACCGAACTGGTTAGAGGCAGAATATTGTCAGCAAAATTTCTAGTCGCCGGCGGTATCCAAAGTTGAGTATATAATGATGTATTTGCCAGCATCTGCTCCAGCTGGACCCAGAGCTTTTCATCTGTATGAAATTTCCAGTCGGCTATCCGAACCAGGGAGACTGCATTCAAATATCTCCCAAAATCCGGCACCGCCGATACCCCCCCCCCCCGGGCTTTTGCCCCGCGAATGTAGCGAGAGCGCAAGCCGAGGCTGTGAGCGGCGCCAAACATATGCTCTAACCAAGGAATTTAAGGTCCTCACCAAGTTGACAGGTATATTAAACGGAAGCATTTGAAACAAGAAGAGCACCCTGGGCAGCACATTCATCTTGATGACATTCACCCTCCCTATCCAAGAGGTGGCTAAATGATGCCAATTTGCAAAGTTAGCTCTAATTGTGTTAAGTAAGGGAATATAATTTGCCCGTGCTAGATCCTCCACCTGGGCAGTAATATGTACCCCTAAGTATTTAAGAGAATAGGATTGCCATATAAAGGGAAATGCTGGGCGGATGTTATGTGCCATTGCCGGGGCGATTGTAATATTTAAAATTTCCGACTTCGTTAGATTGATTTTAAAATTAGACAGAGCACTATATCTGTCAAATTCAGAAAGATTAGGCAGGGATATCATGGGTTGTTGTACATAAAGAACATCGTCCGAATAAGCAGCGTATTTATGTGACATAGACCCGACCGTGACACCATGAATCGAGGGGTTTGCTTGAATTCTAGCTAAAAAGGGTTCCAAAGATAAAACAAAAAGTATAGGGGAGAGCGGGCAGCCCTGTCTGGTCCCATTAGAAAGCTTAATTGATTCGCTAAGGATACCATTTACTCTAATCTGAGCAGTAGGGGATTTATATAAAGCATTAATCAAGCGGCACAGGCGGGGACCTAGGCCAAACGCCTGTAGTGTGGCCATCAGGAACTCCCAGTCCACCCTGTCGAACGCTTTTTCAGCATCCGTGGAAAGCAACAGGGTGGGCTGGGAGTGCCGGCGAACATAGGATAGAAGTGAAATTGTGCGTGACACATTGTCCCTAACCTCACGACCAGAAACGAAACCAGTTTGGCTGTTAGCGATACTAGCGGGGAGGAAGGGAAGCAGTCTGTTGGCAATTACCTTGGCATATAGTTTAACATCGACATTTAACAAAGAAATGGGACGATAACTAGAACATAAAGAGGGGTCTTTACCCTCTTTCGGAATTAACGCAACATATGCGTGCAAAGTCTCCGGACGGAAAGAAGAGTCTTCCAGGATAGAATTAACATAGGAGGCCAGGTGAGGGAGAAGAGTTTCAGTGTATTGTTTATAATAAAAGGCCAAAAAGCCATCAGGGCCAGGGGCCTTCCCCGTTGGGGTAGAGATTAAAGCAGCTTGAAGTTCTTCCACCGAAACTTCTTCCTCCAAAGAATTCACTTTCTCTGGGGGAATAGAGGAGAGGTTGGCACTAGCAAGATATTCTAACATCAATGATCTACGCTTTTCTGGATCCGAGAGAGTTTTCGGAACGGAGTAGAGATTTAAATAAAATTTGTGAAATTCAGCCGCGATAGAGGTGGAATCGTGCGCCAAAGAGTCATCATGTCGCTTAATTTTAGGAACGTAAGAGGCTACTTTTTGTTGTTGCAAAGACCGTGCCAGGTGTCGGCCAGGTTTATCTCCCCATTCGTATATCCTTTGGGACACTTTGCGGTATATGGCCTTGTTTTGTGCATGAAATAGGGCTTTAAGTTCCTCCCGTTTTTTAGTCAGTAACTGTAAAGTAGAGGCGGCAAGGGAGGCCTTATGAGAGCGTTCAAGAGCCTGTATTTCAGCAACAAGAGCTCTTTGACATGACACGCGCTCTTTCTTCTTCCTTGCTCCTAATTCTATAAGTTTACCCCTAATATAGGTCTTATGGGCCTCCCAGCGCACACCAGGATTAACCTCCGGCAGGGAGTTATCAGTAAAAAAAATATCAAGTTCTTTACCTATATTTTGTCTGTCCGGGGGGCCCAGGATTAGGGAGTCATTTAGCTTCCATGTAGATTTTTTATAAGGGAGAGAAGGAATCTTCAAAGTTAAACAAATGGGGGAATGATCTGAAATAGAAGATAAAGCAATAGTGGCAGAGTCATCTAGTTCGAGGTGGAAATGGTCCACCAAGAAATAGTCAAGTCTCGAATATGAAGTATGTGTTTTGGAAAAATACAAGTAATCCCTGTCTGAGGGATGAAAAACACGCCAAGCATCTATTAATTGAAATTCATGCAGTTGTGTGCGCAAATAGTTTAACCGTTTATGTGAGATATAGGACTTACCAGAGGAGGTATCCAGCAAGGGGTCCATAGTAACGTTGAAATCGCCTGCCACCACTGATATTCCGTCAGCAAATTCATGGAACCTACGCAGGGTGGTCGTTAAATAAGACACTTGATCTTGATTAGGAGCATAAACATTTGCAAAAGAAACAGTGCTGCCCAGAGTGCCCTTCAGGAACAAATAACGCCCAAATTTATCAGCTACCATTTGTGTGAGTTTAAAGGACGAGCCTTTACGAAACCCAATGGCAACTCCCTTGGAGTTACGAATATCCGAAAGGCTATAGTACCAAGTAGGGTATGTAGGGGTGGTCAATTTAGGATTTGAGGTGTGGGTAATATGAGTCTCCTGAAGGAACACTACCTCTCCTTTCAGTGCATTCAGTTCCCTATATAGACAATGCCGTTTAGCTGGAGTATGGAGGCCCCTTACATTATAAGATATATATGTCACTTTCGCCATTGAAGTCTCGACCGGATATATACCAATATCCACACATAGGCTGGTGTACACCAAGGGAGGGGAAAAAGCAATGGGAAAAAAAGCCCAGAAGAGCAGAGAAAAAAAAAGAACAGAAGAAGCAAAAAGGTTGCCGCCGTAGCGACAATATGTTGGTGAGGAACACTCACCAAAGAGCGAAAGAACGGTGGTCCCCCAACCTCGGTCCCCCCCGGAGTCCCGCTACCTAGAGGGAAACGCAGGTGAGGTAAAACCGAGCTCCGCTCAAGGGTTTAGGGAGAGTGAACAGCGAGAGGGGGATCAAAACAGAACCAGTAAGAGATAACCCTGAGAGATCCGGAGCCCCTCCGTGGGACCTCGCCAGGTAGCTGAAAGCAATCTAGTGAGCTAGCCAGAACCACCTCTGGAGGGAATCTATTCCACATTTTTACAGCTCTTACGGTGAAAACGCCTTTTGTATTTGGAGACAAAAATCTCTCTTCCTCTAGATATAGAGTGCCCCTTGTCCCCTGTGTTGACCTTAAAATTAATAACTCGACACCAAGTTCACTATATGTACCTCTTATGCATTACATGTTGATCATATCCCCCTTAATCTCCTTCTCAAGAGAGAATAAATTGAATTCCTCTAATCTTTCCTCATAGCTGAGCTCCTCCATGCCTCTTACCATTTTGGTTGTACTTCTCTGCTCTTTCTCCAGTTCCCTGATATCCTTAAGATCTTTACCTCGCACATTAGCCGTGTCTGGGGAACTGCGTCAAAGCTTTTTTAAAATATAAGTATACTACACGCACAGCCGCATCCCACTGTCTAAGGTTTTACTTACCACGGGTGAAACACCCCGCCGCGACGCTAACACCTGGCTTGCCAGCATCGCTGCGTGCCCCTTGGGCGACAGCGTCCTCACTGCGGTGCGGAGGCAGTCTGTCAGGATAGACGCCCACCCTCAGCAGCGTGGTCCGCTAAGTACGGTCCCCCCCGTCTAGTTAGCAGGCCTGGGGCGGACGTGGGCTCCTCCATAAGTGAGTAGGTCCCTCGGGTGCCCATACCTCCTACCACCCTCCTGCACTATGAGGGGTTACATGGGACCTTCCCCTCCTACCCTGACCTCTACCTACCCTGGGCTACAGACCCCCGGGGACACTTTGTGGGGGGTCCCCTATGTAAGTCGCCTCTAGTACTAGAACGGTGTAGTGGACGGTGCGGGGGAGGCCTCGGAGGGGGGTACATGGTTGTGCCTCATACCGCTACCTGGGGGGGATTATCCGCCGGGATGACCTCCGCCAGGGCCCCCAGGCCTGTTACTAGGGTAGGCCTCACTAGGCCCGAGGTCACATGCTTATTAGCGCGAAACCGCCATTTTGTCGTGGCCTGCAGCCTTAACAGGCCTCAGCAGCCTGCATGGGTATCACTGTAATGCTGGTGGCCATTTTGCTGGGGCTTGAGACAAAACCGCACAGGAGCGTCTGGCTCTTGTGGGCGAGGGCATTTTCTTCTACTTTCACTTCTCCCTGCTGCTGACGAACCTTGCTGTATTCTCCATGTGGTAACTACTCTAAAGGAGTTTGATTACCCTGGCCTTCACCTTTTCATCTTTAGAGGGGTTTCAGGCCTTTAGGGGGCTTTAGGATTATCCCCCAGAGTAGCGTTGCGTGCATCGCGATTGCCTCTTAAAGGAGCAGTGCACGCCGGTAGCGGCGGACTTGCTGGCACCTGTGGTGCCTTTTGTAGCCTCACTTAGCCTCAGGGGCGTTAATTTTTGGCGATTGGGCATGGATTGCTCCCTCTTAAACCATTGCTCCTGTTTTCAGGAGAAGCTTTTGTTTAACCCCTTGCGGTGCAGGTTCTGTTGTTTCCCCATTTAGCTGTCTGCTCCTTACATTCTTACTGTGTAATCCTACTGTTTGGCCATTTGTCTAACATGGATTCCCCAAGTTTGTCTGTGACCCCCCAATGTATCATTGGGGCCCGCTTCTAATGCTCATGATGTGACTGTCTGTGATGCAAGAAATGTCTAGCAAAATGCACAGTTATTGCGGCAGCGTTTATTAAGAAACGCCCTCGCCTATCTCATCTCAGACCTCAGATTCTGAGGCTGATATAGTCACCGGCGACGCAGACCCCCTTTTGGAGGATGCGTCCCCGCATTCAGAATTTTCTGACGTGGAAGAGGATATTTCCAAACTCGCCTTGGCACAGGAAAAGGCGCTGGTTGTTGCTTTGATATCCTCAGTGAGGGACACCCTTAACATCACGGATGCGATTTCTAAATCGCAAGGCACCTTGGTATCCTTTGGATCCCTCAGGGCAAAGAAATCGGCCAAGGTTTTCCCTTGTCTCGAAGTCTTGTCCGCCTTAGTGGAGAAACAATGGCGCAACCTAATTGCACGCTTGCAGTTCCCAAACATTTGGCTAGACGCTACCCGTTTGAGTAACAGATATCACGCAAATGGACGGTCCCCCCTCAGGTGGACCCCCAGATATGTGGTATTCACAAGGTCACAGTTTTACCAGTGGCAGAATTCTTATCTATCCCTGATCGGGTTGACAGATGTATTGAGCTCTTATCCCGACAGATGTATACGGTAGTGGGATCTATTCTCAGGCCTGCCCTGACTACCATTCTAGTCTGACTGAATGGGTAAAGGCTCTGAGAGAGGCACTGATGGTAACCCCTGTTATTGTCATCTGCCCTGGAACTCGCTGACCAATTATCGCAGACTCTGCAATTTGTAGCGATGCTAACCTGGAAGTTCTTCCGCTCGCGGCCAGAGCGTCAGTGGTAAGTGTGCTCCTCTGACGTGCAATCTGACTAAAGTCCTGGTCGGCCGACCAGGCTTCTGATAAGCTTTTCGTAGAGCTTCCCTTTCAGGGTGATCGCCTTTTTGGTTCCTCCTTGGATGACTTGATCAATACGGTCGCTGGGGGAAAGAGCACACTCCTTCTTTGCTCAACTAAGGGTAAGTCTCCCTCGCGTAAGCGAGGTCCTTCCTTTTACAGCCCAGAAGTGTTTTTTTTGTGCGACCATATTGCAGAAAACCAAACAGGCTTCGGGTGGAAAAGGATCCGGGAAACAGTGGGCTAGTAAGCCGAAATCCTCTATCCCCAGCACCTGCAAGCAGACCCCTTCTGCCTTAAGAGGGCGCCCCCACCCACTTCAGGGGTGGGGGGGGACGTCTCCATTTCTTCCCGGACCTTTGGACCTCACTGTTGCACGACAGGTGGGTCCACGAGGTAATTCAATCCGAGTACGAGGTAGTTTTGTTCCCGTCCACCAGACATATTATTTTCCCTCCAATCTTCAGCTGTCCCCAGATCGCCTTGTGGGTCTGCAGGAAGCGATTCGGGATATGCTGGGGTCTCTCAGGTCATCTATGCAGGTGCTGGGCCTGATGGTGTCCTCCTTCGAGGCCGTACCATATGCTCAGGCCCTTACAAGACTTTTACAATAGGAGATCCTTGTCAAATGGGACAAGAATCCTATATCCCTGGACAGTCTGATTCGTTTGAGTCAGAGATCCAAGGACTCCCTGAATTGGTGGCTCAGCTCTCAGAATCTTCTCCACAGAAAATCCTTCCTTCAGTATTCTGGACGGTGGTGACGACAGAAGCCTGGCAGACCGGTTGTGGGGGAGTGCTGGACACCCTGAATGTTCAAGGGACCTGGACGTTTGAAGAGTCCAAACTTCCGATCAACTTTCTGGAACTGAGAGCATTCACGTTGAGCCTGTTCCACTGGACGGGCAATCTCAAGGGGTGTTCTGTCTGAGTCCAGTCCGACAATTTCACGGCCGTGGCATATGTCAGTCATCAAGGGGGCACCAGGAGTGCCCTGACTGCTCTGGAAGTAGCCGAGAACCTGCGCTGGGCAGAGGACTACATCCCAGCCCTATCCGCCGTGTACATTCCTGGCATAGACCATTGGCAGGCGGACTACCTTGAGTCGCCAAACCCTGAATCGGGGAGAGTGGTCCCTGCATTCACAAGTGTTCCACCAGCTGTCTCCGATGGGGGACCCCAGATGTGGACCTGTTCACCTCCAGACAAAACAGAAAAGTTTCAAAGATGGTAGCTCGGTCCAGAGATCATCTGGCCGATGCAGTAGACGCCGTGGTGGCTCCCTGGAGCCAGTATGAGCTAATTTATGTTGAAACTTTTACCTCGCCGGCTACGCAGGGTCGAGTTGGAGGGAATTCCTGTAATTCTGGTGGCTCCAGATTGGCCCCAGAGATCCTGGTACAACGAATTGATTCGGCTGAAGGTCGCAGGCCCCTGGACACTTCCTCTGTGGTAAGATCTTCTGTCTCAGGGTCCGATCTTCCATCCTGCTTTACAGTCGCTGGCTTTAACGGCTTGGCTGTTGAGAGAGAAAGGTGTTAAAGGACAGGGTTCTGTCCGATTCTCTGATCCCTACCTTACTCAAGGCTAGGAAGTCCACTTCTCTGAAGATTTATCATCGTACGTGGAAAGCGTGCATTGCTTGGTGTGAATCGCTGAAGCTGAATCCTAGATCCTTTGCGATCAGCAGGATCCTGACTTTTCTACAGAAAGGGGTCGACCAGCGTTTGGCGCTGGGCACTTTTAAGTGTCATATCTCAGCCTTGGCTGTGTACATCCAATGCCCTTTGGCTACGCACTCTTTGATTCGTACGTTTCTTCAGGGGGTTCGCCATTTTGCTCCCCCCAGGAGGTCTCAGTTACCTCCTTGGGACCTTAATTTTGGTTCTTCAGAAATCGCCTTTCGAGAACCTAAGACCCATTTTTTTGCTCGCCTTGTCGCAGAAGGTTACCTTTTTGGTGGCGATCACCTCTGCGCGCAGGGTTTCTGAACTAGCGGCGCTATCTTGCTGCTCACCTTATCTGGTAATAAACAGGCATAAGGTAGCGTTACAGCCTAATCCGTTGGTTTCTTCCTAAGGTGGTTTCAGACTTCCATCTGAACAAAGACATAGTGCTTCCGTCACTCTGTCTGAAACCTTAACATCCTAAGGAAATTGCCTTGCAGTGCTTGGATGTGGTTCGGGCGATTTGGGTGTATCTGGAGACTGAGTCCTTTCGTAAGTTGGACTCTCTGTGAATACGGATGGACCCCGTAGGGGTCAGGCTGCGTCTGCGGCAACCATCCCTCGATGGATTAGACCAGGGGTGGGGAACCTTTTTTCTACCAAGGGCCATTTGGATTTTTGGAACATCATTCGGGGGCCGCACAAAATGTATGCATAAATGTAATAGGCATTGCTTTGCGGCAAAAAACGCTGTAAAAAATTGCATGACTTTGAGGTCACAAAAGTGTGAAAGGGGCCTTCAGTAATCAAGGTATAGTGTGCCCTCTTTCAATGCAGACTGACCACAGCATGCCCCCTTTCAATGCAGACTGACCACAGCGTGCCCCCCTTTCAATGCAGACTGACCACAGCGTGCCCCCCTTTCAATGCGGAGTGACCACAGCGTGCCCCCTTTAAATGCAGAGTGCCACTTTCAATGTGGAGTGCCCAGAGCGTGCCCTTTTTCAATGCGGAGTGCCCGGAGCGTGCCCTTTTTCAATGCGGAGTGCCCAGAGCGTGCCCTTTTTCAATGCGGAGTGCCCAGAGCGTGCCCCCTTTCAATGCGGAGTGACCACAGCGTGCCCCCTTTCAATGCGGAGTGACCACAGCGTGCCCCCTTTCAATGCGGAGTGACCACAGCGTGCCCCCTTTCAATGCGGAGTGACCACGGCGTGCCCCCTTTCAATGCGGAGTGCCCAGAGCGTGCCCCCTTTAAATGCAGAGTGCCACTTTCAATGCGGAGTGACCACAGCGTGCCCCCTTTCAATGCGGAGTGCCCACAGCGTGCCCCCTTTCAATGCGGAGTGCCCACAGCGTGCCCCCTTTCAATGCGAGTGCCCAGAGCGTGCCCCCTTTCAATGCGGAGTGCCCAGAGCGTGCCCCCTTTCAGTGCGGAGTGCCCAGAGCGTGCCCCCTTTCAGTGCGGAGTGCCCAGAGCGTGCCCCCTTTCAATGCGGAGTGCCCACGGCATGCCCCCTTTCAATGCGGAGTGCCCAGAGCGTGCCCCCTTTAAATGCAGAGTGCCACTTTCAATGTGGAGTGCCCAGAGCGTGCCCCCTTTCAATGTGGAGTGCCCAGAGCGTGCCCCCTTTCAATGTGGAGTGCCCAGAGCGTGCCCCCTTTCAATGTGGAGTGCCCAGAGCGTGCCCCCTTTCAATGTGGAGTGCCCAGAGCGTGCCCCCTTTCAATGTGGAGTGCCCAGAGCGTGCCCCCTTTCAATGTGGAGTGCCCAGAGCGTGCCCCCTTTCAATGTGGAGTGCCCAGAGCGTGCCCCCTTTCAATGTGGAGTGCCCAGAGCGTGCCCCCTTTCAATGTGGAGTGCCCAGAGCGTGCCCCCTTTCAATGTGGAGTGCCCAGAGCGTGCCCCCTTTCAATGTGGAGTGCCCAGAGCGTGCCCCCTTTCAATGTGGAGTGCCCAGAGCGTGCCCCCTTTCAATGTGGAGTGCCCAGAGCGTGCCCCCTTTCAATGTGGAGTGCCCAGAGCGTGCCCCCTTTCAATGTGGAGTGCCCAGAGCGTGCCCCCTTTCAATGTGGAGTGCCCAGAGCGTGCCCCCTTTCAATGTGGAGTGACCACGGCGTGCCCCCTTTCAATGTGGAGTGCCCAGAGCGTGCCCCCTTTAAATGCAGAGTGCCACTTTCAATGTGGAGTGCCCAGAGCGTGCCCCCTTTAAATGCAGAGTGCCAGTTTCAATGTGGAGTGCCCAGAGCGTGCCCCCTTTCAATGCGGAGTGCCCAGAGCGTGCCCCCTTTCAATGCGGAGTGCCCAGAGCGTGCCCCCTTTCAATGCGGAGTGCCCAGAGCGTGCCCCCTTTCAATGCGGAGTGCCCAGAGCGTGCCCCCTTTCAATGCGGAGTGCCCAGAGCGTGCCCCCTTTCAATGCGGAGTGCCCAGAGCGTGCCCCCTTTCAATGCGGAGTGCCCAGAGCGTGCCCCCTTTCAATGCGGAGTGCCCAGAGCGTGCCCCCTTTCAATGCGGAGTGCCCAGAGCGTGCCCCCCCTTCAATGCGGAGTGCCCAGAGCGTGCCCCCCCTTCAATGCGGAGTGCCCAGAGCGTGCCCCCCCTTCAATGCGGAGTGCCCAGAGCGTGCCCCCCCTTCAATGCGGAGTGCCCAGAGCGTGCCCCCCCTTCAATGCGGAGTGCCCAGAGCGTGCCCCCCCTTCAATGCGGAGTGCCCAGAGCGTGCCCCCCCTTCAATGCGGAGTGCCCAGAGCGTGCCCCCCCTTCAATGCGGAGTGCCCAGAGCGTGCCCCCCTTCAATGCGGAGTGCCCAGAGCGTGCCCCCCCTTCAATGCGGAGTGCCCAGAGCGTGCCCCCCCTTCAATGCGGAGTGCCCAGAGCGTGCCCCCCCTTCAATGCGGAGTGCCCAGAGCGTGCCCCCCCTTCAATGCGGAGTGCCCAGAGCGTGCCCCCCCTTCAATGCGGAGTGCCCAGAGCGTGCCCCCCCTTCAATGCGGAGTGCCCAGAGCGTGCCCCCCCTTCAATGCGGAGTGCCCAGAGCGTGCCCCCCCTTCAATGCGGAGTGCCCAGAGCGTGCCCCCCCTTCAATGCGGAGTGCCCAGAGCGTGCCCCCCCTTCAATGCGGAGTGCCCAGAGCGTGCCCCCCCTTCAATGCGGAGTGCCCAGAGCGTGCCCCCCCTTCAATGCGGAGTGCCCAGAGCGTGCCCCCCCTTCAATGCGGAGTGCCCAGAGCGTGCCCCCCCTTCAATGCGGAGTGCCCAGAGCGTGCCCCCCCTTCAATGCGGAGTGCCCAGAGCGTGCCCCCCCTTCAATGCGGAGTGCCCAGAGCGTGCCCCCCCTTCAATGCCGAGTGCCCAGAGCGTGCCCCCCCTTCAATGCCGAGTGCCCAGAGCGTGCCCCCCCTTCAATGCCGAGTGCCCAGAGCGTGCCCCCCCTTCAATGCCGAGTGCCCAGAGCGTGCCCCCCCTTCAATGCCGAGTGCCCAGAGCGTGCCCCCCCTTCAATGCCGAGTGCCCAGAGCGTGCCCCCCCTTCAATGCCGAGTGCCCAGAGCGTGCCCCCCCTTCAATGCCGAGTGCCCAGAGCGTGCCCCCCCTTCAATGCCGAGTGCCCAGAGCGTGCCCCCCCTTCAATGCCGAGTGCCCAGAGCGTGCCCCCCCTTCAATGCCGAGTGCCCAGAGCGTGCCCCCCCTTCAATGCCGAGTGCCCAGAGCGTGCCCCCCCTTCAATGCCGAGTGCCCAGAGCGTGCCCCCCCTTCAATGCCGAGTGCCCAGAGCGTGCCCCCCCTTCAATGCCGAGTGCCCAGAGCGTGCCCCCCCTTCAATGCCGAGTGCCCAGAGCGTGCCCCCCCTTCAATGCCGAGTGCCCAGAGCGTGCCCCCCCTTCAATGCCGAGTGCCCAGAGCGTGCCCCCCCTTCAATGCCGAGTGCCCAGAGCGTGCCCCCCCTTCAATGCCGAGTGCCCAGAGCGTGCCCCCCCTTCAATGCCGAGTGCCCAGAGCGTGCCCCCCCTTCAATGCCGAGTGCCCAGAGCGTGCCCCCCCTTCAATGCCGAGTGCCCAGAGCGTGCCCCCCCTTCAATGCCGAGTGCCCAGAGCGTGCCCCCCCTTCAATGCCGAGTGCCCAGAGCGTGCCCCCCCTTCAATGCCGAGTGCCCAGAGCGTGCCCCCCCTTCAATGCCGAGTGCCCAGAGCGTGCCCCCCCTTCAATGCCGAGTGCCCAGAGCGTGCCCCCCCTTCAATGCCGAGTGCCCAGAGCGTGCCCCCCCTTCAATGCCGAGTGCCCAGAGCGTGCCCCCCCTTCAATGCCGAGTGCCCAGAGCGTGCCCCCCCTTCAATGCCGAGTGCCCAGAGCGTGCCCCCCCTTCAATGCCGAGTGCCCAGAGCGTGCCCCCCCTTCAATGCCGAGTGCCCAGAGCGTGCCCCCCCTTCAATGCCGAGTGCCCAGAGCGTGCCCCCCCTTCAATGCCGAGTGCCCAGAGCGTGCCCCCCCTTCAATGCCGAGTGCCCAGAGCGTGCCCCCCCTTCAATGCCGAGTGCCCAGAGCGTGCCCCCCCCTTTCAATGCCGAGTGCCCAGAGCGTGCCCCCCCCTTTCAATGCCGAGTGCCCAGAGCGTGCCCCCCCCTTTCAATGCCGAGTGCCCAGAGCGTGCCCCCCCCTTTCAATGCCGAGTGCCCAGAGCGTGCCCCCCCCTTTCAATGCCGAGTGCCCAGAGCGTGCCCCCCCCTTTCAATGCCGAGTGCCCAGAGCGTGCCCCCCCCTTTCAATGCCGAGTGCCCAGAGCGTGCCCCCCCCCTTTCAATGCCGAGTGCCCAGAGCGTGCCCCCCCCCTTTCAATGCCGAGTGCCCAGAGCGTGCCCCCCCCTTTCAATGCCGAGTGCCCAGAGCGTGCCCCCCCCTTTCAATGCCGAGTGCCCAGAGCGTGCCCCCCCCTTTCAATGCCGAGTGCCCAGAGCGTGCCCCCCCCTTTCAATGCCGAGTGCCCAGAGCGTGCCCCCCCCTTTCAATGCCGAGTGCCCAGAGCGTGCCCCCCCCTTTCAATGCCGAGTGCCCAGAGCGTGCCCCCCCCTTTCAATGCCGAGTGCCCAGAGCGTGCCCCCCCCTTTCAATGCCGAGTGCCCAGAGCGTGCCCCCCCCTTTCAATGCCGAGTGCCCAGAGCGTGCCCCCCCCTTTCAATGCCGAGTGCCCAGAGCGTGCCCCCCCCTTTCAATGCCGAGTGCCCAGAGCGTGCCCCCCCCTTTCAATGCCGAGTGCCCAGAGCGTGCCCCCCCCTTTCAATGCCGAGTGCCCAGAGCGTGCCCCCCCCTTTCAATGCCGAGTGCCCAGAGCGTGCCCCCCCCTTTCAATGCCGAGTGCCCAGAGCGTGCCCCCCCCTTTCAATGCCGAGTGCCCAGAGCGTGCCCCCCCCTTTCAATGCCGAGTGCCCAGAGCGTGCCCCCCCCTTTCAATGCCGAGTGCCCAGAGCGTGCCCCCCCCTTTCAATGCCGAGTGCCCAGAGCGTGCCCCCCCCTTTCAATGCCGAGTGCCCAGAGCGTGCCCCCCCCTTTCAATGCCGAGTGCCCAGAGCGTGCCCCCCCCTTTCAATGCCGAGTGCCCAGAGCGTGCCCCCCCCTTTCAATGCCGAGTGCCCAGAGCGTGCCCCCCCCTTTCAATGCCGAGTGCCCAGAGCGTGCCCCCCCCTTTCAATGCCGAGTGCCCAGAGCGTGCCCCCCCCTTTCAATGCCGAGTGCCCAGAGCGTGCCCCCCCCTTTCAATGCCGAGTGCCCAGAGCGTGCCCCCCCCTTTCAATGCCGAGTGCCCAGAGCGTGCCCCCCCCTTTCAATGCCGAGTGCCCAGAGCGTGCCCCCCCCTTTCAATGCCGAGTGCCCAGAGCGTGCCCCCCCCTTTCAATGCCGAGTGCCCAGAGCGTGCCCCCCCCTTTCAATGCCGAGTGCCCAGAGCGTGCCCCCCCCTTTCAATGCCGAGTGCCCAGAGCGTGCCCCCCCCTTTCAATGCCGAGTGCCCAGAGCGTGCCCCCCCCTTTCAATGCCGAGTGCCCAGAGCGTGCCCCCCCTTTCAATGCCGAGTGCCCAGAGCGTGCCCCCCCTTTCAATGCAGAGTGCCCAGAGCGTGCCCCCCCTTTCAATGCCGAGTGCCCAGAGCGTGCCCCCCCTTTCAATGCCGAGTGCCCAGAGCGTGCCCCCCCTTTCAATGCCGAGTGCCCAGAGCGTGCCCCCCCTTTCAATGCCGAGTGCCCAGAGCGTGCCCCCCCTTTCAATGCCGAGTGCCCAGAGCGTGCCCCCCCTTTCAATGCCGAGTGCCCAGAGCGTGCCCCCCCTTTCAATGCCGAGTGCCCAGAGCGTGCCCCCCCTTTCAATGCCGAGTGCCCAGAGCGTGCCCCCCCTTTCAATGCCGAGTGCCCAGAGCGTGCCCCCCCTTTCAATGCCGAGTGCCCAGAGCGTGCCCCCCCTTTCAATGCCGAGTGCCCAGAGCGTGCCCCCCCTTTCAATGCCGAGTGCCCAGAGCGTGCCCCCCCTTTCAATGCCGAGTGCCCAGAGCGTGCCCCCCCTTTCAATGCCGAGTGCCCAGAGCGTGCCCCCCCTTTCAATGCCGAGTGCCCAGAGCGTGCCCCCCCTTTCAATGCCGAGTGCCCAGAGCGTGCCCCCCCTTTCAATGACCACAATGCAGAGTTAACAGCGTGCCAAGCCCCAGTGCACTTAACTTACCTTTTGTAGCGGCGGGCGGCTTCCTCTCTTCGTCTCTTCGAGTCCTCCCGCGTCCCGCCTCCTCCTCGGCCAATGACATTGGCCGAGGAGGAGGCGGATCCGTGAGACAGTAGCGAATTTTCATTCGCTATTGTCACACAAATGGGCGGGCTCGAGGTGCACTGCTCTGCTGCGCCTCGGGTCCACCCACAGTGTCAGAACGGAGCCATCGGCTCCTTCTGACACAGCGGCACGGGGGGGGGGGCGGATCGCAACGATTGTGCGGGCCGGACAGAAGAATTGTGCGGGCCGCATGCGGCCCGCGGGCCGGAGGTTCCCCACCCCTGGATTAGACAGACGGTGGTGAAGACGTATTCTCATGAGGGCAAGGTTACTTTTTCCCTGTCACGGCTCACTCTACGCGGTCATTGAGTGCCTCTTGGGCTTTCCACCGTCATGTCAGTGATGCAGGTTTGCAAGGTGGTCACTTGGTCGTCTGTACATACATTCATCAAGTTTTACAGAGTGGATGTGTTTGCAACCTCGGATTCGTCCTTTGGCTGCAAGGTTTTGCAGGCGGCCCTTTATGGAGCAGTCTACTTAACTCTTTATGGTTTTGTTACAATTGGGCCCCAGTTGTTGCTTGTTGGCTATGTTAGCCGTGGGAATTGCATTCTATTAAGTTTGTCCTTTCCCCACCCCTTAGTGGGTACTGCTTTTGGACATCCCATCCATCTATGATTTAAAGCAGCAGCTACGTCCGTCAACGAAAGCGAAAACTGGATTTCTCTTACGTCCTCCGACAGTCACCGCCATCTTCATATTCGTCACAATGGGGTATTAGACTTTGCTCCGTAGGAGTAGCTAGGCAACAGAATGTTAATATTAAAGCTTTTAACATATCCCACCCCCAGGGGGTGGTCCCCTCAGTCAATACCCTCCTACTTCCTGTATCCATACCTCAGTTTCAATGTCTAGCTTGTCAGGAGTAGCTGGATGTCTCTATGCTGGGGCATTTTGTCTCAGCCTTTCTCTTTTTGTTTGAGTTTTTTCTCTCTCCTTACTTAGCTGTTATTTTTGTCAGCATTAGTTAGTTCTTCTGATGAAGAGGATTCGTGCGGGCTGGGTCTTGGGCTGATCCCCCTGGTCGCAGGTTGTGGGTCAGTGGCTTCCCAGCCTGCCATCGAGCATTCAGCCAGGTAATGCTCCTGGCACTATGAACGACCCATCCCTGTTCGGTGCAGGGATGCTATGGTGAGGTGGCTACCTCACTGGACGCTGTGCGGTTTCTCAACCCCAGTTTTCTCTGCGTCCTGGATGCGACTCTCCCTGTCACATGTGCAGTGGCTTGTTCGCCTGTGCGGGTTCCCCACGCCATCTAGGAGGTAAGTGTATCTGTGTGGGGACCTGTCTGTTTGGGGGGGGTCAGTCTGGGACTGTGTAACCCTGCCTCTGTTCACACTGTCAAGCTCCCTGTCTATCTGGCTGCATTCTTTGGGCTGCAGGAGGGGGGCTGTGCTGCACTATTCTGTGTCGGACTGTGTGGCAGGCTGTGTGCTGTGGGGCATGATTGAATCGTGTTGGGGCACATTACAGCGACCGCTGCGGCGGTCCGCCATGTTTTACTGTATTGTGGTGTTTTTCAGCGGTCCTCACTGTGGTGGAGGAGCGGCGTTTTCGGCGCCATTTTGACAGCGCTCGCCCCGGCCGCATGTTAACACTGCAGGCGGCCATTTTCTTGTAGCCTTCCATAGGCTTTAATAGAGCGCCCTGAGTTACATCACTTCCTTTTCCCTGGGCGCACCGATCGAGGCAGCAGCAGTGGTCTCTCCAGGTTTTTATCCTCTCTATCCCTGTATCCTTGCCTGAGTTGAGCTTTTATCCCTGTGGGGTCCCCAACTACCACAACCTTTCTAACCTTTCCTGAGTTACGGCCCCCCTTCTTCCTGGAGCCGTCCCTCCCCTGGCAGCTGGGGGAGGGCGCATGCTCCAGCTCTGCCACCCCTGAGTTGATATCCCCCCTCAACCTGCAACTCGGCAAACATGTTAGGGTGTACCAACTCAGGACTGGCCTCCCTGACACGCCTCCCACTAACATTCCTAACAGTCACCCAGCTGCGTACCTTTGCTGCTTGCGTCTCCTCTATTCCTCCCTCCCTCTATGCTGGCCCCTGCCAGCGCCTGATGGGTAATGTCCAAGCTTCTTTCCAGGTTGTAGATGCCACGCTGTCTTGTCACTGTGTTCTCTAGATTCACAATGTGGGCTTCCAGAGCAACAAGTCGCTCACATCTTGCACAGCAGTATTCGTCCTCGATTGGTTCATCAAGGAACGCATACATGGTGCAAGACGTACACTGAGTGGCATCCCCAATCCTGTCGGACATTATTACCCACTACTCTATGGGGATAATATTAACGACCTGCTCTTCCTTACCTACAGTACCTCTAACTTCCCTGGTACTAAACCTGGGGTACCCACCAGTCGCTAATACCCTCACCAGTCGCAAGGATCCTCACCAGTCGCAAGGATCTTCACCAGTCGCAAGGATCCTCACCAGTCGCAAGGATCCTCACCAGTCGCAAGGATCCTCACCAGTCGCAAGGATCCTCACCAGTCGCAAGGATCCTCACCAGTCGCAAGGATCCTCACCAGTCGCAAGGATCCTCACCAGTCGCAAGGATCCTCACCAGTCGCAAGGATCCTCACCAGTGGCAAGGATCCTCACCAGTGGCAAGGATCCTCACCAGTGGCAAGGATCCTCACCAGTGGCAAGGATCCTCACCAGTTGCAAGATACTCACCCCCAGTCGCAAAGATACTCACCCCCAGTCGCAAGGATGCTCACCAGTTGCAAAGATACTCACCCACCAGTCGCAAGGATACTCACCAGTCGCAGATACTCACCTACGAGGCAGTTCCGTTTGCTCAGTCCTGTACAGTCTGCAAAAAGATTCTGACCAAATGGAACTAGGATCCGCTGTCATTAGACGATCTGATCCTGTTGAGTCGGGGTATGAACGGGGTCTCTACTATGGTAGCTCTGCTCACCGGAGCTTTGCATTGAAAATCTTTTCTTCCCCTGTATTGGACTGTGATCACCATGAATGCCAGTCCATCCGGGTGGGAAGGTGTCTTGGGTGTGTACTCGGCCCAAGGTGTTTGGACTCGAGAGAAGTCCAGTCTGCCGATCAACATCCTGGAGACTTGGGCGATCAGGTTTTGTTTCTCTCAGTGAACGGATCGTCTGCAGTGACCCCTGTGAGGATACAATCGGACAATGCTACGGCTGTGGCAAATGTCAATCATCAAGGGGTCACAAGGAGTGCCCTGGCGGCCCGGGAAGTAGCTGGTATCTTGAGGTGGGTAGAACTCTGTTGTGCACATTCCGGGAGTAGAGAATTGGCAAGCGGACTATCTCAGTCGGCAGATGTTTGATCCGGGAGAATGGTCTCTTCACCTGGAGGTGTTTCATCAGCTGTACCTTCGGTGGGGGACCCCCTGTGTGGACCTGTTGGCCTCCCGTCTCAACAGGAAGGTGCAGCTGGTGGCCCCTTGGGGGCAGTATCATCTGATTATGCCTTTACTTCAATGCAACTTACCTTGAGACAGCTATGCAGAATCCAGGTAGAAGCAATTCCGGTCATTCCGGTGGCACCAGACTGGCCTTGCCGGTCTTGGTACACAGGCCTGGTAAGGCTGGTAGCAGACATCCCTTTGAATCTTCCTCTCAGGGAACCAATATTCCATTCTGCTTTTCAGTCGCTGGCTTTGTTTAAAGCTAGGAAATCTACTTCCAGGAAAGTTTATCGAATTTGGAAGGTGTACAATACTTTGAGAGTCCTGGGGGGTTTCTCCCCGTTACTTTTCTTGGAGTTTCTACAATTGGGTGTAGACCAACGTTTTGCTCTGGGCACCCTCAAGGGCTAGATCTCTGCCTTGGCCATGTTTTTCCAAAGGCCGTTGGCTGCAAAGTTTTTGGTTCACACTTTTGTGCAGGGAGTTCGCCATCTGGCTCCTCCGGTGCAATCCCCGGTACCTCAATTTGGTACTGTCGGTGCTTCAAAAGCCTCCTTTTGAAAACATTCATGAACTCTGCTCGGTCGCAGAAGGTGGCCTTTTCAGTCGCTATTACTTCTGCGCGTAGGGTGTCAGAGTTGGCTGGGTTGTCCTGTCTGTCACTCTACCTGGTGATTTAGAGGGACAAAGTGGTGTTGCGACCCTGTCAGGCGTTCCTTCCTAAGGTTGTCTCAGGGTTTAATTTGAATGAAGATATTGTGTTATCGTCCTAAACCTAAACATCCTAAAGATATTGCTTTACATTCTTTGGATGTGGTCAGGGCGGTTCAGGTGTACCCGACGGTCACTGAGCTGATTCGGAAATACGATTCTTTGTTCTTACGGATGGATCTCGTAAGGGGCAGGCCATGTCTGCTGCAACCATTTCCAGATGGATCAGGCAGACGGTGGTGCAGGCCTATTCTATTAAGGGTCAGGTTCCTCTTTTACCTGTCAAGGCGCATTCTACGAGGGCGCTGGGTGCCTCCTGGGCCTTTTGTCTTCAGGCGTCAGTGGTTCAGGTGTGCAAGGCGGCTACGTGATCGTCTGTACACACATTCACAAAGTTGTGATGTACTTGCATCTTCAGATGCAGCGTGCGGTTGCAGAGCCTCCCGTCTCTTGAGGGTGTAATTTTTTCCTGGTGGTGAGCTCCAGTTGTTCCTGGTTGAGTTCCTGTTTTTACCTGGTTGGCTAGGTTTAGCCTTGTTGAGAATTATACGTGTTGCTGTGTTTTTCCCACCCCTCATGTTGATACAGCTTTAGAACTTCACAATGGTCTAGAAGACTTGGAGCTCTGTCTGTCGGTGAACGAAAGAAAACTGGATTTTGTCTTACTGTAAAATCCTTTTCTCTGAAGTTCACTGACACAGCACCCGCACTTCTGTTGGGTTGAGTTGTGTATTCATCCGACAGTGCTTGTTACAAACTGAAGTCCTATAGCAGGAAGTGATGGTATACTCCCTGGGACTGCCTCAGGGGCGTAGCCTAAATTGGTTCTTTTCCTGCAGAGAGAGAAGCATAAGCCAATGTTCTAGAACAGTGTTTCTCAACTCCGGTCCTCAGGGCACACTAACAGGCCAGATTTTAAGTATTACCTTCGGGAGATGCAGACTAGAATACTGCAATCACTGAGCAACAAATTATATCACCTGTGATGTATTTCAGTTTTCTTGCAAACCTGGCCTGTTAGTGTGCCCTGAGGACCGGAGTTGAGAAACACTGTTCTAGATGACATGGAGCTGGGTTATTCAGTGAACCTCAGAGAAAAAGAATTTGACAAAAATCCAGTTATTTTCATCCTTCCTTCAAAAGAGGATGCACTAGCCTTACCTTTATATATATATATATATATATATATATATATATATATATATATATATATATATATATATATAAATTTTCTACTCTTAGACTGAGTTAAAGAGCAGATTTGTGAGTTCAAAGCCACAACCATCACATCTGCAGCACTTATTGAACAGCATGGGAAGAAGTCATCTAGGTCCAACGTGGCTAACCTGTTTGAAGAACCAAAGGATATGGTACCTGAAGCCTGACTTGTATAGCATGTTACACAATGTAAGAAAATTGTCTCCTCCCATCCTCTATGTGGGCTGGGTTACACAGCATATTGTTGGTCTGGCTAAAAAAAGACTCAAGTCCATCTAAATCAACCAATAAAAAAAAAAAAAAAATATATATATATATATATATATATATATATATATATTGGAGATTGGAGTACCAGAGGGGAGTGGCCCCTCCCCCCGTGCTCTGCCCCTCCCCCCGTGCTCTGCCCCTCCCCCCGTGCTCTGCCCCTCCCCCCGTGCTCTGCCCCTCCCCCCGTGCTCTGCCCCTCCCCCGCTCTCTGCCCCTCCCCCGTGCTCTCTGCCCCTCCCCCGTGCTCTCTGCCCCTCCCCCGTGCTCTCTGCCGCTCCCGCTCCCCCGTGCTCTCTGCCGCTCCCGCTCCCCCGTGCTCTCTGCCGCTCCCGCTCCCCCGTGCTCTCTGCCGCTCCCGCTCCCCCGTGCTCTCTGCCGCTCCCGCTCCCCCGTGCTCTCTGCCGCTCCCGCTCCCCCGTGCTCTCTGCCGCTCCCGCTCCCCCGTGCTCTTTTCCCCGTGCTCTTTTCCCCGTGCTCTTTTCCCCGTGCTCTTTTCCCCGTGCTCTTTTCCCCGTGCTCTTTTCCCCGTGCTCTTTTCCCCGTGCTCTTTTCCCCGTGCTCTTTTCCCCGTGCTCTTTTCCCCGTGCTCTTTTCCCCGTGCTCTTTTCCCCGTGCTCTTTTCCCCGTGCTCTTTTCCCCGTGCTCTTTTCCCCGTGCTCTTTTCCCCGTGCTCTCTGCCCCTGCTTTTCCCCCCTTGCTCTCTGCCCTGCCCTTCCCCCCCGTGCTCTCTGCCCTGCCCTTCCCCCCCCCCCGTGCTCCCTCCCCTTCCCCCCGTGCTCCCTGCCCTTCCCCCTGTGCTCCCTGCCCCTGCCCTCCCCCCCCGTGCTCTCTGCCCCTGCCCTTCCCCCCCCCCCATGCTCTCTGCCCCTGCCCTTCCCCCCCCCATGCTCTCTGCCCCTGCCCTTCCCCCCCCCCCCCGTGCTCTCTGCCCCTGCCCTTCCCCCCCCCCCCCCCCGTGCTCTCTGCCCCTGCCCTTCCCCCCCCGTGCTCTCTGCCCCTGCCCTTCCCCCCCGTGCTCTCTGCCCCTGCCCTTCCCCCCCGTGCTCTCTGCCCCTGCCCTTCCCCCCCGTGCTCTCTGCCCCTGCCCTTCCCCCCCGTGCTCTCTGCCCCTGCCCTTCCCCCCCCGTGCTCTCTGCCCCTGCCCTTCCCCCCCCGTGCTCTCTGCCCCTGCCCTTCTCCCCCGTGCTCTCTGCCCTGCACTTCCCCCCCCCCGTGCTCTCTGCCCCTGCCTTCCCCCCTGTGCTCTCTGGCCTTCCCCCCTTGCATCTGCCCCTGCCCTTCCCCCCTTGCTCTCTGCCCCTGCCCTTCCCCCCGTGCTCTCTGACCCTGCCCCTCACCCCGTGCTCTCTGACCCTGACCCCCCCCCTGTGCTCTGACCCTGACCCTCCCCCGTGTGCTCTCTGACCCTCCCCCGTGTGCTCTCTGACCCTCCCCCGTGTGCTCTCTGACCCTCCCCCGTGTGCTCTCTGACCCTCCCCCGTGTGCTCTCTGACCCTCCCCCGTGTGCTCTCTGACCCTCCCCCGTGTGCTCTCTGACCCTCCCCCGTGTGCTCTCTGACCCTCCCCCGTGTGCTCTCTGACCCTCCCCCGTGTGCTCTCTGACCCTCCCCCCGTGTGCTCTCTGCCCCTTCCCCGTGTGCTCTCTGCCCCTCCCCCGTGTGCTCTCTGCCCCTCCCCCCGTGTGCTCTCTGCCCCTTCCCCGTGTGCTCTCTGCCCCTCCCCCGTGTGCTCTCTGCCCCTCCCCCGTGTGCTCTCTGCCCCTCTCCCAGTTGTAATAGCTTGTATCATGTCTGCAGTCTCTGACCATCTCTTGTATCATGTCTGCAGTCTCTGACCATCTCTTGTATCATGTCTGCAGTCTCTGACCATCTCTTGTATCATGTCTGCAGTCTCTGACCATCTCTTGTATCATGTCTGCAGTCTCTGACCATCTCTTGTATCATGTCTGCAGTCTCTGACCATCTCTTGTATCATGTCTGCAGTCTCCTACTCAAACTTAAACACATTTCTAATAGTATTAGCTATCTGTTTATGCCAAAGGTAGGACTGTGCAGGGGAGGCAGAGAGTGTAAAAGGGGGCACTGTGATTAGAGACAGGGGGGCAGTCTTTTAGTTCCGTCTGCCGGAGGGAAATTTAACCTCTTAAAGCGGAGTTCCGGCCACCAAAAAAAAAATTCAATGAAAATACCCCCGGGACAGTCAGGGCTAGTACATTCCACAATGGATAGCCTCTGATCTGTCCCGGTTCGCACTTACTTTTTAGAAGAAATACTTTGAAAATGTATTCTCCAGCGCTCTCATCTCAGGTGTGGGCAGCTGAAGCCAGCGCGATCCTCTTCTGCGTCCTCTTCAGTCCTCTTCTGTCCCACGATGCACTGTGCCGGCCCCGCCGTCACTTCCGGGGCTGCAGCGTCATCCCTGCACAGCTTCTGGGTATGCCCAGAAGCTGTTTAGCAAGGTATGACGCGCCTGCACCGGAATTGACGTCGGGGCCGGTGCAGGCGCATTTATTCCTGGGAGCGATGACGTTCAGCTCCCAGGAGTCATTGCAAAGCGGAAGTGACGGCGCGGGCGCCGAGGGAGGAAGTGGAAGAAAGGTGAGTATATTTTTCTGCAATTACAAGGTAAGTAAAAAAAAAAATCGTAATTATCCATTTCTGTTTCAGGTGACCTAGAAGCAAGCGGATGGCCCAAAATCTACTGTCGATTTTGGGGCCGGAACTCCGCTTTAAAGACTAAACCTTTTTGACACTTGTTGCTTGCAAGTTAAAATCAGTGTTTTTGCTAGAAAAGTGTGTGTGTGTGTGTGTGTGTGTGTATATAAATATAAATAAATATATATATATATATATATATATTATAATTTTTTTTTTTTTTTTTTGCAGAGACCCTACAGAATAAAATGGCGATTGTTGTGATATTTTATGTCACACTGTATTTGTGCAGCAGTCTTTCAAACGCAATTAATACACTTTAATGAATAAAAAAAAAAAAAAAAAAAACGAAACCGTAACGTTATCCCAATTTTTTTTTTTATAATGTAAAAGATGTCACGCAGAGAATCGTGATCTTTATTCCAAGCAAAAAAATCGTGATTCTCATTTTATCCAGAATCGTGCAGCTCTACAGTCGCATGACATTTTACATGGAGTAAGCGTCTTATCTGCGTAGGAGCAGGGCCGGCGCTACCTATAGGTAGGCGTATATCAGTCAGGGGTGACGCCCGGGCTGCTGAACCGCCCCTTCAGTGCCGTGCCCATTCCCCATCAGCCCAGCGGGGAGGCGGGCAGCTTTACATTGACTTGTGGAGGAGCAGCGCAGAACCACCACTACTACTAGGTTTGAGGTGCCCAGGAGGTGAGAGCCGTGAGGGCATTTTTTTCTTTAATTTCAGCATGCAGGTGGATAAAGCGGGCGCCGCATGTCCTGATCCTGAAGCTATGATCTGGCCGGCTGCAGCAGCCCACATCCTTTCCCTGGCAGAGTGATACTCTGAAGAATCTGTCCAGGAGTAAGAGGTGGCTGCAGGAGCAGGTGTGGGATTCCGGCGGCGGGTGCACGTGCATGCACAGTCAGGCAGCAGGACCTGGCAGGTACAGTGATTACACATTACAGCCTCAGTACTAACATATACAGCCATATATAGTACAGCCACAGTGTTCCTACTGTATATGGCTATATATATTGATTCTGTGACTGTACTTTATATACTAATACTGTATCTGTGTGTTATATTCTGATACTATGGCTGTACTGTATATACTGATTATGTGGCTGTATTGTATATGACTGTATATTCTGATACTATGAATGCACTGTATATGCTGATTCTGTGGCTCTACTTTATAATCTGATACCTTGGCTGTAGTGTATATATGGATTCTGTAGCTGTACTGTATACACTGATTCTGTGGTTGTAGTGTATATACTGATTCTGTGGTTGTACTCTATATACTGATTCTGTGACTGTAGTGTATATACTGATTTTGTGGCTGTGGCGTATATGGCTGAGTATTCTGATATTGTGGCTTTACTGTATATGGCTGCATATGCTGATACACTTATCAGCATATACACTACAGCCACAAAATGAGTATATACACTACAGCCACAGTATCGGTATATAAAGTACAGACACCGTATCGGTATATAAAGTACAGACACCGTATCGGTATATAAAGTACAGACACCGTATCGGCATATAAAGTACAGACACCGTATCGGCATATAAAGTACAGACACCGTATCGGCATATAAAGTACAGACACCGTATCGGCATATAAAGTACAGACACCGTATCGGCATATAAAGTACAGACACCGTATCGGCATATAAAGTACAGACACCGTATCGGCATATAAAGTACAGACACCGTATCGGCATACAAAGTACAGACACCGTATCGGCATACAAAGTACAGACACCGTATCGGCATACAAAGTACAGACACCGTATCGGCATACAAAGTACAGACACCGTATCGGCATACAAAGTACAGACACCGTATCGGCATACAAAGTACAGACACCGTATCGGCATACAAAGTACAGACACCGTATCGGCATACAAAGTACAGACACCGTATCGGCATACAAAGTACAGACACCGTATCGGCATACAAAGTACAGACACCGTATCGGCATACAAAGTACAGACACCGTATCGGCATACAAAGTACAGACACCGTATCGGCATACAAAGTACAGACACCGTATCGGCATACAAAGTACAGACACCGTATCGGCATACAAAGTACAGACACCGTATCGGCATACAAAGTACAGACACCGTATCGGCATACAAAGTACAGACACCGTATCGGCATACAAAGTACAGACACCGTATCGGCATACAAAGTACAGACACCGTATCGGCATACAAAGTACAGACACCGTATCGGCATACAAAGTACAGACACCGTATCGGCATACAAAGTACAGACACCGTATCGGCATACAAAGTACAGACACCGTATCGGCATACAAAGTACAGACACCGTATCGGCATACAAAGTACAGACACCGTATCGGCATACAAAGTACAGACACCGTATCGGCATACAAAGTACAGCCATATAGCACCTACTGTGCTATGATCATCATAATGATCATACTGTAAACATAGTGCGATGCTTCTGCTTAGACCTTGTTTACACTTGTATTTGGAGGGCAGTAAAAATGTGCAGCTGAGCTCCTCTTTTTTTTTTTTTTCACCACCCCCCAACAACTCTTCCCCTAGGGCCCTTTCACACAACCTTTCCAATCAGGGTCATCTTGTCTCTTTTTCAGGCAGGCCTGATCATGAGGTCCATGCAGGTCTATAGGCAGGCTGATGTAAATAGACTTGTGTCTGTTTACACCTACACCCTTTTCATTCATTCAGGTCCAGAAACAAAGGGGAAAAGACTGCATGGACCAGGACACAAATTAATTACACAGGTTCTGTGGCTGATTAAGGTGGTAATTAAACTCGGTACCTTAGGTGCATTATATTAGCCTCAGAACCTGTGTATTATGTATCCTGGATTAAAGAGATGGGGTGGCAACCCTAACTGCATGCTTTCCTATTTTTCGGAATCGAAACATTACAGAACAGAGGTAGCCTGATGTAAGCAGACATAGGTCTGTTTGCATCCAGCTGCCCGTAGAGCTATTACAGGTTTGCTCCTGTCCACTGTGCTAACATACACATGGACATAAACTGAATAGGTATGGATGTAAAAAAGCTGACCTCCGTCCATTATCATTCAGCTGGGGATCTGCCCACAATTCTTGTACCAGCCCTGCATAAGAGGTAGGCGTCCTTCCGGGTCCGCAGTTTTTCCCTGAGACTGGCCAGCAGCAGCCGAGGGAGGACACTAGAGAACCAATCAGGGGACTCACTCCTGAACGAGGCAGCAGTGAAGCGCATAGTCACTGGAGGGCCGCATGAACGTGATGATGCGGGGGGGCGGTAACCGGTTTCAGATCATGCGTGCGTTATTTAACATGAATACATAGACATTTCATGAAACATTAGGTCATAAATATTTACGTGAAGTCATGGAATTGTATTGGTAAAAATGTGTATGTATCCTGTCTTTTGTTCAGGGGTGCGTCATATAGCGCCACCGGGGCGATCCCATTTGCCTCCGTGAGATCCTTTTTTGTAATCATCTTACATAGTTACATTACATAGTTACATAGTAGGTGAGGTTGAATAAAGACAATAGTCCATCCAGTTCAACCTGTGTAGGTCTGTGTGGCCGTAATAATCTCACATACCCCTGAATGTTCTGATCCTTGAGATGTACGTCTAAGAGTCTTTTGAAAGCCACCACACTTCCCGCAGAAACTACCTCTTGTGGTAGAGAATTCCACAATCTTGTAGCCCTAACAGTAAAGAACCCCCCATGTTGCCTGAGGTTAAAACGCTTCTCCTCTAATCGCATTGTATGCCCTCAGAGTCCTCATGCAATCGACTGAATAGCTTTTTTTTTATGCTGAGATCACCATTGAGATATTCATAAATTGCTATCATGTCCCTTCTCAGGCATCTCTTCTCCAGGGAGAATAATTCAAGCGATTGCAGACGCTCTTCATAGTTAAGGTCCTCCAATCCCCTAATTAGTTTTTCTCTATCGCTCATTGACAGACGTAGTCCTCGGTGATACAGCACCTTCGGGTTATGTTGCCTCCACAGGAGTAGGACTAGACAGGAAATGAAAAATGCTCTGGCCACACCCCAGGGGCAGTCCCCGAGGGTATATCCTCTCTCTCTCTGCCACAGCAAATCAGTTTTTTTCTGTCTAGTCAGGAGTAAGGACCTAGATACCTTGCTGGGATCTTCGGTCCTGGCAGGATTTTTTTCTTAGAAAATAATTTTTTAAGACAGCTTTTTTTCTCCAGTGTTCCTGTGAGATCTTCAAGCAAGAAAGCTGAACTGGGCGACGGGCGGGATGTTGAGATCCAGTGGTCACCCCAGTTCAGCCTACGAGCGCGTGCAGGCCATAGCTCCGCGCTGGGTCGGCCGCGACATAGTCCCACTGGACGGGGACTGACCCTGCGAGTTAAACGCCTCGCTGAAACGCCAAAGACCATGAGTCACGGCGCCCGTATTGGTCGACAGCCCTCCTACCTCGGTGGAGAGGGGTACTGTCAGGAGTTGGCGCCCGCCTGGTTCCGGTATGGTGAGTAGTATGTTCCCCCTTTCCCCCTGACGGGTCTTGTGGTGAACGTGGGCCCCTCTCTGTAATGGTAAGGATGGGTTCCCCTCTATCCTACAACATGTCACAGATCCCCCTAATTGAGTGTGATTTTTGTGTACAAAAAGCCAGGAGGCTTGGTTTGGGAGCTGACAATCTAATTGTAAAAATGTGTAAATGATTGTAGTCAGTGGCAGTACTAGAACTTTACTGTGATAGTATAAGGTATCCTACCTGTCAGTAGCCACAGGGCGATGTCTATACATGTATACTGCATTCCAGATCATTCCTCCAGCTAAGCAGATGCCTCCCGACGGCCACGGACCGCATACGGCCCGCTAGGGTCCGGTACCTCCGACCACGCTGACCACCATGAGGGTGAAGGGTTGTGAGGCCGAGATCCTTCTGCAGACATGTAGATCGCACGAGGCCGCCATTTTGGTGTAGCCTCGTGTCTCCAGCATGGGGGCGGCCATGTTTGAGGTGACTCAAACACCTCATGGAGCCAGGGGGAGGAGCCGGCAGGCGTGTTAAGGGGCGGAGCCGCCTCTTTTACCCAGGAAATAGGGCCAAAGACTTCCTGTCTGTAACAAGACAAGCACTGAGCAAGCTGATGAAAACTTCTGTGCACCAGGGATGAGCCTTGGGGTCTCTCTCTCTGTGGGGTCCAAAAAGGCAGGTAACACTGAGGGGCGCTGTTGCGACTGGGGGACACAAAAAAAAAAAAAGTTTTTTTTTACTTTGTCATTTTTTGTCGCTGGCAAGTGTCTTGTATAATCATTGACCCTGCCGCATAGGTATCCCCACCTGATCCCCTCAAGGTGGCCGCAGGACCCTTCAGTACCCCACTTGTTTTTAATGCATTATCGGCAGTTTTGGAGTCTTTGGTATCCCGGGTGGAGGTGGCCTGTCAGGGACGGGGATCAAGAAGCGACCCCCGCCTACCCCTATTGTTTATCAGATACTTCAGATACGGATTCGGAACTGGTCAATGCAGTTGCAGGTCCCTCTTAGGGGGCTGTTGTCTCAGGTAATATCTCCTCAGCAGTGAGGAGCACGTTTCTGCCTCCGCCATAGCACAAGAGTGGTGGATGCACTAGTTGTGTCCGTCCGGAAAACCTTTAGTCTTGAGGTTACACCGGCAGAGGTAGCTGAAACTGAGATTCCTTTTTTGGTACTTGTTAGCCTACCAAAAGGGCGAAGGATTTTCCTTTACCCAAATGGGGTCGTTTAGAAACGAACCCCTGTTATTTCCAAACGCATGGCTAGGTGCTATCCGTTTGAGGAATTCCTCTTTATAGGATAGAAGGTACCACCTGCTGTCTTGCCACAGACTGTTAGGATAAAAAGACCTCGTAACTAACGAGGACCTTCCTTTTCTGCTCATATAGAGTTGTTCGTTCCGCGAGGGCGGGCGATAAGGCGAAACCCTCCAAAGCCCCTTTAGAGGGGTTTCAAAGGGCGCTGGTCGGGTAAACAAAGAGTCCGGCTCAGCCAAGCCTGAAGAATATAGCCTGATGCGCCCCTACCCATCTCTGGGGTGGGGGGGGGATGTCTTCACCGGTTTCTGGAGGACACAGGATCGAGTTTCGATCACTTCCACCGGTGCGATTCTTCCCTTCTAACATTGAACGGTTTCAGGGGTTCTATTCGAACCTATTCACAATGCCCAGGAAAGAGGGCAAGGTGCGTCCAAATCTGGACTTGGGAAGAAATAGAGTCCATCCGTACAGTGGTGGCCTCCCTGCATCAAAGAGATTTCCTGGCGTCCATAGACATTTAGGATGCCTATCTTTATATCCCCATCATCGCAGGACATCAGCGTTTTTTCGCTTTCCCAAAGATCATCCCTGGTTCCCACCAGGAGACTGAACTATCTGGGCCTAAGGTTGGAAACATCCTGGGCAAGAGAGTTTCTCCTTGCTGGGAAACTCCAGAAGGTTCAGTCAATGATTCGGATGTTGCTGTCCGTCAATTGGCTGGGACTGATGGTGGCCTTCTTAGAGGCAGTACCGTATACCCAGTCTCATACCCGAATTCTCCTCAAGGAGATTCTTTTTTAATGGAATCAGAATTCCGATTCCCTGGACAATCGGAGTCGGTTGAGCGAGCGGACCAGGAAGTCTCCGATGCTCAACCAGGGGAAGTCATTTCTTCCGATAGTATCCAGATTACCAATAAGGGTATCGGAACTGAGAGCGATCAGATTTTGTCTGATTTACTGGATCGAGCAGCTCTAGAGCAGCCCGATTCGGATCCAATCGCATATGGCCTCTTCATCCAGAGGTTTTTCCCTAGCTGTCCCTGCATTGGGACATCCCGGATGTGGATCTGTTGGCACCTTGGCCTAACAGGAAGGTGCTGAGGTTTGTAGCTCGCGCCACAATCCTCTAGCGGACGCAGCAGAAACGCTGATCGCCCCGTGGGGGCAGTATCAGCTAAGGCATGCCTTCCATCCTCTCAAGTTGCTGCGGGAACTTCTTCGCAGGATAGAGGTGGAGGGAATTCCAGTTATTCTGGAAATTCCGGATTGACCTCATCGAGCCTGGTACGCCGACTTGGCGAGGCTAGTCGCGGACGCTCCTTGGAGACTTCCTCTCAGGGAGGATTTGCGGTCTCAGGGACCGATCTTCCATCTTGCTTTACAGTCGCTGGCTTAATGGCCTGGCCATTGAGACCCAGGTACTGAAGGACAAGGGAGTGTCAGCTTCAGTTATTCCTACCTCCAGTTAAAGCAAGGAAAGCGACTTCCAGCACATGGAAGTCTTCTATTGCATGGTGTGAATCTATTGGATTTCCCCCACAGACCTATTCGGTGACCCGAATTTTGGTCTGTCTGCAACAAGGGGTTGAGCAGAAACTATCCTTGAGCACGATCAAGGGTCAGGTTTTCGGCGTTAGCAATCTTCTTTCAAGAAACCTTTGGCTAATCATTCCTTGGTGCGGAATTTCATCCAGGGGGTGCGACATCTGGCTCCGCCAGTGTGCGCACCCTTACCGCCTGGTATCTTAATTTAGTGTGGTCGGTTCTTCAGAAACTTCTCTTTGAAGATATTAGGGAGATTCCCTTGCTTACATTCCCAGAAGGTGGCCTTCTTGGTGGCCATTACTTCTGTACGCAGGGTGTCAGAACTGGCCGCATTATCCTGTCGTTCCCCAGATCTGGTGGTTCATAGGGATAAGGTGGTTCTTCTTCCGAATCCATCCTTCCTTCCTAAAGTGGTTTTCGTAAGACGGACTCACTTTTTGTGATCACGGATAGCCCTTGAAGGGGGTTGCCTGTGTCTGCCGCGACCATATCTACAGGGATCAGTCAGACGGTGGTACAGGCTTATTCTATTAAGGGTCGGAATCCTCCGTTCCCTGTTAGGGCGCACTTCACTCGAGCGCTCAGTACTTCCTGGGCCTTTCGCCATCAGGCATCAGTGGTCCAGGTATGTAAAGCGGCCACCTGGTCGTCGGTACATACCTTTACAAAATTTTATAAAATTGATGTGATGTGATGTGATGTCATTTGGCCGCAAGGTTTTGCAGGCCGCAATTTGAGGAGACCGGTGGTCTACCTCGAGGGTTTTTTTCTGTTTGAAAATTTTTTTGTTGAGTCTCATCATTAAGGATGAGCATTGTAAACTTCTAGTTGGCACCGGTTGGCCCTTCTAGATTTGGATTTGATTTCCATTTTCCCACCCCTCATTTGTGATACTGCTCTGGGACTTCCCGAAGGTGCTGTATCACCGAGGACTACGTCTGTCAATGAGCGATAGAGAAAAATGGATTTTTGTAAAATCTTACCGTAAAATCCTTTTCTCTTAGCTCATTGACAGACGTAGTACCCGCCCCTCTGTTTTTGAGTTGGGTTGGGTTAAATTCTCTAAGCACTGCTTTTGTGACATAACTGATTTGCTGTGGCAGAGAGAGAGAGGATATACCCTCGGGGACTGCCCCTGGGGTGTGGCCAGAGCATTTTTCATTTCCTGTCTAGTCCTACTCCTGTGGAGGCAACATAACCCGAAGGTGCTGTATCACCGAGGACTACGTCTGTCAATGAGCTAAGAGAAAAGGATTTTACGGTAAGATTTTACAAAAATCCATTTATTTGCCCTTTTCTGGAATCTCTCCAGCTCCAACACAACCAGAACCGGACAGAATACTCCAGATGTGGTCGGACCAGAGTTTAATAAAGTGGAAGGATTATAGTCTTATCTCTGGAATACATCCCTTTCTTTATGCATGATATTCTGCCAGCTTTGGCAGCTGCCGCTTGACATTGCATGCTATTGCCTAGTCTATCCTCTACCAAGACTCCCAGATCTTTCTCCATTTTTGATTCCCCCAAAGGTTCCCCCCAAAGTGTATTGTGCTTTTATGTTTTTAGTCCTCAAGTGCAAAACCTTACACTTCACATTAAACCTCATTTGCCATATCGTTGCCCACTCTATTTTGTCCAGGTCATTCTGTAGGATATCTGCTTCATGCTGTGCAGTTATTGCCCTGCCCAATTTTGTGTCATCTGCAAAAACTGATATAGAACTACTGATCCCGTCCTCAATGCTGTTTATGAATACATTGAACAAGGTTGGTTCCAGGACTGAGCCTTGGGGGACCCCACTTACCACCTCAGACCAGTCTGAGTATTCGCTCATTATTACCACCCTTTGGGCACGCCCTTTTAGCCAGTTCCGTATCCAAGAGCAAACCCTGCGGTCGATGCCTGCAGACCTTATTTTATAATTTAAGCGCTTGTGGGGAACTGTATCAAAGCGAAATCCAGGTACACCACATCCACTGGTCTCCCCTATCGAGCTCACAGCTCACCTCCTCGTAGAATGTTAAGAGATTGGTTGACAAGAACTCCCATTTGTAAACCCGTGCTGATTACTGCTGATGATGTTGTCTTTAGCAAACTCTACGATATAGTCCCTTATCATCCCCTCCAGAAGTTTACATACGATCGATGTCAGACTGACAGGCCTATAATTTCCCGGGACATGCCTCTGCCCTTTTTTGAATATCTGTATCACGTTATCTTTCCTCCAATCCCCTGGTACATTTCCTGTCATAATACTGTCAGCAAAGATCAGGAACAGTGGTCTAGATATAATCTTACTAAGTTCTTTGAGTACTCTCGGATGTACGCCATCCGGGCCTGGTGATTTATTTGTGTTAATTTTCTCCAGCCTTTCCCTGATTTCACCCTCTGTTAGCCGTAGCGGCAAGTCCTGTGTATTACTACTAACCATATAGGCGTGGTCAGTGTACCCCTCCTTTTCCTGTGTAAAGACTGACGAGAAAAAAGCGTTCAGCACCGTTGCTTTTTCAGTGTCCTCTGTAACCATCCTCCCATCATCGTTAGTTATGTGTGCAATATGCTCGCTAGTTTTTTTGCTGTTGATATATTATATTTAAATAATTTCTTTGGATTCTTTTTACTATCCTCCGCTATTTGTCTCTCTAAATACGAAATCAAAATGGCTAAAATCGACTTTCTTTTCTTATTTGCCTCCTTGTATTGCTCGAAAGCCGATACTGTGCCCTCTGATTTATGTCTGTTCTTCAAAAATCTTTTGAGAACATTGGGGAGATTCCCCTGCTTACAATATCTGTTTCCTTTTTGGTGGCTATCACTTTTGCCCGCTGGGTGTCTGAATTGGCGGCGTTGTGTTACCGCTCAACTTACTACCTCTACTAGAGTGCTGAGTGCCTCTTGGGCTTTTTGCCATCAGGCGTCTGTGATGCAAGTTTCCAAGGCGGCAACTTGGTCATCGGTGAACACGTTCACAAAATTCTACAAAAAAAAAAGGTGGAGGGAAGAGCGCCACTTGAGTGCAAGATTATGATTTATTATCACATAAATAAGAATTAACTTACATTAAAGTAGGGATAAAAGCGTCTGTTAGGTACAAAACGGTTCCACAATGGTGAGAGGGGTCCGCACAATCCATGGTGCCTCAGGTACAGAGCGCCAGACCAGCTGGCTGTGTGCGTCCGGGCGATCACGGAGATCAGAGAGATGCGGCCGTGGAGGGAACCGGAGGGCGTCTGACGTCAGCGGCAGGGAACGGACAAGATGGCTGAGGGAGCTTCAAGACGCATTTCGGATTCTGCGCGAGGGCCCGGGCAGGGCATGCGCACTCCTTCAGTTGAAGTGAATGCTTTGGAACGTCCCAATGGTCAAGAAGATATGAAGCTGCGTCTGTCAATGAATGATCGAGAGAACTGGATTTTTTAACTTGCCGTAAAATCCCTTTCTCAAAATTTCATTGACAGATGCAGCACCGGCCCCTCTAATTTTGAGTGAAATGGGGTTGTCTTCTAAACACTGTTTGCAACTAAAACGGAGGGCTGTAGAAGAGTGTGTGGGTGTTATGCCTGCAGGGACGGCTCCATAGACGTGGTAAAGCTTTTTCCTGCCTAGTGTCCTTCTCCTGTAGGGGGCAGCAAAACCCAATGGTCAAGATATGAAACGGAGTCTGTCGAACTTAAGAGAAAATTATTTTAGGGTAAGTTAAGAAATCCAGTTTTTCTTACATTGTGTAATCGTATGCTTTTATACAGTAGCTATAAAGAGTCTACACGCCTCTGTTAAAATGTCAGCTTTCTGTCATGTCATGAGACAAAGATAAATAATTTCATAACTTTTTCCACCTTTAATGTGACCTATAAACTGTACAATTGAAAAACAAACTGAAAAGGAGGGGGGGGGGGGTAAAATAACAAAATTAAAATAATGTGGTTGCATGAGTGTGCACACCACACCCTGTTTTCACTGGTGTTGTAGCTGTGTTCAGAATTAAGCAATCACATTCAAACTCATGTTAAATAGGAGTCAGTACACACCTGTCAACCTTTTAAAGTGCTGAGGGATCTCATTGTTAAAAGTTATCAGTCAGGAGAAGGGTACAAAATAATTTCCAAGGCGTTAGATATACTATGGAGCAAAGTGAAGGCAGTCGTTATCAAGTGGAGAAAAATTGGCACAACAGACATTACCAGGAACCTGGACATGCCTCCAAAATTGATGGAAAGAGGAGAAGAAAACTGGTCAAGGAGGCTGCCAAAAGGCCTACAGCAACATTAAGGCTGGGTTCACACTGAATTTGGATACGGCTCGCAGCAGCACATCCCTGTTCTCCATTTTAGTGACAAATAAGGCCCAAATTTTTGCCTGAATTCTGATCTGAAACTGAATCAGACTCACAGGACCCTCGTGCAATCTGCTCCGCAGCTGCCCCAGAAAAGTGTGAACCCGCTCCATTGAGAGCAGCAAAACAAGCATCCAATTCACATAAGTGTGAACCCAGCCTAAAGGAGCTCCAGGAATATCTGGTAAGTACTGGCTGTGTAGTACGTGTGACAATCTTCCGTATTCTTAATATGTCTGGGCTATGGGGTAGAGTGGCAATGGAGCGGGTTCACACTTTTCTGGGGCATCTGCGGAGCAGATTGCACGAGGGTCCTGTGAGTCTGATTCAGTTTCAGATCAGAATTCAGGCAAAAATTTGGGCCTTATTCGTCACTAAAATGGAGAACAGGGATGTGCTGCTGTGAGCCGTATCCAAATTCAGATGCGTTTGAAAAATTTAGCAAGGCTTTCGTCTGAAAGCCTTGCTAAATTTTTCAAACGCATCTGAAGTCTACCAAAAGCATGTGGGAAAATGTGTTATGGTCTGATGAAACCAAGGTTGAACTTTTTGGCCATATTTCCAAAAGATATGTTTGGCACAAAAACACTGCACAACACCAAAAGAACACCATACCCACTGTAAAGCATAGTGGTGGCAGCATCATGGTGGCTCTGAAGAAGAGGTATTCCTCAATGTGTCAGCCTACGAGATCTTCAGTGACTGTTATATCCATACGTGTTGATACGTTGGACGGAATTTCCTGAAATCGGTGATGCGCAATTTTCTGTTGCCTTGGTGAGTACAATGCTTACCGTGTTTTTATAAAATACATTTTTTGTCTTGGGATAATGCACTAGGTCAGTGTGCCCTCTGTGTGTTTTGTATGTTGGCAGCATCATGCTTTGTGGCTGTTTTTCTTCAGCTGGAACAGGGGCCTTGGTCAAGGGAGAGGGTATTACGAACAGTTCCAAATACTAGTCAATATTGGCCCAAAACCTTCAGGCTTCTGCTACAAAGCTGAACATAAAGAGGAACTTCATCTTTTAGCATGACAATTATCCAAAGCAGACATCCAAATCAACAAAGGAATGGCTTCAAGACCAGAAGATGATTAACGTTTTAGAATGGCCCAGCCAGAGCCCAGACCTGAATCTGATTAAACATCTTTGGGATGATCTGAAGAGGGCTGTGCTCAGGAGATGCCCTCACAATCTGACAGATTTGGAGTGTTTTTGTAAAGAAGAGTGGGCAAATATTGCGAAGTCAAGATGTGCCATGGTTATAGACTCATACCAAAAAAGACCAAGTGTTGTAATAAAATTAAAAGGTGCTTCAACTACCGTAAGTATTTAAGGGTGTGCACACTTATGCAACCATATTATTTTATTTTTTTACCTCCCTCCACCTAAAAGATTTCAGTTTGTTCAACTGAGTTGTAGTGCTTATAGATCATGTTTAAAGGTAGAAAAAGTTCTTAAATGATTTATCTTTGTCTCATTTTTTTACATCACAGAAACTTGACATTTTAACAGCGGTGTGTAGACTTTTTATATCCACTGTAAGTCAGGCTTCAGGTACCATATCCTTTGACTCTGAAGAGGGAATTCCCTCCCTCTTAAAATGTGATAGTCACATTGGACCCGATGGTTTCTTCCAATGCTGTTGAATAAGTGCTGCAGATTTGGCAGTTGTGGCTTTGAAGTCACTGATATGCTTGCTAACTCATTCTGTTTTGTGAGTTTAACCACTTGCCTACTGTGCACTTAAACCCCCAGGCCAATTTTCAGCTTTCAGCGCTCTCACACTTTGAATGACAATTGCGCGGTCATGCTACACTGTACCCATATGAAATTTTTATCATTTTTTTCACACAAATAGAGCTTTCTTTTGGTGGTATTTAATCATCTCTGGGTTTTTTATTTTTTACAAAAAAAAAGAAAGACAGAAAATTAAAAAAAAAAAGTTTTTCTTATTTTCTGCGAGTAAATTTTGAAAATAAATAAATTTTCTCTTACGTCCTCCGACAGTCGCCGCCACCTCATAATCTTCACTAATGGGGTAATTGACCTTTGCTCCGCAGGAGTAGCTAGGCAACAAGATTTGTTAATATCAAAGCTTTTAACATATCGCACCCCTAGGGGGTGGTCCCCTCAGTCAATACCTCCCTGCTTCCAGCATTCTCAACTCAGTTTTCAATTGCCTAGCTTAGGAGTAGCTGGCTGATCCTGTGCTGGGGCTTTCAGTCTCAGCCTTCTATTCTCTTTTTGATTTTATTTTGAGTATTTTTCTTTCTTTTACTTAGCTGTTCTTTTCTCGGCATTAGTTTAGTTTCTTCGGATGAAGATGATCATGCGGAGCTGAGTCTCGGACTGGCCACCCTGGATCCCAGGGCTCAGGGCCAGGGGTTCCCCAGCCTGCCATCGAGCGTTCAGCTCAGGTTTCCCTGGCATATTGAACGACCCATCCCTGTTCGCTGCAGGGATGCTGCCTGTGAGGTGGCTACCTCACCGGACGCCATTTGCGGTTTCGCACCGCAGTTCCACTGCGTCTTGGCTGCGACACTCCCTGTCCTCAGTACAGCGGTTTGGTCGCTGGAGAACGCTCCCCACGCCATCCGGAATGGTAAGTGCACTTCTATGTGGGGACCTGTCTGTTTTGGGTGTCAGTCTGTGACTGTGTGACCCGCATGTCTGTATGTGCTGAGCTCCCTGTCAGATTCCTGTGTGGAATAGCTACCTTTCTGTGGGCTGCGGGGGGGGGGGGGGGCTCTCCCGCTCTGCTATGTGTACTGTATGGGCAGACTGGGCTCAGACATGTTGTGCGGCGACCGCTATGCAGCCCGCCAATTTTTTTCGGCAAACCATGGTGGCCGGCCCTGTGTGGTACAGCGCGGTGTTTTGGCGCCAAACGCCGCCATTTTGGCGGCGATCGCTCATACAGCCACATGTCGGCGCCATTTTCTCATTGCCTACATTGCCTCAGCCGAGCGGCCATGTTTGTGAAGCCTGCATAGGCTTTATAGGGCGGTCAGTCATTGCATCACTTCCTTTTGCTCTGGAACAGCGATCATGGCAGCAGCCTGTGTGGTCTCTCCAGGTTTTTATCTTCCTTCTCCTGTATTTCCTTGCTCAGTGTTCCTTATCCCTGTGGGGGTCGGTACATACAGTAGTGTGCGGTGGGCTGCGCTCGCCGCAATCTTAAAGGGGCAGTCCATTTCAATTACTGGGGCATGGATTCTCAGGATTGCAAGTTTCCTCCCACCTTGGTGGGGGGCCAAGGGGCTGCTGCATCCCCCGAGGGGGCTGATCTGGCTGCTATTGTGGCGAACTTGGCTTCTCAGGTGCAGATGCTTATGGCTGATCGATCCGCAAAACGGCCCAGATTGTCTATTTCCTCTGATTCAGAGGGCGATGGGGCTGCTATGGCTGTTGTACCCTTCTCAGGGTCTCGTTCATCTCTGGACCTTGTGGGGTCTGAAGGGGAGGCTGAGGTAGGAGTTGATAATTCTCCCCCTGGCTCGCCTGAAGAGCTTGCACTCATGGATGAGTTGGTTGCTTCTATCAAGGAAACGCTGCGTTTGCAGGATGAACCATGTCCTCCTGCTTTGATGTCCTCTTATGGGACGCAAAGGAAGCGCAAAACGGCGCAGGTTTTTCCCTGCCCTGCGGAATTTCAACGCGCTGTTGATGAGCAATGGCGCAATTTAAAGAAGCCTTTTACTGTGCCAAGTAAGTTCAAGCTGCGTTATCCATTTACACCCACCACTGATGAGCGTTGGTGTGTGCCGCCTCAGGTGGATCACGCGGTGGCAGTTTTGAATAAATCTACTGCGATTCCTGCTGAGGATACCCCGGTGTTCCGGGACCCTACGGACAGGAGATTGGAGTCTCTTGCCCGTCATGCTTATACGGTTGCTGGTTCTATGCTGAAGCCTATTTTTGCTTCCATTATGGCAGCCCAGGCTATTGCGGATTGGACGCAGGTGCTCAGGCGCACCCTGGTGGCTGACTCTGCTCCGCCGAGAACATTGGCTATGGTGGATCAAATTCATCAGGGTGTCATGTATTTGTGTGATGCGGACTTGGATTTATTCCCTTTGGCTGCACGCCTCAAGTGTAGCGGTGTTGAACCGTCGCCTGATATGGCTGAAATGTTGGTCGGTTGACCAATCATCTCGCAAGACTTTAGCTAATTTACCCTACGCGGGATCTCGCCTTTTTGGGGAGTCTTTGGATTCTCTGATAAAGGGAATTTCCGGGGGTAAGAGCAATCTTATCCCACTCTCAGAAGAATAAGTCTGTTCGCGTAAGAAGAATACCTCGTTTAGGCCCTCTCAGGGGTCCTTTCGTGCCTTTCGGTCGCAATACAAGGGCAAGCCCTTCAAGGGCCAAGGCTCCCAGAAGAAGCCGTGGGCTGGTAAGCAGAAGTCTGGCCAGTCCGGGTCCACTGCCCATGCCAATTCGGCCTAAAGGGGCGCCCTCACCCGGTTCTGGGGTGGGGGGACGTTTGCTCGGTTTTCTTCAACCCTGGCTGGCCCGCATTCGGGACAGGTGGGTTCAGGAAATCGTTCGATCTGGATACAAGATCGAGTTTCTCTCTCGGCCGGCGAGCAGATTTTTCCCCTCAAATCTTCAGCTGTCTCCGGAGCGTTTGCAGGATCTGCACCTGGCGGTGCGGGATCTGCGGGCCCAGGGAGTGGTGGTTCCGGTGCCTCGTCGGGACAGATTTCGGGGGTTCTACTCCAATCTGTTCACTGTGCCCAGAAAAGGAGGGCAAGGTACATCCGATTTTGGACTTAAAAGCTCTGAACCGCTTTGTGCGGGTTCGCAGGTTCCGCATGGAATCCATGCGCTCGGTGGTGGCTGCCCTGGTTCCGGGGGAATTCATGGCCTCCATCGACTTGAAGGATGCGTACCTTCACATCCCTATTTTCGAGGGTCACCAGAGGTACCTTCGATTCGCCATTGCGGAGGATCATTACCAATTCGTGGCGTTACCCTTTGGTCTCGCTTCGGCTCCGCGGGTTTTCACCAAGGTGCTTGCACCGGTCCTGGCTTTATTGAGAGCCCAGGGCATCTCTGTCTTGGGGTATCTGTACGATATCTTGATTCGGTCTGCGACCAGTCAGGGCCTGGTGAACGACCTGTCCATCACGATGCAGACTCTGCAGGAGTTCAGGTTGGACGATAAATTTTCCAAAATCAACGCTGTGTCCGTCGGTTCGTCTTCCGTACCTGGGGATGATCCTGGACTCTGTTCAAGCGAAGGTCTTCCTGCCGGAAGACAAGCTCCGGACACTTCAGGACGAAGTCAGGTCCCTCAGGGACACTCAGTGCTCGTCCCTCCGGACATGTATGAGGTGTCTGGGATTGATGGTCTCGGCTTTCAAGGCGATTCCCTTCGCCCAGTTTCACACGCGGGATCTTCGGGCGAAGATCCTGGCCAAGTGGGACGGACGTCCGCAATCTCTGGATCTGCGGATTTCGTTGAGCCGCCTCACCCGAAGGGGTCTTTTGTGGTGGCTCCAGTCCCCGGCGGTGTCGGGGGGCAAGTCCTTTCGTCCTTTGTCGTGGACGGTGATCACCACGGATGCCAGCCTGTCGGGCTGGGGTGGTGTTCTGGGCGTTCTGTCCGCCCAGGGAACTTGGTCGGAGGAGGAATCCTCCCTTCCGATCAACATTCTGGAATTGCGAGCGATAAATCTCTGCCTTCTGCATTGGTCGGAACGGCTTCGGGGCCGTCCGGTTCGGGTGCAGACGGACAATGCCACAGCGGTGGCCTACATCAACCACCAAGGGGGCACCAGGAGTGCCCGAGCGGCTCGGGAGGTGGCCGACATTCTGTCTTGGGCCGAGACGCACGTCCCGGCGATATCTGCACTTCACATTCCGGGGGTGGAGAACTGGCAGGCGGATTATCTGAGTCGCCAGGCCCTGGACCAAGGGGAATGGTCCCTTCATCCGGATGTCTTCCAGATGTTGTGCGCGAAGTGGGGTTCCCCAGATGTGGACCTGTTCGCGTCTCGTCTAAACAACAAGGTGGAAAGGTTCGTGGCAAGGACGCGCGATCCTTGGGCGGACGCCTCAGACGCGTTAGTGGCACCCTGGCATCAGTATCGTCTGATGTATGCCTTTCCACCGATTCAGCTGCTGTCCAGGCTCCTTCGCAGGTTGGCCTCGGAACCGCACACGGTGATTCTGGTGGCGCCGGACTGGCCTCGCCGGTCTTGGTACGCAGACCTCGTGAATCTGGCGGTCGACGCTCCGTGGTGTCTGCCACTTCGAGAAGATCTTCTGTCTCAAGGACCAATATTCCATCCTGCTTTACAGTCGCTGGCTTTAACGGCCTGGCTGTTGAACGCCAGGTCCTGAAGGATAGGGGTGTCTCTCCTGAGGTCATTCCCACTTTGATCAAGGCTAGAAAAGCCTCTTCTGGGAAGATTTACTACCGTACTTGGAAAGCGTATTTTGCCTGGTGTGAGTCCAGGGGGTATTCCCCTCGCTCATATTCGGTGTCGAGGGTGTTGGCTTTCCTTCAAACGGGCGTGGACCAGCGTTTGGCGTTGGCCACGATTTAAGGGTCAGATTTCTGCGCTGGCCGTTCTTTCAACGCCCTGTGGCGTCTAATTCTTTGGTTAGCACCTTTGTTCAAGGGGTGCGACACTTGGCCCCTCCTTGGAGGGACCCTGTACCTCCATGGGACTTGAACCTTGTTCTGTCCGTGTTACAGCATGCTCCTTTTGAAAAGATCAGGGAGATCTTGTTGTCTCTGTTGTCCAAGAAGGTTGCCTTTTTGGTGGCAATCACTTCGGCTCGCAGGGTGTCGGAGCTGGCGGCCTTGTCCTGCAGCTCTCCCTACTTGGTGATTCACTTGGATAAGGTGGTCTTATGACCTAATCCTTCTTTTCTTCCGAAGAGGATCTCGGAATTTCACCTCAATGAGGACATTGTCTTGCCTTCGCTTTGCGCGAAGCCTAAGCATCCAAAGGAGGTGGCCTTGCATTCCTTAGATGTTGTTCGGGCGATCAGGGTTTAACTGTCATTGACGAAATCCTTTCGCAAGTCGGATTCCCTATTTGTCCTTCCAGAGGGTCCTCGGAAGGGCATGGCGGCGTTGTGCAGACCATTGTGCAGGCCTATGCTTTGAAGGGGAAGGTCCCTCCCTTCCCTGTGAAGGCGCACTCTACCAGATCTCTGAGTACTTCTTGGGCCTATAGTCATCAGGCTTCTGTGGCCCAGGTGTGTAAGGCGGCGACTTGGTCGTCCGTTCACACTTTCTCGAAATTTTACAAAGTGGATGTTCAGGCATCGGCAGATGCTTCCTTTGGCCGTAAAGTTCTTAGTGCGGCAGTGCCTTAGGGTCCCTTGTTTGGGTCCTTGGCTGTTGGGGTGTTTTACCCCTAGGTTACTTGTTCTTTCCTGGGTTGTTGCTCCTGTTGAGCACGTTTGTTCCTGTTGCCCAGTTGGTTCTCTTACTTTGGTAAGGTTCCCTTCTCTGATGTGGGTACTGCGTTGCTTTAGGCACGGCTGCGTTTTTCCCACCCCTCATGTCTACACTGCTCTGGGACGTCCCCATTAGTGAAGATTATGAAGTGGCGGCGACTGTCGGAGGACGTAAGAGAGAACTGAATTTTTGTAAAATCTTATCGTAAAATTCCTTTCTCTGAGTCCTCCGACAGTTGCCGCCCCCGCCCCTCTTTTGGGGTTTTGTTTATGTACTCTACTGCTATGTTACTGAAACTGAGTTGAGAATGCTGGAAGCAGGGAGGTATTGACTGAGGGGACCACCCCCTAGGGGTGTGATATGTTAAAAGCTTTGATATTAACAAATCTTGTTGCCTATCTACTCCTGCGTAGCAAAGGTCAATTACCCCATTAGTGAAGATTATGAAGTGGCGGCGACTGTCAGAGGACTCAGAGAAAGGAATTTTACGGTAAGATTTTACAAAAATTCAGTTTTTCTCCTTCACGGATGTGCGCTGATGAGGCGGCACTGATAGGCTGCACTGATGGGCACTGATGAGGAGGCACTAATATGCCGCACTGATAGGCGGCACTGATGAGCACTGATAGGCGGCACTGCTGGGCACTGATAGGCGGCACTGCTGGGCACTGATAGGCGGCACTGCTGGGCACTGATAGGCGGCACTGATGGGCACTGGCGGATGGCACTGATGGGCGGCACTGATGAGCACTGATGGGCAGCACCATCAGTGCCCACACTCAGTGCCCATAGTGCTGCCAGTTAGTGCTCATCAGTGCCTAGATGAGCAGGCACTGATGGGCACTGACTGGCAGCACTATGGGCACTGATGGGGGGCACTGTGGGCACTGAGTGTATGTTTTTTTACCTTGTGTAATCAGGGCACTGGTGATCGGTGCCCTGATTACATTCTTCTGTGTCCCCGGCGGCTGATCGGCTCACCTCCTTCCTCACACTGCAGTCTCCGTGTGAGGAAGGAGCGCTGGCGATGAGAGATGATCTCATATGTTTACATATGAGATCATCTCTCATTGGACGGTCCGATCACGTGGTGAATGGCCGCTGTGATTGGCCATTCACCACGATCTGTGATCGGCTGTGTCCAAGGGACACGGCCGACAACGCTTTTCCCCGATGCACGCTCGAGGGAGCCCGCTGGAAGACTGTTACTGGGAGGCCGTATAAAGACAGCCTCCCGAAAATGTGAGTCCGCGCTGCAGCCGTACATAGGCTGTAGCGCGGATGGGAGGTGGTTAATATTTACTTTTATGAATTAATGGTGAATGAAGGTAATGTGCTAGGCTGGTGCACCCTCTTTTTTTGTTTTTTAATGCTGCACATGATAGGATACCCTGAGTCCTAAAAGGGGCAGAAAACATGGTGGCGCCATTTAGTTTCAGATTGAAAGAGTGGAAACACATCAGTCTCTAAACACCACATTTGAGAGTAGGAGATGGTTTCTATTCCTTCATGAAGGTAGTAGGTGACACCAGTCTTGCAATGGCAGTAAATCAAAAGATCGGTGGACCTGTATGATGGCCAAGGCTAGTGGGCCTACAAAGGGAGTGGGTAGGGGTCTGGAGTCCTCCTCTCACATGGAAATAGTGTTCTCCTGTCCTCTCCACTATACATGAATTTGTATCAACCTCCTGCCTTAAAGCCCATTGGGATTAGTGATTTATTGGGGTGCACTTAATGTTTATCCAAAAAGTTCCAAATTAATTAAAAAATGTTTTTCTTTCTCAGTGGGTTACCATTTATCCCATATCTCGATAACTTGCCAAACTTCAACAGATCAGTGGATGGACCTGTCAGACTTCCCATTGTGGATAAATACAAAGTAAGCGGTTTTACCATTTTTCTAATGTTTCTAAGCCAAGTGATGTATTAGTCAGCATTACCACTAAGAAATCATTTTTGTGGCCTAGTCAATTGTGTGTCATAGCCAGGTCAGTAAAATGTTTTTTTCCAGGGCACTTATGTCTGATTTTGCTAGCCAAGTCTCCGTTAGAAAGATTTACCCTCACTTTCCTGCTAACGTCATTTACCAGAGAGCAATGAGAGTAATATTCTAACGGCAACACAAACAGAAATAATGCTTTTCCTTAGAGTAAGGGATGTCCAATATTCCTATCTGTATTTTGTTGCAGAGTTTCTCACTTCCTATATGGTGAAACAGTTTTCAATAGCAAAGTGAGAGTAAATCTTTGTAACAGAGGCTAAAGCTGGGTACACAGTTTTTTTTTTTTTTTTTCCCGTTCGAACAGTGGGCTAAAGAGGGGGAAAAAAAACCTTAAATTTCTGCATCCACACGATCTGGATAGTAGAACTCGGTCTAATGATTTCCTTCTGTTGACATGACAAGATAAGGCTGCACACAGACCAAAATTTTTACTCTGTAAAGGTTTCAGTTTTAAGAAATGCCCTTGCACCTGTTACATGTTTTTTACATGCCTTTTTCAATCTCTCTTCTCTATTGTCCATCGACAGACACAGAGTGGGTTATGCTGCCACCTGCAGGAGTATTCTAGGCAGTACGTTGGTACAAAACTTTTAACATATACATGCCCACTGGGTTGTCCCTCCAGGTATAACCCCCACTGTCACAGCCGAGCACATCAGTTTTGTTTCTGCCTAGAGAAGGAGTAGGACCTAGGTTTCCTGCTGGGACTCCGGTCTGTTCTTTTTATTCTTTTCAGAATATTTTTTTTTTCTCTTTACTCGCTAGCTAGTGTTCAGGAAAGAGTTTTCCTGGTGATCTACAAGCAACGATGCCAGCTGAGGCTTCGCACTGGATACTCTAGATCAGGGGTGGGGAACCTTTTTTCTGCCAAGGGCCATTTGGGTATTTATAAAATCATTCGGGGGCCGTACAAAATTATCAACTTAAAAATGTGCCTGTTATATTTGGTCAAACATTTACTTAACTCACCCCTAATGTGATGGCTGCAACTGCTTCTCTTAGGTGAGGTGTGTGATGTTAGCTGCTATTGATGATGTTGCTACTCGCAACTGGTTTTCCAGGTTTGCGTCAGTCAGTCTGGAGCGCAGTCCACTTTGTGGTGGTAAGTTTTGAAAAGAACTGCTGGCGGATAATGCTGGTGGGTATAGCTGGCTGGTACTGCTGTGGAATCCTCTGGCTCAGGCTGGTACTGCTGGCTTGTACTGTGCTGTGGGTACTGCTGGCTGGTACTGCTGTGGGTACTGCTGGCTCAGGCTGGTACTGCTGTGGGTACTGCTGATTCAGGCTGGTACTGTGCTGTAGGTACTGCTGGCTGGTACTGCTGTTTCAGGCTGGTACTGTGCTGTGGGTACTGCTGGCTGGTACTGCTGTGGGTACTGCTGGCTCAGGCTGGTACTGCTGTGGGTACTGCTGATTCAGGCTGGTACTGTGCTGTAGGTACTGCTGGCTGGTACTGCTGTTTCAGGCTGGTACTGCTGGCTGGTAATGTGCTGTGGGTACTGCTGGCTGGTACTGCTGATTAGTACTGCTGGCTGGTACGGCTGGCTCAGGCTGGTACTGCTGTGGGTACTGCTGGCTGGTATTGCTGTGGGCACTACTGGTTCTGCTGTGGGCACTGCTGGCTCTGGCTGGTACTGCTGGCTCTGGCTGGTACTGCTGGCTCTGGCTGGTACTGCTGGCTCTGGCTGGTACTGCTGGCTCTGGCTGGTACTGCTGGCTCTGGCTGGTACTGCTGGCTCTGGCTGGTACTGCTGGCTCTGGCTGGTACTGCTGTGAGTACTGCTGGTTCTGGCTGGTACTGCTGTGAGTACTGCTGGTTCTGGCTGGTACTGCTGTGAGTACTGCTGGTTCTGGCTGGTACTGCTGTGAGTACTGCTGGTTCTGGCTGGTACTGCTGGCTCTGGCTGGTACTGCTGTCAGTACTGCTGGCTCTGGCTGGTACTTCTGGCTCTGGCTGTTACTGCCGGCTCTGGCTGGTACTGCTGGCTCTGACTGGTACTGCTGGCTCTGGCTGGTACTGCTGGTTCTGGCTGGTACTGCTTCTCGCTGGTACTGCTGGTTCTGGCTGGTACTGCTAGCTCTGGCTGGTACTGCCAGTTCTGGCTGGTACTGCTGGTTGTGGCTGATACTGCTGGTTCTGGCTGGTACTGCTGGTTCTGGCTGGTACTGCTGGTTCTGGCTGGTACTGCTGGTTCTGGCTGGTACTGCTGGTTCTGGCTGGTACTGCTGGCTCTGGCTGGTACTGCTGTGAGTACTGCTGGTTCTGGCTGGTACTGCTGTGAGTACTGCTGGTTCTGGCTGGTACTGCTGGCTCTGGCTGGTACTGCTGTCAGTACTGCTGGCTCTGGCTGGTACTTCTGGCTCTGGCTGTTACTGCCGGCTCTGGCTGTTACTGCCAGTTCTGGCTGGTACTGCTGGCTCTGGCTGGTACTGCTGGCTCTGGCTGGTACTGCTGGCTCTGGCTGGTACTGCCAGTTCTGGCTGGTACTGCCGGTTGTGGCTGATACTGCTGGTTCTGGCTGGTACTGCTGGTTCTGGCTGGTACTGCTGGTTCTGGCTGGTACTGCTGGTTCTGGCTGGTACTGCTGGTTCTGGCTGGTACTGCTGGTTCTGGCTGGTACTGCTGGTTCTGGCTGGTACTGCTGGTTCTGGCTGGTACTGCTGGTTGTGGCTGGTACTGCTGTGAGTACTGCTGGCTCTGGCTGGTACTGCTGGCTCTGGCTGGTACTGCTGTGTTGGCTGCTGGTGGGAAATGCTGGCTAGCAGCAGCGCCGCGCTGGAGGAAGAGGCGATTTTTCCTGTATTGTTCACAGGCGGAGTGTATTTGATATCACTCCGCCTGTGACTCACTCAGACTGTCAGAACGGAGCGGGAACTATACAGGAAGTATTGGCTCAGTTCTGACAGATCAGCTGAGAGACACAGACTCAGCTGCATGGAGGGCCGGACCAAATGACTTTGAGGGCCGCATACGGCCCCCGGACTGTAGTTTCCCCACCCCTGCTCTAGATCCTTATGGTTTCTTCCCCCCCCCCCCGTCTGGCCTACGAGCGTGAGCAGGTTACATTCCCAACCTAGGCCTAGCCACGACGGTGCCCCTGTTCCAGATGGAGACGACCCTGCGAGCGGATGCCTCGCCTGAGTCGCAGTGTACTCCTCGACTGGCAGCACCCCCACTTCAGGTGGCAGGCAGTCTGCCCGTTGCAGAGCCCACCCAGTCCATCATATGGTGAGTAAATGGGCCACCCTTGCTCCTGATGGATTTGGGGTGGGGGGGGGGCGATGTGGCCCCTCTCCTGGGAATAATGGGATTTGTGCTTCCCAAAAGATCCCCCTGGCCTGCTCGGTCTGTGTGTTCTATCCTCCCCCCCCCCCCCCCCTTTCCTGTCCCTGCGGTGGCTGTGTGTCTGGAGCGCCCGGGGGGGGTGACATGGTACCTTGGGCTTGCTGGTCCCTGTTGTGGTTCCTGAGGCCTTCATGTGTTGGTCTCAAGCCGCATTGTTCCCCATGGGCGCCGCCATCTTAAGTGTGGGCAATGTGAATCTTTCCCCATAGACTTGTATGGGGCAGCCATTTTCCCTGTAGCTTCCTAATGGTATGTATGGGCATCCATTTTTGCGTAGCCCTTGTGCTATGCTGATCAGTGTGACCTTCCTCAGGCGACATCACTTCCTGTCCATTTGTTTCCTGCTACTGGCCGAGGTCACTTCCTGTCTGTCTTTCCATGCTGCTGGAGTGATCAGGACGATGGTTTGTCTGAGGTGGTACAGTACTTGGGGTCCCTGCAGGCATATTCCTGTGCCTCCACTGTCAGTTTAGTTTAACCACTTCTCCCTGGGTGGACGTCGTATGACGTCCGTAAACTTTGCGGGGGTATACCGGGATGATGCCTCTAGCTAGAGGCATCATCCCGGTACCGTGGTTTAGAGCCGACGGTTGGCTTTCCGTCGGTACCGACCGATGCGGCTCGGGAGCCGCTCGATCGTTACCCGGGGGGGGCGGGAGGGCACGTCCCCCCTCCCACCGCCTTCCGTGGCTTTGACCGGGGCTCCCGTTCCACCGGGAGCCCCGAGCACCCAGCCGGCACGTCCGCCGGCTGGATGGAGTCCCGATCAATGCCGGAAACGGCTTAGATTGGGTCTCCGATGACGTAACCCGGAATCGGTGTCCATGACGTCACTTCCGGGTTAGTGTGCTGCAAAAAGGCGGCAAATTTGAAAAACGGCTATATGCAAATACGCCCTTATCTGCGTTTTGCATACAGGGAAGTGTAGTGGAGGGGTCTAGGGTCTTTTAGACCCTAGATCCCTCCATAAAGTGTACCTGTCACTGCATATTGCTGTCACAAGGGATGTTTACATTGCTTGTGACAGCAATAAAAGTGATCAGATTTTTTTTTTTAAACTGTAATAAAGTTAAAAAAAAAAAAATGGGGAAAAAAAAGCAATAGCCACCCCCGTCACTGTTAGCTTGCGCACAAAAAAAAAACGTATACAGAGGTCGAGCCGCAAATTAAATCGCTGTTAAAACCACACATGTGAGGTATCGCCGCGATCGCCAGAGCGTGAGCAATAATTTAAAAAAAAGAGCTACACTCTAACTCTAAACTGGTAACCGTTAAATAAATTTAAAGGGTCGCCAATTGAGATCTCTATTGACCGTAGTTTGTCGCCATTCTACGGGGGGGGGGCGCAATTTTAAACCGTAACATGTTGGGTATCTATTTACTCGGCGTGACATCATCTTTCACAATATACAAAAAAAATGGGCTAACTTTACTGTTTAGTATTTTTTAAATGCAGTGAAATGTGATTTTTCAAAATTTTTCCAAAAAATGGCGTTTTAAAGACTGCTGCGCAAATACCGCATGACAAAAAATATTGCAATGACCGCAATTTTATTCTCCAGAGTCTTTGCTAAAAAAATATATATAATGTTTTGGGGTTCTAAGTTTTCTAGGAAAAAATATTGATTTTAACTTGTAAACAAAAAGTGTCCGAAATAGGCCTGGTGGGTAAGTGGTTAAATGCGTTCCCTGCAGACCGTTGCAATCGATGGTATATACCGCGATCAGCGCTCTTAAAGCGACAGTACTCAGTTTTTTGCAAATTGCAATATGGAGACCCAAACTGCAGTCACCCTCAGACCCACTCTGTGCGTCTCTTGGACAGTCAAGATCGCAGTCGCTGGCTGCGATTTCAGCAGCTCTGGGAAGCATGGCGGCTAAAGTTGATTTAGTCATGAAAAAGGTTGATAGCCGAAAACGGCTGCTGCCTTCTCCATCTATGGAGGTGTCCTCTGATTCAGAGGCTGATGGGGTCGCCCCGGACCCCCTACCTGAGGAGTCGCTGTCAGATGGTGAAGAGGACCTGTCTTCAGCTGCAGCAACGGAACGTGCATTAGTGGAATCCCTGATTATTTCTGTACGGGATACTTTAAAATTGGTTGTTGAGCACACGCCGGCAGGGACGCCGGTGGCTTTTGGCTCTCAGAAGTCTCCAAAAGCTGACAGGGTTTTCTCTTGTCCTGACACTTTTCACGATATTGTGAATGACCAATTTCAGCTCGTTAAGCACGTGTTAGTGGTGCCAAAGCGTTTTAAAAGTTGTTACCCTTTTGCTGAAAAGGTCTCCAACTGTTGGACGGTGCCGCCTAAGGTGGACCATCCTGTTTCCAGATTAAAAAATCTACCCTTGTGCCTGTGGAGGATTCCCCGGTTTTTACAGATCCAGTGGACAGGCGGGTGTAATCCCTTTTTCTGTCATCTTCACGTGCTGGCGGGTGCCATTTGAAACCGTTTTTTGTGTCTGTTAGTCTCACAGATGGAATAGATTAGGGGTTTACGGGAGTCTTTGGACCCCAAGACTGTTCCTTCGGAACAACTGGAACTTTTGGACCAGGTGAATCCAGGCTCTGGTGTTCCTGTGTGATGCGTCTATGGATGCAGCTCCCCTGGTGGCCAGGTTTTTGGACGTGGGCGTTTTTAAGACGCATGGTTTGGTTAAAGAACTGGTCGGCTGACCAAGCTTCTAAGAAAGCCCTAGCTGATCTCCCCTTTCTGGGAAAACGGTTGTTTGGCGACTCATTGGATGAGTTAATCAAGGGCCTGACTGGTGGGAAGAGTACTATTCTTCCTCAATCCTCCAAGGGTAGGACTCACTGTAATAAGCAGTGTCCCTCTTTTCCTGCTCATAAACGTTTTTTTTTTTTTTTCGTGCCTCCGGTGCACAAGAAAAAGGTAAGCTGTTCAGAACTTCTGGGGGAACTAAGAAGCCTTGGGGCAAGCCCAAGGTCGGTCAGTCCGGTGCTGCAGACAAGTCCTCTTCAGCTTGAAGGGGCGTCCTCACCCGTCTCGGGTAAGGGGGGACGTCTGCTCTTCTTTCAGGAACCCTGAACTTCCTTCATTCAGGTCGATTAAGTTCGCAAACTGATTTGCTCTGGGTACAAGATTGAATTCTGGTGCTGGCCAGGGGACAGGTTCTTTCAGTCGAATCTTCCTGTATCCGGAGCGTTTGAAGGATCTGCTGGAGGCTGTGCGATATCTCCTGGCTTAAGGGGGTGATAGTGAGGGTTCCTCCGCAGGAACGCTCTCAAGTTTTCTATTCAACCTGTTCAAGGTGCCCAGAAAGGAGGGCAGAGCCCATCAAATTCTGGCCTCAAGGCTCTGAACCGCTTTGTGCGGGTGCAGAATTTTCGAATGGAGTCCATTAGGTCAGTGGTGGCATCTTTGAATCGGGGATTTTCTGGCTTCCATCGATATCAAAAATGCGTATCTCCACATCCTCATATTCGAGGGACACCAGCGACTCCTCTGCTTTGAGGTGGCAGAGGAGCACTTTCAATTTGTGGCATTACCCTTTGGTCTTGCCTTGGCTCCCAGAGTTTTTACCAAGTCTTAGCCCCTGTGCTGGCCTTATGTCAACGAGGTATCTCCATTGTGGGATATATGGACGATCTCCTGTTGTGAGCAGTCTCCCATTTGGATCTGCTGGACAATGTCTCCATCACCATTTAGACCCTTAAGGAATTCGGATGGGCGATCAATTTCTCCTGACACCGTCCGTGCGGGTCCCTTATCTGGGGCTGATCCCCCAACTCTGCTCTGGTGAGGGTCTTCCTTCTCTTGGACAAGCTTCAGAAGTTGCAAAGGGTGGTTCAGTTGCTGATGGAGACCAATCAGTCCTCATTGTGGGCTTGCATGAGGGCCCTTGGTCTGATGGTTTCAACCTACGAAGCAGTCCCGTTTGCTCAGTCTCACACGAGACAGTTGCAGAAAGAGATACAAATTGGAACAGAGACCCTCAGTCCTTGGACCTGAAGATTTGGTTGAGCCATCTCACGAATTTGGCTCTCTTGGTGGCTCCAGTCACCTGCCCTGTGCCAAGACAAGTCCTTCCTGCCGGTGTTTTGCATGGTGGTCACCACAGATGCCAGCCTGTCAGGCTGGGATGGAGTGCTGGGGAAGCTCTGTGCCCAGGGAACCTGGTTGATGGAAGAGTCTTCCTTGCCGATCAATATTCTGGAGCTGATAGCAATCAAGCTCTGCCTGCTTCTCTGGACGAGCCAGCTATGCAGCTCCCCGGTTCGGGTTCAGACGGACAATGCCACGGCTGTGGCTTAAATCAATCACCAAGTGGGCACCAGGAGTGCCCTGGCGGCCAAGCAGGTGGGTAGATTCTGGTGTGGGCGGAACACAATGTTCCGGCTCTCTCCACAGTCCACATCCGGGTGTGGAGAATTGACAGGCGGATTACCTTGAGTCATCAGGAGTTGGATCAAGGGGAATGGTCCCTTCATCCTGAGGTGTTTTGTCTCCGGTGTGCCCGGTGGGGGACTGGTTTGCGTTTTGTCTCATTAGGAAAGTTAAAAGGTTTGTGGCCAGGTCTCGGGATCCTCCTGGCTGACGGCACAGATGCTATGGTGACTGCTTGGAGTCAGTATCACCTGATCTATGCCTTTCCTCCGCTTGTTCTCCTGCCAAGGTTTATTCGCCGGGTGGCGATGGAAGGCATTTCGGTCATTCTGGTGGCACCAGACTGGCCTCGGCGGTCCTGGTCTGCAGAACTGGTAAAAATGGTCGTGGATCCTCCATGGCGTCTTCCTTTGCGGGAAGATCTATCTCAAGGACCGATCTTCAATCCTGCTTTAAGGTCGCTGGCTTAAACGGCTTGGCTGTTGAAAGCAATGTGTTGAGAGATTTGAGGTCTCTCTGATTCGGTGATTCCTACCCTTTTGAGGGCCAGGAAGTCAACGTCTAGGAAGATCTATCATCGTACATGGAACTCATACATTTCATGGTGTGAATCGCTGCAGCTGCGACCTTGCTTGTTCTCCATAGCTAGGGTTTTGGCTTTTTTACAAAAAGTGGTTGAGCAGCACCTGGCGTTGGGCACGGCCCAGGTATTGGCCTTGGCTATTTACTTCCAACGTCTGTTGGCTGCTCATGGTTTAATTTGCACTTTCATTCAAGGGGTGCGTAATCTGGCTCCTCCGTGGAGATCCCCGTTACCGCCGTGGGATCTTAATCTGGTTTTTTCTGTTCTTCAAAAGCCTCCTTTTGAGAATATTTGGGAGATTTCTATGCTTTCCTTGTTGCAGATGGTTGCCTTCCTAGTGGTTATCACTTCTGCCCACAGAATCTGAGTTGGCGGCGCTGTCCTCTCCTTAGCCTTATTTGGTGGTCCACAGGGATATAGTGGTCCTCTGACCTAATCCGTCCTTTCTTCCTAAAGTGGTGTTTGATTTTCACCTAAATGAAGACATTGTGTTTTGCTTTATGTCCTAAGCCTAAACATCACAAAGAAGTTGCCTTGCACTCTCTGGATGTGGTTCGGACGATAAGGGTTTATCTGAAGGTTACTGAGTCCTTTGGGAAGTCGGACTCTTTGTCCTTCCGGACGGTCCTCGCATTGGTTTGGCTGCACTCACTGCTACCATTTCGAGATGGATCAGGCAGACGGTTGTCCATGCTTTTTCAATCAAGGGTCAGGTTCCTCCTTTCCCTGTCAAGATGCATTCTGCTAGAGCGCTGAGTGCCTCTTGGGCTTTTCGCCATCAGGCCTCTGTTGTACAAGTTTGTAAGGCAGCGACTTCGTCGTTTGTGCACACCTTTACCAAATTTTGCAAGGTGGATTTGTTGGCATCTTCGTATGCCTCTTTTGGCTGCAAGGTTTTTCAGGCTGCTGTTTTATAAGAGAACATTTTTTCGTTATTCTCTTAGGGGTCTTTTAGCTGCGTGAGCTCCGGTCTGGTTAAGCTCCATGTTGTCCTGTTGGCTAGGTTTAGCTTCTTGGAGTTGACATTACTGTCTGGTTGCGTCCCCCCCCCCCCTCATGCCTGTACTGCTTTGGGACGTCCCATTCAGCTCGTGGAGATGAGCCTGCATCTGTCGATGGACGATAGCGAAAATAAGACTTTTCTAAGATCTTACCGTAAAATCTTTCTCTGATGTCCATCAACAGACGCAGCACCCACCCCTCTATATGGGGATGTTTTTTTTTTTTTTGTCTTGCAACTAAACTGATGTGCTGGGCTGTGGCAGTGAGGGTTATGCCCGGAGGGACAGCCAAGTGGGCGTGTATATATGTTAAGTTTTGTACTAACATACTGCCTAGACTACTCCTGCAGGTGGCAGCATAACCCACTCAGCTCATGGAGATGAGCCTGCGTCTGTCGATGGACATCAGAGAAAAAGATTTTTCGGTAAGATCTTAAAAAAAATCTTATTTTTAGACATTGGCGCCTAAGCTGGCCGTGCACTAAGCAGATTTTGTGAAAAACCATGTTGTCCCCCTCCTGCCCGACATTAAAAGAAGCTGGCCAGAAAATTTGTGGCTGAACAGCAGCTTCATCTAATCGGATGACGTCTCTGTTCATGTATTTTGACAGCTGTCACACACAATATGAACAAAGGGGGTTTGTCAATCTGTACTGCATGATCAAATGAAAAAGGCACTGCGCCACGTTTTAGTGCAACATATGCTTTACTATGTATGCAGTCACAGCCCCGTGAAATTTTTGTCTGCTACATGTAATTTCAATGGTACTAATTCATCATAAATGCTTGTCTGGCAGGTCTCTAACTGCTCTAAGTGTGTAGATCAACTTTGACAGCTGAGCTGATCATGGTTTGGAAGCCATATTTATTCAGTGCAATTTTTAGATCTAGTGTGTGTAACTGTTCCAAACGTGATCACTACTGTGGATATAAGCCCCCAATATTAGTGTTATCTTAACCATTAGGTTCCCAAGATATGTCACTGTTTCATTATAGGCCATTTCTTGTCATTTCAATTGAGATTTGTCATAATCTTTTTTTTTTTTTTTTTTTTTTTTTCTTTTTCTTTATTGCTCCTTTAGGATATGGGCACAGTAGTTCTAGGAAAATTAGAATCTGGGTCAATATGCAAAGGACAGCAGCTGGTCATGATGCCAAACAAGGTATTGTCACTTAATAATCACAATTATAACCAATAATTGTTTTATTGTCGCTTCTCCTCTAATCGCATTGTATGACCTCGAGTCCTCATGCATTCCTTGTGACTGAATAGCTTTTTCTCTTGCGTCCTCTGACAGTCGTCGCCCACTCATTCAGTCTTCACCAATGGGTATTGACCTTTATCCATAGGAACAAGCTAGGCATAAGACTTGTTAAAAACAAAGTCATTTACATACACACCTATGGGGGCTGTCCCACTGGTCCAATACCCCCCTGTTATCAGCAATCACAACTCAGTTTGTCTTCTGCCTGGTTAGGATTAAGATATGCTTCCCTGTGCTGGGGCTATGGTCTCAGCCTTTCTTCTGTTTTATGATTTTCTTTCTGCAAATGTTTTTTTCTCTTACGTCCTCCGACAGTCACCGCCTCCTCGAAGTCATCACAATTGGGTATTGTCCACCTATCCGTAGGAATAGCTAGGCATATAGACTTAGTCAAAAGGCATTAGCATGTACACACCCACGGGGGCTGTCCCATCTGGTCAATACCCCCCTGCATCACCACTCCCAACTTTTAGTTTTAGTTTGCCTAGCAATCAGGAATAGTCAGGCTCCCTTGTGCTGGGGCTTCAGTCTCAGCCTTCCTATATCTTTCATTTGATTTTCTTTGAAAATGTCAGTTTTTTTTCTCTCACTTTACTAGCTGTTTATTTTGTCAGCTTTAGAGTTAGTTATTCTTCGGATGAAGATGGATCATGCGGTGCTGGGATTCGGACTGGCCGCCCTGGTTCTCCAGGGCACAGAGGGTCAGATGGACCCCCAGCCCGCCATCGAGCGTTCAGCTATGGTTCGCCCTGGCATTATGAACGACCCATCCCTGTTCGCTGCAGGGATGCAGCCGTGAGGTGGCTACCTCACAGGACTCGTCTGCACTGCTGCAGCTTCATGTCCCTTGCTCACGGCACTCCCTGTCAGTCAGGAGAGGACAGAGGTTTATCCGTGCATAGAGGCTCCCCCACGCCATCGGGTACAGGTAAGTACTTTTCTGTGTGGGGCCTCTGTCTGGGGTGGCAGTCTGTGTTGTTGTGTGTCCCCATGTCTGTGCCTGTGTGACTCCCTGTGCGATCCCTGCGGGGTTCGTTTTTGTACAAATTGTATGTTTTTTTGCTGGGGGTCCCTGTCCCTGTGTCACCTTAGGTGCATGTTGGGGGTGCAGACGTGCGTGTTGTGCGGCGACCGTTGCGGGGGTATGTTCGCGCGGTCCGCCATGTTTTTTACTGTACATGGCTATGGCCCCTCTGGGGCGAGTATACAGATCGTTTTGGCGCCCTCCGCCGCCATTGTGGGCTGTAGAACGATCGGTTCGGCCGCATGTCGACGGCCATCTTAGTGAAGCCTCCAATGCATTTCCTATGGGCAGCCATTTTCCCTTAGGTCTGGCTTATAGCCAGCCCCTTCCAGCAGCATTTCCTTTTCCTCTCAGGAAGCAAAGGACACAGGTAGCAACGATCTGCGGGCTCTGCACTGCATCTCTGTCTTCTTCTGCATACTGCTTCTGGCTCAGTGTTCTTTCTCCTTTTGGGGGTCTTCATAGCTGTGACAGTAGCGGTGGGCTGCGCACTCCGCAGCGCTATTTAAGGGGACAGTACATAATTTTTTGCGCTGTAATTTTTTCTTGTCTTGAGCCATGGATTCACAGGAAAGCAAGTTTCCTCCAGCTTTAGTGGGGGGCCCCAGTTCTCCTGTGGCTCCGCTGTGACCTGATTTAGCTGCTCTAGTTGCGACTTTAGTGGCAAATATGGAAATGCTGATGTCTGAACGGGCTGCGAGAAAACGGCCCAGGCTGTCTCTCTCTTCTGATTCAGATGGGGATATGGCTGCTGCCGCGAGCGTGCCCTTTTCAGGGTCCCGCTCATCCTTAGACCCCCCGGGGTCTGAGGGGGAGGCTGTTGACACATCCTCCCCAGGGTCACCTGAAGAACGGGCGACCATGGAGGAGTTGATTGTTTCTGTTAAAGAAACTTTGCATTTGGTGGATGAGCCCAATCCTCCAGGCGTGGTGTCCTCCTTTGGGACGCACAGGACCCGCAAGTCTGCGCAGGTTTTTCCCTGCCCAGCTGAATTTCATTACACTGTTAATGAAATGTGGTGCACGTTAAAACGTCCATTCGTGGTGCCTAGTCGGTTCAAATTGCTTTATCCTTTTGCACCGGCTACGGAATCGCGATGGTGTGTGCCTCCACAGGTAGATCACACTGTGGCCATACTGAACAAGGCTACCTTGGTTCCTACTGAGGATACTCCGGTTTTCCGGGATCCCACGGACCGGCGGTTGGAGTCTCTAGCCCGCCATTCCTATACGGTGGCGGGTTCTTTGCTCAAACCCGTTTTCGCATCTGTTATGGTGGCTCAGGCGGTAGCTGATTGGATCAAGGTTTTTAGAAGCAACCTTGCGTCTGACGACGTGCCACCTGCCCGACTGGAAATGGTGGACCAGATCCACCAAGGAGTCATGTATTTGTGTGATGCAGCCTTAAATGAGGCCCCCCTGGTGGCTCGCCTCTCGAGTGTCGCGGTGCTTAACCGGCGACTGATATGGCTGAAGAGCTGGTCGGCCGACCAGTCCTCACGGAAAACAGTTGCTGATTTTCCCTATGCTGGCTCTCGCCTTTTTGGCGAGGCGTTGGATACCCTGGTGAAAGGCGTCACGGGGGGTAACAGCACTATGCTACCCCAGAACCCGAAGAACAAGTCCTTCTGAGGCAAGCGGGGTTCTGCGCCTAGATCCACTCCGGGGTCCTTTTGTGCCTTTCGGAACCAATCCAAGGGCAAGCCCTTCAAGGCCCAGAGCAACCAGAAGAAGCCCTGGGCGGGTAAGCAGAAGACCGGCAACGCCGGCTCGGCGGGACAATCCGCCTCTGCCTGAAGGGGCGCCCTCACCCATTTCAGGGGTGGGGGGACGTTTGCGCGGTTACCTTCAACCTTGGCTGCTCCGGGTATCGGACAGGTGGGTCCAGGATATCGTTCGATCAGGTTACAAGATCTAATTCCTTTCCAGGCCGGCGGACAGATTCTTTCCCTCCAATCTTCATCTGTTTCCGGGGCGTCTGCAGGATTTGCATCAGGCGGTGCAGGACCTGCTTGCTCAGGGAGTGATTGTACCGCTGCCTCACCGGGACAGGTTTCCGGGGTTCTATTCAAATCTGTTCACTGTGCCCAGGAAGGAGGGCAAAGTGCATCCTATTCTGGACCTAAAAGCGCTGAACCGCTTCGTGCGTGTTCGAAAGTTTCGAATGGAGTCTCTCCGTTCGGTTGTGGCCTCCTTGAGTCCGGGAGAATTCCTGGCTTCGATAGATCTGAAGGATGCGTACCTGCACATCCCCATTTTCGAGGGTCATCAGCGGTACCTTCGGTTTGCTATCGCAGAGGACCACTACCAGTTTGTGGCATTACCTTTCGGTCTCGCTTCGGCTCCAAGGGTCTTCACCAAGGTGTTGGCACCGGTTCTGGGCCTGCTACAGGCCCAGGGCATTGTGGTCCTGGGATACCTGGACGATCTGCTTCTGAGATCGAGGGCCAGCCAGGACCTTGTGCGCGACCTGTCCTTCACGGTACAGACGCTTCAGGAGTTCGGATGGACCATCAACGTTCAGAAATCAAAGTTGCAGAATGGGGGGTCCCCCTAGGGTGTGGGACTTTACCGGCAAACACACTTCCACAAGTAGATAAAAATAAATCGTTTTATTAAACAAGGTTTAAAATTGATCTTACATAGATCAAACGGGTCACATAGATTGTACAGATAGTGTATATAGGTATAATTTTCAAAAGAGAAATGAAGAGAATTGTATTGCATATACTCAATGGTACATGTTGACTTCTTGAAGGAAATCCTCCCACCCGACGCGTTTCAGACACGCAGGCCTTTCTTCGGGGGTCTGAAGTGGGGAGATTTGTGATTTCCTACATGACATAATAAGTATTGTTTAGATTAATTGCATAAACGTTTTATCAAATACAGTGTAAGTAAATTATCAGATACACATTGTATATATTGCACGTGTAGGCATGGCTTGGATTCTTAGAAATTCGTACCTGTAGGCTACTAAAGAAGTGACGAGAGAGTCACGGCTGTTAAAGGAAAGAAAAAAAAGAGAGTTCCGCTGTGTTGGATGCTGACGTGGGCGCCACTGGATCCCTGAGGCTGTAGGCCCTCCCGTATGTGGCCCCAGCGAGGATGCCTATGTTGAGGTCACACTGGCGTCTGTATAAATGTATATGCAAAAGAATGATTCGCATTGTGTTCTCTGCGTAGATAGACGTTGTCTCCGTCGCTTCGCCTTCCCTATCTGGGAATGGTTCTGGACTCTGCTCAGGCAAAGGTGTTCTTGCCGGAGGACAAGCTCCGGACTTTGCGGGACGAACTTAGGTCCCTCAGGGACGATCCGTCCTCGTCACTCAGGACCTGCATGCGGGGCCTGGGGTTGATGGTGTCGGCCTTTGAGGCGATTCCCTTTGCCCAGTTCCACACGCGGGCTTTCCAGACGGAGATCCTGGCCAGGTGGGACAGACTTCCTCAGTCCTTGGATCTGGAGGTGTCCTTGAGTCGCCAGACCAGATTGGCTCTTCTGTGGTGGATCCAGTCCCCGGCGGTGGCGGAAGGCAAGTCCTTCCGCCCGGTGGTGTGGACAGTGGTTACCACGGACGCCAGCCTGTCGGGCTGGGGTGGAGTCCTGGGCAACCTGTCTGCCCAGGGCATTTGGTCGGAGGAGGAATCCTCCCTCCCGATAAATGTGCTGGAACTAAGAGCAATAAAACTGTCTTTCTCTAGCGCTCATCGACAGACGTAGTCCTCGGTGATACACCACCTTCGGGTTATGTTACCTCCGCAGGAGCAGGACTAGACAGGAAATTAAAAAGCTCTGGCCACACCCTAGGGGCAGTCCCAGAGGGTATATCCTCTCTCTCTCTGCCTCAGCAAATCAGTTATTTTCTGTCTAGTTAGGAGTAAGGACCTAGATCCCTTGCTGGGATCTTAGGTCCTGGCAAGAATTTTTTTCTAAAAGGATTTTTGGACAGCTTTTTTTCTCCAGTGTTCCTGTGAGATCTTCAAGCAAGAAAGCTGAACTGGGCGACGGGCTGGATGTTGAGATCCGGTGGTCACCCCAGTTCAGCCTACGAGCGCGTGCAGGCCATAGCTCCGCGCTGGGTCGGCCGCGACAAAGTCCCATTAAAAGGACTGAACCCGCGAGTTAAACGTCTCGCTGAAACGCCAAAGACCATGAGTCACGGCGTCCGTATCGGTCGACAGCCCTCCCGCCCCGGTGGAGAGGGGTACTGTCAGGAGTTGGTGCCCGCCTGGTTCCGGTATGGTGAGTAGTATGTTCCCCCTTTTTTCCCTGACGGGTTTTGTGGTGAACGCGGGCCCCTCTCTGTATGGTAAGAAAGAGTTCTTTCTATCCTATAACATGTCACAAATCCTCCTACTTTGAGTGTGATTTTATGTGTGCAAAAAGCCAGGAGGCTTGGTTTGGGAGCTAACAATCTATTGTATACATGTTTTAAAGATGTAATCTGTGGCATTCTGGGAATCTTATGGGTTAAGTATAAGCTACCTACCAGTCAGAAGCCATGGACATGTAGACTGCCTTCCAAGTCAGATCTCCAGCTAATAGCAGGCCTCCCGAACGGCCATGCGGTCCGCCAGGGCCGGTACCGCCAACCACGCCATATCCCCATGCAGAGAGAGTGTTGTGTGCCTGCAGCACACCGCTAGTCAGCACAGGCCGCCGCCATTTTTTTTGCTGGATCGCACGAGCCGCCATTTTGGCGTAGCCTCGTGTCTCCAGCATGGGGGCGGCCATGTTTGAGGTGATTCTACACCTCGTGGAGCTTGGGGGAGGCGCCGGAAGGCGTGCAGAGGGGCGGAGCCGCCTCCTTTCTTCCTGGGCAGCCAGCCAAAAGACTTCCTGTTTGTCTAAGACAGCGCTGTAAGCTGTTGCAGTTCAACTCTGAACATCAAGTGGTGAGCCTGGGGGTCTATCTCTCTCTCTCTCGATCGATAGGGATCCCTAGCAGGTAACACTAAGGGGTTTTTTTGTGGCGCTGAGGGTCAAAAAAAAAAAAAAAAAAAGTTTTTTTCTTTACTTTGAATTATAACATCCAGGAAGTAACTGGAGTTATTATGGACCCTGCCACACATATTCCCCCACCTGTTTCCCTCGAGGGGGCCTCGGGACCCGCCGGTGCACAGAGTATAGAGTCATTTACAGCAATTTTGGAGTCTATGGTGGCTCGGGTGGAGGCGGCCTGTCAGGGACGGGGGTCAAGGAAGCGACCCCCGCCTACCCCTATACTATCTGACACCTCTGACTCTGATTCAGAGATGGTCACTGCAGTTGCAGGTTCCTCTGCAAGGGCTGTTATCCCAGGTAAAGCCCCCTCAGACAGTGAGGAGGACGCTTCTTCTCCTGCTATAATTCAGGAAGAAGCATTGGTGGACGCACTAGCTGTGGCAGTGCAAGAAACCTTAAAACTTGAGGCTTTACCGGCAGAGGCAACTGAAACAGAGAGGCCTTTTGGGACTAATAAGCCCATCAAGACGGCGAAGGCTTTTCCTGTACCTAAATGTTTTGGTAATCAGATTAAAGGAGAATGGGAGCATTCTAAACGTACCTTTACTATTTCCAAGCGTATTGCTAGACGCTATCCGTTTGAGGAATCCATCATTAAGAAATGGACGGTACCACCAGTCGTGGATCCGCCTATTTCCAGGCTGAATAAAGCCACGGTTATTCCAGTGGAGGACACTTCGTCCTTTAAGGATCCGGTGGATCGAAAGATAGAAGCGGAGTCCCGCACTATCTTTTCTCTGATAGGGTCAGCATTTAGACCAGTAATTGTTATTGGTCTAGTTTCCCAAACACTTACGGAATGGGCGAAAATGGTACACCAAGATCTTAGGGGAAAAGATATTCCCCAGGAGACATCTGATTTGATAGAACAGATCATACAAGGGCTACGGTTTATCTGTGACGCAGCCTTGGACACTACTCCCTTGTTAGGGCATGCATCTAAGTTAGCAGTGATCCTCAGACGTGTGCTGTGGTTAAAATGCTGGTCAGCTGACCTAGGTTCCAAAAAGACTTTGACCAATCTCCCTTTCCAGGGGAATCGTCTATTTGGAGCCAACCTAGATGAAATCATTAAGGATGCCACCGGGGGCAAGAGTACTTTTTTGCCACAGGCTGCAAAAGCTAAGGGACCTCGCAACAAGCGAGGACCTTTCTTTACCGCCCATAAAGGGCGCCCGGCTGGTACTCCCGGGAAAGGCAAGACTCCTCCAGGAGGGTTCAAGAAGGGCTGGTCGGACAAGCAGAGGACCAACCCAGCCAAACCCGAAGTAAAGGAGTACACAGCCTGAAGGTGCGCCCCCACCCGATTTCAGGGTGGGGGGACGTTTTCACCGGTATTCAGGACATTAGATCGAGCATCAACCACTATTACCGGTGCGATTCTTCCCTTCCAACATTTAAGTACAGGAAGCGGTAGTTACCGTTCCCTGTATAGATCTTTTCCTTTACCTTTTCCTAAGATTAGTCCCGATACCTCACAGGAATCGGATCTGATTGACCAGATAGGCCAAGTAGCCTCTAGTCGGGTGACTTCGGTCCCTGAGGTTCAACCAGAAAAGATCACCTTTCCTGATAACTATCAGGTATCTGATAAATGTGTGGGAACAGAAAACGACCAGACTTTCTCGGATGGTCGGGGCCAGATAGCTCTAGGGACGCCTGGTTCAGATCCAATCAGCGCCAGTGGTCCTAGAAATTCTAGGCTGGCCTCTTCAAGCCGGCCTGGCCGACTTGGACATGTTAGTCGCAGACGTTCCGTGGGAACTTCGTCTCAGGGAGTGTCTGTAGTCTCAAGGACCTATTTACCTTCGTGCTTTACAGTCGCTGGTTTTAATGGCCTGGCCATTGAGACCCAAGTACTGAAGGACAGAGGTTTGTCTACTTCAGTCATTCCTACCCTTTTTAAAGCAAGGAAAGCGACTTCCAGCAAAGTCTATTATCACACATGGAAGACTTATATTGCGTGGTGCGAATCTTTAGGATTTCCTCCACGTACCTATTCGGTGTCTCGAATATTGGCCTTTTTGCAACAAGGGGTTGAGCAGAAGCTAGCCTTGAGCACCATCAAGGGTCAAGTTTCAGCATTAGCAATCTTCTTTCAGAAACCTTTAGCTACCAAATCCTTGGTGCGGAATTTCATCCAGGGGGTGCGGCACCTGGCTCCTCCAGTCCGCGCGCCCTTACCGCCCTGGGATCTTAATTTGGTTTTGTCGGTTCTACAGAAACCTCCCTTTGAAAACATCAGGGAGATTCCCTTGCTTACTTTATCCCAGAAGGTGGTCTTCTTGGTGGCTATTACTTCTGCTCGCAGGGTGTCAGAACTGGCTGCATTATCATGCCAGTCCCCATACCTAGTGATTCATAGGGATAAGGTAGTACTTCATCCTAAGCCATCTTTTCTTCCTAAGGTGGTTTCAGATTTTCATCTGAATGAAGATATTGTACTACCTTCCTTGTGTCCTCAGCCCAAGCATCATCGGGAACATGCGTTGCATTCCTTGGATGTGGTTCGGGCAATCAGGGTATACCTGAAAGCTACGGAATCATTCCGTAAGACGGATTCACTTTTTGTGATCACGGATGGCCCCAGTAAGGGTTTGCCTGCATCTGCCGCGACCATTGCCAAATGGATTAGACAAACGGTGGTACAGGCTTATTCTATTAAGGGTCAGAGTCCTCCGTTCCCTGTTAGGGCGCACTCCACTCGAGCGCTCAGTACTTCCTGGGCCTTTCGCCATCAGGCGTCAGTGGTCCAGGTATGTAAGGCGGCCACTTGGTCGTCGGTACATACCTTTACTAAATTCTATAAAATTGATGTGACGGCATCGGCGGATGCCTCATTTGGTCGCAAGGTTTTGCAGGCCGCAATTTGAGGAGACCGGTGGTCTACCTCGAGGGTTTTTTTCTGTTTGAAAATTTTTTTGTTGAGTCTCATCATTAAGGATGAGCATTGTAAACTTCTAGTTGGCACCGGTTGGGCCTTCTAGATTGGGATTTGATTTCCATTTTCCCACCCCTCAGTTGTGATACTGCTCTGGGACGTCCCGAAGGTGGTGTATCACCGAGGACTACGTCTGTCGATGAGCGCTAGAGAAAAATGGATTTTTGTAAAATCTTACCGTAAAATCCTTTTCTCTTAGCTCATCGACAGACGTAGTCCCCGCCCCTCTGTTTTGGAGTTGGGTTGGGTTAAATTCTCTAAGAACTGCTTTTTCACATAACTGATTTGCTGAGGCAGAGAGAGAGAGGATATACCCTCTGGGACTGCCCCTAGGGTGTGGCCAGAGTTTTTTAATTTCCTGTCTAGTCCTGCTCCTGCGGAGGTAACATAACCCGAAGGTGGTGTATCACCGAGGACTACGTCTGTCGATGAGCTAAGAGAAAAGGATTTTACGGTAAGATTTTACAAAAATCCATTTTTTCCAGTGGTTGGACCATCTCCAGGGCCTGCCTGTTCGTGTACAGATGGACAATGCTACCGCGGTGGCTTGCATCAACCACCAAGGGGGCACCAGGAGTGCTCGAGCGGCCCGGGAGGTGACAGACATTCTGTCTTTGGCCGAGACTCATGTCCCGGCGATCTCGGCAGTTCACATTCCGGGTGTGGACAATTGGCAGGCCAACTATCTGAGCCGCCAGACCCTGGACCAGGGGGAATGGTCCCTGCACCCGGAGGTCTTTCAGATGCTGTGTGCGAAGTGGGGATCCCCAGATGTGGATCTGTTCGCATCCCGGCTAAACCGAAAGGTGGAAAGCTTCGTGGCAAGAACGCGTGATCCGTTGGCGGACGCCTCGGATGCGTTGGTGGCCCCTTGGCATCAGTATCGCCTGATGTACGCCTTTCCTCCGATTCAGTTGCTATCCCGGTTCCTTCGCAGATTGGCCTCGGAACCGCACATGGGGATTCTGGTGGCACCGGACTGGCCTCGCCGGTCCTGGTACACCGACGTTGTTCACCTGGCAGTGGCACCTTCGTGGCGCCTGCCTCTGCGGGAAGATCTTCTGTCTCAAGGTCCGATCTTCCACCCTGCTTTACGGTCGCTGGCTTTAACGGCTTGGCTGTTGAGACCCAGGTCTTGAAGGACAAGGGTCTATCTCCTGAGGTTATTCCTACCCTGATCAAGGCTAGGAAATCTTCCTCTGGTAAGATCTATTACCGTACCTGGTGGGCCTACTTCACCTGGTGTGAGTCCAGGGGGTTTTCCCCTCGTTCTTACTCGGTGTCGAGGATCTTGGCTTTCCTCCAGTCTGGTGTGGATCAGCGCCTGGCTGTGTCTGTGGTATCCCCTCATGTCTGTGCATTCGGGGCTCACCTTACACCCGGTCCCTGCGGGGGCTCTATTGTGTATGGGACGCTATGTACGGGGTTGTGGGGGGGCCCCTATCCTGAGTGACACTATGTGTGGTGTGTTTGGGTGCAGACATGTGCGGCGGCCCGCTGCGGGGTTAAGAACTGCGGGTCCGCCATTTTAGGTGTGGGCAGCTGCTTGGCTTCACTATGGGTACTTCTGCAGCTATGTATGTAGTATGTTTTGCCGCCTTCGGGTGCCATCTTGTGTGTGGTAATGTGTTCTGCTGTGCACATGTCGGCGGCCATGTTCCCGGAGCCTCCCATTACTTTCTACCCATATGGAAGAGAAATATATTTCCAATATATTTAGGGGAAAAAAATTTAGAAATATATTGAATATGGCCAAAATTGTAGCATTTCAAATATATGTCCAATATATTGGGGAAACATTTTTTAGAAATATATTGAATATGGCCAAAATTGTAGCATTTCAAATATATTTCAAATATATTTGGGAAAAATAAAAACAATGTTTTTTTAAAATATTATTTAAATATATTTTTCTTCCATGTGGGTATGGGCAGCCTAATGCGGTGACATCACTTCCTTTTTTATGCAGAGGAGATCGTCAGGCAAGCGTGGTAACACTTGTGGGGGTCTGTCTTTGCTGTTTTGTGGGGAATATCTCTGGTTATCAGCTTTATTCATGCCTGCGGGGTCTATCAGTATAGTCCTTCATAGCGGTGTACTGCGGTGGGATCGCCGTGCGATTTAAAGGGCCAGCACCATAAAACTTTTTTCTTTATGGAGTCCCAGGACCGCAAATTTCCCCCAGCTTTGGTGGATGATTCAGGCTCCTCTGAATCTCCTGCACTGACTGCTGCACTTGCGACTTTAGCGTCCAAAGTGGATCTTTTGATGGCTGAACGGGATTCTAGGAAAAGGCCTAAGTTTTCTCATTCTTCTGATTCGGAGTCTGATATGGTTGCCGTAGATAGTGTGCCCCTTGAAGGGTCTCATTCCTCCCAGTCTGAAGGGGAGGCGGAGGACGAGAAGGGGGATGATTCCCCCCCTGGAACGGCCAAGGAACGCGCTGCTATGTCTGCGCTGATTACTGCTGTAAAAGATACACTACATCTAGAGGATGAGCCCAATCCTCCGGGCAAGTGGTCCTCTTTTGGTGCCCGCAGATCCCAAAAGGCGGCGCAGGTGTTTGCTTGCCCTGCTAAGTATCACGAGTCAGTGAATGAACAATGGTGCAATTTGAAGCGCAATTTTGTGGTCCTGAAACTGTTTCACCTCCGTTACCCCTTTGCGTCTCGTACGGATTCGCGCTGGTCTGTGGCTCCTAAAGTGGATCACACTGTGTCCAGATTGAACAAGGCCACTCTGGTACCCACCGAGGATTCTCCGGTGTTTCGGACCCCTACGGATAGGAGGCTGGAATCCCTTGCCCGCCATGCCTATATGGTGGCGGGTTCCATGCTGAAACCTATTTTTGCCTCCGTCATGGTGTCTCAGGCTGTGGCTGATTGGACCAAGGTGCTCAGGCGCGCCCTCGTGGCTGACTCTGCCCCTCCTGCTACTCTGGAGATGGTGGACCAGATTCATCAAGCGGTTATGTATTTGTGTGACGCGGCCCTGGATGAGGCCCCGTTAGCGGCGCGCTTGTTTATCTGGTGTCGCGGTACTTAACCGTCGCCTGATTTGGCTGAAGAGCTGGTCGGCTGACCAGACTTCCAGAAAAACGGTGTCCGACATCCCTTATGCTGGGATTCGTCTTTTTGGGGAATCCCTAGACAAATTGGTTAAAGGAGTCACTGGGGGCAAGATCACTCTGCTACCCCAGAATCCTAAGGGTAGATTCTTCCGCAGCAAGCGGGGCCCTTCCTTTAAACGAAACCAGGGGTCCTTTCGTGCCTTCAAAACGCAAGAAAAGGGAAAACCCTTCAAGGGCCACGGTGGCCACAGGAAGCCCTGGGCGGGCAAGCCAAAAGCCGCCCAGGCTGGAGCGTCGGCCCAGTCCGCCACTGCCTGAAGGGGCGCCCTCACCCATTCCAGGGGTGGGGGGGAGGTCTGCACGGTTTTCTAGAACCTTGGCTGCTCCGGATTCCGGACAGCTGGGTTCAGGAAATCATTCGATCAGGATACAAGATCGAATTCCTTTCGCGTCCAGCGGACAGATTCTTTCCCTCAAATCTTCATTTGACTCCAGATTGGTTGCAAGATCTTCATCGGGCGGTTCAGGATCTTCTCACCCAGGGGGTGATCGTTCCGGTGCCACATCGGGACAGATTTCGGGGGTTCTACTCGAATCTGTTCACTGTGCCCAGAAAGGAGGGCAAGGTGCGTCCAATTCTGGACTTGAAAGTTCTGAACCGATTCGTGCGCGTTCAAAAATTCCGCATGGAATCGCTCCGCTCGGTGGTGGCCTCCTTGAGCCCAGGAGATTTCTGGCCTCTATCGACCTCAAGGATGCGTATTTGCACATCCCCATATTCAAGGGTCATCAGAGGTACCTCCGATTCGCTATCGCGGAGGAACACTATCAGTTTGTGGCGTTACCTTTCGGTTACCAAAGTTTTGGCCCTGTTACGGGCACAGGGCATTGCGATCCTGGGATATCTGGACTAGCGATCTCCTGTTTAGGTCGAGTGCCAGTCAGAGCCTGCTGCGCGATCTGTCCACTACGGTTCAGACGCTCCAGGAGTTTGGGTGGACCATCAACGCTCAGAAGTCGACTTTGACTCCTTCGGTTCGGCTCCCCTATTTTGGGATGGTCCTGGACTCCGCCCAAGCGAAGGTTTTTCTGCCGGAGGACAAGCTCCGGACCCTGCAGGACGAGGTCAGGTCCCTCAGGGACAACGAGTCCCCGTCGCTCAGGACCTGTATGCGGTCCCTGGGGTTGATGGTGTCAGCCTTCGAGGCGATACCGTTTGCGCAGTTTCACACGCGGTCTCTCCAAGCGGAGATACTGGCCAGAAGGGGCAGGCTCCCTCAGTCCTTGTACTTGAGGGTATCTTTGAGTCGCCAAACCAGACTGGATCTTCTGTGGTGGCTCCAGTCTCCGACAGTAGCGGAGGGGAAGTCCTTTCCGGCTATTGCTGTGGACGGTGATTACCACGGATGCCAGCCTGTCAGGCTGGGGTGGCGTTCTGGGCACCCTGTCTGCCCAGGGCACTTGGTCAGTGGAGGAATCCCCCCTGCCGATAAACATCTTGGAATTAAGAGCGATCAGGCTGTGCCTGCTCCATTGGTCGGATCGTCTTCGGGGCCACTCTGTATGGGTGCAGATGGACAATGCCACTGCGGTGGCTTGCATCAATCACCATGGGGGCAGCAGGAGTGCCTGGGCAGCCCAGGAAGTGACCAGCATTTTGTCTTGAGCCGAGACACATGTCCCGGCGATTTCAGCAGTTCACATTCCGGGTGTGGAGAATTGGCAGGCCGATTATCTGAGCTGCCAGACCCTGGACCAGGGGAAATGGTCCTTGCTCCCGGAGGTGTTTCAAATGCTGTCTGCGAAATGGGGATCCCCAGATGTGGATCTGTTCGCGTCCCGGCTAAACAACAAGGTGGGAAGGTTCGTGGCAAGAACGTGTGATTCCCCTGGTGGACGCCTCGGATGCGCTGGTGTTGCCTTGGCACCAGTATCGTCTGATATATGCCTTTCCTCAGATTCAGTTGTCCAGATTCCTTCGCAGGTTGGTCTCGGAACCGAAGTTGGTGAATCTTGGGGCCCCAGACTGGCCGTGCCGGTCCTGGTACGCGGACATCATTCAACTGGCCGTCGAGCCTCCATGGTGGGTACCGGTACGAGACGATCTACTGTCTCAGGGACCGATATTCCATCCTGCTTTACAGTCGCTGGCTTAAAGGGCATGGCTGTTGAAAGCATCCCTACTCTGCTCAAGGCTAGGAAGGCCTCGTCCGGTAAGATCTATTACCGTACCTGGAAGGCTTATTTTGCCTGGTGTGAATCCAGGGGCGTCTCTCCTCGCTCCTTTTCAGTGGCGAGGGTGTTAGCCTTCCTGCGAACTGGTGTGGACCAGCGCCTGGTGCTGACCACGATTAAGGGCCAGATATCTGCACTGGCTGTCCTTTTCCAACATCCCATGGCGTCAAAGTCTTTGATTCGCACCTTTGTTCAAGGCGTGCGTCATCTGGCCCCTCCTCGGAGGGCGCCCTTACCTCCTTGGGACTTGAACTTGGTTCTGTCCATTTTGCAACGTCCTCCCTTTGAAAACTTCAGGGAGATTTATTTATCTCTGTTGTCGCAAAAGGTTGCCTTTCTAGTGGCGATCACCTCTGCGCGCAGTGTCGGAATTGGCTGCCTTTTCCTGTTGCTTCCCTTACCTGGTGGTTCATAGGGACAAGGTGGTCTTGTGACCTAACCAGTCCTTCCTTCCTAAGGTGGTTTCGGATTTTCACCTTAATGAGGACATTGTTTTGCCTTCGCTCTGTGCGAATCCTAAGCATCCTAAGGAGTTTGCTTTACATTCCTTGGATGTCGTCCGGGCGATCAGGGTTTACCTTTCGTCCACTGAATCCTTTAGGAAGTCGTATTCTCTTTTTGTCCTTCCTGAGGGACCTCGGAAGGGTATGGCTGCGTCTGCGGCAACCATTTCTACATGGATCAGACAGACGATTGTACAGGCCTATTCGCTTAGGGACCGGGCTCCGCCCTTCCCTGTCAAGGCGCACTCTACCAGAGCGGTGAGTGCGTCCTGGGCCTTCTGGCATCAGGCTTCGGTGGTTCAGGTGTGCAAGGCTGCGACTTGGTCGTCAGTGCACACCTTTTACAAATTTTACAAACTTGATGTTCTGGCATCAGCTGATGCCTCCTTTGGCCGCAAAGTTCTCTGTGCGTCAGTACCTTAAGTGGACCCTGGTTTTGCGGGTCCCTGGCTGTTAGGGTTGTTTTTCCCCTTGTTTATTTGCCTTCCTGGGTTGTTGCTTCAGTTGAGCCTTTTTTGTTACCCAGAGGATTTGCCTTTCTGTTCGAATAAGGTTCCTTTCTCTGACTTGGGTGCTGCGTTGCCTTTGTGACGGTTACGTTTCCCACCCCTCATGTCTACACTGCTTTGGGACATCCCATTGGTGAAGACTGAATGAGTGGGCGGTGACTGTCAGAGGACGTAAGAGAAAACTGAATTTTTGTAAAATTCCTTTCTCTTAGTCCCCTGACAGTCGCCGCCCCCGCCCCTCTATTGGGGTTCTTTTGGACTTTAACTGCTTGCTACCAAACTGAGTTGGGATTGCTGATAGCAGGGGGGTATTGGACCAGTGGGACAGCCCCCATAGGTGTGTCTATGTAAATTACTGTGTTTTTAACAAGTCTTATGCCTAGCTTGCTCCTATGGATAAGAGGTCAATACCCATTGGTGAAGACTGAATGAGTGGGCGGCGACTGTCAGAGGGCTCAGAGAAAGAAATTTTACGGTAAGATTTTACAAAAATTCAGTTTTTTTCTATGCTGAGATCACCATTGAGGTATTTGTAAATTGCTATCATGTCCCCTCTCGGGCGTCTTCTCCAGGGAGAATAAAGCAAGCGTTTGCAGACGCTCTTCATAATTAAGGTCCTCCAATCCCCTAATTAGTTTAGTTGCCCTTCTCTGGACTCTCTCCAGCTCCAACACATCCCTCCTGAGGACTGGGACCAGAACTGGACAGAATACTCCAGATGCGGTCGGACCAGAGCTTAAGATTTGGAATGTTCCTCCCACATTGGAATATTCGTCCCCCTGACCCATACACTTACTACTGAGCCCTGTAGTGATATGGGGGTCATCGAATCACAAATGCAGGGGAAAACATGGGTATCCAACACACTTGTCGGAGGTGAAGATTCTAATTGCAATGTAGTGCTGCAGCAGAATGCCAGACCAGGTAAGTATAAAGTATTTGCAATCAGTGTATTTGTCAGTAACAGGTTAGCTCTACGTTTAACACTTCTCTTTCGTTCATTGAGGGACACAGCTCCAGAATCTTTTTTTTTACCATTGTGTTATGCTGCCCCTTACAGAAGTGGGACACTAGGCAGGAAAAAGCTTTACCACGCCTATTGGGCAGTCCCAGGGGGTATACTCACACTTCCTACCATAGGCATTAATTTTTTTTTTCTGCTTAGTCAGAAGTAAGGAGCTAGTTCCTTGCTGGGATCTCTGGTCCTGGCATTTTTTACTTTTGAACTGGATTTTTTTCTTTTTGTTTTTTCATAATTTTCTGACCCTGTAAGAACTACAATTAACTGCCGGACTGGGCGTCGGACTTGATATCCTAGATCCTTATGGGCTACCAGTCCGTCCAGCGAGTGCGACCCGACCTCAGCTTCGCGTTGGCCGCAACATAGCCCCAATGGACGGGGGCTGGCTGACGAGTTAAACGTCTCACAAGGATGCACAGACCTGGTCACGGCCTGAGTCGCAGTGTACCTCCATTTCAATGTTGCGGTGGTGTGCCTGCAATGGTGCCCACCCGTTTCCACGGTATGGTAAGTAGTGTCCCCCCTCTCCCCCTTGCGGGCTTTGCGCTAGACGTGGGCCCCTCCCTGGGACAGTGGTAGTACTACGTGACTGGAGTGCATGTGGTTTAAGCCGAGGGAGGCGGGCCTCAGGGGGACCCGCAGCACTTGCCGCTGCCCCCCCCCCCCCCCCCCCCCCTCCCTTCTGTCAGACAGGCAGGGAGAGATCAGCAGTTTCAGCTGAGCTGAAACTGCCATCTCTGTGCCTGTCACAGAACACACACACTCACACACTTAGTATAAGCATATTAGGCATACATTTAACCCCTTCCCTGCCAGTGTCATTTATACAGTAACAGTGCATATTATTTACTGATTACTGTAGTAATGTCACTGGTCCCCAAAAAGTTTAAAAAATGTCAGGGGTCCCATCTTTCTGCTGCAATGTCACAGTCCCCCTAAAAATCGCAGATCGCCGTCATTACTAATAAAAAAAATTAAATAAAATGTCCAAAATTTTATCCCGTAGTTTGTAAACGCTATAACTTTTGCGCAAACCAATTAAAATACGCTTTTTGGGATTTTATTACCAAAAATATGTAGCAAAATACAAATTGGCCTAAACTGGCCAGCAGCAGCAGAGGAGATGAAGTTGAACCAATCAGGCAGCGGGGAGGGCCGGCCGCGGTATGCCTGGAGACTGTGTCTGGCCAGCAGCAGCAGTAACAGCCGGGAGATTACAAACCAATCAGGCAGTGGAAGCGTCACTGGAGGGCGGGCCGGCCGCATGAACTTGCTGACGCGGGGCTGCTGCTGGCCAGTCACAGTGTCTCCAGGCAAACCGCGGCCGGCCCTCCCCTCTGCCTGATTGGTTCATCTCCTCAGCTGCTGCTGGCTAGTGACTGACAGTAAGGGCAAACTGCGGACCCGGAAGGAGACCTACCTGTACCAGTCCTATACGCTGAATGTAAAAAAATAAATGTCAATAAAATTATTAAGCATCTAATCCTGAGTGGCACCTTTCTGTTAACTCTTTTCTGCCTGTTTGTGGGACTGTAGGTTCGGCCTAAGCGCCACATTTTGTGCATTTAACTGTGCCATCCATATCACAGTGTCCAGCTGCACCTTCATGACTGCCTGAACTGCTTTATTCCGGCAAGCAGGAGCACCCATTACTGTTCTTTCTCCAAGAGTAAGTGCTGCATTTGTGGATCAGATCTGTGCCATCCATACCAGTCTGCCTGCATCTCATGACTGTGGCTTGGGCCTAAAAGATTAGGTGCTGCATTTTGTGCATCTGACTGTCTGTGCCATCCATACCAGTCCCCTCACAGTGTTACAGCAATGCCAGGGAAATGCGGCTTTAAAAATGTATGGCTTCATGATTAAAAGTATGAGAGGTGGCTGGAGAAAGATCAGGACCCGGGACGTGCTAAATGTACAGTGTGTGTGTGTGTGTGTGTGTGTGTGTGTGTGTGTGTGTGTGTGTGTGCAAGTGCAGGAAGATGCGGGAAAGTCCCTAATTAACATTGGTTCGTGCGGGTTGCACATACTGCACAATGCATTCAGAGATGGATGTAAAGCCACCAGATGGGAAGTTGAACACGGACTCTCTAGCTTGTATTGGCTGTTCCATGATTGCCCTGCACGTCACAAGGATTTTATGACAGCAACCGGTTGTAAAACTCCCATGCTTAAATTTTGTAAGCACCAGTGGATTGAGAATGTCAATGTTTCAGAAAGAAGATTGCTACTGTGGCCACACGTCAAACAATACATCGAGATGGTAGAGAGAGGGAAACTACCCAATCCAAAAATAGTCATTTGAAGAGGTGAAAATGCGCTGTGCTGATCCTCTCTTCCCAGTGAAAGTGGGAATATTCAACAGCATTTGTTAGAGGGGGGATGGGTGTGCTGATAGTGTGTTGAAGCTGCTCCCGGTATTCAGTGCTTGATGAATAAAATGAATTCTAATGTGTGGGGTGCGCTAAACAACAATATGTATATGTGAATAAAAATTAACATATATCAAAACTATGAATATACAAAGTATTCGTGAAAATCAATATGTGCAAAAACATAAAAGTTCATAAATGTCCATAAGTAAATAATGCAGGTGAGTAGAAAAACTGGATTCTATTCCAAATTGAGTGTATCCACCACCGAGTGAAATTCTTCCTTACCAAACGGAAACAAATAAGGTGCAAATATATATATTCATGTGCTAAACAAAATCCAATCTCCTTGTGAGCAAAACAAACACCTCGTGCAAACCACCTAGAATTAGCCTCTTACCAGATGGTAATAGGTATACACTTATTTCAGTGAATCCACAGCCTCGCTTCCTCTTTAAAATCCTGGAGTTTATCGCAGCAGCCACGCTGACATTCTAGCTCTACCAGATGGCAATCAGTTGCGCTTGTGTCAGCAAAGAAACACTGTTTGCTCCTTCCTTTAAGGCTCACAGATCCACCGTGTAATAAAGGCAAAGGGAGGACTGATAGTGTATTACCCTTGAGATTTTATATTAATGTCATGACATTAACTCCGCGTAACTCAAATGAGAAGGATGTTGCACATACTTGTTGAGGCTAAACATGTAAATGAGGCAGTGTGCGACGATATCCTTAGGGAGTTTAGAGAGTTTTGTGATTTGGCTGCTCTTCAGGTAAAGTTCAGGGAATTTGACCCCAAAACTGCTCGAGTGGACATCCTGCTGTATGAGACAATGGGAACAAAACCATCACTTTCCAGAGTGTGGAATGCGGTGAAGCTTCTTCTTGTGTTATCGCATGGTCAGGCAAGCGTTGAAAGAGGTTTTTTCAATCAACAAAGAATTAATAGTTGAGAATCAGAGGGAGAGATCTCTGGTGGCTCAGAGGCTTATTGTTGACCATGTCAGATCTGTAGGGGGCATAACCAAGGTAGAAATCACAAAGGAGCTGCTCCTTTAAGCTGCAGGAGCCAGGCAGAAGTACCATGGGTACCTGGATGAAGAAAAGAGAAAGAACAAGCTGTTGACTTAAAGAGGAAGGCTTTCACAGATGAACTGGAAGATTTGAAAAAGAGGGCTAGGATGGAGGCGGACATTTGTGCTCTCGAGAAATCAGCGGATGAATATGCTGAAAAGGCTGAATCTTCAGGCAATCTGACCTTTATCAGCAAATCCAACAGTTTCCGCCGTACTGCAAAAGAAAAGAAATATTCTCTGCTGAAAATTGTAAAACCGATTGATGAGAAGCTTTCAGAAATGAAAAATTAAATGGTGTTGATTGTTTTTTGGCAATGTTTAAGTTAACTTGTTAAAGACTGTTATCGGGTCAATTTATGGCACTTTAAGTTCAGAACAGTGTTGCTGGACAATTTATTTATTTTTTAGTTGCTTTCCCTTGATTTATGTTATATCTCCTGTGCATTACGTTAATCCATTTCTAAGCGGTTTTTAGGGTTTATGTTATGAAACGTTACTACTGTGCAAGCGTTATTTAAATAAATATTTCATATTCCACTGTACACTACAAAGCTTGTCATTTATATTAGTAAAAATATGCTGGGTGTGACATAGATTTTCTTATTATTTAACATGTATACATAGACATTTCATGAAACATCAGGTCATGAATATTTACGTGAAGTCATGAAAAAGTCATGGAATTTTATTGGTGAAAATGTGTATGAACCCTGTACAGGGGGCCGTCCCTCTGGTCCAATACCCCAATCTAGCTGCATTCCCAATTAAGTTTGTCTCTGTAGCATAGGAGTAGGCTGGCTGTTCCCTGGCTGGGGCTGCAGTCTAAGCCTTTTTTCTTGTTTTTTTTTTTTTCTCTAAGAAAGTGTTTTTTCTTTACAATGATAGCTTTTTATTTGTTCCTGCGCTTAGTTAGTCGGACTTCGGAAGACTACAGCGTTTGCGGAGCTGGGAATCGCACTGGTTGTCCTAGAGCAGGGGTAATGAATTAAAATTCAAGGAGGTCCGGTTGCTAAAATTTTCTTTGGGCCGAGGTCCGAATCTGAAGTCTTTGCTATGACTCAGAAAGAATGGCAAAACAAAACGTGTCCATCAGCGTTGCTCTTAACATAAAATATGCCCATCCGAGTGCCCCCTAACATAAAATATGCCCATCAGAGTGCCCCCTAACATAAAATGTGCCCATCAGAGTGCCCCCTAACATAAAATTTGCTCATCAGCGTGACCCTTAACATACAATAAGGGACACGCTGATGGGCATATTTTATGTTAGGGGGCACTCAGATGGACACATTTTATGTTAGGGGGCACTCTGATGGGCACATTTTATGTTAGTGGGCACTCTGATGGGCATATTTTATGTTAGGGGGCACTCTGATGGGCATATTTTATGTTAGGGGGCACTCAGATGGACACATTTTATGTTAGGGGGCACTCTGATGGGCATATTTTATGTTAGGGGGCACTCTGATGGGCACATTTTATGTTAGGGGGCACTCTGATGGGCACATTTTATGTTAGGGGGCACTCTGATGGGCACATTTTATGTTAGGGGGCACTCTGATGGGCACATTTTATGTTAGGTTGCACTCTGATGGGCAAAACAAAACGTGTAAATCAGCGTTGCTCTTAACATAAAATATGGCCATTAGAGTGCCCCTTAACATAAAATATGCTCCTCAGCGTGCCCCTTAGCATTAAATATGCCCATCAGAGTGCCCCTTAGCATAAAATGTGTCCATCAGAGTGCCCCTTAGCATAAAATATGCCCATCAGAGTGCCCCCTAACATAAAATGTGCCCATCAGCGTGCCCCCTAACATAAAATGTGCCCATCAGCGTGCCCCCTAACATAAAATATGCCCATCAGAGTGCCCCTTAGCATAAAATAGGCCCATCAGCGTGACCCTTAACATAAAATAAGGGGCACGCTGATGGGCATATTTTATGTTAGGGGGCACTCTGATGGGCACATTTTATGTTAGGGGGCACTCTGAAGGGCACATTTTATGTTAGGGGGCACTCTGATGGGCAAAACAATACGTGTAAATCAGCGTTGCGCTTAACATAAAATATGCCCATTAGAGTGCCCCTTAACATAAAATATGCCCATTAGAGTGCCCCTTAACATAAAATATGCCCTTTAGAGTGCCCCATAACATTAAATATGCCCATTAGAGTGCCCCTTAACATAAAATAAGGGGCATGCTAAAGGGGCACATTTTATGTTTAGGGACGGCACTCTGATGGGCACATTTTTTTTTATGGGGCACTCTAATGAGCACTACAAAATATGCCCATCAATCTGCAGACTTTTAAAACCTCCCATCCGCTTTAAGTGCATCTATGGCCACATTACATTCTCCCCTTGTGCTCCACATACCTGGAGCCAGGAGCCGAGCCAGAAGCCGCGAGCAGGGGGGCGGGGCGCGCACATAATGTCACGCCCCAACTCGCTGCCTGGCTGAATGGGAGCCGCAGTCAGGAGCGGGGGGCGGGGCGCGCGTGTGACGTCACGCCCCTACTCGCGGCCCGACAGGACACCGGCCGGGAGCCGCAGCGCGCACACAGTACGTCAGTGGTTGCTGGGACACCCGCGGTCCCAGCAAACCATTGAATCAATACAGGAGGCGGCCTCGCGGTCCGGGTGAAAGCATCGTGCGGGCCGCCAATGGACCGCGGGCCGCCATTTAGTGACGGCTGTCCTAGAGCCTTATGGAATCCCAGCCTGCCATCGAGCGTTAGCAGGCTATGCGTACGGCCCAGGTCTGGCAAACGACCATGTCCCTGTCCTCAGGGACGAGCCTGCGATGTCTCAAATGCGGTACGCCGCGTGTTGCTAGCGTCCCTTTCGGCTGACGGCACCAGCACCCATAGTGGGAGGCTTCCTGTCACAGATCGGTACCCACGTCTTCGCTGGACCGGTGAGTGCCATGCTACCCCTCTGTCTATTGCATTGTCTGTCGGGGTGTGTATGTGGGCCCTCTGTTTGAGGATAGCAGTTCTGTATGGATCTGTAATTTCCCCCTCATGTCAGTGCGGTCCCTGTGTGTCCCTTCCCGGTCCCTGTCGGGGCGCTGTGGCGGTTCTACCACTGTATGGGGGGTTGTGGGGGTCCCTGGGGTGCTTCGGCAACTATTTGGGTGTACAGACATGGTGTGTGGGGGGCGCAATCGGCGAAAAACCGTGCAGCCGCCATTTTAGGTGTGGGCAGGCTGTTTGGCCTCATTGTAAGGGCAGCAGCCATTTTCTGCAATACTGTTGGCGCCGAATTGGGCGCCATCTTTGTTGTGGGCACTATGTCTTTATGTGGTCAGTGGCCATTTTTCCAGAGCTTTCTACATAGACTTGTATTGGCAACCATTTTTTTTGTGGCTTAGGGCTGTGTTCTGTCTCGAGATGTGGGGTCATTTCCTTTCTTCTCACATGCAGATCGAGCTGGCAGCGTGTGGCAAGTATAGCACACTTTTTGGGGTGATTTTATGGTGCTTCCTGGCCTGCATTCCTGCTACCATTCATTTCCCTGCAGTTTCCTGTAGCAGAGGACTTGTTCCTCATTGCGGTGGGAACCGCAGAAAATCGCCGATTTAAAGGGCCAGTGTCATTTAAATCTGAGATTGCTATTATGGAGTCCCAGGATAGCAAATTCCCCCCAGATCTGGTGGAGGGTTCAGGTACTCCCGAATCCTCTGCTATAGTCTCACTTACTGCTGCACTTGCAACTTAAGCGTCTAAAGTGGATTTGTTGATGTCTGACCGGTCTTCTAAGAAAAGGCCTATGCCCTCTGTCTTCTGATTCAGAGCCAGATTTGGTTGCCACGGACTGCGTACCCCCTGAGGGGTCTCAGTCCTCTCAGTCGGATGTGGAGGAGGATTCTCCCTCCGGATCAGCAAGAGAACGCGCTGCAATGTCTGCGCTTATTAGCTCTGTGAAAGACACTTTAAATTTGGATGAGGAGTCCCACCTGTCGGGTAAGCGGTCTTCCTTTGGGACCCGCAAAGCCCAGAAGTCCAGTCAGGTTTTTCCCTGTCCGCGGAGTTTCACGATACCGTGAATGACCAGTGGCGCAATTTAAAACGTAATTTTGTGGTGCCCAAGAGATTTCAGTACCGTTATCCCTGCGGATCCGGTGGATTCTCGCTGGACTGCGGCTCCTAAAGTGGACCACACTGTGTCCAGGTTGAATAAAGCCACTTTAATGCCCGCAGAGGATTCTCCGGTGTTTAAAGACCCAGCGGATAAGCGGGTGGAAACTCTTACCCGCCACATCTACCTGGTCGCGGGTTCCTTACTGAAACCCGTATTCTCTTCCGTAATGGTCTCTCAGGCTGTTGTGGAGTGGGCCAAGGTGCTTAAGCGCACTCTAATTGCTGACTCCGCCCCTCCTGCTACTCTGGAGATGGTGGATCAAATTGGTCAGGCTGTTTTATACCTGTGTGACGTGGCCTTGGATGAGGCCCCTTTAGTCACACGACTGCCTGCAGTCGCAGTTACGGTTTGTCTGATCGTTTGGTTAAAAAGCTGGTCGGCCGACCAGTCTTCCAAGAAGGCGGTGTCTGACATCCCTCCCTTATGCAGGGAATCTTCTTTTGGTGAAGGGGATCACAAGGGGGCAAGAGCACCCTGCTGCCTCAGGTGTCCCGGGGCAAGTCCTTCCGCGCTAAGCGGGGCCCTTCCTTTAAACCTAACCAGGGGACCTTTCGTGCCTTCAAGGCACATGACAAAGGTAAGGCCTTCAAGGCCTCTGGTGGCCAGAAGAACCCTTGGGCGGGCAAGTCTAAAACTGCCCACGCTGGCACGGTGGCTCAGTCCGCTTTGACCTGAAGGGGCGCCCTCACCCGTTTTAGGGGTAGGGGGACGTCTGCACTGTTTTCCCGAACCTTGGCTGGCCAAGATTGAGGACAGGTGGGTTCAAGAACTCATTCGTTCAGGGTACAAGGTACAAGATCGAGTTTCGATCATGCCCATCAGACAGATTCTTTCCCTCAAATCTCCAGTTGACCCCAGATTGTTTCCGAGATCTCCATCGGGTGGTTCAGGATCTCCTCGCCCAAGGGGTAGTTGTCCCGGTTCCACACCGGGACAGGTTTCGGGGTTTTTACTTGAATCTGTACACAGTGCCCAGAAAAGAGGGCAAGGTGCGTCCGATTCTGGACTTAAAGATTCTGAACCACTTTGTGTGGGTCCAGAAGTTCCGAATGGAGTCCCTCCAGTTGGTGGTGGCATCACTGAGTCTTGGAGATTTCCTGGCTTCCATCGACCTCAAGGATGGGTATCTACACATCCCTATATACGAGGGTCATCATAGGTGCCTCCGATTCGCAATAGCGTAGGAGCACTATCAGTTTGTGGCGTTGCCTTTCGGCCTCACTTCGGCTCCAAGGGTGTTTACCAAAGACTTGGCTCCTGTTCTAGCCTTGCGGGTACAGGGGATTGCCATCCTCGGTTACCTGGACGATCTCCTATTAAGGTCGAGCTCCAGTGCCACTCTGTTGCGCGATCTGTCGATCACGGTTCAGACGCTCCAGGAGTTCGGGGGGACCATCAATTTTCAGAAGTCGACCTTGTCCCCTTCTGTTCGTCTCCCTTACCTGGGGATGATTCTAGACTCCGCCCAGGCTAATGTCTTTCTTCCGGAGGACAAACTCCGGATCCTGCAGGACGAGGTCAGGTCCCTCAGGGACAACGAGTCGTCCTCGCTTCGGACCTGCATGCGGTCTCTGGGCTTACTGGTGTCTGCTTTCAAGGCGATCCCATTTGCTCAGTTTCACACGAGATCTCTTCAAGCGGAGATTCTCGCCAGGTGGGACAGACGTCCTCACTCTTTGGAAAGGAGGATTTCTTTGAGCCCCCACAAGAGATCGGATCTTCTGTGGTGGCTCCAGTCTCCGGCTCTGACGGTAGGCAAGTCCTTTCGACCATTGCTATGGACTGTGGTCACCACTGATGCCAGCCTGTCGGGTTGGGGTGGGGTTCTGGGCAATTTGTCTCCCTAGGGCATCTGGTCGAAGGGAGAATCCTCCCTGCCGATAAATGTCTTGGAACTGCGAGCAATCAGGCTCTGTTTGCTCCGTTGGTCGGATCTTCTGCGGGGCTGCCCAGTGCGGGTGCAGACGGACAACGCCACTGCGGTGGCTTACATCAATCACCAAGGGGGCACCAGGAGTGCCCGGGCGGCCAAGGAAGTGGCCGAGATTCTGTCCTGGGCTGAAACGCTGGTCCCGGCGATTTCGGCAGTTCACATTCCAGGTGTGGAGAACTAGCAGGCGGACTATCTGAGTCGCCAGACTCTGGACCAGGGAGAATGGTCCCTACACCAGGAGGTGTTTCAGATGGTGTGTGCGCGGTGCGGATCCCCGGATGTGGATCTGTTCGCATCTCGGCTCAACAACAAGGTGGAAAGATTTGTGGCTTGCACGCGCGACCCTCAGATGCGTTGGTGGTGCCCTGGCACCGGTATCACCTGATATACGCATTTCCACCGATTCAGTTGTTATCCAGATTCCTTCGCAGGTTGGTGATTCTAGTGGCACAGACTGGCCGCGCCAGTCTTGGTACACGGACATCATGCAACTGGTCGTCGAGCCTCCATAGCGGCTCCCACTACAAGACAATCTTCTGTCTTAGGGGGCGATTTTCCATCCTGCTTTACAGTCGCTGGCTTTGACGGCGTGGCTGTTGAAAGCCAGGTCTTGAGAGACAGAGGTCTCTCATCGGCGGTCATTCCTACCTTGCTCAAGGCCAGGAAGGCCTCGTCTGGTAGGATTTATTATCGTACCTGAAAGGCTTATTTTGCCTGGTTTGAATCGCAGGGGTTTCATCCCCGTTCCTTTTCGGTGGCGAGGGTGTTAGCCTTCCTGCAAACTGGTGTGGAGCAGCGTCTGGCGCTGTACTATTAGGGGCCAGTTATCTGCGCTGGCCATTCTTTTTCAGCGCCCTCTGGCGTCGAATTCCTTGATCCGCACTTTCATTCAAGGGGTGCATCATCTGGCTCCCCCTAGGAGGGCACCATTGCCTCCTTGGGACCTGAATTTGGTTTTGTCCGTTTTGCAACGTCCTCCCTTTGAGAACTCTTGGGAGATTCCTCTGCCGGTGCTGTCACGGAAAGTTGTCTTTCTGGTGGCGGTCACATCTGCTCGCAGAGTGTCGGAGTTGGCAGCCATGTCTTGCCGCTCCCCCTATCTGGTTGTTCATAGGGACAAAGTGGTCTTGCGACCTCATCAGTCCTTTCTTCCGAAAGTGGTTTCAGATTTCCATCTCAACGAGGACGCTGTGTGCGAAGCCTAAGCATCCTAAGGAGTTTTCCTTGCTCTCCTTGGATGTGGTAAGGGCGATCAGGGTTTACCTGTCGTCTACTGAATCCTTCAGAAAGTCGGATTCTCTATTTGTCCTTCCTGAGGGACCTCGGAAGGGTACGTCTGCGTCTGCGGCAACCATTTCAAAATGGATCAGGCAGACGATTGTGCAGGCCTATTCAATTAGGGATCAGGTTCCACCTTGGTCCCTGTCTACCAGAGTGATTAGTGCGTCTTGGGGCTTCTGCCATCAGGCGTCTGTGACTCGGGTGTGCCGTGCATACCTTTACAAAATTTTGCAAACTTGATGTCTTGGCAACAGCGGATGCCTCTTTTGGCCCCAAAATTCTGAGTGCAGCAGTGCTTTAGGGGAGACATGGTGGTTTTAGCCTGTCTCCTCCTGTTGGGTTTTTTTCCCCTTGTTTATTTTGCTTTCCTGGGTTTGTTCGCTCCAGTTGAGCGAACCGGTTACCCAGTGTTTTACCTTTCTGGTTCAGAAGAGGTTCTTTTCTCTGACCTGGGTGCTGCGTTTCCTTTTTGATGGTTACGTTTCCCACCCCTCCCATCTACACTGCTTTAGGACGTCCCAGACGTGCAGATTGTATGAGTGGTCGGCGACTGTCGGAGGACTCGGAGAAAAGAATTTTACGGTAAGTTCTTAAAAAAATTCTATTTTTCCTACCCTGTGCTTCCGGTACACCGAATACCCTTGGATATTGGCCAGCCAGTCATGTGAGGGGTCGAACCAAGTTTCCGTTATTCCCACAAGGTCTATGTCCTCATGTACTAACATTTCCAACTCATCCATTTTATTAGCTAGGCTCCTGGCATTTGCATATACCCCTCTTAGTTTTCTGGAAGTTGATAGTGACTGGTGATTATTTTTATTCCTGTTTGGTCTGAGGTTTTCCAGCACAGACCCCCAATTGACGTTATAGAACTACTGTCGCTGCAGAGTCCAATACTGCCTTCTGTCCATTGCTCCCTCCTGACTGACTCTACTTCTGAGCCCTCCCCCCCCCCCCCCGTCTCCTAGTTTAAAAGCCCCTCCAACTTGGTGGCCATCTTTCTCCCCAAAAGAGCTGTGCTATCCCCATTAAGGTGCAGCCCATCCTTACTAAAGAGCCGGTAGCTGACTGAGAAGTCAGCCCAGTTCTCCAGAAACCCAAACCCCTCCTTCCTACATCAATTTCTCAGCCACTTGTTAAGTTCCCTAATCTCCTTCTGCCTCTCCTGTGTGGCTCGAGGTACCGGCAGTATTTCAGAGAAAACCACCTTAGAGGTCCTATTCCTCAATCTATTCCCTAAGTCCCTGAAATCATTCTTTAGGATCCTCCACCTTCCTCTTACTTGGTCATTAGTGCCCACATGCACCATGACTGCTGGGTCATCCCCAGCTCCGGCCAATAATCTGTCTACCCGATCTGCGATGTGCCGAACTCGCATGCCCGGTAAACATACTGTCCGGCTACCGCAATATTTTCGACAGATTGCCCTCTCTGTCCTCTTGATGATTGAGTCCCCCCACTACCACAACCTGTCTAACCTTTCCTGAGTCTCGGCCCCCCTTCTTCCTGGAGCCACCACTCCCCTGGCAGCTGGGGGAGGGCGCCTGCTCCAGCAATGCCACCCCTGAGCGGATATCCCCCTCAACCTGCAACTTGGCAAGTTTGTTAGGGTGTACCAACTCAGGACTGGCACTCATCCCTCTACCCTTTCTAACGGTCACCCAACTGCCTACATCTGATGCCTGCGTCTCTACTTCTCCCACCTCTATGCTGGCCCCTGCCAGAGCCTGATGGGTAATGTCCAAGCTCCTTTCCAGGTTGTTGATGCTACGCAGTGTTGCCACTGTTTTCTAGATCCAGGATCTGGGCTTCCAGAGAAACAAGTCACACACATCTTGCACAGCAGTATTCGCTCTTGATTGGTTCATCAAGGAACGCATACATGGTGCAAGAAGGGCACTGAGTGGCATCCCCAATCCTGTTGGACATTATTACCCTCTACTCTATGGGGATAATTAGTAACGACCTGCTATTCCTTACCTACACTACCTCTATCTCCCCTGGTACTAAACCTGGGGTACTCACCAGTCGCTAAGATACTCACCAGTCCTCCCAGGCACTCGGTCGCAGGGCACGGTTGGTCGGTCGCAGGGCACGGTTGGTCGGTCGCAGGGCACGGTCGCAGGGCAAGGTCGGTCGGTCGCAGGGCACGGTGGGTCGGTTGCAGGGCACGGTCACTCAGCTCTCTCCCCCCGCCTTGTTTGCAGCTTCTGCTGCCTCACACACTGCCTCTGCTTCCAGGAACGGTCTCCTCCTCTGCTTCCGGTCACCTCCTCTCTCCACAGTACGGTGTCTGTCCTCTGCAGATGCTACCGCCGCTCACTGTCCCGGTCCCTGAGGTCCTCTGCACCCGTGCCCGGTTTCCTAGTGCGGCTCCCCCACACGTATCACCGGCGGCTCTTCCTCCACACAGCTCCCTCGCTGCTCGCAGCTGCTGCTGCTCTGCCCCCACACACACACACACACACACACACTGCTTCCAGGGAACGCTATCTCCTCCGGTTTCCGGGAGGAGGTATTGAATCAAAATCACATTGATATTAATTTTTGTTTTTTCTGTGCTGCATGATACAATTCAATATGATGAACTCTTAGATGGGCCCAAAGATTTGACGTATTTTTGCAGTTACTGATCCCATGCTTATGTTTGTACATGTGTTGCACACTGCTGCTTTTCCTGGAGATGGTTGAGACGAGAAATAGTCCCAGACCACACTTTTACTCTCTCTCTCTCTCTTCTCATCCATCTCCATTTCAACTTGAAAGACACAAAAAAGATTAAAGAAATGGCTTGCTGAAGTTGATGCTGCCACTGACACCCTGTTGTGGGTTGGTGGCTGACGCCTGGCAGTGTGGCTCGCTTGGTCTCACCCTGTTCTGGGTGGCTGGCTTGCAGGAACACTGTGGTGGCTCTGGCTGGCTTGGTGTCACCCTGTTATGGGTGGCTGGCTTGGTGACTAGTGTCACCTTGTTATTTGTGGCTGGCTTTCAGCAACAGTGTGATGCCTGGTTGGCTTGCTTGGTGTCACCCTTTTATGGGTGGCTGGCTTGCAGGAACACTGTGGTGAGTGGCTGGCTTGGTGTCACCCTGTTATGGGTGGCTGGCTTGCAGGAACACTGTGGTGGATGGGTGGCTGGCTTGCAGGAACACTGTGGTGGATGGGTGGCTGGCTTGCAGAAACACTGTGGTGGATGGGTGGCTGGCTTGCAGAAACACTGTGGTGGATGGGTGGCTGGCTTGCAGAAACACTGTGGTGGATGGGTGGCTGGCTTGCAGAAACACTGTGGTGGATGGGTGGCTGGCTTGCAGAAACACTGTGGTGGATGGGTGGCTGGCTTGCAGAAACACTGTGGTGTGTGGCTGGCTGGCTTGCAGGAACACTGGTGGATGGCTGGCTGGCTTGCAGGAACACTGGTGGATGGCTGGCTGCCTTGCAGGAACACTGTGGTGGATGGCCGGCTGGCTTGCAGGAACACTGTGGTGGCTAGCTGGCTGGCTTGCAGGAACACTGTGGTGGCTGGCTGGCTGGCTTGCAGGAACACTGTGGTGGGTGGCTGGCTGGCAGAAACACTGTGGTGGATGACTGGCTTGCAGGAACATTGGGGTGGGTGGGTGGCTTTCTTGCTGAAACACTGTGGTGGGAGTCTGGCTTGGGGGTCATCCTGTTGTGTGGGTGGCTGGCTTGCTGGAACACTGGTCACGGTGGGGGGTGACTGGCTTGGTGTCATCTAGGTGGCTGGTTGCTTGCTCGCTGGGCTGGCTCCCTGTTGTGGTGGGTGGCTGAGGCCAGGGCCTGTGGGTGGATGGGTGGCTGGCAGCGTGACCGGACTGCAGCGGACTGTAACACGAGGCTGTGGGAGGCAGTCTTAAGTGCAGCGTGCAGTGAAATGGTGTCATGTATGGGCCCCGCAGGCATGGGAGGCGGTGTTAGAAGACATAATGTTTGCATGCAACATACAAAATGACGTCACGAAAATATTGGCAATATCGGTAAATCAAAAGGCCGATTCCGATATATCAGGGAAAGTGCATATTAGCCCCCCGATATATCGGTGTTGCCGATAATCGGTTGATCTCTAATCCTTGTATTGCCCTTGTGTTTCCTATTTCTATGATTTATACTGAAACTAATTGACCTATGGTCACGGTTTCTTAAGTTGCCCTGTATTTCTATATCCATGATCAGGTCTGTATTGGTAAGCGGTAGGTCCAGTACCACATTGTTTCTTGTCTGTGCGTTCACCATCTGACCCATGAAATTGTCCTGTAAAATATTTAGGAACTGCCGAGCTTTGAATGAATGCGTGGTTCCTTCTGCCCAGTCTATATCTGGATATTTAAAGTCCCCCATTAGAATTACGTTTCCCATCTTTGCTGCCATTTCAAGCTGTGATAGAAGGTCCGTCTCCCCGCTCCTCCCTCTGGTTTGGGAGCCAATATCATACGCTCAATATTACTTTTCCCCATAGTGCCTTCCCTTTGAAGTTCAACCCATAGGGATTCTACCTCCTCCTTAGCTCCGTTTGCGATGTCATTTCTCCTATTTACCTGTACACTGTTCTTAATATACAGACATATCCCTCCCCCTTTTTTTACCTTCTCTATCTTTGCGATATAGGGAATATCACTGAATGGTCGCCAGCCAATCATGAGAGCTGTCAAACCAAGTCTCTGAAATTCCCAACAAATCTAAATCCTCCTCATACATTAGCAGCTCCAGCTCTCCCATCTTTTTGGCCAGGATTCTAGCATTGGTATACAAGCCTCATAATTTTGTCTTGGGATTTTTTCCCTATACCCACCTTGGGTTTAGGAGCTCTGAACACCCTACAGCTAATGTCCCCATTTGTGCCCGCTGAACCTTGCTCCCCCACTGGCTAATTCTAAAACTGTACATTCCCTCCCATCACCTAGTTTTAAAGCCCCTCTAGCTTGTTGGCCATATTTCTCCCAGTACGGCTGCACCCTCCCCATTTAGGTGCAATCCGTCCCTACTAAAGAGACTGTAGCTGTACCACATGTGAGAGATCGCTGCGATTTTCAGAGCGAGAGAATTAATTCTAGCAAAAGACTTCCTCTGTAACTCTAAACTGGTAACCATTACAACATTTTAAAGCCTCACCTATGGAGATTTTTAAGTACCGTAGTTTGTCGCCATACTACGAGCGTGCTTAATTTTAAACCGTAACATGTTGGGTATCTATTTAGCGTGACATCATCTTTCACAATATGCAAAAACATTGGGCTAACTTTACGATTTTAGTTTTTTATTTTTTATTTTTCTTTATTTCAGTGAAGTGTATTTTTTCCCAAAAAGTCGTGTTTGAAAGACTGCTGGGCAAAGACCGCGTGACAAAAAAATATTGCAATGACCGCCATTTTATTCTCCTGAGTCTTCGCTAAAAAAAAAAATATATATATATATATATATATATATATATATACATGATCTCCCAAACGGGAGTACACCCCACACATTTTTGTAAATATTTTATTCTATCTTTTCATGTGGAACAAAAGGAGGTGCAGCGCTAAAGAACATATAAAAGCCAAAGTATATATATATATATATATATATATATATATATATATGAATAATAAAAAGTTCATAAAAAAAACGTGGTCGATAATGTAGTCCATACAGGATATTCAAATGGGGTGAGAAAGGTCAAAGTGCACTACTGTGGAGAAACCTTCACCAGTATTCAACCCCACAACTAATGAATCCTGTGCAGTGGATGGTGAAAATCAGAAACACTGTAGAGGAACCTTCACCAGCACCCAATTAGTTAGTTGCTTACCAGAGGCCATAGACCCCCATCACAGAGATCTATATCAGCTTGTTGGAATCCCCTGTCTCAAAGCAAAGTCTCATCAGGATCTTGGAGGGATGGACTGTGTTCCCCTTGAAGTCTATCCCCTAGTGCAGTGGTCCTCAACTCCGGTCCTCGGGGCCCACTAACAGGCCAGATTTTAGGTATTACCTTGGGGAGATGCAGACTAGAATACTGCAATCACTGAGCAGCAAATGATATCACCTGGGATGTATTTCAGTTATCTTGCAAACCTGGCCTGTTAGTGGGCCCTGAGGACCAGGGTTGAGGCCACTGCGCTAGTGGATCTCACAGATACATTATCACACAGATGCATATGTGGAAATAACATGATTTCTCATAGTGTAGCAATTTGTAACAAATTTTATTAAAATAAACAGTAGCCACTCAAATGGTATAATTGAACACAGCACGGGTCCTATATATAGACATCCACTTGTGCGGTGTGTAAGAGCATGAGGGAGACAGCCAGATCCCAGCCAGCGCGAACCACAAGAATGTCCCGAGTCCGGCCGATTCCCCTACCGGTTTCGTCATGAAGTGACGGGGTGTGGCTTAAAGACGAGGGACTTCTCATTTATCTGGCTGAGTGTGGGTGGGAGGAACGTAATGCATTCCAGCTCCCTTTGCCACCCACTGCATTTATTACTACACGATATGAACATGTTTTGGATGGGTTTTGTATTGTTTTTCTTTAGCAACTGAAGTGTGCTTCAACACGCAAACTTTCATTTGTGCATCAAAAAAAAAATGTGTGCAGCAGTCAGCTCCATACTTCAGTATTTAACTTTGACTTCCTTGTGTCATCTTTCCATGAAGCACAATGTTGAAGTCCTGGGCATTCTGTCTGATGAAGTAGAGACGGAGCTTGTTGCCCCTGGAGAAAATCTGAAGATTCGACTCAAAGGCATTGAGGAGGAGGAAATTCTTCCAGGATTTATACTCTGTGACCCAAACAACCTTTGTCATTCTGGACGCACATTTGATGCCCAGGTAAAAACTCATGATTTGCAAATTAAATTTAAAGGAAACATCCTGAGAGAAATACAGGGTCTACAATGCTTGATGCTCTATTGATAGTCACTTTGTTCACCTTTCCTCGTCAGTTCAGCATAGATTGACATTTTTGCAAATTCATTAGTGTTCAGATCCCTGTAGACAGCAAGCAAGTCAGAATATAAGAATACAAGTGAAACCATTAGAATGTGTTATTTGTGTAGATGAGAACAATTTTGTGGCTTATAAATGTCATCAGCTCTGTCAGCCGAGCAGTAAGTAATTAAACCAGAAGATACAATCTTCAAATACAGAACCAATATAGGGATTCCAGTTTATTCCAGTATTATAATCAGACGGTTACTGATGTGCATCGGGTAACATTTCCATACACGCAATGCTGAATGTATTTACAAATATAAAGGAAAGGTGGGAGAGCAATAAAAGCCAAAGAGAGGCTGAAAAAGTAATGGCTAAGTCTAGCTTGGAGGTGAGAAAAAAGCCAGAAGAGGAGTTTGGAAAAAGGAAAGTACAAAAAGAATTACCAAGAGTAGAAGAGCATATTACAGAAAAGATCCTTTGAACACACCAGAAGCCTATAGGGATTTGCCCTTTGCACTTTTTACCTACTGAAAGTTTTTTTACCACACTAACCCTTTCGTCCAAACTTTATATATCACAATTATTAAAGGGAAAAAAAAAAAAGGTATAAAGAAAAAATGGTGAAAAAATCACTTGTAGGTTTATACTTTGTGCTAAAGGGTTTTGCTCCTTTTTTTTTTTTTCCATTGAGGGACCCAGGAAAGCTTTTACTTTTGGGTTATACTGCCACCTACTGGGAGATTGGACACTGGCAAACTGTAGGCCAGCTCAGGATAACACTTTCCTCCACTAGCAAGCGCCAGGTTTAGGGTGACCAAAGTTTTTTCAAAGAGGGCCAGATTTGAAGTAAACATGCGTGAGGGCCGACCATTTTGCCTGACATTCTTTGGCCCATTAAAATTAAATGCAAATTAGCTATTTCTCTATCGTTCGACAGACGCTGCTCCAAATCCTCTTCGACCATTGGGTTATGCTCCTCCAATCAGGAATAGGCACTAGGCAGGAAAAAGCTTTACCACGCCTATGGGGGCTGTCCCTGCAGGCATAACCCCACACACTCTACTACAGCGGTCTTGGCTATTAATAAAGAAAATTGTTATTTTATGTTTTTTTTTTTTTTTTTCACTGGTTAGAGTTCCTGGAGAACCACAAGCAACTGCTGGCTGCGGTTTCAGAATGCATAATCTAGGTCCTTATGGTCACCCAGCCTGGCCAACGAGCGTGAGCAGGTTATAGTCCAGAACTAGGCCTCGCCAGGACAGAGTCCTGATGAATGGGGACGAGCCTGCGAGTGGACAAGTCTCGCTGGGACGCGATCGACCCTGAGTCACAGCATACCCCCTGGCTGGCAGCACCCCCACCCCGGGTGGGAGGTGGTCTGTTAGGAGTGGCGTCCACCTGGTACCGTGGTATAGTAAGTAATACTGTCTCCCCAACCCTCTGGCGGTCTCGGGGTGGACGTGGGGCTCCCTCCTTTCCCCTGGCCTCTGGGATACTAGGCCTACCCCCTCCACTTTTCCCTTACCCATAGTACATCCTACCTTCAGGGGGCAGAATTGGGGCCGCAGCAGCTTTTTTTCTCCAGGGGTGGCCTTGTCCTATTGGCGTCTCTTCCTAGGGCCCCTCTGATGCCTCGTCTGGGACCCCTTCGGCGGGTCCGGGAGACCGCATACCGCGCAGTGGAGGCCACAATTTTGCTGTAGATTAATGCTTTTTTATTCTGCCATTGAATTGCATGGGCAGCAAATTTTTTGTTCCCCATAGGAATGCATGGGGCGGCCATTTTCTTGTAGTCCAGAATGCTGGACACGTGAATGGCATGTAATTTGAGAACTCTATCTAGGACAGGCTGGCTTGTCATTTCCTGTGAAGGAACATTTTACTTTCACTTTCACAAGTTCATGCTGGCAGTCTCCTGAGCGGTCTGGTAAAGTTTTCTGACTTCCATTGTAGGTTTTACTCACCCACTCTAGCGGCTTGTTTTGGATTGGGTTCAGGTGTACCACTATTTTAGTGGTGAGATCGCGATTGACTTTTAAAGTGATAATGTATCTTTATTCATATCAGTGTAATGTGGAGTCCCAGGGTACTATTTCACCTACAGACCCTCTAGGAGTGGCTGTGGAACCTTCTGGGTTGCAGCCCATGTCTATGCTTATGGCAGTCTTGGAAAGCCTTGTGTCTAAGGTAGATTTTGTATGTAAAAGCGTTGCTAGCCGCAGACGCCCTCTGCCTTCGCCTCCCTCGGTGGTTTCCTCAGATTCTGAGGGACCCTACCCTGAGGGGTCGATGTCGTATTCTGATGAAGAGGACCTGTCCTCGTCCGCCGCTGCGCGGGAACGCGTATTAGTGGAAGCACTTATGGTTTCAGTGCGGAAAACTTTAAAATTTGTCAGATGAATCGACAGTGTCGGGTTCGCAGTTGTCTTTTGGCTCCCAAAAATCGGGCATAGTGTTCTCTTGTCCAGAACTTTTTGACGGTATTGTCGATGAACAATGACGGCGCATCAAGCACATGTTAGTGGTGCCTAAGCGCTTTAAACGCTGTTATCCTTTTACAGATGCAGTTTGCACTAGGTGGACCGTTCCACCTAAGGTGAATCACCCGGTTTCCAGGCTTAATAAGTCTACTGTGGTTCCGGTGGACAAATGCCCGGGCTTCGCGGACCCTATGGATAGGCGAGTGGAGTCTCTATCCCACCATCTGCACATGCTCGCGGTTTCCGTTTTAAAACCAATATTTGTGAATATCATGGTTTCACAGGCGGTTACTGAATGGGTGAAGTTACTGAGAGGTAACTTGGAAGCTGAACAGCTCCCCCCCCCAGCGGTGCTGGAACTAACAGACCAGATGGCTCAAGCCAATGGTGTTCATGTGTGATGTGTCTCTGGATGCGGTTCCCCTAGTGGCCAGAGTGTCGGCAGTCGGGATTGCGATGATGTCGTTGAAAAGCTGTACTGCGGTCCAGGCTTTCAGAAAGGCTTTGACATTACTTCCCTATATGGGGGAGAGGTTGTTTGGACCCTTTCTGTATGAGTTGATCAAAGGCCTTACGGGGGGGGGGGGGGGGGGGAGTCTTCTTCCTCAGTCCTCTAAGGGCAAGGCGCCACGTCCTAGATGGGGGGGGCCTCCCTTCACTGCTCATGAGCGGCTCTTTAGTACCTCCGGGTCGCAAGGAAAAGGGAAGCCATTTAGGTCTTCTGGGAATGCCAAGAAACCATGGTGAGGTAAATCAAAGACTTGCCAGTCCGGATCCGTGGGCAAATTCTCGCCTGCATGAAGGTTCACCCGCTTCTTTCCGGAACCTTTACTTCCTTGATTCAGGACAAATGGGTTCACGAACTGATCCGATCAAAGTACAAGATCGAATTCCAGTCTCGTCTATCGTACAGACTCTTCCCGTCTAACCTGCACATTCTCTCCAGACCGGTTGAGGGATCTACAGGAGGCAGTACAAGATCTGCCTTTTGCAAGGGGTGATTGTAAACCAGTTCCCTCTCAAGTAAGCTTTTAAGGGTTTTATTCAAACCTGTTTACTGTGCCCAGAAAAGAGGGCAAAGTGCGTCCAATTTTGGATCTCAAGGCTCTGAACCGCTTTGTGCGGGTACAGAAGTTTTGCATGGAATCCATTTGAACGGTAGTGGCATCACTATACCAGAGAGACTTTTTGGCCTCCATAGATCTCATGGATGCATATCTACGCTGGTCACTAGCAGTGTCTATGCTTTGCAGTAGCAGAGCAACATTATCAATGTGTGGCGTTAGTTTGGTCTTGCCTCCGCTCCTAGGGTGTTTACCAAAGTACTGGCCCCGGTGTTGGCATTGTTGCGTCAACGGTGTATTGCAGCACTGGGGGATCTGGATGATCTTCTATTGAGAGTAGACTTTCATTCAGCCCTGATGGGACGACCTGACGATCACTGTCAGCTCCCTGCAGGAGTTCGTGTGGACCATCAATTTAAAAAAAAATCCAAAAGTCAAATCAATATTTACAAACCAGGCGCTCCTGGGATACTTGTTGGGTGGAGGGATAGAAGTAAGCCTGTGAGGCTCCCCAGAGGTTGTTCTGCTGTTAGCCAACTAATGGCTCAGTATAGAGATTTGCACCCAGTCCAGAAGTCAAAGCAATAATCACAAATCTGGCACTCCTGGGGTGCCTTTAGGGTGGAGGGATAGAAATAAGCCTGTGAGGCTCCCCAGCGTTTTTTCTCCTGCTAGCCAACGAGCATAGGAAGGGTGCTGATATGGATAAAAGTACATGAGGAAGGCAGCGCATGAACCACACCTGGATGCAATGGATAAGAAAGTCAGGTGAACATCCAGTATAGAAAGGGTTAACCGTTTATTGGCATTGATAACCGAAAAACAAAGTAAGTAAAATGCTTACATCCCCCTGGGCTGGAGTGGACAAGGGCACCTGGCAGCAAGCAACACAAGTGCGAGGAGGTCAGTCTCCCAGGACTGCTGAGCAGTGTGTGTACTAAGCCGGAAACCAGCTGGAGCGAGGATGAAAGGACTCTGTTGTAAGTTCCGTAGCGGTGACATCAGCCGGACAGGCGCCACTTGCGGGGAAGTACCAGGAACCAGAGCGGACCACAAGCTATATGGTTGCCATGACTACATGTTTCGCGCTATGTGCTTTATCAAGTCCTGGGAGACTGACCTCCTCGCACTTGTGTTGCTTGCTGCCAGGTGCCCTTGTCCACTCCAGCCCAGGGGGATGTAAGCATTTTATGTACTTTGCTTTTCGGTTATCAATACCAATAAACTGTTAACCCTTTCTATACTGGATGTTCACCTGACTTTCTTATCCATTGCATCACGGTGTGGTCCATGCGCTGCCTTCCTCATGTACTTAAAAAAAAAAAAAAAATACACCCTGATACCTTCCTTGAGACTGGCTTATCTGGTTCTGGCTCTGGATTCAGCCTTGGCGAGGGTCTTTCCCCGAACAAGCTGCAGAAGTTGCAGAGGGCGATTCGATTGTTTGCAAACAATCTGTCCTCTCCTTGCGAACTTGCATGCAGGCTTTGAGTCTGATGGTATCAACCTTCGAGGTGGTTCCGTTTGCTCAGTTCCCTACCAGACCTTTGCAAAGAGATTCTGGTCAAAAGGAACAAGGATCAAAAGTCTTTAGACAAATTGATTCGGTTGAGCCACAACACCAGATCTGCTCTGTTATGGTGGCTTCACTCTCCAGCATTATGCCAGGACAAGTCCTTCCTCCCCATTGTTTTGGATGGTGGTAACCATGGATGCCAGCCTGTCGGCCTGGGTGCTGGGGAAGTTCTGTGCCCGGGGAACCTGGACAGTAGAAGAGTTCAAACTACTGATAAATGTTTTGGAGCTCAGAGTAATAAAGCTTTGTCTGAGCCACTGGACGACTCCTCTGCAAGATTGTCCAGTTCGGATTCAATCGGACAATGCCACAGCTGTGGCTTACCTCAATCACCAGGGGGGCACCAAGAGTGTCTTGGCCGCCAGGGAGATAGCTGAAATTTTGGACTGGGCAGAACGGTTTGTCTCAGCCCTTTCTGCTGTGCACATCCCAGGTGTCGAACTGGCAAGTGGATTACCTGAGTCGTCAGGTGTTGGATCATGGGGAGTGGTCCCTACACACAGAGGTGTTTTCATCTCCTGTGATCCTCTGGCCGACGCCACAGATGCAGTGGTGGCTCCTTGGGGTCGGTATTGGCTGATTTATGGGATTCAGGTCATTCTGGTGGCTTCAGACTGGCCTCGCCAGTCTTGGTACGTAGACCTAGTAAGGTTGGTCGCCAATGCTCCATGGAGACTTCCTTTTGGGAAGATCTGCTGTCTCAAGGACCGATCTTCCATCCTGCTTTACAGGTGTTGAGGGATAGAGATCTTTTTGACTCGGTGATTTCTACGCTCTTGAAATTTTGGAAGTCGACTTCCAAGGAAGATATATCATTGTACATGGAAATCATACATTCCATGGTGCGAATCACTCAAGATGCCCCCTCGTTTGTTTTCGGTTGCTAGGGTTTTTGCCTTTCTGCAGAAAGGAGTTGAACAGCGGTTGGCTTTTGGCACTATCAAAGGCCAAGTGTCGGCCTTGGCAAAATATTTAATGACCATTATCTACGCATGCCTTGATTCATACCATCATTCAGGGAGTGCGCTGTATGGCTCCCCCTGAGATGGTCCCCCCGCTACCACCGTGGGATTTAAATCTGGTATTCTCTGTTCTTCAAAAGCCTCCTTTTGAGAACATTCGGGAGTTTCCTCTGCCTTCATGGTCTCAGAAGGTTGCCTTTTTGGTGGCTATCACTTCTGCCCACAGGGTGTCTGAATTGGCAGCGTTGTCCTACCTTTCACCTTATCTGGTGGTCCACAGAGATAAAGTGGTACTCCGACCAAATCAATCTTTTCTCCCTAAAGTGGTTTCTGATTTTCATTTGAATGAAGACATCGTGCTGCCTTCACTCTGTCCCAAGCCCAAGCATCCAAAGGAAATTTCCTTGCATTCTTTTGGATGTGGTTCGCGCGATCAGGGTTTACCTGGCGGCCACTGAGTCTTTTAGAAAGTCAGGTGGCTCTTTTTGTCCTTACAAAGGGACCTCGTAAGGGATTTGCTGCATCTGCTGCGACCATTTGGATCAGGCAGACAGTTGTTCAGGCTTATTCTCTAAAGGGTCAGGTTCCTCCTTTCCCAGTGAAGGCGCATTCTACTAGAGCGATGAGTGCCTCTTGGGCTTTTCGCCATCAGGCATCAATCAGTGAGGCAAGTTTGCAAGGCGGCAACTTGGTCGTCTGTGCATACGTTCACAAAATTCTACAAAGTTGATGTGTTGGCATCTTCGGATGCCTCTTTTGGCCGCAAGGTTATGCAGACTGCGGTTTAGAGAATCTTTTTTGTTCTCTGAGGGTGTTTGTTTTTCTAGATGAGCCTCAGTTGTTCCTGGTTGAGTTGCAACATACCTGGTTGGCTACGTTTAGCCTTTGGGGAGTTACGTTCTTCTTTGCATTGTCTTCCCACCCCTCATGGATGTACAGCTTTGGGACATCCCAAGATTTGGAGCTGCATCTTGTCGAACGATGGAGAGAACTGGATTTTTGTACTTAACCGTAAAATCCTTTTCTCTGAAGTTCGACAGCAGCACCCGCCCCTCTATTTCTGAGTGAATGGGTTTTTTTTGTCTTCTAAAGACTGCTTGCAAGAAAACTGGCTGCTGTAGCAGAGTGTGTGGGGTTATGCCTGCAGGAACAGCCCCTATTGTCGTGGTAAAGCTTTTTCCTGCCTAGTGCCTATTCCTGATTGGAGGAGCATAACTCAATGGTCTAAGCTATTTGGAGCTGCTTCTGTTGATGAACTTCAGAGAAAAGGATTTTACGGTAAGTACAAAAATCCATTTTCTCTTGCGTCGTCTGACAGTCGCCGCCCACTCATACAGTCTTCACTTATGGGCATTGACCTTTTATCCAAAGGAGCAAGCTAGGCATAAGACTTGTTAAAAACACAAACAATTTGCATAGACACACCTGTAGGGGGCTGTCCCACTGGTCCAATACCCCCCTGCTATTAGCATTCCCAACTCAGTTTGTCTTTTGCCTAGTTAGGAGTAAGATGGGCTTTGGGACCCTGTGCTGGGGCTACAGTCTCAGCCTTTTCTTCTAGCCTCCCCATTGCTTTCTATTGGCAACCATTTTTGCTTGGCCCGAGTCCTATTTAGCCTCTAGCGGTGTGACATCACCTTTATTCATGCAGCCAGATCGTTCAGCAAGCGTGGTAACTGTACAGCTACACTTCTGGGGGTCTTTTTCTGCTGTTTTTCAGGGGATATTCCTTTGCTATCAGTTATATTCCTCCTTGTGCGGTACCTCAGGCTAGTCCACATTGCGGTGGGTTTTGCCGCTATCGCAAATTTAAAGGGCCAGCGCCAAAAAGTTTTTATGGAGTTCCAGGACAGTCTCCCCAGCTTTGTTGGAAGATTCAGGTACACCTGAATCATCTGCGATTACTGCTGCACTTGTGACTTTAGCGTCCAAAGTGGATCTGTTGAAGTCTGAACGGGCTTCTAGAAAAAGGCCTAGGCTTTCTCACTCTTCTGATTCGGAGTCTGATATGGTTGCCATGGACAGCGTACCCCCTGAATGGTCTGTCGGAAGGGGAGGCGGAGGATGAGGAGGGGGATGATCGGGGGGGGGGGGCAGAGAACGCGCAGCTATGTCTGCGCTTATTCGGTTAAGGATACGATGAGCCCCACCCTCGGTAAGCGGTCTTCTTTTGGGACCCGCAGAACCCAGAAAGCAACACAAGTGTTTCCTTGTCCCGCTGAGTTTCACAGAACGGTGAACAAACAGTGGTGCAATTTGAAGCGCAATTTTGTGGTGCCAAAGCGGTTTCAGTACCGTTATCCTTTTGCGTTTCCTACGGATTCGCGCTGGACCGTGGCCCCTAAGGTGGATCACACGGTGTCCAGGTTGAACAGGGCCACTCTTATGCCCGCGGAGGATTCTCCAGTGTTAAGGGACCCTACGGATAGGCGGGTGGAATCTTACTCGCCACTCCTATATGGTGGCGGGTTCTTTGATGAAACCTGTTTTCGCCTCTGTCATGGTCTCTCAGGTTGTCGTAGAATGGGCCAAGGTGCTGAGACGCACCCTTGTGGCTGATTCCGCCCCTCCTGCTACTTTGGAGATGGTGGACCAGATTATTCAGGCTGTTCTATATCTGTGTGAGGCCCCTTTTAGTCTCACGAGTATCTGCTGTCGCAGTGATAATCCGTCGTATGGTATGGCTAAAGAGCTGGTCGGCTGACCAGACTTCCTGGAAGACGGTGTCTGACATCCCTTATGCGGAGAATCGCCTTTTTGGGGACTCCCTGGACGAATTGGTTAAGGGGGCCACTGGGGGCTAAAGCACTCTGCTGCCCCAAGCTCCCAAGGGTAAGTTTTTCTGCGGTAAGCAAGGCAAATCCTTGAAGGGCCATGGTGACCAGAAGAAGCCTTTGGCGGGCAACTCCAAAGCCGCCCACGCTGGCACGGCGGGCGGCCCAGTCCACCTCGACCCGAAGGGGCGCCCTCACCCGTTCCAGGGGTGGGGGGACATCTTCGCAGTTTTCCCGAACCTTGGCTGTTCCGGATTCAGGACAGGTGGGTTCAGGAAATCATTCGATTAGGATACAAGATCGAATTCCTATGGTGTCCAGCGGACAGGTTCTTTCCCTCAAATCTTCATTTGACCCCAGATCGTTTACAAGATCTTCAACGGGCGGTTCTGGATCTCCTTGCCCAGGGGGTGATGTCCCGGTGCCGCATCTGGACAGATTTCGGGGGTTTTACTCGAATCTGTTCACAGTGCCCAGAAAGGAGGGCAAGGTATGTCCGGTTCTGGACTTGAAGGCTCTGAACCGCTTTGTGCGGGTTCAACAGTTCCGTATGGAATCCCTCCGTTCAGTGGTGGTAGCCTCCCTGAGCCCGTGAGATTTCCTGGCTTCAATCGACCTTAAGGATGCGTATTTGCACATCCCCATATTCGAGGGTCATCAGAGGTACCTCCGATTCGCAATCGCAGAGGAACACTATCAGTTTGTGGCATTACCTTTCGGTCTCGCTTCGGCTCCAAGGGTGTATACCAAAGTGTTGGCTCCTGTTCTGGCCCTGTTGCGGGAGCAGGGAATTGCGATCTTGGAATACTTGGACGATCTCCTGTTAAGATCGAGTTCCAGCCCGAGTCTGTTGCGCGATCTGTCAACCAGGGTTCAGACGCTCCAGGAGCTCGGGTGGACCATCAACTTCAGAAGTCGACTTTGTCCCCTTCTGTTCGCCTTCCTTACTTGGGGATGGTCCTGGATTCTGCCCAAGCAAAAGTGTTTCTGCCGGAGGACAAACTCCGGACTCAAAACGAGATCAGGTCCCTCGGGGACAAAAAATCCTCATCGCTCAAGACCTGCATGCGATCCCTGGGGTTGATGGTGTCAGCCTTCGAGGCAATACCATTTACACAGTTCCACACACGATCTCTTCAAGCGGAGATCCTGGCCAGGCATCCTCATTCATTGGAAAGGAGGATATCTTTGAGTTACCAAGTCAGAGAAGAGAATCTTCTGTGGTGGCTCCAGTCTCCGGCTCTGATGGAGGGGAAATTCTTCCGGCCGTTGTTGTGGACAGTGATCACCACGGGCGCCAGCCTGTCGGGCTGGGGTGGCGTTCTGGGCACTCTGTCTGCCCAGGGCACTTGGTTGGAGGAGGAATCCTCCCTGCCGATAAACATCTTGGAACTGCGAGCGATCAGACTATGCTTGCTCCGTTGGTCGGATCATCTTCGGGGCCGCCCTGTGCGGGTGCAGACGGACAACGCAACTGCGGTGGCTTACATCAATCACCAAGGGGGCACCAGGAGTGCCCAGGAAGTGACAAATTCTGTCTTGGGCCGAGACACAGGTCCCGGCTATTTCGGCAGTTCACATTCCAGGTGTGGAGAACTGGCAGGCCGATTATCTGAGCCGCCAGACCCTGGACCAGGGGGAATGGTCCTTGCACCCGGAGTGTTTCAGATGCTGTGTGCATGTTGGGGATCCCCGGATGTGGCTCTGTTCGCATCTCGGCTAAACAACAAGGTGGGAAGGTTCATGGCAAGAACGCGCGATCCTCTGGCAGACGCCTCGGATGCGCTGGTGGTGCCTTGGAATTGGTATCGAATGATTTATGCCCCCCCCCCAATTCAGTTGTTGTCCAGGTTCCTTCGCAGGTTGGTCTCTGAACCGAAGTCGGTGATTCTGGTTGCCCCAGACTGGCCACGCCGGTCTTGGTACGCGGACATCATACAACAGATCATGTAAGATCTATTACCGTACTTGGAAGGCTTATTTTGCCTGGTGTGAATCAAGGGGCTTCCATCCTCGCTCCTTTTCGGTGGAGAGGGTGTTAGCCTTCCTGCAATCTGGTGTGGACCAGCGTCTTGCACTGACCACGATTAAGGGTCATTTGTCTGTACTGGCAATCCTTTTCCAGCTGCCCTTGGCGTCAAACTCTTTTTGATAGGCACCTTTATTCAAGGGGTGCGTCATTTGGCTCCTCCTAGGAGAGCGCCTTTACCTCCTTGGGACTTGAATTTGGTCCTGTCCGTTTTGCAACGTCCTCCTTTTGAGAACATCAGGGAAATTCCTCTGCCTGTGCTGTCACGGAAGGTTGCCTTTCTGTTGGCGATCACATCTGCCCGCAGAGTGTCGAAGTTGGCAGCCCTGTCTTGCCGCTCTCCTTATCTGGTTGTTCATAGGGATAAGGTGGTCTTGCGACCTCACTAATCTTTCCTTCCTAAGCTGGTATCTGATTTTCACCTTAACGAGGAATATTGTCTTGCCTTCGCTGTGTGCGAATCCTAAACACTGAATCCTTCAGAGAGTCGGATTCTCTTTTTGTCCTTCCAGAGGGGCCTCGGAAGGGTAGTGCTGCGTCTGCGGCAACCATTTCAAAATGGATCAGACAGACGATTGCACAGGCCTATTCGATTAGGGAACGGGTACCACCCTTCCCTGTCAAGGGGCATTCTACCAGAGCGGTGAGTGCGTCATGGGCCTTCCGGCATCAAGCTTCGGTGGCCCAGGTGTGCAAGGCAGCGACTTGGTCGTCCGTGCACACTTTCCAAATTTTACAAACTTGACATTTTGGCATCGGCAGATGCCTCCTTTGGCCGCAAAGTCCTGTGCGCGACAGTGCCTTGAGGGGGATATGGCGTTAGCCTGTCCCTATCTGTTGGGGTTTGTTTTACCCTTTGTTGATTTGCTTTCCTGGGTTTGTTGCTCCTGTTGAGCTTTTTTTTTTTTTACCCAGCGTTTTCGCCTTTCTGGTTCAGATAAGGTTCCTTTCTCTGACCTGGGTGCTGCGTTGCCTTTGTGATGGTTGCGCTTCCCACCCCTCTTGTCTACACTGCTTTGGGACATCCCTTAAGTGAAGACTGTATGAGTGGGCGGCGACTGTCAGAGGACGTAAGAGAAAACGGAATTTTTGTAAAATCTTACCGTAAAATTCCTTTCTCCGAGTCCTCTGACAGTGGCCGCCCCCACCCCTCTTTTGTGGGTTTTTTGGACTATTTACTGCTTGCTACCAAACTGATTTGGGAATGCGGATAGCAGGGGGGTATTGGACCAGTGGGACAACCCCCTACAGGTGTGTCTATGCAAATTGTTTGTGTTTTAACAAGTCTTATGCCTAGCTTGCTCCTGTGGATAAAAGGTCAATACCCATAAGTGAAGACTGTATAAGTGGGCGGCGACTGTCAGAGGGCTCAGAGAAAGGAATTTTACGATAAGATTTTACAAAAATTCAGTTTTTCTCAATCCTTCATTGACAGACGCAACTCCATATAATTCTTGACTACTGGGTTATGCTGCCCCCTACAGAAGTAGAACACTAGGCAGGAAAAAACTTTGCCACGCCTATGAGGCCGTCCCTGCAGGCATACACCGACACTCTGCTATAGGCTTCAGTTTGTTTCTGCCTAGTTTAGGAGTAGGACCTAGTTCTCTGCTGGAACTTCGGTCTTAGCTGTTGTTTTTTTTTTTTTTTTCTTTTTTTGGGAACCTTTTTGAAAGGGTTTATTTTTTAGTTGCTTGTAGTTCTCTCAGGAACAAAACTAACAGCCGGCTGGGTTTCGGACTGGATACTCTGGATCCTTAAGGTCTCCCAGGCAGGCCAGCAAATGTGCACAGGTTATAGTCCAGCACTAGGACTTGCCATGACAGAGCCCTGAAGGACGGGGGCTGGCCCCTGGAGGTAAACAGGGCGGAGAGGTAGTCTGTTGGGAGTGGTGTCCGCCTGATGCCATTGGTATGGTAAGTGTCCCCCATTTCTCTTGCAAGCTCGGGTGGACGTGGGCCCCTCCCTGGGAAAGTCAGACCCTTGGGTATCCCTCGTTTCCCCTGGCCTCTCTGTGATACCAGGGTTCCCTTAGGCTTCCCCCCTCACAAGCAGGTTCCTACCTCAGGGGGGCGGATGTATTGCGGCGGTTCTGCGGGGGGGGGGGGGGTTATCCTGGTGGGGGCTCTCCTAGGGTCCGCCCGATGCCACTGTCTGATGGCCACCCTAGGGGGTCCTAGAGACCGCATAGCGTGCCGTGGGGGCTGCCATTTTGCTGTAGTTTTCGTTCTGCAAACAAATGTTCCCATTGAAATGCATGAGCAGCTATGTTTTGGTAGTTCCCCCTTAGGAATGTATGGGGCGGCCATTTTCCTGATGTCCGGAAAGCAGGGAGAAGCTAGGGTGACTCTAGCACATGACCCATGTGTTTCCTGTTCCTGTGTCAGATCGTTTTTTCTCTCTGCACAGAAGGTTTCTACATCACTCCGGATCGTTTTGGTGGTATGTTACTGGGGTCCCTGTAGGCAATTCTCATTCACCCTGCAGCAGGCTGTGCCAGGGCTGGGACTTGTGGTGCAGTGGTGCGGATAGCGTTTTTTTGCAGTTTTTCTTAAAGTGACACTGCCTTTTCTCTTACGTCTTTTGCCCGATGGTATTAGCCTTCACTAATGGGTAATGGCGCCCTCTGCAGGAGCAAGGCTAGGCAGATAATTATCAGGTTAATACAAAAAAAATTGTATACCTTGGCACGCCACTATGGGGGCCATCCCTCAGCCATTATCCTGAACCCAATCTGACATTACCTCAGTTTTACGCTGCCTAGCTCAGGAGCTGGTTAGATCTTTTCTGCTGGGACTCTGTTCTCTCACTATCACTAGTAAGTCAGGGATTCCTTTCTTGGCGGACTACAAGTGACTGAGGAGCTGGGCCTCGGCTGGGTATTATAGATCCAAATGCCTAGTAAGGGCAAGCGACCATTTTCCCTGTGACATTTGTCATTAAGTTTCAATAGGCACCTTTTGTCTGGGCTCGAGGGCTGGGCCTCTGGCGATGTGAGGTACCTTCCTCCTTCACACTCTCCTGTAAAGGACGCATGGTGGCTAAGTACTGACAGGCTGGGGGATTTTTGCTCATTCCTCTGCCATTTTTCGACCAAATCGAATTTTACTTGTGGCTAGTGTGTTTTCACAGGGGGCTCTTTCGGTTAGTGCGGGGGGGTGTCCGCGGAACCGCCTATTTAAAGGGCCAGCGTCTTTTTTTTCATTTTGAGGCAAATGGACTCCCAGGATAACAAATTCCCAGAAGACCTGCTGGGGGCTTCAGGTACACATGAATCCTCTTCCATGGCCTCCATATCTGCTGCGCTTGCAACTTGAGCATCCCAGGTACATCTGCTGATGTCAGAACGCTCCTCCAAAAAACGGCCTGTGCCCTCCAAGTCCTCTGATTCTGAGCCCAAATTGGTTGCCACGGACAATGGTCCCCCTGGGGGGTCCCGGTCCCCCGCTTCTGAGAGGGAGGAGGAATCTTTCTCAGTAGCGCAGGAACGCGCTACCATAGATGCTCTCATTAGCGCCATAAATGAAACTCTCAATCTTGACCATGAGCCGTCTCAGTCGAGTAAGCGGTCCGCTTTTGAGTTCCGCAGACCCCAGAAGTCGGGTCAGGTTTTTCCATCCGCTGTCCGTTTGTGGAGGCGGTGGACAAACGCTGGACGGTGTCCCCAAAAGTGGACCACACTGTGTCTAGGCTGAATAAAGTGAATGGGGAGGTAATTTGGCGCTGCCAGGTGTAATAACACAATCCGTAAAGGGAAATAGATAAGGTATGGTATGTCGTATAAATTTAACCAATGCTTGAAAGCCAGTATCTGATGCAGTGCACAAATGCCCAATAATAAATATTAATAAATAAATAATTATGCATTAATATAGTGAGTTGGTGCAAAATTGGTGACAGTGACCATATATAAATATAAATAAATTCTAGTATAAAATTGTGACCATATAAAATAACTAGGTGAATAATATATAAAAACCAATTGATAAACTAATGGGAATTGTAGTGAACAAGAATAAACGTGGAAAACTAGCCAATATGCTAGTTGTAGCCAATTGAACTCCAAAGAGAAATAATAAATTCATAAGTCTGTGAAAAAGGTGAATAAGTGAAAAGGGTAGAAATATTTTGGTCTATATGTTGTATATACGTATGTGGTATATATAATTTCAATAAAAATTCAATGTAAAATTGGTAAGAAATATATTAAATATAAAATGACATCCTATAAAAAGTCCATAAATAAGTGAATAAAATTCCAAGGATATTGAAAAAGGGTGAATCACGAGGTGGTCCGAAGAACGCGGGTGCTGGGTGAGGAAATCAGTGCTCCCCTCTTGTAACTTCCCGCACTCACCAGAGGGCGGCACCCTTACAGGGGTAACCAGCGAGCCTCGGAGGGTGACTGGGAGACAGAGCAGAGGCGACGGAGGACGGACCTGACAGGACCGCAGTGACGGGGACGTGAGTAGGGGACAGCTGATGAGCCTATGGGGGGGCTATGTGGGGGAGTACAAGAAACTAGGAGGCTACAAGAGATTAAGAGGGGTAGCTGTAGATACATCTGCAGTGAGCTGATCTATCTGCTCTGCTCACTCTAACAGGGGGGCTGTGTGACTTCCAGGGGGGGGGGGGGGGCGGACATAACTGAAGGGTCGGTAGGGGGAGGGCGCACTGACATCAGACTTAAACAGTTGGTCTGGAAATACATTAATACCAAAGAGTACTAGCGACTAAGGGTACCTTCCAACTGCGACTGGAAATTCCTTGTGACTGGTTGTAACTCGTGACTGGGAGTAACCGTGTGACTTGGTGTACCTTGCGGCTAGGAGTACCTTGCAACTGGGACCAGGAGCAACCGGGTAACTGGGGCGTAAGCTTAGCCGGCTGGGCGTAAGCTTAGCAATTGGGACCGGGAATACCTTGTGACTGGGAGTACCTTAACAACTGGTAGATAACCCTAGCGACCAGGAGGACCTAGCGACCAAGAATACCTTGGGACATTGTAACTCGTGAGTCACCAGCTAAGATCTAATCTCAGATGTAGGAGTCCGGGACAACCTGGGCTCTAGCGGTCACAGGACAATCACATTTAGCGTAAATCACAACATAGCAAGGCAAGAGGGGAACATAAGAACCCTAAACTTCAGAAGGGCAAACTTTCCCAAATTGTGCTCAATGATGGAGAAGGTAAACTGGGACCAAACCCTAGGAACACTGGCCATGGAGGAAAAAATGGGAATGTTTAAGGAACCTATTAATCAAATGCATCTCGCAGTGCATATCTATGGGAAATAAATTTAGAAGAGACAAAACCAAACCAGGCTGGCTAACCCGTAATGTAAAATAACATTTAGGGGGAAAAATGGCCTTCAAGAAATATAAATCAGAGGGCACAGTAGCGGCTTTCCAGCAATACAAGGAAGCAATTAAGAAATAGAAATCAAAATGGCTAACATCAACTTCAAGAGACAAATAGTGGAGGATAGTAAAAAGAACCCTAAGCATATTGCACACATAATTAACGATGAGGGGAGGATGGTTACAGAGTACACAGAGAAGGCAACCATGCTAAATACTTTCTTCTCCTCAGTCTTTACTCTGGAAAAGGAGGGGTACAATGACTGTTGGTTAGCAGTACTTCACTGGACTTGCCGCTATGGCTAACAGAGGGTGAAATCAGGGAAAGGTTGGATTAAATTAACACAAGTAAATCACCAGGCCCGGGTGGCATACATCCGAGAGTACTTAACTCAGTAAGGTTTTATCTAGACCACTGTTCCTGATCTTTGCTGATAGTATTTTGACAGTAACTGTATCTGGGGATTGGAGGAAAGCGAACATGATACCGATATTCAAAAAAGGGCAGAGGCATATCGCTGGTAATTAAAGGCCGGTAAGCCTGACATCAATAGTATGTAAACTTCTGGAAGGGATGATAAGGGACCATATCCAAGAGTTTGCTAAAGAGAACACCATCAGCAGTAATCCGCACGGGTTTACTAAAGGGCGTTCTTGTTAAACCAATCTGTTAACATTCTACGAGGAGGTGAGCTAGACAGGGGGGGGGGGGGGACCTGTGGATGTGGTGTACCTGGATTTTGGTAAGGCATTTGATACAGTTCCCCACAAACACTTAATATATAAATAAGATCTGCAGGCATTGACCACAAGGTCTGCTCTTGGATAAAAGGTTAAAAGGGTGTGTCCAAAGGGTGGCAATAAACGCATATTCAGACGTGGAGTGGAAAGTGGGGTCCCCCAAGGCTTAGTCCTGGGACCAATATTGTTCATTTTATTCATAAATAGCATTGAGGATTGGATCAGTAGCTCAATTTGTTTTTGCAGATGACACAAAATTAAGCAGGGCAATACCTTCAAATAGTGAGGCAGGAATCTTACAGAATGACCTGAACAAAATCGCAGAATGGGCAACTACATGGCAAATGAGGTTTAATGTGGAGAAGTGTAAGGTTTTGCATTTGGGGACAAAAAACATAAGCACAATACACTTTAGGGGGGAAACCTCTGGCGGAATCAAAAATGGAGAAAGATCTGGGGGTCTTAGTAGAAGATAGACTTAGGAATAGCGTGCAATGTCAAGCTGCTGCTGCCAAAGCCGGCAGAATTTTAGCATGCATAAAGAAGGGGATATTTTCCAGAGATAAAAATATAATCCTACCACTTTATAAACGACTGGTCCGACCGCATCTGGAGTATTCTGTCCAGTTCTGGTCGCCTGTCCTCAGAAGTGATGCGTTGGAGCTGGAAAGAGTCCAGAGAAGGGCAACTAAACTGATTAGGGGTTTGGGAGGACCTTAATTATGAAGAGCGATTACAAGCACTTGATTTATTCTCCCTGGAGAGGGGACGTGATAGCAATTTAGAAGTACCTCAACAGTGATATCAGCATAGAAAAAAACTATTCAGTCGCGAGGAATGCATGAGGACACGAGACCATACAATGATTAGAGGAGAAGCTTTTTAACCTCTGGCTACAGTGGGTTCTTTACAGTAAGGGCTACTAGAACTTTGGAATTGTCTACCACAAATGGTAGTTACTGCGGGGAGTATGGCTACTTTTAAAAAACTCTTGGATGTACACCTCAAGGATCAAAACATTCAGGGGTATGGAGGCGATTATGGCCACACACCTACACAGGTTGAACTGGATGGACTATTGTCTGTCTTCAACCTCACCTACTATGTAACTATCCTCTAGATCATAGCTCCCCAACCTTTTTATCGCCGCGGACCGGTCAACGTTTGATAATTTTTCTGTGGCCCGCCTTCGGGGGGGGGGGGGACGTCAATGCAGAGTTCCCACAGCATTGCCCCCAATCAATGCAGAGAGCCCACAGCATTGCCCCCCAATCAATGCCGAGTGCCCACAGCATTGCCCCCCAATCAATGCCGAGTGCCACAGCATTGCCCCCCAATCAATGCCGAGTGCCACAGCATTGCCCCCCAATCAATGCCGAGTGCCACAGCATTGCCCCCCAATCAATGCCGAGTGCCACAGCATTGCCCCCCAATCAATGCCGAGTGCCACATCATTGCCCCCCAATCAATGCCGAGTGCCACAGCATTGCCCCTTAATCAATGCCGAGCGCCAGCGTTCCCCCAGCGAGACCCGTCCGTGCACTTACCTCACTTCTCTTCAGTTCAGTCCCCGGCTTTCTGCGTCTCCTCAGTCCTCCCGCGGCGCCTCCTCCTCGCCCAATGGCTTGGGGTTTGCCTTTCGGCCAATCAGGAAGCCGGGGGACCCGCTGCCTGATTGGCCAGGAGGAGGATCAGTGTGACAATAGCGAATTTTCATTCGCTATTGTCACACAATGGGCGGGCTCGGGGGGGCGCAATGCTCTGCACCTCGGGCCGCCACAGTGAAATCATTTAAAGTTCCTCGGGCGGCCCGGTACCGTTTGATCCAAGGACCGCTACCGGTCCGCGGCCCGGGGAACACTGCTCTAGATGGACCAAAGGTGGTTTATCCGGTTATTAGACTAAACAAGTCTACGGTAGTTCCGGTGGAGGGGTCTCCGGTATTTATAGACCCCATAAATAGATGGATTGAGTCTCTGTCCCACCATTTGCATGTGATCGCGGGCTCAATACTGAAGCCGGTCTTTGTGATCACTCTGGTGTTACAGACCATAACAGAATTGGCCAAGTTACTGAAAGGTGACTTTGAAACGGAGAAGCTCCCGTCGGGACTGACGGGGCTAACTGATCAAATGATCCAAGCCCTTCTGTATATATGTGATGTGTCACTGGATGCGGCTCCACTGGTGGCCAGAGTGTCACAGAGAAGGCAACCATGCTAAATACTTTCTTCTCCTCAGTCTTTACTCTGGAAAAGGAGGGGTACAGTGACAATGACTGTTGGTTAGCAGTACTTCACTGGACTTGCCGCTATGGCTAACAGAGGGTGAAATCAGGGAAAGGTTGGATTAAATTAACACAAGTAAATCACCAGGCCCGGGTGGCATACATCCGAGAGTACTTAACTCAGTAAGGTTTTATCTAGACCACTGTTCCTGAGCTTGCTTGATTCAGGACAAATGGGTTCAGAAACTGATCCAATCAGGTTACAAGATCGAATTCAGGTCCCGCCTGTCGGACAGGTTCTTTCCGTCCAACCTCCGCCTTTCTCCAGATCAGTTAATGGACCTACGAGAGGCGTTGCAAGATCTAATGTTGCAGGGTGTGATTGTGGCAGTTCCCTCTTGTTTTCAAGGGTTTATTTCAAACCTGTTCACTGTGCCCAGCAAAGTGCATCCAATCCTGGATCTCAAAGCTCTGAACCGCTTTGTGCAAGTTAAGTTTTGAATGAAATCTATTTGCACTGTGGTGGCTTTCCTACATCAGGGAGACCTGTGGGCCCCTATCAATATCAAGGACACATATATACTCATCCCTATCTAGGCTGGACACCAGCGTTTTCTTCACTTCGATGTGGGAGAGCAGCACTTTCAATTTGTGGCATTATCCTTTCGTCTCGCCTCTGCTCCCAGGTTCTTCACAAAAGTGTTGGCTCTGATACTGGCACTTCTATGTCAGAGGGGGATTGCGGTCCTGGGGTACCTGAACGATCTGTTAAGAGCAGATTCGGCAATCTTTTTAAAGACTCTGCAAGAGTCGATTTCGCAAAATCAGCCCTGAAACCATCCAAGTCTGGTCTACCTGGGTCTGACTCTGGACTCCACGTCGGCGAAGGTTTTTCTTCCCCTGGACAGGCTGCAGAAGTTGCAGGGGGTGATTCGTTTGTTGCTGTCCCAACAATCTATCTCTGCAGTCTTGCATGAGAGTCCTAGGCCTGATGGTGTCGACCTTCGGGGAGGTCCCATTTGCTCAGTTCCACATCAGACCCTTAGAGGGAAATTCTGGTCAAATGGAACAGAGATCCAAAGTCTTTGGACTCGGTTGAGTCACAACACAAAGACTGATCTTCTATGGTGGCTTCGCTCGTTGGCATTGCGCTAGGGCAAGTCTTCCCTTTCTTTGTATTGGACCATGGTCACCACGGACGCCAGCCTGTCCAGCTGGGGAGGAGTGCTGGAGAAACTGTGTGCCCAGGGGGTCCTGGACAGTGGAAGAGTCCAGACTAACGATCAATGTTCTGGAACTCAGGGCAATAAAGCTTTCTTTTTCACTGGACAAATTGTCTACAAGGTTGTCCAGTCTGGGTTCAATCACACAACGCCACGGCTGTGGCTTACATCAATCATCAAGGGGGCACCAAGAGTGTCCTAGCGGCCCGGGAGGTGGCTGAGATCTTGAAATGGGCAGAGAATTTTGTTCCAGCTCTCTCTGCGGTACATATTCCAGGTCTGGAAAACTGTCAGGCAGACTACGTGCGCTGTCAGGTGTTGAATCAGGGGGAATGGGCTCTACACCCGGAGGCGTTTCATCTCCTGTGTGCTCGGTGGGGGGCACCCGATGTCGACCTGTTGGCCTCTCGGCTCAACAAAAAGGTTCAACTACGCCGTAGTCGCACTTGTGGCTCCTTGGGGTCATTATTGGCAGATCTATGCGTTTCCACTGCTGAAACTGGGCAGAATAGAGGTGGAGGGGATTCCAGTCATTCTGGTGGTTCCAGACTGGCCTCACCGGTCTTGGTATGTAGATCTGCTAAGATTAGTCACCGATGCTCCTTAGAGACTTCCTCTCAGGGAATATCTGCTGTCTCAAGGGCTGATCTTCCATCCTGCTTTACAGTTGCTGGTTTTAACGGTGTGGCTGTTGAAAGCCAGGTGTTGGATAGGGGGTCTTTCTGATTCAGTGATTCCTACGCTGTTGAAGCCCAGGAAGTCTACTTCCAGGAAGATCTATCATCGTATGTGGAAATCGTACATTTCTTGGTGTGAATCCATGAAGGTGCATCCCCGCCTTTTTTCGGTGACTCGGATTTTGGCTTTCCTTCAAAGAGGTGCCAAACAGACATTGGCCTTGGCCACTATTAAAGCCCCAGCGTCGGCCTTGGCTGTTTTTTTTTCAACGTCCTTTAGCCTCGCATGCGTCGATTCGCACCTTTATCCAAGGGGTCTGTCATGTGGCCCCTCCGATGCGATCCCTGTTACCTCTGTGGGATCTGAATTTGGTATGGTCTGTTCTTCAAAAACCTCCTTTTGAGTACAGTAGGGAGATTCCTCTGCCTACCTTATCTCAGAAGGTTGCCTTTTTGGTGGCTATTACGTCTGCTCGCAGAGTATCTTAATTGGCGGCGCTTTCCTGCAGTTCGCATTATTTGGTGGTCCACAGAGGTTAAGTGGTACTTCGACCTAGTCAGTCGTTTCTTCCTAAGGTGGTTTCTGATTTCCAAATGAACACATTGTGCTACCACCTTTTTGTCCTAAGCATTCTGGGGAAATTGCTCTGCATTCTTTTTGGATGTGGGTCGGGCAATTCGGGTTTACCTGGCAGCTACTGAATCTTTTAGGAAATTGGATTCCCTGCTTGTCCTTACGGAAGGACCCAGTAAGGGATTGGCTGCGTCTGCTGCTACCATTTCTAGGTGGATCAGGCAGACGGTCAATTCAGGCTTGTTCATTGAGGGGCGACTTTTTTTTTTTTTTTTCACCTTTCCCTGTGAAGGCGCATTTTACTAGGGTGCTGAGTGCTTCTTGAGCTTTTCACCATTAGGCGTCGGTGATATAAGTTTGCGAGGCGGCAACTTGGTCGTCTGTGCACATGTTCACAAAATTCTACAAAGTAGATGCGTTGGCATCCTCCGATGCTTCTTTTGGCTGCAAGGTTTTGCAGGCTGCTGTTTGACAGAGACTTAGTCTCTTTGGGGGTGTTGTCCAGGTGAGCTCCTATTGTTCCTGGTTGAGCTCTCTATTCTTTGGTTGGCTAAAGTTTTAGCCTTGTTGGGAATTGCATTCTTTTTCTGCCTTTTTCCCACCCCACATGCAAATACTGCTTTGGGATGTCCCAATGGTCTAGATATGGAGCTGCGTCTGTCAATGAACGATAGAGAAAACTGGATTTTTGTCTTACCGTAAAATCCTTTTCTCTGAAGTTCATTGACAGAAGCAGCACCCGCCCCTCTATCTTGAGTGGGTTGGGGTTTCTCCTCTAAACACTGCTTGCAGCGAAACTGAAGCCTATAGCAGTGTGGGTGGGTGTATGCCTGCAGGGATGGCCTCATAGGCGTGGTACAGCTTTTTCCTGCCTAGTGTTCTACTCCTGTAGGGGGCAGCATAACCCAATGGTCAAGAATTATATGAAGCTGCGTTCGTCAATGAACTTCAGAGAAAAGGATTTTACGGTAAGACAAAAATCCAGTTTTTATGCAAACATTATTGCAAACTGCATGCTTTTAATTTCGTCACATGATGACAAATCTAAACAGGTGTTAAATCACTCTGCCTTTCATATCTGAAGGCCAGAAAAAAAAAAAATCTAGGAAGCTTAAATATGTCAGGAACATTGTAAAGTACATTACATATTATTGGTAATAAAGGTTGTCTGTCAACTTTTAAATTCAAAAAATATGAACAGGAACACAGCACCAAGTATACATGTTGTGTCCCAATATATTTATAACTGATTTAGACCAACTGACAATAACTGAGATTTTACAATGTATTCATCTCTATTCGGAGCATGCATGCTCCCTAATCAGACGCACAAGGGTTAACCACATATAAGCGCTATATGAACTCACCGATGATGATTAATGATGGCAGCAATAATAGTTGTGAATGATGCCTATGTAGTAAATAATCAAAATCAGTTATGTATAAAACAGCAGTACACCTTGTACAATGACCCCCCGCTGGATCTGCAAAGGTGAAGCCAAATTAAGGGGTTAAAAACTCAGCTTGGTGACCATCCAGTGTGTGTGTGTGTGTGTGTGTGTGTGTGTGTGTGTGTGTGTGTGAAGGCATAAAACCAGCCAGGAACAATGCAACAGTGTGAACAGTTGTGCCTTGCTTGGGCTGTGAGGAGATAACCAAATGCTACTACATTGGCATCATTCATGACTATTATTGCTGCCATCAGTAATCATCATCATATAGCGCTTATGTGGTTAACCCTTGTGCGACTGATACTTTTGAACAACCCTCCTTGTGTTTTGTTCCCACACAGCTGCTATTTGACCCCCAGGTGTTATGCCAAATATCATGGAGAGGGCGCTGGTCCTGTCATACTAGCGCCGGATTTGTGTTTTTTAGTGCTCCCTAATCAGGTCAAGTCCTTGTCCATTTTGAGCAAGGGATATAAAGGGGGCGAGCGACGGGTGTTAACAATAGTGTATGCACAAGTAACAGGAAAACCGGCATATGATGCAGCTGGCCGGGATGGACCATCATTTTGAGTACAAGTCATTCAAAACAGTAGCATATACGAGGATGTATAAAATGAATGGCAAAAACGAATATGGCATACGTGCAGTCCCGCAGTGTTGATAGATCCAGAGATCCTGAGCAGTGCTCCGGGATTCACAGGGGCCACAACAATAGATTTTTCCAAATTACCTGCAGAGTTGTATTAAAGTTACCCGCGGGTCAGACTTTGGACATGCCTGTCCTAAGAGGATGGACTTTTTCTCTTCAGCTCTGCTGTGTTACTAGTACCTTGTTTTCTTATTCTTGGAGATTTTTCCTGCTGTAATGGATGCCCCCAGCTCACATGTTACTAACTGCATGATGGATGTTTGCTGCACACTTACTGATGGTGCTGATATCTGCAGCCTAGTATCCTGTTGCCCTCTACTTTTTTTGACTCTGGTACATCTTAGGAGTTGGCTATCTCAGTTGGGTGTAGTCAGGTGCTCTGCTCTTGGCCTAGGCTTTTACTAAAGTCACTCAAAACTTTATGGTCGAAAACACCAAATTATTTGCGGACTCCGACACTGCAGGTGTGTTCTAATGCCGCCTCCTGTAAATTCTGTATCTGATTTATCAACAACCTTGGTGACTTCTGAGCCATTAGCCTCAGACTTTCTGGGTTATGCCAGTTTTGATAGATCGGCTTAACCCTACAGAGTTGTAGTCCGCTGCCATTGCTCCCAAATTTAAAAACCATTTTGGTTGCCATACAGCCTACTCTGAAATTTAAAGTATCAGCCCATTGCTTTACCAACTGTTTGCAGCTTTAAGGGTACTAAAGAACCCAAGACTGAAGATTTCCAATTACACCCTTACATAGTTACATAGTTAGTGAGGTTGAAAAAAGACATCAGTCCATCCAGTTCAACCTATGATGTGTGTGTGTGTGTGTGTGTGTGTGTGTGTGTGTGTGTGTGTGTGTGTGTGTGTTTGCTTTTAACCGTACATTGTATACCCATGTATGTTGTGGTCTTTAAGGTGTCCATCTAATAGTTTTTTGAAACTAACAATGCTCCCTGCTGATACGACTGTTTGCGGAAGAGAATTCCACATCCTTACTGCTCTTACAGTGAAGAACCCCCCTGCGTATTTTAAGGTTAAACCGCCTTTCCTCTAGTTTTAGTGAGTGGCCACGAGTCTTATTGTATTCCCTTTCTCTGAATAGGTTTTTCCATATGCTAGGGTTGCCAGTACAGTATTTGTACATTGATATCATATTCCCCCCTCAATCGTCGATTCTCCAGAGAGAATAGGTTCAGTGCTTGTAGTCTTTCCTCATAGCTGATGTCCTCCATTCCCCTAATTATTTTTGTGTCCCTGCTCTGGACTTTCTCCAGTTCCAGCACATCCTTTCTGAGGACCGGTGCCCAGAACTGGACAGCATACTCCAGATGTGGCCGGACCAGATTCTTGCTTGCAGCGGCTTGGCATTGCATGCCACTGCCAAGCCTGTTGTCTACCAGTACCCCCAGGTCCTTTTTCATCCTAGACTCACCCAGAGGTTCCCCCCCCCCCTAATGAGTAGCTTGGTTTCTGGCACCCAAGTGCATTACTTTAAATTTTTCAAAATTAAACCTCATCTGCCATGTAGTTGCCCACCCCATTATTTTGTTCAGGTCCGCTTGTAAGGTTTCCACATCCTGCCCAGAAGATATTGGCATGCTTAGTTTAGTATCATCCGCAAATACTGAGATTTTACTCTATATCCCCCCCTCTAGATCATTAATGAATAAATTAAACAGGATATGCCCCAGGACAGAACCCTGGGGGACCCCGCTTTCCACACCCACCCAATCTGAGTACTCCCTATTAATCACCACCCTTTGCAACCTCCCCTGGAGCCAGTTCTACATCCAGGTACTCACCTTATGGTCCATACCTACCCTCCTTAGTTTGAACAGTAAGCGTTTGTGGGGAACGGTGTCAAAGGCCTTTGCAAAGTCCAGGTACACCATATTACCTTTATCTAGGTGGCAGCTCGCTTCATCATAGAAGGTTAATAGATTGGTTTGGCAAGAACGATTTTTCATGAATCCATGCTGATTACTACTAATAATACCATTTTCATTACTAAAGTCTTGTATGTGGTCCCTTAACTTACCCTCAAAAATCTTGCAGACTACTGATGTTAGGCTGACCGGCCTATAGTTACCCGGTATATATCTCGGCCCCATTTTAAATATTGGTACCACGTTGGCTTTTTTCCAATCAGCTGGCACCGTACCCGTCTGTAAACTATTCTTAAAGAGCTCAGCCAGGTGATTGCCAGACCATTATTCTTGATCTTTAAGAACCCTCGGGTGCAAGCCACCTGGTCCCGGTGATTTATTTGTGTTAAGTTTCTCTAGTTTAGTTCTAAGTCTATCTTCTGTTAGCCATGGCAGTATTTCCTGAGGTGTGTTGTTTAGTTTGGCCTTACAAGCTGGGTTAGTGTAGCGACCCCCCCCCCCCCCCCCCCCGATTCTTTTGTGAAGACTGAAGAGAAGAAATGATTTAACACTATCGCCTTTTCCCTGTCCTCTGGCCACATAAAAGACAATAAGGGAGTTTTGGTCACAATGTGTTCTGGCCTCGCTTCCTTACTGTTTATATACTTAAATAATTTTTTGGTGTTCTTTTTACTCTCTCCTGCTATATGTCTCTCGTGTTCTATTTTAGCCGCCTTGATTTTGCTTTTACATTTCTTATTACACTCTTTGTAATGCTTGAATGCTGCCAATGACCCCTCAGTCTTGTATTTTTTGAAGGCCTTTTCTTTAGTATTAATATGCATTTTTATGTTGGATTTTAGCCACCCATTGTTTAGTTTTGCTCTTTTAAATTTATTTCCCTTTGGAATGCACTGGTCAATCCCTTAGTTAAGTATGCTCTTGAAGCACTCCCATTTTTCCTCCATGTTCTTTGTTCCCAGGGTTCTATCCCCTTTGATATTTTCTAGCAGAGAGCGCTCTTTTGAACTTCAGTGTTCTTTTATTGCCCTTGTGTTTCCTATTACTATAATTTATACTGAAACTTATTGACCTATGGTCACTGTTTCCTAAGTTCCCCCGTATTTCTATATCCGTGAGCAGGTCTGTATTGTTGGTAATCAGTAGGTGAAGTACCCAGGGCCGGTACAAGGGGTGGGCAGAAGGTGCGGGTGCCCTGGGCGGAACGGTTTGTTGTAGGAAGGGGGACGCAGGTGAAGTACTAGCAGTGTTTTCTGGGCAAAAGTTTGTGACTTCCGCCCGCCGCGCTACAATGCTGCAGAGCTGTAAGGATGTACCGAGTGCGCTCCTGCACCTGGCACAAGCCTAGGACCCGACCTCCACTTCCCTGTCGGGCAGAGTCCCTGCACTGTGTGACATCTCAAAGAGGCTGGCCGTGAGGTGGGCTGGGAGAGGATCATAGAGAGCAGCCAGGCAGCGAGTGAAGTGTGACTGAACAGGAGGAACCAACCAGGCAGCGAATCTCAAAAGTAAGCAAAGGGGCATCTACTGATTAATCGGCTAACTCGGGGGGAGGGGTTGGGGAGGAGAGGTGAGGTTAAATAATTACCAATGATATTTAAAATACAGGCATACCCCGTTTTACATGCACTCACGAGTCCGGACATAGCTTGGTCGGCTTGGCATGGCACTACTCCCGGTTTTTAACATTGGCATCTATAGGAAATCTTGGTCAACTTGACATAGCACTGCTGCCGGTTTTTAACATTGGCGTCTATGGGAAATCTTGGACAGCTTGACATGGCACTGCTCCTTGTTTTTAGCATTTTCATCTATGGGAAATATTGGTTTTGAAATGACACTGACTTTTTCTTTATACCGCGGGGGGGGCAGTTTGCCATCTTCGCCCTGGGCACCAGTTGACCTTGTCCCGACACTGCAAGTACCGCATTGTTTCTTGTCGGTGCATTCACCATCTGACCCATGAAATTGTCCTGCAAAAAATTTAGGATCTGCCGAGCCTTGGCTGGAATGCGCGGTTCCTTCTGCCCAGTCTATATCTGGATAAAGTCCCCCATTATAATGACATTTCCCATCCTTGCTGCCAATCCTATCTGTAAAAGGAGGTCCGCCTCCTCCCTCTGTTTGGGGGGCCTATAGCATACGCTCAATATTACCTTCCACACAGTGCCTTCCCTTTGAAGTAATACCCATAGGGATTCTGCCTCGTCCATAGCTCCATTATGATCATCCCTCATATTTACCTGTACACTGTTCTTAATATACAGACATACCCCTCCCCCTTTTTTACCTTCTCTATCTCTGCGGTAAAGGGAATACCCCTGAATGGTCGCCATCCAGTCATGAGAGCTGTCAAACCAAGTCTGTTATCCCCACAAAATGTAAGTCCTCCTCAAACATCAGTAGCTCCAGCTCTCCCATCTTGTTAACCAGGCTTCTGGCATTGGTATACAAGCCTCGTAATTTTGACCTGTTAAATATATCCTCATTTGATGTTTTTAGGCTGCTCTCCTAAATTTTTCCCCATACCCACCCTGGGTTTAGGAGCTCTGAACACCCTACCGCTAATGCCCCCATTTCTGCCCTCTGGATCTTGCTTTCCACTGGCTAATTCTACATCTGTACCCTCCCCCCCCCCCATCACCTAGTTTAAAAGCCCCTCTAACTTTGTGGCCATCCTCTCACCCAGTACGGCTGCACCCTCCCCATTTAGGTGCAATCCGTCCCTACCAAAGAGCCGGTGGCCGACTGAGAAGTCTCCAGTTCTCCAGGAACCCGAAACCCTCCATACTACACCAACTCCTCAGCCACTTGTTAACTTCCCTAATCTCCCACGGCCTCTCTGGTGTGGCTCGAGATACAGGTAGTATTTCTGAAAATACTACCTTGGAGGTCCTACTCCTCAACTTAGCGCCTAAGTCTCCGAAATCGTTTAGGACTCTCCATCTTCCTCTGCCTATGTCATTGGTACCCACGTGTACCATGACAGCTGGGTCTTCCCCAGCCCCACCCAGTAATCTGTCCACCCGATCCGCGATGTGCCGAGCCCTGTAAACAACAGACTGTTCGGCACCCACGGTCTTTGTGACAGATTGCCCTCTCTGTTCTTCTAATGATTGAGTCCCCTACCACCAGCACCTGTCTTTCCTTTCCCTTTCTCCCGGCCTCACTGGAGGAGTTCTTCCCATGGCAGCTAGGGGCGTCGCTCTGCTCCAGAAATGCTGGTCCCTGACTGGTTTCCCCAACATCACGCAACGGGCGTATCTATTGGGGTGCTCCAGCCCAGGACCAGCCTCCTTGCCTTGTCCCCTTCTACCCCTACTAACTGTCACAGGACCTGAGCTTCCAGGGAAGCAACGTGCTTACATTTTGTGCATTTGTATTCGCTCTCGATCGCATGATCGAGGAACGCATACATATCACAAGATGTACACCGAGTCGCGTCTCCACACCCACCGGGCATTGTACCTACTAATCTAATCTAATGGGGATTTAGTAATTAAAGTCTGTCCTGTGTGGCTGTTTCCTAGCTTCCTAACAATACCTTCTCACCCTCTGGTACTCCGCTACACTCACTTCACACTCAGTCACTCAGTCGCACAACACTCACAATCGCACCTCCAAAACCCTTGTTTTGGATACAGCCATGTTCTGCACTGACTGTTGGTGATTACATGTCCTCTTTTTCTAATTTTTTTTCTGCTCTTTAACCCATGTTCGCTGTGACTTTGCTATGGCTGACTGGTTAAATTCCCCTAAAAGAGATTTTATTTCTGCTCCTGATCCCTAGTTTATACAACACATGGAGCAATATTTGTACCTTTTTTAAAGGGTTTGTAAAAGCAGACGTTTTTTCATCTTAATGCCTTCTGTGTGCAGCTGCCGCTCTCAGCCCCCCTAATGCTTAACTGATGTCCTAGCTCCAGGGATGTCGTAGGAGTGTTTCGGCCGTCCAGGACTACCCTCATTGGCTGAGACAGCAGCGCAGCACTATTGGCTCCTGCTGCTGTCAGTCAGTCAGCCAATGAGTTTAGAAAGGGGCCAGGCCACATTTCCATGTCTGAATTGACACACTGAGCTGTGACTCGGCTCCCCCCATAGCAAGCTGCTTGCTGGGGGGGCACCCAACAGGAGGGAGGGGCCAGGAGAGCCAAAGAGGGACTCGAAGAGAAGGATCGGGGCTGCTCTGTGAAAATCCACTGCAACAAACAGAGTAGATAAGTATAACATATTTGTGGTTTTTAATTAATAAAATAACGAGACTTTACAATCACTTTAATTTATCTGTGATGGTCTGCTTCAGATTTCTTGGTTATATCTCGCATGGCTTTCCTGAAAATACACATATGGAGGACACACCACTGTAATTATTTAGATGTCAATGCACACCCCATGGAATTGCTGCAATCAGTGCACTGCTCTCTTAATGCTTTGTGTATGCGCACATAAAACAATTTTAGTTATAGTGATCATTCCTCCTATTCTAGCTCAGCTATTTATGCTCATGTACACAGAGTAACCACTGTCTTTGCAAAGAATACCACCTGTAGCTTTTGCAATTACATCTCTTGTTTTGCACACAACACTATGTACTCTGATTTTCAGCTATTCAAATTACTCACTGATTCCCTCCTCACATAAACATGCATGTTTTAACAATCGTTCCTCCTGTTCTTTACACTGTACTTCGTATTCTGCTTTTTGTGATCACATATAAAAATATCCTTTTGGCTTTTAAGTCCAAGCAACATGTGATAGCCTTGAGGGACATCTCTTTGTATGTACTTATGATACTATTATAAAGCATGCTACTGGTGGCAAGAGCATTCATTTTCTTTAGCAGAAGAAACCTAGGGAACAGATTGCATTTTCCAGAGTAGGGGAACTGTTTGTCAACCTTGGCTGACATTTGGGTTTGGGGGAGTAACCCAGGGGTACTGGAATTTCTCTCCCTGCCCCCTCTTTGGTTTCTCAAACCCAAAGGGACTTCCACCCCTATTTGTCTTAACGCTACAAATGTCTTTATTCAAGCTCAGAAATTCTATGTAATTCTACCTGGTCTTCACCTACTTTCATCAGGGAGACTTTCTGTGGGCATCAAAGATACCTATGTGTACCCTTTTCCTAATTTTGCACCAAAATAGTTAATAACTTAGACTCCACCTTCAGGCAATTAGACACTGGCAGATAGCAAAGGTCACCACTGGTCAGCATAACCCCTCCTGCTCTCAGCATTGCCTCTTTTTGCCAAAAGGAGAGCTCTTTTTGTGTTAATGCCCAAATTTCTACTAGAACTGATTTTCTCTGCTGAGCCTCTACAGTGAAAGCATTGGCCGTTTTCCAGATCCGTCCTTATGGATGCTTTTATCCCAGAGGGACAAAACTCAGATCCTGATGGAAGAGCAGGGACTGTCATTTACCCTGAATCTCACGTGTGGCCCTTAGTTTGGCATGTGGTTGCATCTGTGAGTTAGTTGGTGGGGTGCTTTTACGGGTCCAGGACTAGGGTCTGCTGTATATAGAGCTCAGTGCCTGAAAACCTTGTTGGGTATGCTATCCAGGAAAAACTTTTACGTTTGGGCCAGTTTTCTGTATAAGTGCCCCTGCTGTTGAGGGGTCCCCGGCTGCAATTCCCTTATGATTGGGGTTCAGGGAGCTTTTTCCTTAGCTGCTCTGTGCTCGCGTGACCATCTACCTTCTGTGAAGGTGAGGCCCATCCATCAATGCTAATTTGCAAACACTGCTGGGAAGACCCCGCTAGGCTAGGCATGTGCGGTTGCGCTATAGGAATCAGCTCTTTTCCATTTGGGAAACCCGCTGACCAAGACCTACTTTGCTGGGTTCCTACAAAGCTCAGGCTGCAACGTGACCAGGGACCCCAATTCCTCCAGGTGGGTGAGGGGGGAGACACTGAGACTACGCCCCTCTCCCCCCCCCCCCGACCTTCTGGGTGCTAGTGCTAAGGAAGGCGACTGTTGCTCTGCCTTGTGATCTTGGCTAGCATGGCACTAAGAGGATCTGGACGAGTTGGACTAAGTTCCCTTTAACCACTTCCTGACCACCTACCCTAGATATACTACGGCAGGCAGGGCGGCAGCTCTGTGCCAGATCACATACCTAGTACGTGTCTGGGGCGAGCATGTGGGCCGCTGGTGACCCGCTCCCGCTGTGATCCCACACAGCGGGCGCCCAGCGGACTCTGTCTGCCGACACCCGTCAGTTTGACAGTACTTGGGCAGAACGGGAATCTGCTTATGTAAACAAGATTGCCGTTCTGTTAATAGGGAAGGTAATAATCTTGTGTTCCCGCCTCGGCTTGTTCACGGACACCTCCGTGCGTGTGACCGGCGGACCTGATGTCCGCCAGTCACTCACGATCGTCCGCTGTGAAGGGAGAAAGGCAGGCGGCTAGTGTAAACAAAGCCGCCTGTCATTCTTCCCTGTGTAAAAGCACTGATCTAATGGTCCTGCTATGTCACTGGTACCCCCAACAATGTCAGTCAAGGGTCCGATCTGTCCGCCACAATATCGCAGTCCCGCAAAATAAATCGCAGATCGCCGCCATTACTCGTTAAAAAAAAAAAAAAACAGATTACAAAAATCTTTCCCTTAGTTAACGCAATAACTTTTGCGCAAACCAATCGAAATACGCTTATTGTGATTTTTTTTTTACCAAACAGGTAGCAGAAAACAAACTGGTCAAAAATTTTAAAAAAATTTGATTTTTACATTTTTTTGAGGGAATTTCATATAAAAAAAATTTGAAAAATATTGTTATTTTTGCAAAATTGTCGCTCTTTGATTATAGCACATGATCAAAAAATCGCACAGGTGATCAAATACCACCAAAAGAAAGCTCTGTTTGTGGGGGAAAAAAAGGACGTCAAAATTAGTTTAGGTACAGCGTCGCACGACCGTGCAATTGTCCGTTAAAGTCACGCAGTGCCGAAACGCAAAATACCCCCTGGTCAGAAACGGGGTAAAATCTTCCGGGGCTTAAGTGGTTAACTTCTATAGTCGGGAAGATATTGGAGAGTTTAATAAAAGACCACATAGATAAGTTCTTGCTGGAAAAATATATTTTAAGCAACAGACAGCATGGATTTATGAGAGACAGAAGTTGTCAAACAAACCTGATTTCTTTTTATGAGGAGGTAAGTAAAACCTTGGACAGAGGGGTGGCTGTGTATGTAGTACCGTATTTTCCGGCGTATAAGACGACTGGGCGTATAAGACGACCCCCCTAATTTTCATCTACTGGTAATACTTATACTTAGGTTACCTTGGAGATATTATACTCGGCGTATAAGACGACCCCCCATTTTTGGGGGATTTTTTTGAGGTTCAAAAGTAGTCATATACGCCAGAAAATACAGTATATTTGGATTTTGCAAAAGTGTTTGACACAGTTCCCCACACACGGCTAATGTGTAAGTCTACAGGCCTGGAAAGATCAGTTTGTAATTGGATAGAAAATTGGCAAAAAGATGGAATTCAGAGAGTAGTGGTTAATGATTCTTAATCTGAATGGTCTAAGTTTATCAGTGGTGTACCCCAAGGTTCAGTGTTGGGACCCTTACTTTTTAATATCTTTATAAATGATATAGGGTCTGGGATAAAAAGTAGCATTTCAGTCTTTGCAGATGACACCATGCTTTGCAGTGGAATAACTTCTTTACAGGACGTCTCCAACTTACAAGCTGACCTCAATGCACTGTTTCATTGGGCAACTATGTGGCAAATGAGGTTTAATGTTGATAAATGTAAAGTTATGCACTTGGGGGCTAAGAATATGCATGCATCATACATACTAGGTGGAGTAGAACTGGGGGCTTCTATAGCGGAGAAGGATCTGGGTGTTCTGGTAGATCATAAGCTTAATAATAGCATGCAATGCCAAGCTGCTGTTTCCAAAGCAAGCAAAGTCCTTTCTTGTATTAACAGAGGCATTGACTTCAGAGAGAGAGATATCATTTTACCCCTGTACAAATCATTAGTAAGACCTCATCTGGAATATGCAGTTCAGTTTTGGGCACCAGTTCTTAAAAAGGATATTGAGGAACTGGAAGTGCAGAGAAGGGCAACCAAACTGATAAGGGGCATGGAGGACCTCGGCTATGAGAAAAGATTAGAGGAACTGAATTTATTCTCTTGAGAAGAGGAGATTAAGGGGGGATATGATCAACATGTATAAATGCATCATATAAATGGGTATTACATTTTTTTTTAGGTAAAGTTGATCCAGGGAATATCCGATTGCCTCGTGGGGGATCAGGAAGGAATTTTTTTCCCCCTGCTTTAGCAAATTGGATCATGCTTTGCTGGAGTTTATTTTAGCCTTCCTCTGGATCAACAACTGGTATAGGATTGTGTATATGGGATTGTATGGTTGGGTTTTCAATACTGTTTTTTTTTTTTCTTTGGTTGAACCCGATGGTCTTTTTTTTTCAACCTGACTAACTATGTAACTATCTATGCCTTCCCTCCACTCTTCTCCTGCCAAGGCTTCTTCGCAGGGTGACGATGGAAGGAATTCAGGTCATTCTGGTGGCAGCAGACTGGCCTTGGCGGTCTTGGTACGCAGTGCTTGTAAAAATGGTTGTGGATCCTCCATGGCGTCTTCCTTTGCGGGAAGATCTACCATCTCAAGGACAGATCTTCCATCCTGCTTTTACGGTCGTTGGTTTTAATGGCTTGGCTGTTGAAAGTATGGCATTGAGGGTTAGAGGTCTTTCTGATTTGGTGATTCCTACCCTTTTGAAGGCCAGGAAGTCGACATCTAGGAAGATCTAGCATCGTATGTGGAAAACGTACATTTCTTGGTGTGAATCACTGCAGCTGCATTCTCGCTTGTTTTCTATAGCTAGGGTTTTGGCCTTTTTCCATAAAGGGGTTTAGCAGTGCTTGGCGTTGGGTACTATCAAGGGCCAGGTTTCGGCCTTGGCTATTTACTTCCAATGTCCGTTTACTACTCATATTTTAATTTGCACCTTCGTTCAGGGGATGCGTCATCTGGCCCTTCGAAGGAGATCCCCGTTACCACCGTGGGATCTTAATCTGGTTTTGTCTGTTCTTCAAAGGCCTCCTTTTGAGAATAATAGGGAGATTTTTCTGCGTTTTGTCGCAGAAGGTTGCCTTCCTAGTGGCTATCACTTCTGCTATCACTTCTGCCTTCAGAGTCTCTGAGTTGGCGGCGGCGTCCTGTCGTTCTCCTTATTTGGTGGTCCACCGGGATGCATACTCAGACAAGAAGAATGTAAAATCGCATTAAAAGAATCCACCACACATGGAACACGTCCTTGTGGATAAGACCGCTAACGCATTTCGGGAGTCAAGCTCCCTTCATCAGTGCTGGTCATATCAACAGCAAAACCAAAATACATACTAGCATCAATTGAACTGGTTCCTCCCGCCTCCCACGGGTGGTGGGCGGAACCATCCAGTGCACAGATTAGCCCCCTGTCATTTGCCTCAAAACAATCACAAGTGTCTCAAAATATCCACTGGCTTGTGGTCAATGACAAAACCAGACAAACAAACAAAAAACAGAAAAAGTGTACACTTCTGTGTCATAATGCTGAATGCACACGCACTGCGTATAATCATTAGAACCTGGGAATCAAGTAAAGAGGGCAGTATGTAAAATGAACTTACCCCGCCTTGTTCACCCCCGTGATACTCTGTGTCTACCATAGGGGTATGGACTCTGTGCCCCCCCGGCCACAGATTCCCGGTCGTCATGTGTACCATGTAGGCTTGTGACGGTATCAGATTTTCATGCTGCGATTAATTGATTAAGGTTTTGCCACGGTATACGGTATTATCACGGTATTCTATTATTAAATTTAAATTATTAAATTTCCACCTCACTTCAATTTCATTGCTGAATTTAGGGGCTTTGGTTCACTTATGCACATTATTATATAGTCAGTCAGTACAGACTCTGTGAACCAGGCCTAAAATAGGTCATCAAGCAGTGTCTGGCCTAACTGGTGATAACTGGTCCTGGCGCTCGGCTCTGATCCGATGGCCTGGTCATTAAGAGGGCAAATCCTTGTGGTCAAGAAGTGGTTAAACCTGAAGGAGGTGTTGTTTACAAATTACTTTACTATTGCTTTAGGCCTGGTTCACATGTATGCGGGTTGGTGGTTCACATGTATGCGTGTTGGCGGTTCACATGTATGCGGGTTGGCGGCCCACATTTGCACAGGCATAGCAGCCCATTGATTTGAACGGGCTGCTATGCCCTCATTTTCCGCAGAAAAAAAGGTGCATGCAGCATTTTTTTAAAATTCAGTGGCCTTGAAATCCATCCTGCTTTTGCACCATGCGACTAACCTGCAGTTCCTGCTCTGGCAAGCTTTCTGCATTTTTTGTATACGTGGGCACTGCATTTAAAAACAGTTTGCGTGTGCAGCAACGGCAGGTAAGTCGCATGGTGCAAAAGAAGGATGGATTTCATGGCCACTGCATTTTTTTAAATTCTGCATGCACCTTTTTTCAGCTGAAAACGCAGGCATAGCAGCTCAAGCCCATTCACATCAATGGGCTGCTATGCCTGTGCAAATGTGGGCCCCCAACCCGCATACATGTGAACCAGGCCTAAAGCAATAGTAAAGTCATTAATTGGTTAAACCTGCAGGAGGACCGGTGTTTTTATCTATTAATGACTTTACTATTGCTTTAGGCCTGGTTCACATGTATGCGGGTTGGGGGCCCACATTTGCACAGGCATAGCAGCCCATTGATGTGAATGGGCTTGAGCTGCTATGCCTGCGTTTTCAGCTGAAAAAAGGTGCATGCAGAATTTAAAAAAATGCAGTGGCCATGAAATCCATCCTTCTTTTGCACCATGCGACTTACCTGCCGTTTCTGCACACGCCAACTGTTTTTAAATGCCGTGCCCAGGTATACAAAAAATGCAGAAAGCTTGCCTGAGCAGGAACTGCAGGTTAGTCGCATGGTGCAAAAGCAGGATGGATTTCAAGGCCACTGAATTTTAAAAAAATGCTGCATGCACCTTTTTTCTGCGGAAAATGAGGGCATAGCAGCCCGTTCAAATCAATGGGCTGCTATGCCTGTGCAAATGTGGGCCGCCAACCCGCATACATGTGAACCGCCAACCCGCATACATGTGAACCACCAACCCGCATACATGTGAACCAGGCCTAAAGCAATAGTAAAGTCATTAATAGATAAAAACACCGGTCCTCCTGCAGGTTTAACCACTTCTGGATCGCAAGGATTTGCCCCTTTAAAGACCAGGCCATCGGATCAGAGCGCCAGGACCAGTCATCACCAGGTAGGCCAGACACTGCTTGATGGCTATATAATAATGTAATGTGGGCTGCTATGCGTGTGTGTATGTATATGTATGTATGTGTATATATATATATATATATATATATATATATATATATATATATAAGAGCTGCACGATTCTGGCCAAAATGAGAATCACGATTTTTTAGCTTGGAATAAAGATCACGATTCTCTCACGATTCTGTGTAACAAAAAAAAAATTGGGATAACTTTACTGTTACGTTTTTTTTTTTTTTATTTTATTCATTAAAGTCTATTAATTGCGTTTGAAAGACTGCTGCGCAAATACAGTGTGACATAAAATATTACAACAATCGCCATTTTTTTCTGTAGGGTCTCTGCTAAAAAAATATATAAAATGTTTGGGGGTTCTAAGTACTTTTCTAGCAAAAAAAAAAACGGATTTTAACTTGCAAGCAACAAGTGTCAGAAAAAGGTCCAGTCTTTAAGAGGTTAAACTTCCTTTCTCCCTGGCAGAGGGAAGGAAAAGATACAATGTAATCATTTTGTTTATAGTTACTGGGAGACGCTGAAAGGCGTTAGCTGTGTGAGTGAATGAGTCATCCAGCTCACTGAAATGTATCAATTCACAAGTCAGACCCAGGAGCAGAGAAACTCGGTATTTTAAAAATGCCACAATAACAATACCGTGGCTATGCAATACCGCGATATATCGAATTACCGAAAACCGGCATATGTCTAGTACCATGTTCGTTTAGGCTCCATGTCGGCTGCCATTCCCTTGGTTGACTGTAACTTCCGGGTCCTGGAACGCATGCCACCCGCTCTGCGTTCCAAGACTCGTACCGCATCACTTCCGTGGGCTGGGTGAATTGCTCTGTGTGGGACCCGCCCTTGCTTGTTGCCATGGCAACCTTGATATCACCTCCGCTAAGTCTCTGGCCAGCTTCGCTGGCCGCGATTAGCCGGAGGGGAGACAGACACCCCCGATGGGACACCGGAGCAGAACTCCGTGGACCCTGGGAATAATGTAATACTATTATAATGAAAATATATTAAGGAATAATATAAAGTAAAAATAGAAATGCAAGTGTCTGCCATATGACTCGTCATTCTCTGGGGCGGGAGACTGTGCTACCAGATAAAATAAGAATATTATTTAGCTGAAGGCAAAAAACGGGGGGGGGGGGGGGGGGATGATGAAAGATGTGAACAAATATGTACATGTATTCATATATTTAAAAAGTGGCTGGTGGTATATCACATATTCCCGCCAACTAATCCCTACATCTTGAAAAGTCCTTGACTGTGTATCCGAAAAGTGTTAAGGATACTGAATGCAAACTGAGCAACAAGAGGTAAAATGAATAGATTCTCCATTCATATTTCCAAGAAATGTTTAAAAAAAAAAAAGAGAGAGAGAGAGAACAATTGTATTAATATTGGCAATAAGCTGGGGAAGGGGGTTGGTCAATCAAGGATCATTTAAGCGAATAAAGGAATGCATGACCCCCCTCTCTCTATGCACTGGACAGCTGCGCCCGATCCCCCCTGTACGGGATCGGCTTACATGTGAAGCAAAAAATAGATATCAGATTAATGTGTACATATATGGGTGTATGAAATCTAATAAAAAAACTATTGGTATTAGAAAATAAAAGAAGACAATTAAATAGACTTCTAATGCACGCATAGCAAAAATATTAAATCTTCTGAAACCATTTGAACTGTTTCACCTGCTGAAGACATATTGTATACAGCAGGTGAAACAGTTTAAATAGTTTTAAAAGATTTAATACTTTTTCTATGCGTGCATTAGAAGTCTATTATGTTTTTGTCTTATTTTCTAATACCAATAGATTTTTATTAGATTTCATACACCCATATATGTACACATTAATCTATGTATTTTTTGTTTCACATGTAAGCCGGTCCCATACAGGGGGACCACCCCCTCCCCCAGCTTATTGCCAATATTAATACAATTGTTCTCTTTAAAAAAAAAAAACATTTCTTGGAAATATCAATGGAGAATCTATTCATTTTACCCTTTCTTGTTGTTGCTCAGTCTGCATTCAGTATCCTTAACACTTTTCGGATACACAGTCCACATAATAATAATCTTATTTTATCTGGTAGCACAATTTCCCGCCCCAGAGAATGACGAGTCATATGGCAGACACTTGCATTTCTATTTTTACTTTATATTATTCCTTAATATATTTTCATTAATATATTATTACATTATTCCCAGGGTCCACGGAGTTCTGCTCTGGTGTCCCATCGGGGTGTCTGTCTCCCCTCCGGCTGATCGCGGCCAGCGAAGCTGGAGCGGAGACCAAGCTGAGGTGATTTCAAGGTGGCCATGGCAACAAGGCGGGGTAAGTTCATATTACATACTGCCCTCTTTACTTGATTTACTTGGTTTAGCCCCCGTTCACACAGGGGCGACCTGGTCACCTGACAGGTCGGCGTAGGTCGCCTGGCATAGAGAAGCTGTGGACCCGTTCTAATAGGAGCGACACAAGTCGCTCCGACTTAGAAAAAGGGTCCGGAGCTTCTTTGGGGCGACCTGCATTGACTGCAATGTTATGAAGTCCGTGGCGGCCACTCCGAGGTCGCGGTGCGAGCAGCGCCCCGCGACCTGTGAGGTCGCCCCGGGAAGTCGGATCGCCCCAGTGTGAACGGGGCCTCAGCCTTTTGGAGTTGACGTTATTGTCTGGTTGCATTTTCCCACCCTTCATGCCTATACTGCTTTGGGACGTCCCACTCAGTTCATGGTGATAAGGCTGCGTCTGCCGATTGACGATGGAGAAAATAAGATTTTTGTAAGATCTTACCGTAAAATCTTTTCTCTGATGTCCATCGACAGACGCAGCACCCGCCCCTCTGTTTGGGGTTGGTTCTGTTGTCTTCACTGCTTTTAAACTAAACTGATGTGCTGGGTTGTGCAGTGTGGGTTTATGCCTCGAGTGACAGCCTCCTGGGCGTGTGTATTCAAACTTTTCTGCCTAGACTACTCCTGATGGGAGGAGCATAAACCCACTCAGCTCATGGAGATGAGGCTGCGTCTGTCGATAGACATCAGAAAAAGATTTTACTGTAAGATCTTACAAAAACCTTATTTGAGCAATGGAGTTTCAGGATGATAAAAATGTATCTACAGACCCCCCCTGGAAGCGACTGCGGGACCCTCCTGTTCATAGTCGCAGCCAGAAATTGCAGTTTTTTGCAAAGCCTGATGTCAAAAGTAGATTTTGTCATTTCTGGTGCTGCCAGCAGCAAACACTCTCCGCCCCCACCTCCAACGGCAGGGTCTTTAGATTCTTAGACAGATATGGTCGCTGTGGACGCAGACCACCTTGAGGGGTCAGTGTCTTCACATTCTGACGGTAATGAGGACCTGTGGAAGCTCTTATAGTTAATGTGCAGGAAACCCTAAAATTGGCTGATGAACCTACAGCCTCAGATACGCAGATGCGTGTCTTTTGGCTCCCGCAAATCCCTTAAATCGGGCAAGGTATTCCCTTGTCCAGAATTGTATCATACTATTGTGGATGAACAATGGCGAGGCATTAAGCACTTGTTGATGGTGCCTAAGCGTTTTGCACGCCATTATCCTTTTGCCGAGGCGGTGTCCAATGGGTGGACTTTACCACCGAAAGTGGATTCTCCGATTGCCAGGTTGAATAAAGCCACTCTGGTACCGGCAGAAGAGTCTCCAACCTTTTCGGATCCCCTGGATAGAAGGGTGGAATCCTTGTCCAGCCAGTATCGTGTGGTAGCAGGGCACATTTTAAAAGCTACCTTTTGTGAATGTTTTGGTAGCACAGACTGCTACTGAATGGGTGAAGTTACTGAGAATTAACTTGGAAACTGCTCGACTTCCCCTTGAAGTTCTGGAACTAATAGATCAGTTGACCTAAGCCATGGTGTTTATGTGGGATACGTCCCTCGACTCGACTTTGTTGGTGGCCAGGACGTCAGCTGTGGGGTTTGCTATTAGGCACATGGTATGGCTAAAATGCTGGTCGGTAGACCAGGCTTCTAAGAAGGCTGTGACTAACCTTCCTTTTACACGGGAGAGGCTGTTTGGATCCTTCCTGGACGAGTTGATCTAAGGTATCACAGGGGTAAGAGCACTAATCTGCCCCAATCCTCTAAGGGCAAAGTGCAGCATACTAGGCTGGGGCCTTCCTTTTACGGCTTACAAACATCTTTTCTTTATCGTTCCATTGACAGACACAGCCTCGTCTTCATAAGCTGTGTGGGTTATGCTGCCACCTGCAGGAGTAGTCTAGGAAGTACATTAGTACAAAGTTTTTACATATACACGCCCATGGGGATGTCCCTCCAGACATAACCCTCAGACACAGCCCAGCATATCAGTTTTTCTGCCTAGAGAAGGAGTAGGACCTAGGTTTCCTGCTGGGACTCTGGTCTCAGTTTTTTGTATTCCTTAAAGAATATTTTTTTTTCTCTTTACTCACTTGCAAGCTAGTGTTAAGGGAAGAATTTCCTGGTGATCTACAAGTAACGATGCCGACTGGGGCTTCGCACTGGAAAATCTAGAACCTTATGGTCCCCCCAGCCTGGCCTACGAGCTTGAGCAGGTTATAGTCCCGCACTAGTCCTAGCCACGACAGTGCCCCTTTTCCGGATGTGGACGAGCCTGCGAGCTGATGTCTCGCCGGGACGCAACGCCATGGGTCGCAGCGTACCTCTTAGCTGGCAGCATCCCCACTTTGGGCGGGAGGCAGTCTGTCCAGAGCATAGCCCACCTAGTCCATGGTATGGTGAGTAAATGTGCCCCCCTTGCCCCTGCTGGCCTTGGGGGTATGTGGGCCCTCTTCTGGGGATAATGGGATTTGTGCCTCCTGAAAGATCCCCCTGGTCTGCCCGGTCTGTGTGTCTTAACCCCCCCTTTCTCTGTTCCTGCGGGGGGCTATGTGTCTGAGGTGCCTGGCGCCCTGGGGGGGTGGCATGGTACCTTTTGGCTTGCTGGTTCCTGTTGGGGATCCTGAGGCCTTCATAGTGTTGGTCCCTGGCTGCATGACTCGCCGTGGGCGCCGCCATCTTAAGTGTGGGCAATGTTGTTTTTTCCCTATAGACTTGTATGGAGCAGCCATTTTCCCTGAGCTTCCTATTGCAACCCCAATGGGCAACCGTATTTGTGTAGTCTTTGTGCTGCTCTGAGCAGCGTGACCTTTCATTCAGGTGAGATCACTTTCTGTGCTCTGTTTCCTGCTGCTGGCCGAGGTCATTTCCCGTCCCTGCATGCTGCTGGAAGGATCAGGAGGACATTTTCTCTAAGGTGGTACAGTACTGGGGTCCCTGCGGACATATCCCTGCACGCTCTGCTGTTTAATTTAAAGGGGATCTCTGCAGACCTCTGCGATCGATGGTGGGAACCGCAATCGGCGCTTCTTAAAGCGACAGTACTCCGTTTTTTGCAACTTGCAATATGGAGTCCCAAACTGTGAATTCACCCTCTGACCCACTCTGTGCGACTCCCGGACAGTCCGGATCCCAGTAGCTGGCCGCAATTTCAACAGCTCTGGAAAGCCTGGCGACAAAAGTTGAATTTAGTCCTGAAAAAGGTTGATAGCCGAAAAACGGCCGCTGCCTTCTCCGTCTATGGAGGTGTCCTCTGATTCAGAGGATGATGAGGTTGCCCCTAATGCTCCCCTTCCTGAGGGGTCGCTGTCCTCAGTCAGATGGTGAATAGGACCTGTCTTCTTTAGCCACAGCATGGGAACTCGCTTTAGTGGAAGTCCTGATTATTTTAGTATGGGACACTTTAAAATTGGCTGCTAAGCCCACCCTGGCAGGGACGCGGGTGGCTTTTGGCTCCCTGAAGTCCCAGAAAGCTGGCAAGGTTTTCCTTTTTCCCGACACTTTTCATGATATTGTGAATGACCAATGGAGGCGCATTAAGCACGTGTTGTGCCAAAGCGCTTTATACGCTGGTATCCTTTTGCTGAAAAGGTCTCCAACCGTTGGACAGTGCCACCTAAAGTGGACCATCCGGTCTCCAGATTAAACAAATCTACTCTTGTGCCTGTGGAAGATTCCCTGTTTTTTACGGATCCAGTGGACAGGCTCGTGTAATCCCTTTCCCACTATCTTCACATGTTGGCGTGTTCCGTTTTTGAAACTGTTTTTTGTGTCTGTTTTAGTCTGACGGTGACGGAATAGATTAGGGGTTTGCGGGAGTATTTGGACCCCAAGACTGTTCCTCCAGAACAGCTGGAACTGTTGGACTAGGTGATCCAGGCTCTGGTTTTCCTGTGTGATGCGTCTGTGGATGCGGCTCCTCTGGTGGCCAGGGTTTCGGCCGTGGGCATTGCCTTGAGATGTATGGTTTAGCTGAAGAGTTGGTCAGCTGACCAAGCTTCTAAGAAAGCCCTAGCTGACCTCCCCTTCTGGGAGAGTGTTTGTTTGGCAATCAAGGGCTTGACTGGCGGGAAGAGTACTCTACTCTTCTTCCTCAATCCTCCAAGGGTAGGACTCCCCGTAATAAGCGAGGTCCCTCTTTTTCTGCTCCCAAGCGGTTATTTCGTGCCTCCGGGCCGCAAGAAAAAGGTAAGCTGTTCAGAGCTTCTGGAGGGGCTAAAAATCATTGGGGCAAGTCAAGGCCCATCAGTCCGGTGCTGCTGACAAGTCCTCTTCAGCATGAAGGGGCGCTCTCACCTGGCTCAGGGGTGGGGTGACGTCTGCGCTTCTTCCAGGAACCCTGGACTTCCTTCAGGACGATTGGGTTCAAGATCAAATTCTGGTCCCGGCCAGGGGACAGGTATTTTCAGTCAGATCTTCGCCTGTCTCCAGAGCGTTTGAAGGATCTGCAGGAGGCTATGCAGGATCTCCTAGCTCAAGTGGTGATTGTGCCGGTTCCTCAGCAGGAATGCTCTCAAGGTTTCTATTCAAACCTGTTCACGGTGCCCAGAAAGGAGAGCAAGGTGCGTCCAATTCTGGATCTCAAAGCTCTGAACCGCTTTGAGCGGGTGCAGAAGTTTTGAATGGAGTCCATTCGTTCAGTGGTGGTATCATTGAATCAGGGATTATCTGGCTTTCATCGATTTCAAGGATGCGAATCTCCGCGTCCCCATTTTTCGAGGGACACCAGAGATGCCTCTGCTTTGTGGTGGCAGAGGAGCACTTTCAATTTGTGGCATTACCCTTTGGTCTCGCCTTGGCTCCCAGAGTATTTACCAAGGTCCTGGCCACTGTGCTGGCCTTGTTACGTCGGCGAGGTATCTCCATTGTGGGATATCTGGACGATCTCCTGTTTGAAATCACTCAGATTTGTTGGGCAACATCTCTATCACAATTCAGATCCTTCAAGAACTCGGGCAGATGATCAATTTTAAAAAATCTGCTCTTGGATTCTATGATTCAGTTGAGCCACAACACAAAATCTTGTCTTGACAAGAGTGTCTTAGCGGCCAAGGAGTTGGCTGAGATTTTGGCCTGGGCGGAAAGCTTTGATCCATTCCTCAGGTGTTGGATCAAGGGGAGTGGTCTCTACACACAGAGGTGTTCCGCCTCCTGTGTGTTCGGTTGGGGACTCGCGAGGTCGATCTGTTTGCCTCTTGCCTCAACAACAAGGTGCAGAGATTCTTAGCCAGGTCTCGAGATCCTCCGGCCGACGCCACAGATGCACTGGTTGCTCCTTGGGGTCGGGCTTGGCTGATTTATGCATTTCCCCTATTGAAACTCCTGCCGAGGCTTCTGGGCAAAATAGGTGGAAAACATTCTGGTCATTCTGGTGGCTCCAGACTGGCCTCGTCGGTCTTGGTACACAGACCTGATAAGTCTGGTCGCCGATACCCCTTCCTTCCGCTGGCTTTAACGGCATGGCTGTTGAAAGTCAGGTGTTGAGAGATAGGGGTCTTTCTGACTCTGATACCTACACTCTTGAAGGCTAGGAAGTCAATATCCAGGAAGATCTACCATCGTACGTTGAAATCGTACATTTCATGGTATGAATCGCTGAAGGTGCACCCTCGCTTTTTTTTTTCGATAGGGTTTTGGCCTTTTTGCAGAAAGGGGTTGAACAGCGGTTGGCTTTGGGTATTGTCAAAGGCCAAGTTTCGGCTTTGGCTATATATTTTCAACGCCCGTTAGCCATGCGTGTCCTAATCTGGACTTTTATCCAGGGAGTGCACCATATGGCTCCTCCGAGGCGATCCCCATTACCTCCTTGGGATCTAAATCTGGTGTTATCTGTTCTTTAAAGGCCTCCTTTTGAAAAAATGTGGGAGATTTCGCTGCTTTCTTTGTCTCAGAAGGTTGCCTTGGTGGCGATCACTTCTGCCCACAAGGTGTCTGAATTGGCAGCTTTGTCTTGCCACTCACCTTATCTGGTGGTACACAGGGTTAAGGTGGTACTTCGACCTAATCAGTCGTTCCTTCCTAAGGTGGTTTCTGATTTTCATCTGAATAAAGATATTGGGTTACCTTCACTTTTCCCTAAACCTCAGCATCCTAAGGAATATGCTTTGCATTCTTTGGATGTGGTTCAGGCAATCGGGGTTTATTTAGAGACCACTGAGTCCTTTAGAAAATCAGACACTCTTATTTTGTCTTTACTGATGGAGCGCCTAAGGGATTTGCTGCGTCTGCTGCGACCATTTCCAGATGGATTAGGCAGACGGTAGTACAGGCCTATTCACTGAGGGGTCGGGTTCCTCCTTTCCCAGTGAAGGCTCTATCTACGAGAGCTCGGAGTGCCTCCTGGGCTTTTCACCATCAGGCGTCAGTGCTACAAGTTTGCAAGGTGGCAAATTGGTCGTTTGTGCATATGTTCACAAAATTCTACAATGTAGATGTGTGGGCATCCGCTGATGCTTCTTTTGGCCGCAAGATTTTGCAGGCTGCAGTTTAAAAGAGAACTCGGTTTGGTTTTTCTTTGAAGGTTCAATTTTTTTCCGGGTGAGCGCCAGTTGTTCCTGGTTGAGCTCCATGTTACCTGGTTGGCTATTCTTAGCCATTGGGAACTGCGTTTTCCCACCCCTCATGATTATACTGCTTTGGGACATCCCTATCAGTCATGAAGATAAGGAGCTGTGTCTGTAGAACGATAGCAAAAACTGGATTTTTGTAAGAACTTACTGTAAAATCCTTTCCTCTGCAGTTCGACAGACGCAGCACCTGCCCCTCTACTTCTGAGGTATGGGGTTTTTTGTCTTCTAAACACTGCTTGCAACAAAACTGTTTGATAGCAGAGTCTGAGGGGTTATGCCTGCAGGGACAACCCCTATAGGCGTGGTTAAGTTTTTTTCCTGCCTAGTCCCTATTCCTGGAAGGAGGAGTATAACCCTATGAGTCATGAAGGAGCTGCTGCGTCTGTCAAACTTTAGAGAAAAGGATTTTACGGTAAGTTCTTACAAAAATCAAGTTTTCCACAACAACCCAAAATTTTTAAAATCCACTTGTCATAGGGACAGAAAGTGTCTGCTGGAGTCTGTTTATCCCCCTCATGTCTGTGTGTCTGGGCCCCGCGTTTCCTCCCGGTCCCTGCGTCCGGGCCACACTGTGGGGGGTTTTGGGGGTCCCTGAACCCTTCGGCACTGTTTGGTGTGATTTTGGGGGTGCAGGCATGCATGTGGGGGCGCTGCGGTGAAAAACCGCGGGGCTGCCATTTTGGGTGTGGGCAGGCTTCTCTGGCTTCAGTAAGGGCATTTCAGCAGCCATTTTCCCTGTAGTGTATCGCACCCTTTCCGGCGCCATCTTTGGTGTGGCAAGGTATTTCTGCATGTGTTCGGCGGCCATTTTCCCGGAGCCTCCCCATTGATTCCTATAGACAACCATTTTTCCTTGGCCCGAGTCCTATTTAGCCTCTAGCGGTGTGACATCACTTCCTTTCTTCATGCAGCCAGATCGTTCAGCAAGCGTGCTAACTGTATAGCTACACTTCTGGGGGTCTTTTTCTGCTGTTTTTCAGGGGATATTCCTTTGCTATCAGTTATATTCCTCCCTGTGGGGTACTTTAAGCTAGTCCTCATTGCTGTGGGTTTTGCCGCTATCGCGGTTTTAAAGGGCCAGCGCCAAAAACGTTTTTTTATGGAGTGCCAGGATAGCAAATATCCCCCAGCTTTGGTGGAAGATTCAGGTACACCTGAATCATCTGCGCTTACTACTGCACTTGCGACTTTGGCGTCCAAAGTGGATCTGTTGATATCTGAATGGGCTTCTAGAAAAAGGCCTAGGCTTTCTCCCTCTTCTGATTCGGAGTGGTTGCCATGGACAATGTACCCCCTGAAGTGTCTGTCCTCTCAGTCGGAAGGGGAGGATGAGGAGGGGGATGATTCCCCCCCTGGGACGGCCAGAGAATGCGCAGCTTTGTCTGCGCTTATTAGTTCTGTTAAGGATACACTACATTTAGAGGATGAGCCCCACAAGCCGGGTAAGCGGTCTTCTTTTGGGACCCGTAGAACCCAGAAAGCGGCACAGGTGTTTCCTTGTCCCGCTGAATTTCACGAAACAGTGAACAAACAATGGCACAATTTTGTGGTACCAAAGCAGTTTCAGTATCGTTATCCCTTTACGTCTCTTAGGGATTCGCGCTGGACCGTGGCCCCTAAGGTGGATCACACGGTGTCCATGTTGAACAAGGCCACTCTTATGCCCGCGGAGGATTCTCCGGTGTTTAGGGACCCTACGGATAGGCGGGTGGAATCTCTTACTCGCCATTCCTATATGGTGGCGGGTTCTTTGATGAAACCTATTTTCGCCTCTGTCATGGTCTCTCAGGCGGTGGTAGAATGGACCTAGGTGCTCCGACGCACCCTTGTGGCTGATTCCACCCCTCCTGCTACTTTGGAGATGGTGGACCAGATTATTCAAGCTGTTCTATACCTGTGTGACGCGGCCTTGGATGAGGCCCCTTTAGTCTCATGACTATCTGCTGTTGCAGTGATTATCTGTCCTATGGTATGGCTAAAGATGTGGTCGGCTGACTAGACTTCCAGGAAGACGGTGTCTGACATCCCTTATGCTGGGAATCGCCTTTTTGGGGACTCCCTGGACGAATTGGTTAAGGGGGTCACTGGGGGCAAGAGCACTCTGCTGCCCCAAGCTCCCAAGGGTAAGTTTTTCCGTGGTAAGCGGGGCCCTTCCTTTAAACCAAATCGGGGATCCATTTGTGCCTTCAAGGCACAGGACAAGGGAAAATGCTTCAAAGGCCATGGTGGCCAGAAGAGGCCTTGGGCAGGCAAGTCCAAAGCTGCCCACGCTGGCGCGGCGGCCCAGTCCGCCTCGACCTGAAGGGACGCCCTCACCCTTTCCAGGGGTGGGGGGACGTTTGCGTGGTTTTCTCGAACCTTGGCTGCTCCGGATTTCGGACAGGTGGGTTCAGGAAATCATTCGATCAGGTTACAAGATCGAATTCCTTTCGCGGACAGGTTCTTTCCCTCAAATCTTAATTTGACCCCAGATCGTTTACAAGATCTCCTCGCCCAGGGGGTGATCGTCCCGGTGCCGCATCGGGACAGATTTGGGGGGTTTTACTCAAATTTGTTCACTGTGCCCAGGAAGGAGGGCAAGGTACGTCCGATTCTGGACTTGAAGGCTCTGAACCGCTTCGTACAGGTTCAGAAGTTCCGTATGGAATCCCCCTGTTCAGTGGTAGCCTCTCTGAGCCCGGGAGATTTCCTGGCTTCAATTGACCTCAAGGATGCGTATTTGCACATCCCCATACCCATATTCGAGGGTCATCAGAGGTACCTCCGATTCACAATCGAGGAGGAACACTATCAGTTTGTGGCGTTACCTTTTAGTCTCGCTTCGGCTCCAAGGGTGTTTACCAAAGTGTTGGCTCCTGTTCTGGCCCTGTTACGGGCGCAGGGAATTGCGGTCTTGGGATACTTGGATGATCTCCTGTTAAGATCGAGTGCCAGACCGAGTCTGTTGTGTGATTTGTCAACCACGGTTCAGACGCTCCAGGAGTTCGGTGGACCATCAACGTTCAGAAGTCGACCTTGTCCCCTTCTGTTCACCTCCCTTACTTGGGGATGGTCCTGGATTCCGCCCAAGCAAAAGTCTTTCTGCCGGAGGACAAACTCCGCACTCTGCAGGATGAGATCCAGTCCCTCAGGGACAACTAATTCTCATCGCTCAGGGCCTGCATGTGGTGCCTGGGGTTGATGGTGTCTACCTTCCAGGCCATACCGTTTGCAAAGTTCCATACACGGTCTCTTCAAGCGGAGATCCTGGCCAGATGGGACAGGCATCCTCATTCATTGGAAAGGAGGATATCTTTGAGTCACCAAGTCAGAGAGGATCTTCTGTGGTGGCTCCAGTCTCCGGCTCTGACGGAGGGGAAATACTTCCGGCCATTGTTGTGGGCGGTGATCACCACGGACGCCAGCCTGTCGGGCTGGGGTGGCGTTCTGGGCACTCTGTCCAGAGAATTGGCAGGCCGATTATCTGAGGCGCCAGACCCTGGACCAGGGGGAATGGTCCCTACACCCGGAGGTGTTTCAGATGCTGATTTATGCCTTCCCCCGATTCAGTTGTTCAGGTTCCTTCGCAGGTTGGTCTCGGAACCGAGGTTGGTGGTTCTGGTAGCAGCCCGGACTGGCTGCGCCGTTCTTGGTACGCGGACATCATACAACTGGTCGTCGAGCCTCCCTGGCGGCTCCCGTTATGAGACGATCTACTGTCTCAGGGGCCAATCTTCCATCCTGCTTTACAGTCGCTGGCTTTAACGTTGTGGCTGTTGAAAGCCAGGTCCTGAGAGATCGGGGTCTCTCGTCGGCGGTCTTTCCTACCCGGCTAAAGGCTAGGAAGGCCTCGTCCGGTAAGATCTATTACCATACCTGGAAGGCTTATTTTGCCTGGTGTGAATCCAGGGGCGTCCATCCTCACTCTCTTTCGGTGGCGAGGGTGTTAGCCTTCCTGCAATCCGGTCAAAAAGGACAGATCCTGCACATGCTGATATACAAGTACAAAGAGGAGTACTTCACCAGCCCATGGCGCTGTCCATGTGTTCACCTCCTTTGTATGTTTTTTAGCTGAAATGTCCTGGTTGCTGCTGCTCCTCTCTCACTCCACTGGGGGGGGATCAAAACAATTCAAATCTGTAAAGAAAAGCACACGCAACCTCGGGCAATAAAGCTTTAATAAAGGACAATAACACAGTACATTGGAATTGCACTCACACTTTTTCTTTAAGGCAATCGCTTTACAGCATTCCAACAGGAGCTACTCGCTCCTCCCGTCCCTCCAGATGGTGACTCTGCGGTCTCCTCATCCGCGGCTTCCGCTGCTGTATCCCCGCTCTCCTTTACTTCCTGTGTTGCCTGGTCACCGGATGCCGGTTCTAGTGCGCCTGCGCACTATACCAACGTGATCTACGGTGCCTCAGGAGAGCCTCAGCCAAAACCGGAGCCACAAGTAGTACGAAGCTGCGAGGTGGGGGATTCAAGACACGGGTGCACTGCCTCTGCTGTTGCTACGGACAATGCGTTTCGGAGGCGAAGCCTCCTTCCTCAGGTCCCACCTTGCTTCCTGCTAATGCCCCTCCCTATATACCCAGGATACCATCGGCCCTAATTAGTTGATTGTATATTCTTAAAGGGGCCAGTAACCAATAATCTTTATCCAACGAGGGAGCTCCCTCTGCCTGTGCTGTCACGGAAAGGTTGCCTTTCTAGTGGTGATCACATCTGCCTGCAGAGTGTCGGAGTTGGCAGCCCTGTTTTGCCGCTCTCCTTACCTGGTTGTTCATAAGGATAAGGTGGTCTTGCGACCTCACCAATCTTTTCTTCCTAAGGTGATATCCAATTTTCACCTTAGCGAGGATATTGTCTTGCCTTCGCTATGTGCGATTCCTAAGCATCCTAAGGAGTTTGCCTTGCATTCCTTGGATGTAGTGTGGGCGATCAGGGTGTACCTGTCTACTGAATTCTTCAGAAGGTCGGATTCTCTTTTTGTCCTTCCCGAGGGCCCTCGGAAGGGTATGGCTGCGTCTGCGGCGACCATTTCGAAATGGATCAGACAGACGATTGTACAGGCCTATTCAATTAGGGAACGGGTACCGCCCTTCCCTGTCAAGGCGCACTCTACCAGATCGTTGAGTGCGTCCTGGGCCTTCCGGCATCAGGATTCGGTGGCCCAGTGCAAGGCGGCGACTTGGTCGTCCGTGCACACCTTTTCCAAATTTTACAAACTTGACGTTTTGGCATCGGCAGATGCCTCCTTTGGCCTCAAAGTCCTGTGCGTGGCCGTGCTTTGAGGGGGACATGGAGTTTACCTGTCCCTGTCTGTTGGGGTTGTTTCCCCCTTTGTTGATTTGCTTTCCTGGGTTTGTTGCTCCTGTTGAGCTTTCGTGTTACCCAGAGTTTACCTTTCTGGTTCAGATAAGGTTCTTTTCTCTGACCTGGGTGCTGCGTTGCCTTTTGTGACGGTTGCGCTTCCCACCCCTCATGTCTACACTGCTTTGGGACATCCCATTGGTAAAGACTATATGAGGGGCGGCGACTGTCAGAGGACGTAAGAGAAAACTGAATTTCTCTTACGTCCTCCGACAGTCGCTGCCTCTCCATATTCGTCACAATGGGGTAATTGACCTTTGCTCCGTAGGAGTAGCTAGGCAACAGAATATGTCAATATTAAAGCTTTTAGCATATCCCACCCCCAGGGGGTGGTCCCCTCAGTCAATACCCTCCTGCTTCCTGTATCCATACCTCAGTTTCATTGTCTAGCTATCAGGAGTAGCAGGCTGTTTCTGTGCTGGGGCTTTTTGTCTCAGCCTTTATCTTCTTTTTGATTTTATTTTAGTGTTTTTCTCTATCTTTAATTAGCTGTTTATTTTTTCAGCATTAGTTAGTTCTTCTGATGAAGAGGATCGTGCGGGCTGGGTCTCGGGCTGGCCCCCCTGGTCGCAAGTTGTGGGCCAGTGGCTTCCCAGCCTGCCATCGAGCGTTCAGTCAGGTTTTTTTTCCTGGCATGTGTGAACGACCCATCCCTGTTCGCTGCAGGGATGCTGCGGTGAGGTGGCTACCTCACTGGACGCCATGCGGTTTCGCACCGCAGTTCTGCTGCTTCCTGGCTGCGACTCTCCCTGTCCTCTGTGCAGCGGCTTGATCGCTTGTGCGGGCTCCCCACTCCATTCAGAAGGTAAGTGTACTCTGTGTGGGGACCTGTCTGTTTAGTGGGTGTCAGTCTGGGACTGTGTAACCCTGCATTCTGTACACACTATTGGGCTCCCTGTCTGTTTTGCTGCTTCTGTGGGCTGCAAGGAGGGGGGCCATCCTACACTGTGCTGTGTTGTAAGTGGTGTATTTTCTCTGTGTGACAGGCTGAATGCTGTGGGGCATGGTGTGACACATGTTATGCATACTTGCGGCGGCCGCTGCTGCGGTCCGCCATTTTTTTATTAGCTTATGCTGGCCATTCCTGTGTGAGGAGAGCGGCGATTTTGGCGCCAAGCGCCGCCATTTTGGAGGCGATCGCTCAGACCGCATGTCAGCGCTGCATGCTCTGCCTTTGCAGTCCCCCACCGGTGGCCATGTTTGTGGAGCCTTCCATAGGCCTTATGGGAGCTGTCTGTGATACATCACTTCCTTTGCCCTGAGACCAGCAATCGATGCAGCAGCCTGAGGGATCTCTCCAGGTTTATCTTCCTTATTCCTGTATTCATTGCCTAAGTTTGTTGTACTTCTCCCTGTGGGGGTCGGTGTGTGCTGTGTCTGTGCGGTGGGCTGCGCTGCCGCGCTCTTAAAGGGACAGTACCCCTGACAGTACCCCTTTTTTCCTGCAAACTTTTGGGGCATGGATTCTCAGGAAAGCAAATATCCTCCCACTTTAGTGGGGGGGCCAAGGGTCTGCTGCTTCTCCCGAAGGGGGCGATTTGGCTACCATTGTGGCTAACCTAGCTGCTCAGGTGCAGATGCTTGTGGCTGCTCAATCCACAAAACGGCCCAGAGTTTCAATTTCCTCTGATTCAGAGGGCGATGGTGATGGGGCTGCTATGGCTGGGGTCCCCTTATCGGGGTCCCGTTCATCCCTGGACCTTGTAGGGTCGGAAGGGGAGGCAGAGGTTGAAGGGATTGATGATTCTCCCCCTGGCTCGTCTGAAGAGCTTGCAATCATGGATGAATTGGTTGCTTCTATCAAACAAACACTGCATTTGCAGGATGAACCATGTCTTCCTGCCGTCCTGGCCTCTTATGGGACGCAGCGGAGACGCAAATCATCGCAGGTTTTTCCTTGCACTGAGGATTTTCAGCGCGCTGTTAGTGAACAATGGCGCAATATAAAGAAGCCTTTTGCTGTGCCAAGTAGGTTCAAGCTGCGTTATCCCTTCACACCCGCCACTGATGAACGTTGGTGTGTGCCGCCTCCGGTGGATCACGCGGTGGCGGTTTTGAATAAATCTACTGCGATTCCGGCGGAGGATACCCCGGTGTTCCGGGATCCCACGGACAGGAGACTGGAGTCTCTTGCCCGCCATACTTACTCGGTTACCGGTTCCATGCTAAAAGCTATTTTTGCTTCCCTTATGGCAGCTCAGGCTGTCGCGCATTGGACGCAGGTGCTCAGGCGCGTCCTGGTGGCTGATTCTGCCCCGCCGACAACGTTGGCTATGGTAGATCAAATTCATCAGGGTGTCATGTATTTGTGTGATGCGGACTTAGATTTAGTCCCTTTGGCTGCACGTGTGCACAGCGTGTCGGTGTTGACACGCCGCTTGATTTGGCTGAAATGTTGGTCTGTGGACCAATCTTCTCGCAAAACTCTGACTAATCTACCTTATACGGGAACTCGCCTTTTTGGCGACTCCTTGGATATGCTGATAAAGGGGATCACTGGGGGTAAGAGCACGCTCTTGCCCCAGTCCCACAAGGCTAAGGTTGCTCAAGGTAAGAAGCATGCTTCGTTTAGGCCCTCTCAGGGGTCCTTTCGTGCCTTTCGGTCACACTATAAGGGCAAACCCTTCAAAGGCCAAGGCTCCCAAAAGAAGCCATGGACAGGTAAGCAAAAGTCCGGCCAGTCCGGATCCGCTGCCCATAACAATGTGGCCTGAAGGGGCGCCCTCACCCAGTTCTGGGGTGGGGGGACGTTTGCTCGGTTTTCTTCAACCCTGGCTGGCCCGCGTTCGGGACAGGTGGGTTCAGGAGATCGTTCGGTCCGGTTACAAGATCGAGTTTCTCTCTCGGCCGGCGAGCAGATTTTTTCCCTCGAATCTTCAACTGTCTCCGGAGCGTTTGCGGAATCTGCACCTGGCGGTGCGGGACCTGCGGGCTCAGGGAGTGGTGGTTCCGGTGCCTCATCGAAACAGATTTCGGGGGTTTTACTCCAATCTGTTCACTGTGCCCAGAAAGGAGGGCAAAGTACGTCCGATTCTGGACTTAAAAGCTCTGAACCGCTTTGTGCGGGTTCGCAAGTTCCGCATGGAATCCCTGCGCTCGGTGGTGGCTGCTCTAGTTCCGGGAGAAATCCATCGATTTGAAGGATGCGTACCTTCACATCCCCATTTTCGAGGGTCACCAGAGGTACCTTCGATTCGCCATTGTGGAGGATCATTACCAATTCGTGGCGCTTCCTTTTGGTCTCGCTTCGGCTCCGCGGGTGTTCAAGGTGCTTGCACCGGTTCTGGCCTTATTGAGGGCCCAGGGCATCTCGATCCTGGGGTATCTGGACGACATTCTGGTTCGGTCTGAGACCAGTCAGGGTCTGGTGAAAGACCTGTCCGTCACGATGCAAACTCTGCAGGAGTTTGATTGGACGATAAACTTTCCAAAATCGATGCTGTGTCCGTCGGTTCGTCTTCCCTACCTGGGAATGATTCTGGACTCTGTTCAGGTGAAGGTCTTCCTACCAGAAGACAAGCTCGGGACACTTCAGGAAGAAGTCAGGTCCCTCAGGGACGTTCCGTGCTCGTCCCTCCGGACGAGCATGTGGTGTCTGGGATTGATGGTCTCGGCCTTCGAGGCGATTCCCTTTGCACAGTTTCACACGAGGGGTCTCCAAGCGGAGATCCTGTCCAGGTGGGACGGGCGACCTCTATCTCTGGATCTTCAGATCTCGTTGAGTCCTTGCACCAGAAGGGATCTTCTGTGGTGGCTACAATCCCCGGCGGTGTCGGGGGGCAAGTCTTTTCGCCCTCTTTCGTGGACGGTGATCACCACAGATGCCAGCCTGTCGGGCTGGGGTGGTGTTCTGGGCGTTCTGTCCGCCCAGGGTACTTGGTCGGTGGGGGAATCCTCCCTTCCGATCAACATTCTGGAATTGCGGGCGATAATTCTCTGCCTTCGGCGTTGGACGGACAATGCCACAGCGGTGGCCTACATCAACCACCAAGGGGGCACCGGGAGTGCCCGAGCGGCTCGGGAGGTGGCCGACATTCTATCTTGGGCCGAGACGCACGTCCCGGCGATATCGGCAGTTCACATTCCAGGGGTGGAGAACTGGCAGGCGGATTATCTGAGTCGCCAGACCCTGGACCAGGGGGAATGGTCACTCCACCCGGATGTCTTCCAGATGTTGTGCGCGAAGTGGGGTCTTCCGGATGTGGACCTGTTCGCGTCTCGTCTGAACAACAAGGTGGGAAGGTTCGTGGCAAGGACGCGCGATCCTCGGGCAGACGCGTCGGACGCGTTGGTGGCTCCGTGGCATCAATATCGCCTGATGTATGCATTCCCACCGATTCAGCTGCTATCCAGGTTCCTTCGCAGGTTGTCCTCGGAACCGCTCACGGTGATTCTGGTGGCGCCAGACTGGCCTCGCCGGTCTTGGTACGCAGACCTCGTGAATCTGGCGGTCGACGCTCCATGGCGTCTGCCTCTTCGAGAAGATCTTCTGTCTCAAGGACCGGTATTCCATCCTGCTTTATAGTCGCTGGCTTTGACGGCCTGGCTGTTGAAACCGAGGTCCTGAGGGATAGGGGCCTCTCCCCTGAGGTCATTCACACTTTGATCAACGCTAGAAAGACCTCCTCGGGGAAGGTTTACTACCGTACTTGGAAGGCCTATTTTGCCTGGTGCGAGTCCAGGGGGTTTTCCCCTCGCTCATACTCGGTGTCTAGAGTGTTGTCTTTCCTTCAAACGAGTGTGGACCAGCGTTTGGCGTTGGCCACGAGTAAGGGTCAGATTTCTGCGCTGGCCGTTCTTTTTCAACGTCCTGTGGCGTCTAACTCCTTGGTTAGCACCTTTGTTCAAGGGGTGCGACACCTGGTCCCTCCTAGGAGGGAGCCTTTGCCTCCATGGGACTTGACCCTCGTTCTGTCCGTGTTGCAACATGCTCCTTTTGAAAAGATCCGGGAGATCTCGTTGCCCATGTTGTCCAAGAAGGTCGCTTCTTTGGTGGCGATCACTTCGGCTCGCAGAGTGTCTGAGCTGGCGGTCTTGTCCTGCAGGTCTCCGTATTTGGCGATTCACTTGGATAAGGTGGTCTTGCGACCTAACCCTTCTTTTCTTCCGAAGAGGATCTCGGAATTTCACCTCAATGAGGACATTGTCTTGCCTTTGCTTTGCGCGAAGCCAAAACATCCTAAGGAGGTGGATTTACACTCCTTGGATGTTGTTCCGGCGATCAGGGTTTACCTGTCATCGACAAAATCCTTTCGCAAGACGGATTCTCTATTTGTCCTTCCAGAGGGGCCTCGGAAGGACATGGCGGCGTCGGCTTCTACCATCGCCAAATGGATCAGACAGACTATTGAGCAGGCATATGCTTTGAAGGGAAAAGTTCCCCCTATGCCTGTGAAGGCGCACTCTACCAGATCGCTGAGTGCGTCTTGGGCCTGTCATCATCGGGCCTCGGTGGCCCAGGTGTGTAAGGCGGCGACTTGGTCGTCCGTTCACACTTTCTCAAAGTTCTACAAAGTGGATGTTCAGGCATCGGCAGATGCTTCCTTTGGCCGCAAGGTTCTTAGTGCGGCAGTACCTTAGGGTCCCTTGTTTTTGGGCCCTTGGCTGTTTGGGATGTTTTTATCCCTGGGTTATTTGTTCTTCCTGAGTTGTTGCTCCTGTTGAGCAAAGTTTTTTTCATACTGCCCAGCTGGTTTCCTTCCTTTGGTAAGGTTCCTTTCTCTGATGTGGGTCCGGCCTTAGGCGCGGCTGCGTTTCCCACCCCTCATGTATGCGCTGCTTTGGGACGTCCCCATTGTGACGAATATGGAGAGGCGGCGACTGTCGGACGTAAGAGAACTGAATTTTTGTAAAATCTTACCTGTAAAATTCCTTTCTCTGAGTCCTCCGACAGTCGCCGCCCCCGCCCCTCTTTTGGGGTTTGTTTATGTACTCTACTGCTATTCTACTGAAACTGAGGTATGGATACAGGAAGCAGGAGGGTATTGACTGAGGGGACCACCCTCTGGGGGTGGGATATGCTAAAAGCTTTAATATTGACATATTCTGTTGCCTAGCTACTCCTACGGAGCAAAGGTCAATTACCCCATTGTGACAAATATGGAGAGGCAGCGACTGTCGGAGGACTCAGAGAAAGGAATTTTACAGGTAAGATTTTACAAAAATTCAGTTTTTTGTAAAATCTTACCGTAAAATTCCTTTCTCTGAGTCCTTTGACAGTCGCCGCCCCCGCCCCTCTTTTGTGGGGTTTTTGGACTATCTACTGCTTGCTACCAAACTGAGTCTTAAGCCTAGCTTGCTCCTGTGGATAAAATGTCAATACCCATTGGTGAAGACTATATGAGGGGCGGCGACTGTCGGAGGACTCAGAGAAAGGAATTTTACGGTAAGATTTTACAAAAATTCCGTGTTTTTTTTTTTTCAGCACACAGGCGGCCCTGTAAAAGGACTTAAGGCATTTAGGTCATCTGGGGGTTCCAAGAAGACGTGGGCGGGTAAGCCGAGAACAATCCCCTCCAGATCTATGAACAAATCTCCGTCTGCATGAAGTGACGCCCTCACCCGTATCGAGTGGAGGGATGTCTTTGTTTTCTGTCCGGAACCAGGGACCTCTTTGATTCAGGACAAATGGGCCCACGAGCTGCTCCTGATCGGGTTACAAGATCGAATTCAGGTCCCGACCGTTGGACAGATTCTTCCCATCCAATCTACACCTATCTTCGGTTAAGGGATCTATGAGAGACTGTACAAGATCTGCTGTCGCAAAGGGTGATTGTGCTAGTTCACTCTCGGAAATGCTTTCAAGGGTTTCTTCAAACCTGTTTACTGTTCCCAGAAAAGAAGGGAAAGTGCATCCAATTCTGGACATCAAGGCTCTGAATCGCTTTGTGCGGGTACAGAGGTTTCGAATGGAGTCCATTTGCACGGTAGTGGTGTTTGTACACCATGGGGGCTTTGGCCTCTATCGATATCAATGACGCATATCTGCACATCCCTATTTACGCTTTGCTTCACTTCGCTGTAGGATAGGAACATTTATCAATTTGTGGCGTTACCCTTTGGTCTCAGTATTCTGGAACTCAGAGCGATAAAGCTTTGCTTGAGTCACTGGACAAATCGTCTGCATAGTTGTCCAATTTGGATTCAATCAGACAATGCCATGGCCGTGGTTTTCACTAATCATCAAGGGGGCACCAAGAGTGTCCTGGCCAGAGTTGTATAAAGTTCTCGAAACCCATACTTGAGTAAAAGTACAAGTGCTCGATCAAAAAGTGACTTGAGTAGAAGTGGAAGTGCTCGATCAAAAAGAGACTTGAGTAGAAGTACCAAAGTATTCAACATTTTTTGTACTTAAGTATTGCAAGTAGTTATATTTTTTTAAATTTTGCTACTCAAGTACTGAAAGTAAAAGTACAAGCACTGTGTTATGTAGTTATTAAAGAAAGAAGTCAAAAGTTTGAACATCATATTGTTTTTTATTATTTCAAATGATTAACCTAAAGGACAATCACAATTCCTTTGGCTGTAACTTTTTGTACACAAAAACAGATAAAGTATGTCCCTCCCTTCCCCCTTTAAAGCATCCCTCCTTCTCTTCCCTGCATGTTTTTTTTTCCTACACAGCTTATTGGTGCGCAAAATCATATATAAACCAATGTGATATACAACAATATATTCCAATAATGAAATAAAGGAAGAGTGTATGAAATCAAAGTCAATAAAAAGTCCAAAATATTGTGAATCTACAAATATATATATATGTGACAAAAAGAGATGAATATATTTTCAACGGTGCAAGAATCAAACAGGTGCTATTCCAAATAATAGGTGCAGACTTCCACCACAATTTTTTGAACTTCATGAAACCTGCCATCTACTGTTCTGGCAGTGGTCATTTTTATAATTGTAACGAGTAACTCTGCAGCACAAAAAAAAAATAATGGAGTAGAAGTATTGAAATCATCGAAAAAAATATAGTGAAGTAAAAGTGGAAGTAGGAGAAAAAAATTCTACTCCAGGAAAGTACAGATTCTGCCTTTCGGTACTTAAGTACAGTAGTGAAGTAGTTCTACTTGGTTACTATACATCTCTGGTCCTGGCGGCCCGGTAGGTGGCTGAGATCTTAATATGGGCAGAAAATTTGGTTCCAGCCCTCTCTGCCGTGCATATACCTGGAGTGGAGAATTGGCAGGCGATGTCATTAGGTTTTGGATCAGGGGGAATGTTTCCTGCACCCGGAAGTATTTCACCTGTTTTGTGTCTGGTGGGGGACACCCCAGGGTAGACCTATTGGTTTATCGGCTCAACGAGAAGGTACAGAGGTTCATAGCCAGGTCTCAGGATCCTCTGGCCAACACCACAGACACACTGGTGTCTCCTTGGGGTCAGTATCAGCTGATCTACGCGTCTCCTCCGCTAAAACTTCTGCCGAGGCTTCTGCATTGAATAGAGGTGAAAGCTAATTCCGGTCATTCTGGTGGCACCAGACTAGCCTCGCCGGTCTTAGTATGCAGATCTGGTAAGGTTGATCGCCGATGCTCCTTGGAGACTTCCTCTCAGGGAAGATCTGTTTTCTCGAGGGCTGATCTTCCATCCAGCATGGCTGTTGAAAGCCAGGTATTTTTCTGACTCAGTGATTCCTACAATGTTGAAGGCTGGAAAATCTACCTGCCAGGAAGATTTATCATCGTATGTGGAAATGGTACTTCTGATGGTGTGAAGTGATTAAGGTGCATCCATGCTGCTTTTCAGTGGCTAGGATATTGGCTTTCCTCCAAAGAGTGGTTAAGCAGCGGTTGGCCTTGGGTCGGCTTTGGCGGTATTCTTTCAACGCCCTTTAGCTACACATTCTTTGATTCGCACTTTTATCCAGGCAGTTCGTTATGTGACTCCTCCGATACCGTCCCCGTTACCTCCGTGGGATCTTAACTTGGTACTGTCTGTTCTTCAAAAAAACCTCCCTTTGAAAACCTAGGGAAATTCATTTGCTTACACTGTCACAGAAGGTAGCCTTTTTGGTGGCTATTACCTCTGCTCGCAGAGTGTCTGAGTTGGCGGCGCTGTCCTGCCGTTCTCCTTCTCTGGTGGTCCACAGAGATTAAGTGGTACTTCGACCTAATCAGTCGTTCCTTCCTAAGGTGGTTTCTGATTTCCATTGAATGAAGACATTGTGCTGCCTTCACTCTGTCCTAAGCCCAAGCATCCTAAGGAAATTGCCTTCCATTCTTTGACTGTGGCAATTAGGGTTTGCCCTGGTGGTTATGGAGTCTTTCAGGAAATCTTTTTTTGTCCTCCTGGAAGGACCTTTGAAGGCATTGTCTGCGTCTGCTGTGAACATATCCAGATGGATCAGGCAGACGGTGGTACAGGCGTATTCACTTAAGAGTCAGGTTACACCTTTCCCTGTGAAGGCGCATTCTGCTAGGGCGCGGAGTGCCTCTTGGGGCCTTTCGCCATCCGTCAGTAATACAAGTTTGCAAGGCGGCAACTTGGTAGTCTGTGTACACGTTCACTAAATTCTACAAAGTAGATGTGTTGGCATCCTCGGATGCTTCTTTTGGCCGCAAGGTTTTGCAGGCTGCTGTTTAGCAATTTTTTCTCTTTGAGGGTGCATGTTTATAGGTGAGCTCCAGTTCCTGGTTGAGCTTCACGTTACCTTGTTGGCTAAGTTTAGCCTTTGGGGAATTATGTTCTTTCTCTGCATTGTTTTCCTACCCCTCATGCAAATACTGCTTTGGGACTTCCCAATGGTTAAGAAGAATATGGAGCTGCATCGGTCAATGAACTTCAGAGAAAATGATTTTTACTGTAAGTCAAAAATCCAGTTTCTCTATCATCCATTGACAGATGCAGCCTCTGCTTCATTAGCTGAATGGGTTATGCTGCCCCCTGCAGGAGTAGTCTAGGCTGGAAAATTTAAATGTACATGCCCATGGGGCCATTCCCACAGGCATAACCCACACCCTCTGTTCAGCAAACCAGTTTGTTTCTGCATTGAGAAGGAGTAGGACCTAGGTTTCCTGCTCTGACTTCGGTCTCAGTTTTTTTTTTTTTTTTATTCTTTTCAGAATATTTAGTTTTCTCTTTACTCACTTTGCTAGCTAGTGTTCAAGGGGATCCTCCTGGTGACCTGCAAGCAATGCCAGCTGGTGCTTCGCACTGGTTAATCTAGATCCTTATGATCCTCCCAGCCTGGGCTACGAGCATGAGCAGGTTATAGTCCTGCACTAGGCCTCTCCACAACGGTGCCCCTTTCCGGATGGGGGTCGAGCCTGCGAGCGAATTACCTGGAATGCCCTGAGTCACAGGGTACACCTCGGGTAGCATCCCACTTCGGGTGGGAGGTGGTCTGCCCGGAACGGAGCCCCACCCGATCCATTGTACAGTGAGTAAATGTGACCCCCCTTGCGACCTTGGGGGGGGCCCTCTCCTGGGGATAATAGGACCTATACTTCCTAGAAAATCTCCCTGGCCTGTCAGGTACCCGGCCTCTGTGCCCTGTCTCCCTCTCCCATGGGGGGTTATGTAACTGGGGCGCCTAGCGTCCTGAGGGGGGTTGCAATAGTACCTTGTTGCTTGCTGGGTCTTGTATATCCTCAAGGCCTTCATTGTGGGAGTCCCTGGCCGCATGGCACGCCGTGGGCGCCGCCATCTTAAGTGTGGGCAATGTGTAGGTTTTTTCCATTGAGCTTCCTATTAAAATGAATTGGCAACAATTTTTGTGTAGTCCTATTGAACTGCACTAGCAGTGTGACCTTTTACATCCAGGCTGAGGTCACTTCCTGTTCTTCTTCCTGCTGCAGGTCATTCAGGAGGGTTCTCTCTGGAGGTGGAACAGTACTGGGGTCCTTGCGGGCATATCCCTGAACACTCTGCTGTTAGTGTATATTTAAGGGGGACTCTGCAGACTGCGGCGATTGGCGGTGGGTACCACAATTGGCATTTCTTAACCACTTGCCGACCGCCGCAAGTACATATACTGCGGTGGTCAGCCCCTCACAGGCAAAGTGACGTGTATATATACGTCACTAGCCTGTGAGGCTCTGGGGAGCGAGCGCGCTCCGCCGGAGGCGCGCTCCCACTCCTGCGCGGTCACGGACCCCCCGCGCGTGTGACCGGCGGACCCGATGTCCGCCGGTCACTCGCGATCGTCGGGTGGAGAGGGAGAAAGGCAGGAGGCTAATGTAAACAAGCCGTCTGTCATTCTCCCCTATGTAGAAACAGTGATCATACGGTTCTACTATGTAGGACCGTTGATCACTGTTCCTACAGCTCAAGCCACAGCCAATCACAGTTAGAATCACGCCCCTACGGACACACACCACCCCTCCCTCTCAAAAAAAATTGACCCCTTCACTGCCAGTGTAATTTTACAATAACAGTGCATATGTATAGCACTGATTACTGTAGAAATGTCACTGGTAACCCCAAAAATGTCAGTCAAAGGTCCGATCTGTCCGCCACAATGTCGCAGTACCGCAAAAAAAATTGCAGATCGGCGCCATTACGCGTTAAAAAAAGACAAAAATCTTTCCCTTTGTTAGTAAACGCGATAACTTTTGCGCAAACCAATCCAAATACGCTTTTTGCGATTTTTTTTTTTTTTTTTTTTTTTTTTTTTTTTTTTTTTTACCAAACATATGTAGCATAAAACAAATTGGCCGAAAATGTTAAAAAATTTAGATTTTTACATTTTTTTGGGGGGGAATTTCATATAAAAAAAATTGGAAAAATATTATTTTTGCAAAATTGATGCTCTTTTTTTGTTTATAGCGCATGATCAAAAAATCGCACAGGTGATCAAATACCACCAAAAGAAAGCTCTGTTTGTGGGAAAAAAAGGACATCAAATTAGTTTAGGTACATCGTCTCACGACCGCGCAATTGTCTGTTAAAGTTACGCAGTGCCGAATCGCAAAATAGGCCCTGGTCAGGAAGGGGGTAAAATCTTCTGGGGCTTAAGTGGTTAAAGTGGCAGTACTCCGTTTTTCTGTAACTTTGAATATGGTGTCCCAGGCTGTAAATTCACCCTCAGACCCACTCTATGCAACTCCCAGGCAGTCTGGATTGCAGTCGCTGGCCGCGATTTCAGCAGCTCATTAAAACCTGGCAACAAAAGTTGATTTTGTCATGAAAAAGGTTAATAGCCGAAAAGGGTCGCTGCCTTCTCCATCTTTGGAGTCCTCTGATTCAGGGGCTGATGTTGTCGCCACGGGCACCCCTCTACCTGAGGGGTCGCTGTCCTCGCATTAAGATGGTAAAGAGGACCTGTTGTCTTCAGCTGCAGCGCGGGGACGCACTTTTGGTGGAAGCCCTGATTATCAGTGAGGAAAACTTTAAAATTGGCTGATGAACCCACGCCGGCAGGGACACGGGTGGCCTTTGGCTCCCGCAAGACCCAAAAGTCCTGAAAGGTTTTTCCGTGTCCCGAGCCTTTTCATAATATTGTGAATGACCAATGGCGGCGCGTTAACCATGTGCTAGTTGTGCTTTAAACGCCGGTATCCTTTTGCGGATACGGTCTCCAACCGTTGGACGGTGCCACCTAAGGTGGACCACCCTGTTTCCAGCTTGAACAAATCTACCATAGTGCCTGTGGAAGATTCCCCGGTTTTCACGGATCCGGTGGACAGGCGGGTGGAATCCCTTTCCTGCCATCTTCACGTGTTGGCGGGTTCCATTTTGAAACCGGTCTTTATGTCTGTTTTGGTATCACAGACAGTTACGGAATGGATTAGGGTACTGACAGGAAACTTGGACCCTGACGTATTTCCCCTAGAACTGATGGAACTTGTGGACCACCTTTCCCAGGCCCTTCTGTTCCTGTGTGATACGTCCCTGGATGCGGCTCCTCTGGTGGCCAGTGTTTCGGGTGTGGGGATTGCCCTACAGCCCATGGTTTGACTGAAGAGCTGGTTGGCTGACCAAGCTTCCAAGAAAGCCCTGACTGATCTCCCTTTTCTGGAAGAGCGTTTGTTCGGCGACTCAGTGGATGAGTTGATCAAGGGTCTGACTGGCGGGAAGAGTACTCTTCTTCCTCAATCCTCTAAAGGTAAAACGTCCAGTGCTAAGCGGGGTCCTCCTTTTACTGCTCATAGACGTTTTTTTCGTGCCTCTGGGGTGCAAGAAAAAGGTAAGCAGTTCAGAGCTTCTGGAGGGTCTACGAAGCTCTGGTGCAAGTCCAAGACCAGTCAGTCCAGTGTTGCGAACAAGTCGGGGCACCCTCACCCTTTTCTGGGGTGGGGGGGGCATCTGCGCTTCTTTCAGGAAGCTTGGATGACTTTGTTCAAGACAAATGGGTTCGCAAGTTGATTTGTTCCGGGTACAAAATCTAATTTTGGTCCGAGCCGGGGGACAGGTTTCTTCAGTCAAATCTGCACCTGTCTCCAGAGCATTTGAAAGATCTTCGGGAAGCTGTTCAGGACCTCCTGGCTCAAGGAGTGATTGTGCCAATTCCTATTTAAACCTGTTCACAGTGCCCAGAAAGGAGGGCAGGGTGCATTCATTCCTGGATCTCAAGGCTCTAAACCGCTTTTGTGCGGGTGCAGAAGCTTTGAATGAAGTCCATTCGGTCGGTGGTGGCATCCTTGAATCAGGAATTTTCTGGCCTCCATCGATATCAAGGATGCGTATCTCCAGTGTCCCCATATTTGAGGGACATCTGCGATTCTTTCGCCTTGCGGTGGCAGAGGAGCATTTCCAATTTGTGCCGTTACCCTTTGGTCTTGCCTCCACTCCCAGAGTTTTTAACAAGGTCCTGGCCCCTGTGCTGGCCTTGTTACGTCAGAGCAGAATCTCAATTTTGGGATATCTGGACGATCTCCTGTTGCGAGCAGACTCTCATTCAGATCTGTTGGACAACATCTCGATTACAGTTCAGACCCTTCAAGAATTTGGGTGGGTGATCAATTTCAAGAAATCTGCTCTATCGCCATCCGTACGGGTCACTTATATGGGGCTCACTCTCTACTCTGCTCTTGCGAGGGTCTTTCTCCCCTTGGACAAACTTCAGAAGTTGCAAAGGGCGATAAGGTTGGTGATGGAAGCCGATCAGTCCTCCCTGCAGGCCTGCTTGATGGCCCTGGGTCTGATGGTGTCGACCTTCGAAGCGATCCCTTTTGCTCAGTCTCATTCCAGGTCTCAGAAAGAGATTCTGGCAAAATGGAACAGGGACCCTCGGTCATTGGACCGGAAGATTCGTTGAGTCATCTCACGAAGTCGACCCTATCCTGGTGGATCAAGTCTCCTGCTTTGTGTCAGGGCAAGTCCTTCCTGTCGCTGTTCTGGACAGTGGTCACCACGGATGCCAGCCATTCAGGCTGGGGTAGCTCTGTGCCCAGGAGACTTGGACATCAGAAGAGTCCTCCTTGCGGATCAACAATCTGGAGCTCAGACCGTTCAAGCTTTGCCTGTTCCTCTCGACGAGCCGACTACGCGGTTGTCCGGTTCAGATACAGTCGGACGATGCCACGGCTGTGGCTTACATCAATCATGGGGGCACCAAGAGTGTCCTGGCAGCCAAGGAGGTGGCAGAGATTCTGGTTTGGGTGGAAGCCAATGTTCTGACTCTTTCTGCAGTCCACATCCCGCGTGTGGAGAATTGGCAAGCGGATTACATGAGTTGTCATGTGTTGGATCAAGGGGAATTGTCCCTTCATCTAGAGGTGTTTCAACTCCTGTGTGCCCAATGGGGGACTCCGCAGGTGGATCTGTTTTTGTCTTACCTCAACAGAAAGGTCCAGAGGTTTGTGGCCAGATCTCGGTATCCTCTGGCTGACGCCGGAGTTGCTCTGGTGGTTTCTTAGCCAGTATCGGCTGATTTATGCCTTCCCTCTGCTCGTACTCCTGCTGAGGTTTCTTCGCCGGGTGGAAGGTATTCCAGTCGTTCTGGTGGCACCAGACTGGCCCCAGCAGTCTTGGTATGCAGACCTGGTAAAAATGGTCGTAGATCCTCCACGGAGACTTCCTCTGCGGTAAGATCTGCTGTCTAAAAGACCGATGTTCCATACTGCTTTACGGTCACTGACTTTAACAGCTTGGCTGTTGAAAGCAAGATATTAAGGGATAGAGGCCTTTCTGACTCGGTGATTTCTACTCTTTTGAAGGCCAGGAAATCGACGTCCAGGGAGATCTATTATCATACGTGGAAGTCGTACATTTCATGGTGTGAATCGCTGCAGCTGCACCCTCGCTAGGGTTTTGGCTTTTTTATAAAAAGGGCTTGAGCAGCGATTGGCTCTGGGCACTACCAGGGCCAAGTGTCTGCCTTGGCTATTTAATTCCAACGTCCGTTGGGTACTAATAGCTTTATTTGCACTTTTATTCAGGGGGTGCTTCATCTGGCTCCTCCGAGGAGATCCCCGTTACCTTCGTGGGATCTCAATCTGGTTTTGTCTGTTCTTCAAAAGCCTCCTTTTGAGAATAGGGAAATTTCTCAGATTTCCTTGTCGCAGAAGGTTGCCTTCCTGATGGCTATTGCTTCTGCTCGCAGAGTATCTGAATTGGCTGCACTGTCCTGTTGTTCACCCTATTTGGTGGTCCACAGGGATAAAGTGGTTCTCCGTCTTTTCTCCCTAAGGTGGTGTCGGATTTTCATCTTAATTAAGACATCCTGTTGCCTTCCTTATGTCCTAATAAGCCTAAACATCCCAAAGAACTTGCCTTGCACTCTTTGGATGTGGTTCGGGCGATCAGAGTTTATCTGATGGTTACGGAGTCAGTTAGAAAATCTGACTCTCGCTTTGTCTTTATAGACGGTTCTCTGCTAAGTGTCTCTTGGGCTTTTCGCCATCAGGCCTCTGTTGTCCAATTTTGCAAGGCAGTGACTTGGTTGTCTGTGCACACCTTTACAAAATTCTACAGGGTGGATTTGTTGGCATCTTCGGATGCCTCTTTTGGCCACAAGGTTTTGCAGGCTGCTGTTTCGTAAGACAATGTTTCTCTTATGTCCTCCGACAGTCGCCGCCCCTTCCCAAGTCTTCACCAATGGGTATTGACCTTTGCTCCGCAGGAGTAGCTAGGCAACAATATTTGTTAATAACAAAAGCTTTTAGCATAGACACACACCCCTAGGGGCTGTCCCCTTAGTCAATACCTACCTGCACCAGCATTCCCAACTCAGTTTGATCTTGCCTAGCTTAGGAGTAGCAGGCTTTCCTGTGCTGGGGCTTCAGTCACAGCCTTCTACCCTTTTTTGATTTTATTTCAAGTGTTTTTTCTTTTCTTTACTAGCTGTTATTTTGTCAGCTTTAGTTTAGGGATCTTCGGATGAAGATGATCATGCAGAGCTGGGTCTCGGACTGGCCCCCCTGGATCCCAGGGCTGAGAGCCAGATGGATCCCCAGCTTGCCATCGAGCGTTCAGCTACGGTTCGCCCTGGCGCTATGAACGACCCATCCCTGTTCGCTGCAGGGATGCTGCCTGTGAGGTGGCTACCTCACTGGACGCCATTCTGCGGTCTTGTGCTGCGGTCCACTGCGTCCTGGCTGTGGCACTCCCTGTCATCCTGATAGCGGTTTGTCGCTGGAGAAGGCTCCCCACGCCATCCGGTACGGTAAGCACCTTCTGTGTGGGGACCATCTGTATGGGTGTTCAGTCTGTGGCTGTGTGTACCCTCATGTCTGTGTGCTGTGCGGGCTCCCTGTCAGATCCCTGTATGGATGCATGCCTTTTGGGCTGCTAGGGGGGGGGGGGGACCTCCCGCTCTGCTGTGAGTTTCTTTCGAACTGAATAGTCAGAAATGCATGAGCGGCGACCGCTATGCGGCCCGCCATTTCTTTTTGCAAGTATATGCTGTGGATGGCCCTGTCCTGTACAGCGCTGTGTTTTGGCGCCGATTGCTGCCTTTTTGGCGGGCCGCGCTCGCTCGAGCACATGTCGGCGCCATTTTCTTGTAGCCTCGATCCCTCAGCCTGAGTGGCCATTTTTGCGGAGCCTTCATAGGCTATAATAGTCAGCCGGTTATTGGATCACTTCCTCTTTCTCTGGGACAGTGATCGGTGGCAGCAGCCTGTTTGTGCTCTCTCCAGGTTTTTTCCTTCTTGTCCTGTCATTCCTTGCTCAGTGTTCTCTATCCCTGTGGGATCGGTGCATGCAGTAGTGTGCGGTGGGCTGCGCTCGCCGGGTGTTAAAGGGACAGTACCCCTTTTTGATTTTAATACTGTGCGCATGGATTCTCAGGATAGCAAGTTTCCCCCCGCCCTGGTGGGAGACCAGGGGGCTGCTGCACCCCCCGAGGGGGCCGATCTGGCCACTGTAGTGGCATACTTGGTGTCTCAGGTGCAGATGGCTGAACGATCCGCAAAAAGGGCCAGGTTATCCATTTCCTCTGATTCAGAGGGCGATATGGCTGCTGGGGCTGGCGTGCCCTTCTCAGGGTCTCGCTCATCTCTGGACCACGTGGGGTCTGAGGGGGAGGCGGGGGTGGAAGGGGTTGATACTTCTCCCCCTGGCTCGCCTGAAGAGCTTGCACTCATGGATGAGCTGATCGCTTCCATTAAGGATACTTTGCACTTGGAGGATGAGCCAGCTCCTCCTACTAGGGTGTCCTCCTTTGGGACGCAAAGGACCCACAAATCTGCTCAAATTTTCACTGCCCTGCTGAATTTCACCATACGGTTAATGAGCAGTGGCGCAATTTAAAGAAGCCCTTTACAGTGCCGAATAAATTTAAACTGCTTTATCCATTCGCGCCATCCACCGACGAGCGTTGGTGTGTGGCGCCTCAGGTGGATCACGCGGTAGCCGTTTTGAACAAAGCTACTGCGATTCCTTCTGAGGATACCCCGGTTTTCCGGGACCCTACGGACAGGAGATTGGAGTTTCTTGCCCGTCATGCCTACATGGTTGCTGGTTCCATGCTAAAACCTATTTTTGCTTCGGTTATGGCGGCCCAGGCAGTTGCCGATTGGACGAAGGTGCTCAGGCGCACCCTGGTGGCTGCTTTGGCTCCGCCCACCACATTGGCCATGGTGGATCAAATCCATCAAGGCGTTATGTACTTGTGTGATGCGGACTTTGGCTCCTTTGGCTGCACTTCTGTCTGGCGTGGCGGTGCTCAACCGTCGCCTGATATGGCTGAAGAATTGGTCTGTGGACCAATCTTCTCGCAAGACGTTGGCGGATTTTCCCTACGTGGGATCTCGCCTCTTCGGCGAGGCTTTGGATACTCTGATTAAGGGTGTTACTGGGGGAAAGAGTACTCTCTTACCCCAGAATCCCAAGCACAAGTCTTTCCGTGGCAAACGGAACCCCTCGTTTAGGCCCTCCCAGGGGTCCTTTCGGTCACAATCCAAGGGCAAGCCCTTCAAGGGCCAAGGCTCCCAGAAGAAGCCGTGGGCGGGTAAGCAAAAATCCGGTCAGTCCGGTTCCACTTCCCACGCTAGTTCCGCCAGAAGGGACGCCCTCGCCCTCACCCGTTTCTGGGGTGGGGGGACGTCTGCGCGGTTTCCTCCAACCTTGGCTGATCCGCATTCAGGACAGATGGGTTCAGGAAATCGTTCGATCTGGTTACAAGATCGAATTTCTCTCTCGGCCGGCGGGCAGATTTTTTCCCTCAAATCTTCAGCTGTCTCCGGAGCGTTTGCAGGATCTGCACCTAGCGGGGCGGGACCTGCGGACCCAAGGAGTGGTGGTCCCGGTGCCTCATCGGGACAGGTTTCGGGGGTTCTACTTCAATCTGTTCACTGTGCCCAGAAAGGAGGGCAAGGTGCGTCTGATTCTGGATTTGAAAGCTCTGAACCGCTTTGTGCGGGTGCGCAAGTTCCGCATGGAATCCCTGCGCTCGGTGGTGGCTGCCCTGAGTTCGGGGGAGTTCATGGCCTCCATCGATCTGAAGGATGCGTACCTACACATCCCCATCTTCGAGGGTCATCAACGGTACCTTCGATTCGCCATTGCGGAGGAACACTACCAATTTGTGGCGTTACCTTTCGGTCTCGCTTCGGCTCCGCAGGTTTTTACCAAGGTGCTGGCGCCGGTCCTGGCCCTGTTTCGGGCACAGGGTATTGCGGTCTTGGGGTATCTGGACGATCTCCTCATACGGTCAACTGCCAGCCAGAGCCTGATGGCCGACCTGTCCACCACGGTGCAGACTCTGCAGTTCGGTTGGACCATAAACTTTCCGAAGTCGACTCTGTGTCCTTCGGTTCGCCTTCCCTATCTGGGGATGATTCTGGACTCTGTACAGGCGAAAGTTTTCCTTCCGGAGGACAAACTCCGGACGCTTCAGGACGAGGTCGGGGCCAACCACAGCTCGTCCCTCCGGACATGCATGAGATGTCTGGGGTTGATGGTCTCAGCCTTCGAGGCGATCCCCTTTGCCCAGTTCCACACGCGGGGTCTCTAGGCGGAGATTCTGGCGAAGTGGGACGGGCGTCTGCAGTCCTTGGATCTGCGGATCTCGTTGAGCCACCGCACCAGACAGTCTTCTGTGGTGGCTCCAGTCCCCGGCAGTGTCGGGTGGCAAGTCTTTTCGTCCTTTGCTGTGGACGGTGGTCACCACGGATGCCAGCCTGACAGGCTGGGGTGGTGTCCTGGGCAATCTGTCCGCCCAGGGGACATGGTTTTGAGGAGGAGTCCTCCCTTCCGATCAACATTCTGGAATTGCGAGCGATAAAGCTTTGCCTTCTGCAATGGTCGGAACAGCTTCAGGGCCGTCCGGTTCGGGTTCAGACGGACAATGCCACCGCGGTGGCCTACATCAACCACCAAGGGGGCACCAGGAGTGCCCGAGCGGCTCGGAAAGTAGCCGACTTTGTGTCTTGGGCCGAGACGCACGTCCCGGCGTTAACGGCAGTTCACATTCCGGGGGTGGCGAACTGGCAGGCGGATTATCTGAGTCGCCAGACCCTGGACCAGGGAGAATGGTCCCTTCACCCGGATGTCTTCCAGATGTTGTGCGCGAAGTGGGGTTCCCCAGATGTGGACCTGTTTGCGTCTCGTCTAAACAACAAGGTGGAAAGGTTTGTGGCAAGGACGCGCGATCCTCAGGCAGACGCCTCAGACGCGTTAGTGGCGCCCTGGCATCAGTATCGTCTGATGTATGCCTTTCCACCGCTTCAGCTGCTGTCCAGGCTCCTTCGCAGGTTAGCCTCGGAACCAGCACACGGTGATTCTGGTGGCACCGGACTGGCCTCGCCGGTCTTGGTACCCAGACCTAGTAATTCTGGCAGTCGACGCTCCGTGGCGTCTGCCGCTTCGAGAAGACCTCCTGTCTCAAGGGCCGATATTCCATCCTGCTTTACAGTCGCTGGCTTTAACGGCCTGGCTGTTGAAAGCCAGGTCCTGAAGGACAGAGGTCTCTCTCCTGAGGTCATTCCCACTTTGATCAAGGCTAGAAAAGCCTCGTCGGGAAAGATTTACTACTGTACTTGGAAAGCATACTTTGCCTGGTACTTTTACCTGTGAGTCCAGGTGGTTTTCCCCTCGCTCGTACTCGGTGTCCAGAGTGTTGGCTTTCCTCCAAACTGGAGTGGACCAGCGTTTGGCGTTGGCCACGATTAAAGGCCAGATTTCTGCACTGGCCGTCCTTTTTCAGCGCCCTGTGGCGTCAAACTCGTTGATTCGCACTTTTGTTCAAGGGGTGCGCCATTTGGCCCCTCCGCGGAGGGAGCCTTTGCCCTAGTGGGACTTGAACCTGGTTCTGTCCGCGTTGCAACATGCTCCCTTTGAGAAGATCAGGGAGATCTCGTTGCCTCTGTTGTCCAAAAAGGTGGCCTTTTTGGTGGCGATCACTTCGGCTCGCAGGGTGTGGGAGCTGGCGGCTTTGTCCTGCAGCTCTCCCTACTTGGTGATCCACAAGGATAAGGTGGTCCTGCGACCTATCCCGTTCTTTCTGCCGAAAGTGATATCGGATTTTCACCTTAATGAGGAAATTGTCTTGCCTTCGCTCTGCGCGAAGCCAAAGCATCCTAAGGAGGTTACCTTACATTCATTGGATGTCCGGGCGATCAGGGTTTACCTGTCGTCCACTAAGCCTTTTCGCAAGGCGGATTCCCTCTTTGTCCTTCCTGAGGGACCTCGGAAGGGCATGGCGGCGTCGGCTGCGACTATCGCCAAATGGATTAGACAAACCATTGTGCAGGCCTATGCCTTGAAGGGGAAGGTCCCTCCCTTCCCTGTGAAGGCGCACTCTACCAGGTCATTAAGTACGTCTTGGGCTTTCCGGCATCAGGCTTCTGTGGCCCAGGTGTGTAAGGCGGCGACTTGGTCGTCCGTTCACACCTTCTCGAAATTCTTCAAGGTGGATGTTCAGGCATCGGCCGATGCCTCCTTTGGCCGTAAAGTTCTCAGTGCGGCAGTGCCTTAGGGACCCTTGTTTTTGGGTCTTTGGCTGTTGGGGTGTTTTGCCCCTGGGTTCCTTGTTTTTTCCTGGGTTGTTGCTCCTGTTGAGCATGTTTTCCTGTTGCCCAGTTGGTTCTCTTACTGTGTGTAAGGTTCCTTTCTCTGATGTGGGTACTGCGTTGCTTTTCTGCGGCTGCGTCTCCCACCCTTCAGGTCTACACTGCTTTGGGACGTCCCATTGGTGAAGACTTGGGAAGGGGCGGCGACTGTCGGAGGACGTAAGAGAAAACGGAATTTTTGTAAAATCTTACCGTAAAATTCCTTTCTCTGAGTCCTCCGACAGTCGCCGCCCCCCGCCCCTCTTTTGGGGTTTTTGTGTACTCTTACTGCTATGCTACCAAACTGAGTTGGGAATGCTGGTGCAGGGAGGTATTGACTAAGGGGACAGCCCCTAGGGGTGTGTCTATGCTAAAAGCTTTTGTTATAAACAAATCTTGTTGCCTAGCTACTCCTGCGGAGCAAAGGTCAATACCCATTGGTGAAGACTTGGGAAGGGGCGGCGACTGTCGGAGGACTCAGAGAAAGGAATTTTACGGTAAGATTTTACAAAAATTCCGTTTTTTAGTTTCTCTTAGGGGTCTTTAACCTGGGTGAGCTTCTGTTTGGTTGAGCTCCTTGTTACCCAGTGGGCTAAGTTAGCCTTGGAGTTTACATTACTTTCTGTTTGCGTTCTTCCCACCCCTCATGCCTACACTGCTTTGGGACGTCCCATTCAGCTAATAGAGATGGAGGCTGCGTCTGTCAATGGACGATAGAGAAAACAAGATTTGTGTAAGATCTTACTGCAAAATCTTTTTCTCTGAAGTCCATTGACAGACGCAGCACCCGCCCCTCTGATTTGGGGATGGTTTTTTCTTCACTGCTTATAACTAAACTGGTTTGCTGAGCAGGGGGGGGGGTGGGTTATGCCTGTAGGGATGGCCCGGTGGCGTGTACATTTATATTTCTCCTGCCTAGGCTACTCCTGCAGGGGGCAGCATAACCCATTCAGCTAATGAAGATGGAGGCTGCGTCTGTCAATGGACTTCAGAGAAAAAGATTTTATGGTAAGAGCTTTGAAAAATCTTTTTTTGTTTTTTTTTTAATCTTTATGAAGACTTTTATACCAAACATTAGGGGGGGGGGGGGAAACATACGTAGTCCAAAAAGGTAATAGTCCAAATACTATCCATCAAAATGGACCTACATACATATATAGTTTGTGAGGTTGAAAAAAGACATCAGTCCATCCAGTTCAACCTATGATGTGTGTGTGTGTTTGCTGTTAACAGTACATTGAATGCCCCTGTATGTTGTGGTCTTTAAGGTGCCCATCTAATAGCTTTTTGAAACGATCGATGTTTCCACAATACGACTGCTTGTGGAAGAGAATTCCACATCCTTACTGCTCTGACAGTGAAGAACCCCTTACGTATTTTAAGGTTAAACCGTTTTTTCCTCTAATTTTAGTGAGTGGCCACCTGTCTTATTGTATGCCTTTTCTCTAAAAAGTTTGTTCCTTATGCTAGGGTCATCACCAGTACAGTATCTGTACATTGATATCATATCCCCCCTCAATCGTCTCTTCTCCAGAGAGAATAAGTTCAGTGCTTGTAGTCTTTCCTCATAGCTGATGCCCTCCATTCCCCTAATTATTTTTGTTGCCCTTCTCTGGACTCTCTCCAGTTCCAGCACATCCTTCCTGAGGACCGATGCCCAGAACTGGACAGCATACTCCAGATGTAGCCGGACCAGAGTCTTGTAGAGTGGGAGAATAATCTCTTTATTTCAGGAGTGAATACCTTTTTTATACATGCCAGTATTCTGTTGGCTTTGCTTGCAGAGGCTTGGCATTGCATGCCACTGCCAAGTCTGTTGTCCACCACCAGTACCCCCAGGTCCTTTTCCATCCTAGACTCACCCAGAGGTCCCCCCCCCCCCCCCCCAGTGAGTAGCTTGCTTTCGGGTTTCTGATGCCCAAGTGCATTACTTTACATTTTTCAACATTAAACCTCATCTGCCATGTAGTTGCCAACCCCATTATTTTGTTTAGGTCCGCTTGTAAGGTTTCCACATCCTGCATGGAAGAGATTGGCATGCTTAGTTTAGTATCTGCAAATACTGAGATTGTACTAGATATCCCCTCCTCTAGATCATAGGGTGGATTGCACAACACCAGATTTGGCCCCTAGGCCAAACAGAGTACATCAATAGACATACCCATTGAGATCCAACCTGTGAACTGGGAGAGCATACCCAAAGGAAAGGAACAACATGCTCATACTGATATTTGTCAACTCATAATAAATGTGCCATATGAGACTAGTACCTCACTCTACTAAGAACAATGAACTTATGAAGGGGGAGAGGGGATGGAAATGTGAGGGGATAAGTACCTTGAGATGTAAGACCTATGAACCAAATCAGGCATGATCTGGTGTTGAGGGTGCATCTTCTACAACTAAAGCTACATAGAGACATCTGATTCACAAAAAAAGGTGGCAAAAGGGTAGGTAAAGAGGCTAAAGTGAGCTCCTAGTGAATTGTCTGCTCAGTCTGGGAGAAGCATTACTGCATGTCAGTGACCCCTTCATAAAAATTACATCCATCCTGACCAGGTATCTCTGAAGCGATCTAACTGGTCCCTAGTAGTGAGTACCCACTGTTCAGCCTCCATGATACTGTTTACTTCCCTCTTTCAATCAGCTAATGTTGGACATGCTTTGTTTTCCCAAAATCTTGGGATCAAGCATTTAGTAGCATTAAACAAGTGAGGGGTTACACTCTTTTTACATCTTCTGATCGAAGACCTAGTATCATGGAAGAGGAACTGAAGGAGTATATTCAGCGGGTCTTATGGAAGTTTTCTGGATCTAAGGAAGTATTGAATCCCAAAAAGTCCTAATCTTTGGGCAGTTCCACCAAAGATGGAGACCACCACAGTGAATGCATAAATCCAAAATATTTTTTGTTTCATACAGTGAGGAATGTTTGAAAAGATCTCCTTTCCTATAGCAAGGGTTTTTAAAGGAGGGGCAGTCCTTTCTTTTTTTTTTTTTTTTTTTTTTTTTTTTTAACCGCTGTCCAGTTGGCAAAAATCCCCTCTACCTGTTCAATGACCGTTAAAAACTTGGCATTTATTCACTTTCTGCCATGGAGACAATGGTCATCATTAAACCTTCCTGCAGATACAGCTATAAAACCTGACAGATTTTCTAACTTTCCCTGCTTTCATTTAGATACAAGTTCAGGAAGTAAAATGACAGTTGATTAACAAACAGGAACTCTGTCTTTTTAAATGGTTTCTTTCCAGTATATAGCTTTTTTTATCTTCTCTTTATCTTTTAACAAATTTTACAAGTTTGTGAATGTTGCAGAAACCTATATAACCAGTTTCATTCTTTTGTGTTGCACAGATTGTGATCATTGAACACAAGTCAATTATCTGTCCCGGATACAATGCCGTGCTGCATATTCACACATGTATTGAAGAAGTTGAGATAACAGTAAGCTTGCTTGACTTAAGTCTATTTTTTTTTATTTATTTTTTTAAGATTTTTTGTTTAAGTTCAGTAGACTGGCATTGGCAATACTTGATAACATAAATTGACTTGCTAACATTTTGCTTTTCCAAACTAGGCCTTAATTTGTTTGGTAGACAAAAAAACAGGGGAAAAGAGTAAGACACGGCCCCGCTTTGTAAAACAAGACCAAGTGTGCATTGCCCGCTTACGGACAGCAGGCACTATCTGCCTTGAAACATTCAAAGATTTCCCTCAAATGGGTCGATTTACCTTGCGAGATGAAGGTGCGTAATTATAATTTTATTGTGACTGGTATTGAAACAAAGAATTTTCATTTTGCTGAGGCCCACTTATCATAAACTAGGATCTGTCTCCCTCTTTCATTCATTAACCTCTTGAGCTCTGGAAGCTTTTATCCCCCCCTTCATGACCAGAGCATTTTATCTGGCAATTGATTGCTTGGTCATGCAACATTGTACCCAAACTAAATTTTTATATAATTTTTAAAATCAAATAGAGCTTTCTTTTGGTGGCATTTGATAATCACTGGATTTTTTTGATTTTTTTATTACTTTAACAAATAAGACAGAAAATTTTGAAGAAAAAATATTTTCTACTTTCTATAACAATATCCAATCAAATCACATTTTGTCATACGTTTAGGGCAAATTTTTTTTTTTTTTTTTTTTTTTTTTTTTGATAAAAAAAATCCTAATAAGTCTATATTGGTTTGTGTAAAAGTTATAGCATCTTCAAACTATGGTGTGTGTGTGTGTATATATATATATATATATATATATATATATATACGAGAATTTACACAGCTTTTACTTTCTGACTGCCTATCACATTTCTTGAAGTGCTAAAATGCCAGGACAGTACAAATTACCCCTTTTTGCAAAGTAGATACCCCAAGGTATTTGCTGAGAGGCATGTTCAGTGCATAAAAGATTTTCTTTTGCCACAAGTTTTTTGGAAAATGACAAAAACAATTTTCTTTTTTGGGGAGAGGGAGGTGTTTGAACGGTACAAACTGTCCTGGCATTTTATGCCCAACATTAGAGGCTTCCACCACACATCACCCATTCTTCTAACTACTTGAAGACCAAACCTTTTCTGACTTTTTGTTTGCATGTAAAAATCGGTAATTTTTGCTAGAAATTTACTTTAAACACCAATATAAATCTTTTTATTTATTTTTTTTTTTCTCCAAGCAGAGGCCCTAGCAATTTATGTTGCATGGTATTTGCACGGCGTTTTTTCAAACGTAAACTTTTTGGAAACGTTCCTTTTTTATTTTAATGCACCAAAAACGAATACCCAAATGTTTGGTAAAATATTAAAGATGATGATAGGACAAGCAAATAGATACTAAACATGTTACAATTAAAAATTGCACACACCCTTGCAATTGCGACTAATGGAATAAAGTTTTAACCACCTCAATGTAGGGCACTTTCACCCCCTTCCTGCCCAGGCTAATTTTCAGCTTTTAGCACTGTCACAGTTTAACAATTGTGCAGTCAGACAATGATGGACCCAAATTAATTTATTTTCTTCCAACAAATAGAGCTTTTTTTGGTGATATTTAATCACCACTGTTTGGTCTTTTTTCTAGCAAAAAAAAAAACATTTCGAGAAAAAAGTTTGTCAGTAAATTTTGTAAATAAGTAGTTTTTTGCCTTTACTGATGTGCGCTGATCAGGCTGTGCTTATGCACACTGATAGGCTGCACTGAAAGGCGGCACTGACTGGTGTCACAGATGTGCCCAGAGTGACATCATTGATGGGCACTGTTAGGGCTGCACTGTAACCAGCCTAATTTACCTATACATGTCTCCCATGTGAGGAGATGCTGATTGACTCTCCTCCTCTTACACGGTCATTGTGAGGCAAGGATGGCCGATAAATGGCACTTGTTTACACGTGATTAGCTGATCGAATGGGTAATGAACCACTATGCGCCCCTGCGGCGAGACTGGACGTCCTCATATGACATCGGCCCGGAATGAAAGCCACTCTTTCATTTTACTATATGCATGGCAGAAGGTGGTTTTTAAAGCCTTTACAGGTTACCACCCTAGATTTACACAGAAGGTTCTGTGCTAGAATTACTGCCCTCTATCTGACATTCGCAGTGATACCTCACATGCATGGTGCAAACGCTGTTTACGTACCAATGCATGCATTTGCCTTACATTTTTAAAACATTTATTTTTCTGTCGCTCATTGACAGACGCAGTCCTCTTTGATTAATATCAAATTGGGTTATACTGCCCTCTACAGGAGTAGGACACTAGGCAGAAGAAAACGTTCTGGCCACACCTTATGGGCAGTCCCAGAGGGTATATCCTCTCTCTCTCTGCTACAGGATGTTAGTTTTTTTTTTCTGTCTAGTCAGGAGTAAGGACCCAAATTCCTTGCTGGGATCTTTGGTCCTGGCAAGATTTTTTAGATAAATTCTTTTTAGTTAGCTTTTTTTCTCCAGTTGTTCCTGTGAGATCTTCAAGCAAATATGCTGGATCTGGGCGACGGGCTGGATATTGAGGTCCAGTGGTCACCCCAGCCGGCCTACAAGCGCGTGCAGATTCCAGCTTCGCGTTGGATCGGCCGCGACACATTTTAACAATTATGCTGGAGCTGGGCGACGGGCTGGATGTTGAGATCCAGTGGTCACCCCAGTCAGCTTACGAGCGCGTGCAGGCCCTAGCTCCGCGCTGGGTCGGCCTGCGACATAGTCCCGCTGGACGGGGACTGGCCCTGCGAATTAAACGTCTCGTCAGGACGCCTACGACCAGTCGGAAACTGAGTCATGGCGCCCCCGTATTGGTCGACAGCCCCCCCACCTCGGTGGAGAGGGGTTCTGTTAGGAGTGGGTGCCCGCCGGTTCCAGTATGGTGAGTAGTGTGATTTGGTGAATAAGAGATACACTCCAGGAGGCTTGGTTTGGGAGCTGACTATCTGATAGTCACTGTAAAGAACTGGCGCTGTAAGAGGAGGAAGCCATGACTGGGGTCAAGGATGGGCTGGCGTTACTAGTTGAAATAGTCATGTAAAAGGGTGATATAATCAAGCACCTACCCAATGCATAGTGATGCAGCTACATGGACTACCGCCATCCTCCCGCAGGTCGCACGGCACAAGCCTCTGCTATCCTTCCGCAGGCCACACGATTCAGCAGGCCGCCGCCATCCTTCAACAGGCCGTCCGCAGGCCGCCGCCATCCTCCCGCAGGCTGCACGAGATCCACAGGCCGCCGCCCTCCTGCCGCAGGCCGCACGGATCCCGCAGGCCGCCGCCATCCTCCCGCAAGCCACACGAGATCCGCAGGCACCCTCCTTCCTCAGGCCGCACGGATCCCACAGGCCGCTACCATCCTCCCGCAGGCCGCATGAGTTAGCCGCCATCTTTCCACAGGCCGTCCGCAGGCAGCCATTTTGGCGTAGCCTGGTGTCTCCTGCATGGGGGCGGCTGTGTTTGATATGCCCAGCTACCTCGAGGAGTAGCAGTGGGAGCGCCGGAAGGCGTGTAAGGGGGGGGAGCCGCCTCCTTTACCCGGGAAAACTATTCACAAGACTTCCAGTTCTGCAAAGGACAGCGCTGAGAGCAGTTTGGTAGAAGCTTCTCTGCATCAGGTGGTGAGCCCTTGGGCTCTCTCTCTCTCTGTGGGGGTCCAAAGCAGGTAACGCTGAGGGGCGCTGTTGCGCTGGGGTATTACACATAAAAAAAAAAAAAAGTTTTTTTCTTTTGCAATCTTTGTTTGCTGGCAAGTGTTCCTGGATTAGTCATGGACCCTGCCACACATGTATCCCCACCTGATCCCCTCAAGGTGGCCGCAGGACCCTCCAGTTCCCCACTTACTATTGATGCATTGTCAGCGGTTTTGGAGTCTTTTGTATCCCGGGTGGAGGTGGCCTGTCAGGGACGGGGCGCAAAGAAGCGACCCCCGCCTACCCTGATTTCATCTGACAATTCAGATACAGATTCTGAGCCTGTCACTGCAGCTGCAGGTCCCTCTTCTGGGGCTTGTCTCGGGTATGGTCTCCTCGGACAGTGAGGAGGATGTTTCTGCCTCCGCCATAGCACAAGAAGAAGCGTTGGTGGATGCACTAGTTGTGTCTGTCCGGGAAACCTTAAGTCTTGAGGTTACACCGGCAGAGGTAGCTGATACTGAAATTCCTTTTGGTACTAACAAGCCTACCAAGATGGCGAGGGTGTTTCCCTTGCCCAAATGTTTTGGTAATATAATTAAAGAGGAATGGAGTCGTCCAAAACGAACCCCTGGTATTTCCAAACGCATTGCTAGGCGTTATCCGTTTGAGGAATCCCTCCTTAAAAAATGGACAGTACCACCATTGGTGGATTCACCAATTTCCAGACTAAATAAAGCTATGGTTATCCCATTGGAGGACGCTCCGTCCTTTAGGGATCTGGTGGATCGTAAGGTGGAAGCCGTGTCCCGCTCCATCTTTTCCCTGATCGGGTCAGCCTTTAGGCCAGTGATTGCAATTGGTTTGGTTTCACAAACATTGACAGAATGGACCAAGTTGTTACACCAGGATTTGGAGGGGAGAAGCATCCCCCCGGCAGTATCAGACTTGCTGGAGCAGATGATACAAGGGCTACAGTTTGTCTGTGACGCCGCTCTGGACGCCACTCCATTGTTGGAGCGTGCAGCGATTTCAGCAGTGGTCCTCAGGCGTGTGCTGTGGTTAAAGTGCTGGTCGGCGGATCAAGGTTCCAAAAAAGCTTTAGCTAATCTCCCCTTTCAGGGGAATCGCCTATTTGGGGCCACCTTGGATGAGATTATCAAGGATCTCACTGGGGGCAAGAGCACTTTTTTGCCACAGAATACTAAGGGTAAAGGACCTCGTCATAGACGGGGGCCTTCCTTTACCCCGGGTAAACAGAAGTCCGGCTCTTCCAGAGCTGAAGATAAGACTACTAAAGCCTGAAGGTGCGCCCCCACCCATATCTGGGGTGGGGGGACGTCTTCACCGGTTTCCGGATCCATGGCTTTCCAGAATCCCGGACAAATGGGTTCGCAAAGTCATATGGTCGGGATACAAGATCGAGTTTCGATCACTTCCACCGGTGCGATTCTTCCCTTCCAATATCCGACTTTCTCTGTCGCTCATTGACAGACGTAGTCTTCTTGATTCACAAGAACTGGGTTATGTTGTCTCCGCAGGAGTAGGACTAGGCAGAAAAGAAAAAACGTTCTGGCTCCACCCTAGGGGCAGTCCCAGAGGGTATAGCCTCCCTCTCTCTGCTACAAGGCATCAGTTTTTTTCTGTCTAGTCAGGAGTAAGGACCTAAGTTCCTTGCTGGGATCTCCTGGTCCTGGCAAGATTTTTTTTTAGAAAAAATATTTTTTAGGTAGTTTTTTCTCCAGTGTTTTTTCCTGTGAGATCTTCAAGCAAATACGCCAGACTGGGCGACACCAGTGGTCACCCCAGCCGGCCTACGAGCGCGCGCAGACCATTGCATTGCGCTTGGTCGGCCGCGACACATTCAAGTAAGTATTAGGGGCCGGGCGACGGGCTGGATGTTGAGATCCAGTGGTCACCCCGGTTTCTGCCTACGAGCGCGTGCAGACCAGAGCTCCGCGCTGGGTTGGCCGCGACGGAGTCCCATTGGAGAGACTGACCTTGCGAGTTAAAAGTCTCGCTTGGACGCCAGGAACCAGAGTCGAGGCGTCCGGAGTGGTCCACAACCCCCCACCCCGGTGGAGAGGGTATTGTGCAGAGAGGGTGCCTGTCGGTTCGGTATGGTGAGTAAACGTTCCCTTTTTTCCTCGTTATGAGGCAGTATGAATTATGGGCCCCTCCATACATGGTCAGTATCTGTCTGACACTAAAAGTCCTCCTTGTAAATACAGCATGTGTTTGGTGGGAAGTGGACTTGGTTTGAGAGCTAACACTCTATCCAGCAGACTGTAGTATTACAGCAGACATAGGAGGTATAATCCTACCTTAATTGTAGTGTACCTCCTGCAGATCGATAAACCGCCATTTAGCAGAGATGCAGGTGGATGTGCTGGGAAAAACGATTTCGGCAGTCCGCCGCCATTTTGCCGTAGACCGGGTGCATGAATGCCCTCAGGTCACGCCGGCCGCCATGTTTTTGGAGTCTATTGTCTCCTGTATGGGGGCGGCCATGTTTGATGAGCCCAGCTACCTCGTGGAGAGCTGGGAACGCCGGAAGGCGTACACAGGGGGCGGAGCCACGTCCTTCTACCCGGGAAAACTAACACAGCTCTTTCCAGTCTGTAAAAGACAGACGCTGACTGCAGTTGGTTGCAAACTTCTCTGCATTGGGTGGTGAGCCTTGAGGGTCCCTCTCTCTCTCTGTGGGGATCGAGAAGCAGGTTCTCTGAGGGGGCGCTATTGCGCTAGGGGGATACACATAAAAAAAAAAGGTATTTTTTATTAAAAAAAAAAAAAAAAAAGAATTTTGTTTTTTCTGGCAAAGGTGTCCTGAATTAACATGGACCCTGCCACTCGTGTATCTCCACCGGATCCCCTCGAGGTGTCTGCAGGATCCTCCAGCACCCCACTGACGGTTGAATCATTGTCAGCTATTATGGAAACTTTTGTGTCCCGGGTGGAAGTGGCTTGTCAGGGACAGGGCGCAAGAAAGCGACCCCCGCCTAACCCCTTATTATCTGAAACTTCAGGTTCAGAATCTGAGCCTATTTCTGCAGTTGCAGGTACTTCATCTGGGATTGGTGTCTCGGGTACTGTCTCTTCAGACAGTGAGGAGGATGTTTCGGCATCAGCCATAGCCCTAGAGGAAGCGTTGGTAAACGCACTCATTGTATCTGTTCAAGAAACCTTAAGATTACAGGGTATTCCGTCGGAAATAGCTGAAACTGAAATCCCCTTTGGGACTAAAAAACGCATCAAAGTAGCGAAGGTTTTTCCATTGCCCAAATGTTTTGGCAATCCAATCAAAGAAGAATGGAGTCTGCCAAAACGCACTTCTGCTATTTCTAAACGCATTAACAGGCGTTATCCGTTTGAGGAAACCCTCATTAAGAAATGGACAGAACCACCTGTGGTGGATTCACCAATTGCTAGATTGAATAAAGCCACGGTTATTCCTTTAGAAGACGCCCCGTCTTTTAAAGATCCAGTGGATCGCAAGATAGAAGCTATGTCTAGCACCATGTTTTCCTTGATTGGATCAGCTTTCAGACCAATAATTGCTATTGGACTGGTTTCGCAGACTGTAACTGAATGGACCAAGTGGTTGCGCCGGGACTTAGAAGAAGTCCCTCAGGCGGTATCAGATTTGTTGGAACGAATGATACAGGGGTTACAGTTTGTGTGTGATGCGGCGTTAGACGCCACTCCATTATTGGCGCGAGCATCAGTTTCAGCAGTGGTTCTCAGGCGTACACTGTGGCTAAAAGGTTGGTTAGCCGACCAAGGTTCCAAAAAAGCATTGGCTAATATCCCCTTTTTAGGAGAGCGTCTATTTGGAGCCAACTTAGATGAGATCATTAAGGATCTCACGGGAGGAAAGAGCACCTTTTTACCGCAAAATGTTAAAGGTAAAGGACCTCGTCAAAGACGAGGGCCTTCTTTCTCTGCTCACAAAAAGTTTTTTCGTCCCGCGGGTGAAAAAATTAAGTCCTCCAAAGCTCCTTCAGGAGGCTTCAGGGGACGTTGGTCGGGCAAGCAAAAGCCCGCCCCCTCCAGACCTGAAGATAAATCGTCCAAAGCCTGAAGGTGCGCCCCCACCCATAACTGGGGTGGGGGGACGTCTTCGCCGGTTCCCGGATCCATGGCTTTCCAGAATCCCGGACAAGTGGGTTTGCGAAGCCATAAGGTCAGGGTACAAGATTGAGTTTCGATCTCTCCCACCGGCGCGATTCTTCGCTTCCAATATCCGACTATCCCCGGATCGTCTAGAAGATCTGCGGAGAGCAGTCACGGATTTACTACAACAAGGAGTGGTAGTCCACGTTCCTTGGACAGAACGTTTTCAGGGGTTTTATTCAAACCTATTTACAATACCCAGGAAAGAGGGCAAAGTGCGTCCAATTCTAGACTTAAGGGCACTCAATTCCTTTCTCAACATAAGAAAATTCAAGATGGAATCCATTCGCACAGTAGCAGCCTTCCTGCATCCAGGGGATGTCCTAGCGTCCATAGACATCAAGGACGCCTATCTTCACATTCCCATTTTCGTAGGACATCAGCGGTTTCTACGCTTTTCCGTAGAAGAGAACCACTATCAGTTTGTGGCGTTACCTTTCGGTCTCGCCACGGCTCCTCGGGTCTTCACGAAGGTGTTGGCCCCAATGTTGGCACTACTGCGCCAAAGAGGCATATCGATTCTAGGTTACCTAGACGATCTCCTGCTTCATGCAGAGTCTCCTCAGACCCTGCTACAAAACATAGAAATTACTATAATTTCTTTACAGGAATTCGGGTGGCTGGTGAACCAGCAAAAGTCATTTCTGGTTCCCACCCAGAGGCTCGAATATCTGGGTCTAATTCTAGACACAGTCAGGACAAGAGTTTTCCTTCCGGTAGGGAAACTCCGGAAGATTCAATCAGCAGTCCAGTTGTTACTATCCAACAGCTGGTCTTCCCTTCGGACTTGCATGAGGGTTCTGGGGTTGATGGTGGCTTCCTTCGAAGCAGTCCCATTTGCCCAGTCCCATACCCGAATTCTTCAGCAAGAGATTCTTCTCAGATGGAATCGGAATCCGGAATCCCTGGACTATCGGATCCGATTGAGCAAACAGACCAGAGAGTCTCTGGTCTGGTGGCTTCGGTCTCCGATGCTCAGCCAGGGAAAGTCATTTCTGCCAATATATTGGACGATAGTGACCACGGATGCCAGCCTATCCGGATGGGGAGGAATTCTTGGTCAGTTATCCGTTCAGGGACTTTGGTCCCCGGAAGAATCCAGGTTACCGATAAATGTATTGGAACTGAGAGCGATCAGACTTTGTCTGATTCACTGGACCGAGCAGCTCCAGGGCAGCCCGGTTCGGATCCAGTCGGACAACGCCACGGCTGTGGCTTATGTCAATCACCAGGGGGGCACCAAGAGTGTCCGGGCGGCCAAGGAAGTGGCTTGCATTCTTCGCTGGGCGGAACGGTTTGTTCCAGCTATCTCTGCGGTGTTCATTCCGGGGGTGGAGAATTGGCAGGCAGATTATCTCAGCCGTCAGACTCTGGATCAGGGGGAATGGTCCCTCCATCCAGAAGTTTTCCACCAGTTGTGCCTACGGTGGGGCACTCCGGATGTGGATCTGTTGGCATCACAATTCAACAGTAAAGTACAGAGATTGGTGGCTCGCTCCCGCGATCCTCTAGCAGAGACCGCAGACGCATTGATCGCCCCGTGGGGGCAATACCAGCTAATGTATGCCTTCCCTCCTCTCGGGTTACTGCCAAGACTTCTTCGCAGGATAGAGGAGGAAGGAATTCCAGTAATCCTGGTAGCTCCGGACTGGCCTTGCCGAGCGTGGTACGCCGACTTGGTCAGACTGGTGGCGGACGTCCCGTGGAGACTTCCTCTCAAGGAGGACCTACTGTCTCAGGGACCGATCTTCCTTCCTGCTTTACGATCGCTGGCTATAACGGCCTGGCTATTGAGACCCAGGTGCTGAAGGACAAGGGTTTGTCAGCTTCAGTTATTCCTACTCTAGTTAAAGCAAGGAAAGCGACTTCCAGAAAGATTTATCATCGCACATGGAAGTCCTACATTGCATGGTGTGAACCTCTGGGGTTCCGTCCACGGTCTTATTCGGTTAGTCGAATATTAGCTTTTCTGCAACAAGGGGTTGAGCAGAAACTGGCCTTGAGTACTATCAAGGGTCAGGTCTCAGCCTTAGCTATCTTCTTTCAGAAGCCTTTGGCTACTCATTCCTTGGTGCGGAATTTCATCCAGGGGGTGCGACATCTGGCTCCGCCAGTGCGCGCGCCGTTACCACCCTGGGATCTTAATTTAGTATTGTCGGTTCTTCAGAAATCTCCCTTTGAAGATATTAGGGAGATTCCTCTACCTACGTTGTCCCAGAAGGTGGCCTTCTTGGTGGCTATCACTTCTGCACGCAGGTTGTCAGAACTGGCCGCATTATCTTGTCGTTCCCCATATCTGGTGGTTCATAGAGATAAGGTGGTTCTTCGTCCAAATCCATCCTTCCTACCAAAAGTGGTTTCAGAATTTCATCTGAATGAAGAAATTGTATTACCTTCCTTGTGTCCTAAGCCCAGTCATCCTCGGGAGTTTGCTTTGCACTCCTTGGATGTGGTCCGGGCGATCAGGGTATACTTGAAAACGACAGACTATTTCCAAATGGATCAGACAGACGGTGGTACAGGCTTATTCTATTAAGGGTCGGGAGCCCCCGTTCCCTGTTAAGGCGCACTCCACTCGGGCACTTAGTGCGTCATGGGCCTTTCGCCATCAGGCGTCAGTGGTCCAGGTGTGCAAGGCGGCTACCTGGTCGTCGGTGCATACCTTTACAAAACATTATAAAGTTGATGTAATGGCATCGTCTGATGCCTCGTTTGGCCGCAAGGTTTTGCAAGCCGCCATTTGAGGAGACCAGTGGTCTACCTCGAGGGTTTTTTTCCTTTGGGATTTTTATTTGAGTCTCATTCTTTGTTTATAATGAGCCTTTAAAACTTCTAGTTTGGCACCGGTTGGGCCTTCTAGATTGGATTTTGATTTCTGTTAATCCCACCCCTCATTTGTGGCACTGCTTCTGGATGTCCCAGTTCTTGTGAATCAAGAAGACTACGTCTGTCAATGAGCGACAGAGAAAATCGGATTTTTGTAAGATCTTACCGTAAAATCCTTTTCTCTTAGCTCATTGACAGACGTAGTACCCGCCCCTCTATCATTGAGTTGGGTTGGGTTAAATTCTCTGTTGCTGCTTTGTGACAGAACTGATGCCTTGTAGCAGAGAGAGGGAGGATATACCCTCTGGGACTGCCCCTAGGGTGGAGCCAGAACATTTTTTCTTTTCTGCCTAGTCCTACTCCTGCGGAGACAACATAACCCAGTTCTTGTGAATCAAGAAGACTACGTCTGTCAATGAGCTAAGAGAAAAGGATTTTACGGTAAGATCTTACAGAAAATCCGATTATCCCCGGATCGATTAGAAGCTTTGCGGGGGGCAGTAACGGATTTGATGCAACAAGGAGTGGTGGTCCACGTTCCTTGGACAGAGCGTTTTCAGGGGTTCTATTCGAACCTATTCACAATACCCAGAAAAGAGGGCAAGGTGCGTCCAATTCTGGACTTAAGAGCACTCAATCTTTTTGTCAGGGTACAAAAATTCAAAATGGAGTCCATTCGCACAGTAGCGGCCTCCCTACATCAGGGGGATTTTCTGGCGTCCATAGACATCAAAGATGCCTATCTTCACATTCCCATTTACGCAGGACATCAGCGTTTCCTGCGTTTTTCCGTAGAAGAGAACCATTATCAGTTTGCGGCGTTACCCTTTGGTCTCGCCTCGGCTCCCCGGGTCTTCACAAAGGTGTTGGCCCCAGTTTTGGCGCTGTTGCGACAGCGAGGCATATCGATTCTAGGTTACCTAGACGATCTTCTGCTCCGTGCGGAATCTCCGCAGACTCTGTTGCTAAACTTGGAGATCACCATGATCTCTTTGCAAGAGTTCGGGTGGCTGGTGAACCTGCAGAAGTCATCTCTGGTTCCCACCAGGAGGCTAGAGTATCTGGGTCTAATTTTAGACACATCCATGGCAAAAGTGTTTCTCCCTGCGTAGAAACTCCGGAAGATTCAATCAACGATTCAGTTGTTACTATCCGTCAACTGGCCTTCCCTTCGGACTTGCATGAGGGTCCTGGGTCTGATGGTGGCTTCCTTCGAGGCAGTACCATTTGCCCAGTCCCATACCCGAATCCTTCAAAAGGAGATTCTTCTCAAATGGAACTGGAATCCCAATTCCCTGGACAATCGGATCCGACTGAGCGAGCGGACCAGGGAGTCTCTGGTCTGGTGGCTTCGGTCTCCGAGGCTCAGCCAGGGGAAGTCATTTCTTCCAATATACTGGACGATTGTCACCACGGATGCCAGTCTATCCGGGTGGGGAGGAATTCTCGGCAAATTATCTGCTCAAGGGCTCTGGTCCCTGGAAGAGTCCAGGTTACCGATGTACTGGAACTGAGAGCGATCAGACTTCGTCTGATTCATTGGACCGAGCAGCTCTGGGGCAGCCCGGTGCGGATCCAGTCGGACAATGCCACAGCGGTGGCTTACGTCAATCACAAGGGGGGCACCAAGAGTGTCCTGGCGGCCATAGAAGTGGCCAGCATTCTTCGTTGGCCGGAACGATTTGTTCCAGCTCTCTCCGCGGTATTCATTCCGGGGGTGGAGAATTGGCAGGCAGATTATCTCAGCCGTCAGATTCTGGATCAAGGGGAATGGTCTCTTCATCCAGAGGTATTCCACCAACTGTGCCTTTGTTGGGGCACCCCGAATGTGGATTTGTTGGCATCTCGGCTCAACAGGAAAGTGCGGAGGTTTGTTAGCTCGCTCCCGCGATCCTCTAGCAGACGCCGCAGATGCGCTGGTCGCCCCGTGGGGGCAGTATCAGCTACTGTATGCCTTCCCTCCTCTCAAGTTGCTGCCGAAACTTTTTCGCAGGATAGAGGTGGAGAGAATCCCAGTTATCCTGGTAGCTCCGGACTGGTACGCCGACCTGATCAGGCTGGTCGCAGATGTTCCTTGGCGACTTCCTCTCAGGGAGGATCTGCTGTCGCAGGGACCCATCTTCCATCCTGCTTTACGATCGCTGGCTTTAACGGCCTGGCTATTGAGACCCAGGTGCTGAAGGACAAAGGATTGTCAGCTTCAGTTATTCCTACTCTAATTAAAGCAAGGAAAGCGACTTCCGGAAAAGTCTATCATCGCACATGGAAGTCTTATATCGCGTGGTGTGAATCCCTTGGGTTCCCTCCACGTTCTTACTCGGTGGCCCGAATATTGGCCTTTCTGCAAAAGGGGGTTGAGCAAAAACTGTCCTTGAGCACCATCAAGGGTCAGGTTTCAGCGTTAGCAATCTTCTTTCAGAAGCCTCTGGCTACTCATTCCTTGATGCAGAGTTTCATCTAGGGAGTGCGGCACCTGGCTCCGCCGGTGCGCGCACCCTTGCCGCCCTGGGATCTTAATTTGGTGTTGTCGGTTCTTCAGAAACCTCCCTTTGAAAATATCAGGGAGATTCCCTTGCTTGCTTTATCCCAGAAGGTGGCCTTCTTGGTGGCTATCACTTCTGCAAGCAGGGTGTCAGAACTGGCCGCATTATCTTGTCGTTCCCCATATCTGGTGGTTCATAGGGATAAGGTGGTTCTTCGTCCGAATCCTTCCTTCCTAAAGTGGTTTGAGTTTCATCTGAATGAGGATATTGTTACCTTCCCTGTGTCCTAAGCCCAGTCATCCTCGGGAGTTTGCGTTACATTCCTTGGATGTGGTTCGGGCAATCGGGGTATACTTGAAAACCACAGACTCGTTTCGTAAAACGGATTCACTTTTTGTGATCACGGATGGCCCCAAAAAGGGGTTGCCTGCATCTGCCGCGACTATCTCCAGATGGATCAGACAGACGGTGGTACAGGCTTATTCTATTAAGGGTCGGGATCCTCCGTTCCCTGTTAAGGCGCACTCCACTCAGGCGTTTAGTGCTTCCTGGGCCTTCCGCCATTAGGCGTCAGTGGTTCAGGTTTGCAAGGCGGCTACCTGGTCGTCGGTTCATACCTTTACAAAATTTTATAAAGTTGATGTGATGGCATCGGCGGATGCCTCTTTTGGCCGCAAGGTTCTGCAGGCCGCTATATGAGGAGACCGTTGGTCTACCTCGAGGGTTTTTTTCTGTTGGGTTTTCAGTTGTCTCATTCTTTTGATTGATGAGCCTTTAAGACTTCTAGTCGGCACCGGTTGGGCCTTCTGGATTTGAATTTTGATTTCTGTTATCCCACCCCTCATTTGTGGCACTGCTTTGGGACGTCCCAATTTGATATTCATCAAAGAGGACTGTGTCTGTCAATGAGCAACAGAGAAAAATGGATTTTTGTAAGAACTTACCGTAAAATCCTTTTCTCTTAAGCTCATTGACAGACGCAGTACCCGCCACTCTATTTTTGAGTTGGGTTGGGTTAAATTCTCTGACACTGCTTTGTGACATAACTAACATCCTGTAGCAGAGAGAGAGAGAGGATATACCCTCTGGGACTGCCCATAAGGTGTGGCCAGAACGTTTTCTTCTGCCTAGTGTCCTACTCCTGTAGAGGGCAGTATAACCCAATTTGATATTAATCAAAGAGGACTGCGTCTGTCAATGAGCTTAAGAGAAAAGGATTTTACGGTAAGTTCTTACAAAAATCAATTTTTTGGGTTTTTATTATTTTTACATCATTCCTTTCATCTTTTTTTTTTTATTATTATTATTTTGATCACTTTTATTATCACAGGGAATGCAAATATCCTTTGTGATAGCAATAGGTAGTGTGAGTTATTCTTTACTGAGAAATCTTGGATCGATTAGATCAGATGCTTTCCAAATTTAAAAATGGCGCTGTTTACATCCAAAACCGGAAGTAATGAAATGCTCATTGCCCGATTTCTTTGACCAAAGAGTTGATTGGAGGCATTTTGGTCTCTGATCAGCACTATGGTCAGCCAGTTACCGGCTGCATTCTCTGGTTTTTCGGTGACACAGATGAGCCAGAGAAAGCCGTGGAAGGTGGCAGGATGTCCCTTTCCGCTGCTTGTAAAAGCAATCCAGTGGCTAATTATCCACTAGATTGCTTTTACAAGAAAGCTGATCGGCGGCTAAACAAAGAACAATTCTGATGATGATGCCTGCAGGCATCATCCTGGTACACTGTGCACAATTAGTCAAGTTGTATTTTTGAGGATTCATTTCATTATTGAACATCTACAGTGCTCTCGGTCAATCCACAATGTTAATAAATCTCAAACCTGAATATTTATGAAAGTAATAGTGAGGTTTTGGCTTTCTTAGAATATCTATTTGTGTACAATTATTGGGCAACTATTAGTGTGCAGAAGTATTATGCAACTAATTGAAAAACTAACATTTCTCTGTCGCTCATTGACAGACGTAGTCCTCGTTGATTAATAACAACTCGGGTTATACTGCCCTCTACAGGAGTAGGACTAGACAGGAAAGAAAACGTTCTGGCCACACCCTAGGGGCAGTCCCAGAGGGTATATCCTCTCACTTCCTGCTACAGCAAATCAGTTTTTTTCTGTCTAGTTAGGAGTAAGGACCTAGATGCCTTGCTAGGATCTTCGGTCCTGGCAGGATTTTTTTTTCTTAGAAAGATTTTTTAGACCGCTTTTTTCTCCAGTGTTCCTGTGAGATCTTCAAGCAAGAAAGCTGGAACTGGGCGACGGGCTGGATGGTGAGATCCAGTGGTCACCCAAGTTCAGCCTACGAGCGCGTGCAGGCCATAGCTCCGCGCTGGGTCGGCCTCGACATAGTCCCACTGGACGGGGACTGACCCTGCGAGTTAAACGTCTCGCTTAAACGCCAATGACCATGAGTCACGGCGTCCGTATTGGTCGACAGCCCTCCCACCCCGGTGTAGTATTAGAATATTACTGTGGTAGCATAAGGTATCCTACCTGTCAGAGGTGTTCACAGGGCGATGTCTATTCATGTATAACTGCAGTCCAGATCGCATTCCTCCAGCAAGGGCAGGCTGCCTTCCGACGGCCCACGGACCGCATGCGGCCCACCAGGGTCCGGTACCGCCGGCCAGGCTGATCACCATCCAGGGTGAAGTTTGGGGGGCCGATGCACTCCCGCAGGCCGCTAGGCCGAACACAGCATCCCGCAGGCCGCTGCTAAACCGCTGCTATCCTAACAGGCCGCCGCCATTGTCTTGCAGAGCACACGAGGCCGCCATATTGGCGTAGCCTCGTGTCTCCAGCATGGGGGCGGCCATGTTTGAGGTTTACCAAACACCTCGTGGAGCCAGGGGGAGGCGCCGGAAGGCGTGTTAAGGGGCGGAGCCCCCTCCTTTACCCAGGAAAAAGGGCCAAAGACTTCCTGTCTGTAACAGGACAACACTGAGCAAGCTGATGAAAACTTCTGTGCATCAGGGATGAGCCTTGGGGTCTCTCTCTCTCTCTGTGGGGTCCACAAAGGCAGGTAACACTGAGGGGCGCTGTTGCGACTGGGGGATACAAAAAAAAAAAAATTTTTACTTTGTCATTTTTTGTCGCTGGCAAATGTCTTGTATAATCATTGACCCTGCCACATAGGTATCCCCACCTGATCCCCTCAAGGTGGCCGCAGGACCCTCCAGTACCCCACTTGTTTTTAATGCATTTTTGGCAGGTTTGGAGTCTTTGGTATCCCGGGTGGAGGTGGCCTGTCAGGGACGGGGGTCAAGAAGCGACCCCCGCCTACCCCTATTTTTTATCTGATACTTCAGATACGGATTCGGAGCTGGTCAATGCAGCTGCAGGTCCCTCTTATGGGGCTGTTGTCTCAGGTAATGTCTCCTCAGCAGTGAGGAGAACGTTTCTGCCTCTGCCATAGCACAAGAGTGGTGGATGCACTAGTTGTGTCCGTCCGGGAAACCTTTAGTCTTGAGGTTACACCGGCAGAGGTAGCTGAGACTCAAATTCCTTTTTGGTACTTGTTAGCCTACCAAAAGGGCGAAGGATTTTCCTTTACCCAAATGGGGTCGTTTTGAAACAAACCCCTGTTATTTCCAAACGCAGGGCTAGGCGCTATCCGTTTGAGGAATCCCTCTTTAAAGGATAGACAGTACCACCTGCTGTCTTGCCACAGACTGTTAGGATAAGAAGGACCTCGTAACTAACGAGGACCTTCCTTTTCTGCTCACAAAGAGTTTGTTCGTTCCGCGAGGGCGGGCGATAAGGCGAAACCCTCCAAAGCCCCTTCAGAGGGTTTTCAAAGGGCGCTGGTCGGCTAAACAAAAAGTCCGGCTCAGCTAAGCCTGAAGAATACAGCCTGATGCGCCCCTAGCCATTTCTGGGGTGGGGGGATGTCTTCACCGGTTTCCGGATCCATGGCTTGCCAGAACCCCGGACTAAGGGGTTCGCGAGGTCATACGGTCAGGATACAGGATCGAGTTTCAATCACTTCCATCGGTGCGATTCTTCCCTTCTAACATTGAACAGTTTCAGGGGTTCTATTCGAACCTGTTCACAATGCCCAGGAAAGAGGGCAAGGTGCGTCCAATTTCTGGACTTGGGGAAAAATGGGAGTCCATCCGAACAGTGGTGGCCTCCCTGCATCAGGGGGATTTCCTGGCGTCCATAGACAATTAGGATGCCTATCTTTATATCCCCATCATCGCAGGACATCAGCGTTTTCTTCGCTTTCCCAAAGATCATCCCTGGTTCCCACCAGGAGACTGAACTATCTGGGCCTAATGTTGGATACATCCTGGGCAAGAGGGTTTCTCCTTGCGGAGAAACTCCAGAAGGTTCAGTCAACGATTCGGATGTTGCTGTCCGTCTATCGGCTGGGACTGATGGTGGCCTTCTTAGAGGCAGTACCGTATACCCAGTCTCATACCCGAATTCTCCTGAAGGAGATTCTTTTCTTATGGAATCAGAATTCCGATTTGATGTGATGGCCACAAGGTTCTGCAGGCCGCAATCTGAGGAGACTGTTGGTCTACCTCAAGGGTTTGTTGGGTGTTTCACTTAGGTCTCATCTTATTGCTCGATGAGTCCTTGATGCTTCTGGTTGGCTCCGGCTGGGCCTTCTGGATTTTGATTTCGATTATCCCACCCCTCATTTGTGGTACTGCTTTGGGACGTCCCGAGTTGTTATTAATCAACGAGGACTACGTCTGTCAATGAGCGACAGAGAAAAATGGATTTTTGTAAAATCTTACCGTAAAATACTTTTCTCTTAAGCTCATTGACAGACGTAGTACCCGCCCCTCTGTTTTGGAGTTGGGTTGGGTTAAATTCTCTAAACACTGCTTTGTGACATAACTGATTTGCTGTAGCAGGAAGTGAGAGGATATACCATCTGGGACTGCCCCTAGGGTGTGGCCAGAACATTTTCTTTCCTGTCTAGTCCTACTCCTGTAGAGGGCAGTATAACCCGAGTTGTTATTAATCAACGAGGACTACGTCTGTCAATGAGCTTAAGAGAAAAGGATTTTACGGTAAGATTTTACAAAAATCCATTTTTTTCCAATCTCACTTTATTTTCATCTGTTAAGCCCCTTTTACATGGGACAGATCCTTTTTGACTGACTCTGCTTGCTCACAGGGGAGCGCTCTTCTTTTTTTTTTTTTTTTTTTTTTTTTTTTTTTAAAGCTCATGCTTTTACTGGTAGAGGAGAGCTCCAGGACCTTCATAAAAGGGTAGAGGAGAGCTCAAGATGTCTTCATATTAGGGAATCTGGCATGCTTTATATGCTTTCTATCATTGGGATGTTTTACATTTCTTGTGATAGTAAAAAAGTGATCAAAAAAAAATTAAGGGACAGTAAATCATGGGTGTCCAACCTTTTGGCTTCTCTGGGCCACATTGAGTGTAGAGAAATTTTCTCGGGCCGCATATAAAATATATAATATAGTTAAGGTATATAAGTAATAAAACGCCGCCGCGCTCTTCCCGCATTGCCTCGCCTCCCCCCTCCGCACTAATTTAACCACTTAAGCCCCGGAAGATTTTACCCCCTTCCTGACCAGGGCCTATTTTGCGATTCGGCACTGCGTGACTTTAAACGGACAATAGCGCGGTCGTGCGAAGCTGTACCCAAATGAAATTTATGTCCTTTTTTTCCCACAAAAGACAGAGCTTTCTTTTGGTGGTATTTGATCACCTGTGCGATTTTTTTTTTGATCATGAGCTATAAACAAAAAAAGAGCATCAATTTAGCAAAAATAACTATTTTTCACATTTTTTTATATGAAATTCCCCCCAAAAAAATGTAAAAATCAAAATTTAACATTTTCGGCCAATTTGTTTTATGCTACATATGTTTGGTAAAAAAAAAATCGCAAAAAGCGTATTTTGATTGGTTTGCGCAAAAGTTATCGCGTTTACTAACAAAGGGAAAGATTTTTGTCACTTTTGTGGTTTTTTTTAACGCGTAATGGCGGCGATCTGCGATTTTTTTTTTTTTTTTTTTTTTTTTTTTTTTTTTTTTTTTGCGGTACTGCGACATTGCGGCGGACAGATCGGACCCTTTACTGACATTTTTGACACTTTTGGGGGTACCAGTGACATTTCTACAGTAATCAGTGCTATACATATGCACTGTTACTGTAAAAATACACTGGCAGTGAAGGGGTTAACTTTTTTTGAGGGAGAGGTTGTGTGTGTCCCTAGGGGCGTGATTCTAACTGTGATTGGCTGTGGCTTGAGGTGTAGGAACAGTGATCAACGGTCCTTCATAGTAGAACCGTATGATCACTATTCCTACACAGGGGAGAATGACAGGCGGCTTGTTAACATCAGCCTTCCTTTCTCCCTCTGCACCGACGATCGCCGAGTGACCGGCGGACATTGGGTTCACCGGTCACACGCGCATGAGGGGGTCCTGGACCGCGCCTCCGGGGGCGCGTGCTCGCCCCCTAGACCCTCACAGGCTAGCGACGTAGTACTACGTCGCTCTGCCTGTGAGGGGCTGACTGCCGACGTAAATAGTCGTGCGGCAGTCGGCAAGTGGTTAACACAACTAGAGGATGATCATTGAAATGATTGGTATACAGAGGTTTACTTCTTCTGAGAGATATTAAAGGGACACTCTAACCACCATGACCACTTAAGTGATTTGCCCATCCAATGCAGCCTAAACAGTGCGTGCCCATCCAATGCAGCCTGATCAATGCCCATCCAATGCAGCTTCACCAGTGTGTGCCCATCCAATGCAGTTTCAGCCTCTGCCTACAGTTGGTTGGAAGCCAATGTGGCCTTGCCCCCGACTCGACTTCCTTCCTCCCCAGGAAAAAAAAAATTGTCAGGGGGCAGTGGGCCGCATTGCCTGCCGTTCTGGGCCGCAGGTTGGACATGCCTGGTGTAAATAAAATCATTTTAAATAAACGTGACCTCCGCGACCCCCCCCCCCCCCCCCCCCCCCAATGCTTGTGCTTACACACGCGTAGGTTTGCATCACACGTAAGGTATTGCCACTAACGTACTAGCAAGAGCTAAGAATATAACCGAATATGAAAAAAGGAAATCAACTTTGCAAAATTTCAAAATGAAAGACCGATTGCAAAGGATAGGACAAACCCCCAAAAATTCTTCAAATATATTAATAGTAAAAAAGGTCCGGTGTGAGCATGTAGGTCCTTTACAAAATAGTCTGGCGTGGGTGACTGGGGACAAAGAAAAGGCAAATGTATTAAATACTTTCTTCAGCTCTGTTTAAACAAAGGAGCATGGGGAGTACATTTCCATAACAGGGATGGTATTGGCACAGCCCCAAATGATCCGCAAGGGTTCAAAAGGGACAGGGTCCAGAAATATTTAGACAAAGGTGGATAAAGCACCTGGACCAGATGGCATCCACCCATAGATCCTAAAAGAATTGAGCTCTGTCATTTCAAAACCATTTTTTTTTTTTTTTTTTAGGGACTCATTAATGACTGGAATAGTACCACTCGATTGGCGTAGGGTCAATCTGGTGCCTATATTTAAAAAAGGATCAAAATCTTTACCAAGTAACTATGGACCTGTTTAACTTCTTTAGTCTGGAAGATACTGGAGAGTTTAATAAAAGACCATTTAAATCAGTTCTTGCTGGAAAAAATATTTTAAGCAACAGACAGCATGGATTCATGAGATATATGTTGTCAAACCTGATTTGTTTTTCTGAGGAAGCAAGTAAAACCTTGGACAGAGGGGTGGCTGTGGATGTAGTATACTTTCGATTTTGCAAAAGCGTTTGACACAGTTCCCCACACACGACTAATGTGTAAGGTAAAATCTACAAGTCTGGAAAGATCAGTTTGTAAATGGATAGAAAACTGGCTAAAAGACAGAACTCGGAGAGTATTGGTTAATAATTCTGAATGGTCTAAGGTTATCAGTGGTGTACCCCAAGGTTCGGTGTTGGAACCCTTACTTTTTAGTATCTTTTTAAATCATATAGGGTCTGGGATTAAAGTACCATTTCAGTCTTTGGAGATGACACCAAGCTATGCAGTGGAATAACATCCAGTATAGGATGACTTCAACTTAAAGCCAACCTCAATACACTGTTTAATTTGGTGACGGTGGCAAATGAGGTTTGATGTTGATAAATGTAAAGTTATGCACTATAAATGGGTCCACAAACAAGTCAGTTACAAGATCGAGTTTCGGTCCTAGCCTCTGGCAAGGATCTTTCCTTTCAACTTACGCCTGTCTCCAGAGCGGCTACAGTGTCTCTACGGAGCAGTGCAGGAACTGTTAGCACAAGGAGATATTGGGCAGATTAGAGTCAGAACGTTTCTAAGGTTTTTATTCAAACCTGTTTACAGTTCCCCCCCAGTAAAGCCTTGTACACACGTACCGATCGTCGGCCGAACGATCGGCCGTCTTTTGTCCAGGGCTGTCGTGTCTGTTGAAAACTGCAAAAGACTGCACACGAATTTTGTCGGCCAACAGCCGACTGCAGAAGTGATGTCATGTGATGGTTAACTTTCCTTGTCTTTTTTCTTTTCTGAGCATGCCCAGTCTTGCAAATCTGCTGTCTGTCGGCCGAAATCTATACTGACTGGCGAACAATCGGCCGTTCTGGCGTTGGCCAACACAAATTTTAATGCTTGCACGACAGATTCTGTTCGGCCGAAAATGCGCTGTCGGAAGCATCATACTAACAAGCCTACAATCAGTCGTCGGCCGAATATTTATGGCCGACAATCGGTACGTGTGTACGGGGCATCAGGAAGGCAAGTTTAGTCCGATCTTGGATCTCAAATCTCTGAACCACTTTGTGTGGGTTCAGAAATTTTGGATGGAGTCCATCCGTACAGTAGTAGCTTTCCTTCATCAAAGAGATCTGTTGGCTTCTATCGATCTCAAGGACGCTTACCTTCATATTCCAATATATGTTGGGCATCAGCGTTTTCTTCGTTTTGCCGTGGGTGAAGAGCACTTTCAAATTTGTGGCGTTACCCTTTGGTCTCGCCTCGGCTCCTCTGGTGTTCACAAAGGTTTTGGCCCCAGTGTTGGCCTTGTTACGGCAGAAGGGGATTGAGGGAACCAGGTTACCTGGATGATCTGCTTCTGTGTGCAGAGTTTTCCTCGGCTCTAGAAACCGACTTGGATGTTACGGTGCAAACTCTGCAGGAGTTCGGGTGGACACTGAATTTTCAAAAATCAGCACTGTCTTCATCCACAAAGCTTGACTACTTGGGTCTGATGCTGGACTTAGCGTCCGCCCGGATGTTTCTTCATCAGACAAAACTTCTGAAGCTACAGGATACTATTAGGCTCCTGTTGTCCAACCATCGATTATCACTCAGGACTTGAATGCACGTGCTGGGTCTGATGATCTCCACCTTCGAGGTGGTTCAGTTTGCGCAGTTCCACTCCAGACCCTTGCGAAGGGAGCGTCTGAACAAACGTAACATTGTCGGACAATCTGATCCTGTTGAGTAGGGGTTCAAGGGAGTCTCTCCTATGGTGGCTCCATTCCCCGGCCCTACGTCTGGGGAAAATCCTTTCTTCCCCTGTATTGGAGACTGTAATCACCACGGATGCCAGTCTGTCTGGATGAGGAGGTGTCTTGCGAGTGTGTTCGGCCCAAGGTGTCTGGATTGGGGAGGAGTCCAAGTTGCCAATCAACATCCTGAAAATTCAGGCGGTCAGACTTTCTCAATGGGCAGACCGTCTGCAGGGACACCCTGTGTGGGTACAATCGGACAATGCTACGGTTGTGGCACGTCAATCATCAAGGGGGCACAAAGAGTGCCCTGGTGGCCCGAGAAGGGGCCGGCATCTTGAGGTGGGCAGAACTATAGGTTCTGGCCCTCTCTGCTGTGCACATTCTGGGGGTAGAGAATTGGCAAGCGGACTATCTGTCAGCAGACGGTTCCTGGAGAATGGTCTCTTAACCCAGAGGTTTTTTTGTCAACTGTCTTGAGTAGGAGACCCCCCCCATGTGGACCTGCTGGCTTCTCGTCTCAACAGGAAGGTGCTGAGGTTCCTGTCAAGGTCTTGGGATCCTCTGGCCGACGCCACAGACACTCTGGTGGTCACTTGGGGTCAGTATCGACTGATTTATGCCTTTCCTTCAATACAATTTGTGTTGAGACTGCTACGCAGAATTGAGGTAGAAGGGATTCCATTCATTCTGGTGGCACCAGACTGGCCTCGCCAGTCTTGGAACGCAGGCCTTGTAAGGCTGGTAGCAAACATCCCTTGGAAACTTCCACTCAGATCTTCTGTCTCAGGGACCAATCTTCCAACCTGCTTTGCGGTCGCTGGCTTTAACGGCCTGGCTATTGAAAGCCAGGTGCTGAAAGACAGAGGGCTGTCGGAGTCGGTGATTCCTACGCTGTTGAACGCTAGGAAAGCTACCTCCAGGAAGGTATATCATCAAGTTTTTAAGGCGTTCGTTACTTGTGAGTCGTAGGGGTTTTCTCACTGCTCCTTTTTTGTCTCGCATTTTGGAGTTTTTACAATTCAGTGTAGATCAAGGTTTGGCTCTGGGCACTATCAAGGGCCAGATTTCTGCCTTGGCTATTTTTTTTACAAAGACCGCTGGCGACCTGGTCCTTGGTTTACACTTTTGGTCAGGGAGTAAGCCATCTGGCTCCTCCGATGCAATCCCTGGTACCTCCATGGGATGTCAATTTGGTACACTTTTGGTCAGGTAGTAAGCCATCTGGCTCTTCCGATGCAATCCCTGGTACCTGCCTGGGATCTCAATTTGGTACTATCGGTTCTTCAAAAGCCTCCTTACTTCCACACGTCGCGTGTCGGAGTTGGCTGCGTTGTCCTGTGAGTCATAGAGACAAGGTGGTGTTGCGACCCTGTCAGGCTTTCCTTCTAGGTTGTCTCGGGGTTTCATTTGAATAAAGACATTGTGTTACCGTCCCTATGTCCTAAGCCGAAACATCCTAAGGAAATTGCCTTACATTCCTTAGATGTGGTAAGGGCGATTCGGCAGTACCTGGCGGTGATTGAACCGATTAGAAAATCGGATTCTTTGTTCTTACGGATGGACCTCGTAAGGGGCATGCCGCATCTGCTGCGACCATTTCCAAGTGGATCAGGCAGACGGTTCAGGCCTACTCCATTAAGGGACAGGTTCCTCCTTTCCCTGTTAAAGCGCATTCTACGAGGGCGCTTAGTGCCTCCTGGGCCTTCCGTCATCAGGGGTCAGTGGTTCAGGTGTACAAGGCGGCTACTTGGTCGTCTGTACACACATTCACAAAATTTGATAAGGTGGGTGTACCTGCATCTTTGGATGCAGCGTTTGGCCGCAAAGTTTTGCAGGCTGCGGTTGCAGAGGCTTCTGCTTCTTGAGGGAGAAAAATTTTCCTGGTGGTGAGCTCCAGTTCCTAGTTGAGCTCCTGTTGTTACCTGGTTGGCTATGTTTAGCCTTGTTGGGAATTCTGCATTTGCTGTGTTTTTTTCCCACTCCTTATGTTGACACTGCTTTGTGACATCCCAATGGTCTGAAGACTTAAGCTGCATCTGTCAGTGAATAAGAGAGAGGACTGGATTTTTGTCTTACCGTAAAATCCTTTTCTCTGAGGTTCACTGACACAAAGCACCTGCCCCTCTTTGGGGTGGTTCTATGTTCTTCTGACACTGCTTGTTACAAACTGGAGTCCTACAGCAAGAAGTGATGGTATACCCTCAGGGATTGCCCCAGGGACGTAACCAAAAAGGTTTCCGCCTAGTCCTACTCCTAGAGCAGTGGTTCTCAATTCCGGTCCTCGGGACCCACTAACAGGCCAGATTTTAAGTATTACCTTGGGGGATGCAGACTAGAATACTGCAATCACTGAGCAGCAAATGAGATCACCTGTGATGTAATTTAGTTATCTTGCAAACCTGGCCTGTTGGTGGGTCCCGAGGACCGGAGTTGGGAACCACTGTCCTAGAGAGAGAGCGCATAAAGCCCGATTGTCTGAAGAGTTGACGCTGTGTCCATCAGTGAACCTCAGAGACAAGGATTTTACAATAAGACCAGTTTTTTTTTTTTTTGTTAAATTTGATGAACTTGTTTTTTCAATCTGACTATGTAATAATTCTAGCACTAGACCTTCTTTGCATCTCTAAACTGGTAACCTGTACAAAAAATGTTATGGTGCCGTCTATGCAGATTTTTTAAGTATCGTAGTTTTTCCACCATTTCACGTGCATATTATTTACTCAGTGTAAGATCATCTTTTATATGTTACAAAAAAATTGGGTTATATATTATTTTTTATTTTATTTTTTTGCATTAAGTCAGAAGTATATTTTTGATTTTTGTCCCCAAAACATTTGTTTGAAAAACCGCTGTGCAATTACCGTGTGATATAAAAAAATTGCAACAGTCACTTTTATTTCGGGCCTCTGCCTAAAAATAAGTGTGTGTGTGTATATATGTATGTATATATATATATGTATGTATGTATGTATGTATGTATGTATGTATATATATATATATATATATATATATATATATATATATATATATATATATATATATATATATATATATATACACACATACACTACCGTTCAAAAGTTTGGGGTCACTTAGAAATTGTCCTTATTTTTGAAAAAAAAAGCACTGTTTATTCAATGAATAGGACATTAATCAGAAATACAGTCTAGACATTGTTAATGTGGTAAATAACTATTCTAGCTGGAAATGGCTGATTTGTAAAGGAATATCTAAATAGGCCCATTTCCAGCAACCATCACTTCTGTGTTCTAATAGTACATTGTTGGCTAATCGTTTTAAAAGGCTAATTGATGAATACAAAACCCTTGTGCAATTATGTTAGCACAGCTGAAACCTGTTGTGCTGATTATAGTAACTATAAAACTGGCCTTCCTTTTGAGCTAGTTGAGAATCTGGAGCATCAGAATTTGTGGGTTCAATTATACTCTCAAAATGACCAGAGAGAGAGAACTTTATTCTGAAGCTCAACAGTAGTCTATTCTTGTTCTTAGAAATGAAGGCTATTCCATGCAAGAAATTGCGAAGACACTGAAGATTTTCTACAACAGTGTGTACTACTCTCTTCAGAGAACAGCACAAAATGACTCTAACCAGAATAGAAAGATGCCCGGTGCACAACTAAGCAAGAGGACAAGTACCTAAAGAGTCTCTAGTTTGAGAAATAGATGCCTCACAGGTCCTCAACTGGCAGCTTCACTAAATGGTACCTGCAAAACGCCAGTCTCAACGTCCACAGTGAGGAGGCGACTCCAGGATGCTGGCCTTCTAGACAGTGGCGCAAATAAAAAGCCATATCTGAGACTGGCCAATAAAAGGAAAATATTAAGATGGGCAAAAGAACACAGACCTTGGACATAGGAAGATTGGCAAAAAGTGTTATGGACAGACGGATCTAAGTTTGAGGTGTTTGGATCATACAGAAGAACATTTGTGAGACGCAGAACAAGTAACAGATGCTGGAGGAGTGCCTGATGCCATCTGTCAAGCATGGTGGAGGTAATGTGATGGTCTGGGGCTTCGTTGGTGCTGTTAAGGTGGGAGATTTGTACAAGGTAAAAGGGATTTTCAATAGTGAAGGCTATCACTCCATTTTTACAACGCCATGCCATACCCTGTGGACAGCGCTTGATTGGAGCCAATTTCCTCCTACAACAGGACAATGACCCAAAGCACACCTCCAAACTATGCAAGAACTATTTAGGGAAGAAGCAGTCAGCTGGTATTCTATCTGTAATGGAGTAGCCAGTGCTGTCACCAGATCTCAACCCTATTGAGCTGTGGGAGCAGCTTGACCCGTATGGTACATAAAAAGTGCCCATCAAGCCAATCCAACTTGTGGGAGGTGCTTCAGGAAGCGTGGGGTGAAATTTCTTCATATTACCAAAACACATTGACAGCTAGAATGCCAAAGGTCTGCAAGGCTGTAGTTGCCGCAAATGGAGAATTTTTTGATGAAAGCAAAGTTTGAAGGACAAAATTATTATTTTCAAATAAAAATCATTATTTCTAACCTCGTCAGTGTCTTGACTATATTTTCTATTCATCTTGCAACTCATTTGATGAATAAAAGGGATTTTTGTGGAAAACATAAAATTGTCTGGGTGACCCCAAACATTTGAACGGGTGTGTGTGTGTGTGTGTGTGTGTGTATATATATATATATATATATGTATGTATGTAATATATATATATACACACACACCCCCATACATTCAGTGCTTTGAAAAAGTATTCATACCCCTTTGAATTTTCCACATTTTGTTACATTACAACCAAGAACGTAAATGTATTTCTCTTACGTCCTCCGACAGTCGCCGCCCTCTTCATATTCGTCACAATGGGTATTAGACTTTGCTCCAAAGGAGTAGCTAGGCAACAGAATATGTTAATATAAAAGTTTTAACACATCCCACCCCCAGGGGGTGGTCCCCTCAGTCAATACCCTCCTACTTCCTGTATCCATACTCCAGTTTTAATGTCTAGCTTGTCAGGAGTGGCTGGCTCTCTCTGTGCTGGAGCTTTGTGCCCCAGACTCTTTTTTTGATTTTTGTTTGAGTTTTCTCTCTTGCCTTACTTAGCTGTTATTTTTTTCAGCGTTAGTTCTTCTGATGAAGAGGATTCGTGCGGGCTGGGTCTCTGGCTGATCCCCCTGGTCGCAGGTTGTGGGTCGGTGGCTTCCCAGCCTGCCATCGAGCGTTCAGTCAGGTATCGCTCCTGGCGCAGTGAACGACCCATCCCTGTTCGGTGCAGGGATGCTTGGTGAGGTGGCTACCTCACTGGACGCTGTGCGGTTTCTTAACCCACCGTTATGCTGCGTCCTGGATGCGACTCTCCATGCCTTGTGTGCAGCGGTTTGTTCGCCTGTGCGGGTCCCCCACGCCATCCGTGGAGGTAAGTGTATCTATGTGGGGGCCTGTCTGTTTTGGGGGGGCTGTCAGTCTGGGACTGTGTTACCCTGCCTGTGTTTCACACTGTGGATTTATTTGTCCCTGTCCCTCTGGCTGCATGCTGTGGGCTTGAGGAGGGGGGGGGCTGGGCTGCACTGTCTGTGTCAGCCTGTGTATGTGTGAAGGCTGTGTGCTGTGGGACATGATTTTGGACATGTTGGGGCACTTTACAGCGATCGTTACGGCGATCCGCCATGTTTTTTTGGCATGGGTGGTGTTGGTGCATCACTGTAGTGGGGGAGCGGCGGTTTCGGCGCCAAACGGCGCCATTTTGCCTGCACTCGCCCAGCCGCATGTTTTAACTGCGGGCGGCCATTTTCTTGTAGCCTTCCATAGGCTTTCACAGAGCGCCCTGATTGCATCACTTCCTCTTTCCTGGTGTGCACGATCGCGGCGGCAGCTACAGCGAGGTCTCCATCAGGTTTTTACCTTTGTCCATTGCCTGGGTTCTGTGTCTTCCCTGTGGGGGTCCCAATTGTGCTGTGTGTGTGTGCGGTGGGCTGCGCTCGTTAAAGGGGCAGTTAACCCCTTCTTGGCCAGCAATATTTTTTGGGCAATGGATTCTCAGGAGGGCAAATTTCCTGCCACGTTGATGGGTAGTCAGGGGACTGCTGTTTCCCCCCAAGGGGGGGATTTGGCTGCGATTGTGGCTAATCTGGCAGCACAGGTGCAAATGCTGGTGGCTGCTCAATCCACAAAAAGGTCCAGAGATTCAGTTTCTTCTGGTTCTGAGGGTGATGGTGCAGGGGCTGGTGTGGCCGGGGTCTCCTTATCAGGGTCCCGTTCCTCCCTGGATCTTGTGGGGTCCGAGGTGGAGGCTGAGGTTGAAGGGGTGGATGATTCCCCCCTGGCTCGTCTGAAGAGCTTGCACTCATGGATGAAATGGTTGCTTCTATTAAACATACGCTGCGCTTGCAGGATGATCCGTGTCCACCTGCTGCTTTGGCAGCTTATGGGACAAAGAGACGGCGCAAAACATCGCAGGTTTTTCCCTGCACGGATGATTTTCAAAACGCTGTTAAAGAGCAATGGCGTAATATCCTTTTGCTGTCCCCAGTAGGTTCAAATTGCGTTATCCTTTCACGCCCGCTACTGACGAGCGTTGGTGTGTACCGACTCCGGTGGATCACGCGATCACGGTTTTGAACAAATCCACTGCGATTCCTGCTGAGGATACCCTGGTGTTCCTGTGATGCCACAGACAAGAGGCTGGAGTCTCTTGCCCGTCATACCTATTCTATTATGGGTTCTATGTTGAAAGCTCTGTTTGCTTCCCTTATGGCGGCCCAGGCGGTCGCGAGTTGGACGCAGGTGCTTAGACGCGTTTTGGTGGCTGACTCAGCCCCGCAGGCGACATTGGACATGGTGGATCAAATCCATCAGGGTGTCATGTATTTGTGCGATGCGGACTTGGATATGGTCCCGTTGGCCGCACGTGTACACGGTGTGGCGGTGTTGTCTCGCCGCTTGGTTTGGTTGAAGTGTTGGTCGGTGGACCAATCTTCTCGCAAGACTTTAGCCAATCTTCCTTATGACTGTTCTCGCCTTTTTGGTGAATCCTTAGATACATTGATAAAGGGGATCACGGGTGGTAAGAGCACGCTCTTGCCCCAATCCCAGAAGGCTAAGTCGACTGCTGGTAAGAAGCATGCTTCCTTTCGGCCCTCTCAGGGGTCCTTTCGTGCCTTTCGGCCGCACTTTAAGGGCAAACCGTTCAAGGGTCAGGGCTCTCAAAAGAAGCCGTGGACAGGTAAGCAGAAGTCCGGCCAATCCGGATCCGCTGCCCACAACAGTGCGTCCTGAAGGGGCGCCCTCACCCGGTTCTGGGGTGGGGGGACGCTTGCTCGGTTTTCTACAACCTTGGCTGGCCCGTGTTCGGGACAGGTGGGTTCAGGAAATCGTTCGATCGGGTTACAAGATCGAGTTTCTCTCTCGGCCGGAGGGCAGATTTTTTCCCTCAAATCTTCAACTGTCTCCGGAGCGTTTGCGGGATCTGCACCTGGCGGTGCGGGACCTGAGAGCTCAGGGAGTGGTGGTCCCGGTGCCTCATCGGGACAGATTTCGGGGGTTTTATTCCAATCTGTTCACCGTGCCCAGGAAGGAGGGCAAGGTTCGTCCAATTCTGGACTTGAAGGCTCTGAACCGCTCTGTGCGGGTTCGCAAGTTCCGCATGGAATCCCTGCGGTCGGTGGTGGCTGCCCTGGTTCCGGGGGAATTCATGGCCTCCATCGATTTGAAGGATGCGTATCTTCACATCCCCATTTTCGAGGGTCACCAGAGGTACCTTCGTTTCGCCATTGCGGAGGATCACTACCAGTTCGTGGCGTTGCCCTTGGGTCTCGCCTCGGCTCCGCGAGTTTTCACCAAGGTGCTTGCACCGGTTCTGGCATTATTGAGAGCCCAGGGCATTTCTGTCCTGGGGTATCTGGACGACATTCTGGTTCGGTCTGCGACCAGCCAGGGTCTGGAGAAGGACCTGTCTGTCACGATGCAAACTCTGCAGGAGTTTGGTTGGACGATAAATTTTCCAAAGTCGACACTGAGTCCGTCGGTTCGTCTTCCCTACCTGGGAATGATCCTGGACTCGGTGCAGGCGAAGGTCTTCCTGCCGGAAGACAAACTCAAAACTCTTCAGGAGGAAGTCGGGTCCCTCAGGGACGTTCCGCACTCGTCTCTGCGGACGTGCATGAGATGTCTGGGATTGATGGTCTCGGCCTTCGAGGCGATTCCCTTCGCCCAGTTTCACACGCGGGGTCTCCAAGCGGAGGTCCTGTCCATGTGGGACGGGCGACCTCAATCTCTGGATCTTCAAATCTCGTTGAGTCATCGCACCAGAAGAGACCTTCTGTGGTGGCTCCAGTCCCCGATGGTGTCCGGGGGCAAGTCGTTTCGTCCTATCTCGTGGACGGTAATCACCACGGATGCCAGCCTGTCGGGCTGGGGTGGTGTTCTGGGCGTTCTGTCCGCCCAGGGAACTTGGTCGGAGGAGGAATCCTCCCTTCCGATCAACATTCTGGAATTGCGTGCGATAAATCTCTGTCTTCATCGCTGGACGGACCGGCTGCAGGGCTGCCCGGTTCGGGTGCAGACGGACAATGCCACGGCGGTGGCCTACATCAACCACCAAGGGGGCACCAGGAGTGCCCGAGCGGCTCGAGAAGTGGCCGACATTCTGTCTTGGGCCGAGACTCATGTCCCGGCGATAACGGCGGTTCACATTCCAGGGGTGGAGAACTGGCAGGCGGACTATCTGAGTCGCCAAACCCTGGATCAGGGGGAATGGTCTCTCCACTCGGCTGTCTTCCAGATGTTGTGCGCGAAGTGGGGTCTTCCGGACGTGGACCTGTTCGCGTCTCGTCTGAACAACAAGGTAAAAAGGTTCGTGGCAAGGACGCGCGATCCTTGGGCGGACGCGTCCGACGCGTTGGTGGCCCCGTGGCGCAAGTATCGGCTGCTGTATGCGTTCCCGCTGATCCAGTTGCTGCCCAGGTTCCTTCGCAGGCTGAACTCGGAACCACACGCGGTGATTCTTGTGGCACCGGACTGGCCTCGCCGGTCCTGGTACGCGGACCTCGTGAACCTGGCGGTCGACGCTCCTTGGCGTCTGCCTCTTCGAGAAGATCTCGTGTCTCAGGGACCGATATTCCATCCTGCTTTACAGTCGCTGGCTTTGACGGCCTGGCTGTTGAAACCGAGGTCCTGAAGGATCGGGGTCTCTCTCCGGAGGTCATTCACACTTTGGTTAACGCGAGGAAGTCTTCCTCGGGGAAGGTCTATCACCGTACTTGGAAGGCCTACTTTGCCTGGTGTGAGTCCAGGGGGTTTTCAGCTCGCACTTACTCTGTGTCTAGGGTGTTGTCCTTCCTTCAGACGGGTGTCGACCAGCGTTTGGCGCTGGCTACGGTCAAGGGTCAGGTGTCTGCGCTGGCCGTTCTTTTTCAACGTCCTGTGGCGTCTAACTCTTTGGTTAGTACCTTTGTTCAAGGGGTGCGACATCTGGTCCCTCCTAGGAGGGAACCTTTGCCTCCTTGGGACTTGAACCTTGTTCTGTCCGTGCTACAACATGCTCCTTTTGAACAGATCAGGAAGATCTCGTCCCTGTTGTCCAAGAAAGTCGCTTTTTTGGTGGCGATCACTTCGGCTCGCAGAGTTTCGGAGCTGGCGGCTTTGTCCTGCAAGTCTCCGTATCTGGTCCTTCATCTGGATAAGGTGGTCTTACGACCTAACCCTTCTTTTCTTCCGAAGAGGGTTTCGGATTTTCACATCAATGAGGATATTGTCCTGCCTTCGCTCTGCGCGAAGCCCAAACATCCGAAGGAGGTGGAGCTGCATTCCTTGGATGTTGTTCGGGCGATTAGGGTTTACCTGAAATCGACTGAATCTTTCCGCAAGTCGGATTCTTTGTTTGTCCTTCCTGAGGGACCTCGGAAGGGCTTGGCTGCATCGGCCTCTACCATTGCCAAATGGATCAGACAGACTGTAGAACAGGCCTATGCTTTAAAGGGGAAGGTTCCCCCTGTGCCTGTAAAGGCGCACTCTACAAGATCTCTGAGTACGTCTTGGGCCTGTCGTCATGGGGCTTCTGTGGCCCAGGTGTGTAAGGCGGCGACTTGGTCGTCCGTTCACACCTTCACTAAATTCTACAGAGTGGATGTTCAGGCATCGGCAGATGCTTCCTTTGGCCGCAAGGTTCTTAGTGCGGCAGTTCCCTAGAGCCTCTTGTATGAGCTTCTTGGCTGTTGGGATACATGTTGTTATCCCTGGGTTATTTGTTCTACTGGGATTGTTTTGCTTCTGTTGAGCAAGTTTTTTTCTTCTGTTGCCCAGAGGGTTTCCTTCCTTTGGTAAGGTTCCTTTCTCTGCTGTGGAGACGGCGTTGCCTTGGGCGCGGCTGCGTTTCCCACCCCTCATGTTTGCACTGCTTTGGGACGTCCCCATTGTGACGAATATGAAGAGGGCGGCGACTGTCGGAGGACGTAAGAGAAAACGGAATTTTTGTAAAATCTTACCTGTAAAATTCCTTTCTCTTAGTCCTCCGACAGTCGCCGCCCCGCCCCTCTTTTGGGGTTGAATGTACTCTCTACTGCTATTCCACTAAAACTGGAGTATGGATACAGGAAGTAGGAGGGTATTGACTGAGGGGACCACCCCCTGGGAGTGGGATGTGTTAAAACTTTTATATTAACATATTCTGTTGCCTAGCTACTCCTTCGGAGCAAAGTCTAATACCCATTGTGACGAATATGAAGAGGGCGGCGACTGTCGGAGGACTCAGAGAAAGGAATTTTACAGGTAAGATTTTACAAAAATTCAGTTTTCTCTATCGTTCATTGACAGACACATTCTCTGATCCATATCAGTAGGGTTATGCTGCCCCTTACAGGAGTGGGACACTAGGGAGAAAAAAGGAGGTATACCCTCTCCTCCTGCATAGGATGTCAGTTTTAATCTGCCAGGACCAGAGATCCCAGCAATGAACTAGGTCCTTACTCCTGACTAGGCAAAGTTTTTTTTTTTTTTTTTTTTTTTCTAGATAAATCTTTTTTTCTTCGCTTTTCTCCAGATTTTTTCCTGTGAGATCTACAAGCAACTATGCCGGATCTGGGCAACAGGCTGGATGTATAGATCCAGTGGTCACCCCAGCTGGCCAACAAGCATGCGTAGGCCTTAGCTCCACGCTGGGTTGACCACGACATAGTGCCACTGGACGGGGACTGGCCCCGTGAGTTAAACATCTCGCCAGGTCGCATGCGACCGGGTCTAGGCCTGAGTCGCAGCGTTCCTATTTGGCCGACATACCCCCCCACTTTGGAGAAGGGTTCTGTCAGGAGATGGCCCCCTCCGATTCTGGTATGGTGAGTAAACGTTCTCCCCTCTACTCTTGGTGGGTTTTGGGGTTGACGTAGGCCCCTCCCTGGGACGGTCGGACCCTCACATTCCCGGGTTCCCCTCTGTCCTGTCACGCACCCCCTCTTTTACCTATTGGGCCTAGTCCCAGGGGCTGGGACCACGCTTCAGGTCGGATGTGGGGGCGGGGGGGTGCGCCGCTGACTCCGGACGAACGATCGTGCGCGGGGGGGGTCTCTGCCTGTTCCTCCAGGGCCCACCTGCCAATCTATCCCATTTTGGAGTCTGGGGGTCCCCACGAGGGTCCTCAGTTGCTCTACGGGCCGTCATTTTCTTGTACTCTCGTGCTGAGATCGGCGGCCATCTTGGTACACCCGGCACGCCCGTTTTGCAGTGGCCTTCTCTAATAGGAATGGGAGCTCCTGGAGGCATTGTTTTGTAGATGGAGCCCCTCCCTATACCCTGTGCTGGTTTTTCAAATTCTTCTCTTTTGGATCGAAATTGCTGCTGACGTGCTGTGCAGATGTATTGGGCCTTCTGGTGCATTTTTGGTACAGGGTGGGGGGTCTCTCTCTCTCAATGCTGGGGGTCTCCAGTGTGCTTTGCCTTACCTCTGGGGGGGGGGGTGATGTAGCCCGGTGGGACTTTTTAAAAAAAAAAAAAAATTGTCACTTTTTTCAACTTTTGCTGACGGGCTCCCCTGGTGCAACATGGACCCTACAGATCCAACTGCCCCCCTCGGAGAGGCCGCAGGGCCTTCCGGACCCCAGCTGTCTATAGATGCAATTTCGGCGGTCCTGGAATCGTTTGTGTCCCGGGTAGAGGTGGCCTTTAAAGGGAGAGGTGCTAAGAAACGCCCTCCGCCTACCCTTACGCCTAAACTTACCTTGAAAATGTCTTGTCTAGCGCTGCCATCGCAGCTGTGGGCAGCTGAAGCCAGAGCATACTCTTCGGTCCCAGAATGCCCTGCCCGTCACTTTTGGTGCAGGCACGTCATCCCTGTACAGCATCCCTGCACAGCTTCTGGGCATGCCCAGAAGCTGTTTAGCAGGGAATGACGCGCCTGCACCAGAAGTGATGGGCAGGGCCGGTGCAGGCGCATTGACTCCTGGGAGCGATGACGTTCAGCTCCCAGGAGTCAATGCAAGCAGGAAGTCACGGCGCGGGCCACGGCCGCAGAGGGAGAAAGTGGAAGGAAGGTAAGTATATTTTCTTCAAAAACAAGGCAAGTAAAGCAAAAAAAAAAATTGACATTATCCAATTGTTTTTCAGCTACATTACAGCAAGCGGAAGCTGTTAAGTCAATTTTGAGGCCGGAACTCCGCTTTAAGGGGGTTCTCAGTCTCCTTTGAGGGTGTTTAATTTTTTCTTTAAGTGGAGTCCTATGTTGCCTGGTTGGCTGTGTTTAGCCTTGGGGACTTGTTTTTTCTGCTGTTCCCACCCCTGATTTTATGGCACTGCTTTGGGACGTCCCTACAGATATGGATCAGAGACTGCATCCATCAATTAACGATAGAGCTGGATTTTTGACTTGCCGTGAAATCCTTTTCTCAAGTTCATTGACAGACACAATATCTGCCCCTCTATTTTGAGTTGGGTTGGTATTATTTCTCTGACACTGCTTTGATACAAAACAGACATCCTATGCCGGAAGAGAGAGCGTATACCCCCTGGTACTGCCCATAGGCGTAGCTTGTTACAAACTGAAGTCCTATAGCAGGAAGTGATGGTATACCTTCTGGGACATCCTCAGGGGCGTAACCAAAAAGGTTTCTGCTTAGTCCTACTCATAGAGCAGCATAAAGCTCTAGAAGACCTGGAGCTGTGTCCATCAGTGAACCTCAGAGAAAATGATTTTACTGTATAACAAAAATCCAGTTTTTTTGGCTTAAAAGCAAAATGCTATGTATGGCAGAAAACTAACTGCCCACCACCCTAAACACACCATCCCCACCATGAAACATGGTGGTGGCAGCATCATGTTGTGGGGGTGCTTTTCTTCAGCATCGACAGGGAAGCTAGTCAGAGTTGATGGGAAGATGGATGGAGCCAAATACAGGGCAATCATAGAAGAAAACATGTTAGTCTGCAAAATACTTGAGACTGGGGCAGAGGTTCACCTTGAAGCTGGACAATGACCCTAAACAACCAGCCATAGCTACAATGTAATGGTTTAGACCAGGGGGTCCTCAAACTTTTTAAACAGGGGGCCAGTTCACTGTCCCTCAGACACTGTTGGGGGCCGGACTATAGTTTGAAAAAAATATATGAACAAATTCCTGTGCACAAAAAACAGGAAAAACAATACGATATTTAAAATGAAGAACAATTTTAATCAACATACTATAAGTATTTCAATGGGATATATGGGTCTGCTTTTGGCTAATGAGATGCTCTGTTATATACACCAGATAAGCACAATAAATACCTGCTTGCTCTGGTAAACAATTTCCCCTGGGGGACTTGTACCACCATGGCCTCAGGAACTAAAGTGCAAGCAGTGCAGACAAGTTGCTGTATGAACCCCTCAGAGCTAAAGACCAGACCCCCCCCCCCCCAACTAGTAAATGACTACAAGTCCCAGCATGAACCCTTGAGATCTAAGGGGTCATGTTCTTAGATCTCAGAGGCTCATGCTGGGACTTGTAGTCCTTCATAGAAACATATAGAATGTGTGTCGGCAGATAAGAACCATTTGGCCCATCTAGTCTGCCCAATATATCTGAATCCTATGAATAGTCCCTGGCCCTATCTTATATGAAGGATAGCCTTATGCCTATCCCATGCATGCTTAAACTCCTTCACTGTATTTGCAGCTACCACTTCTGCAGGAAGGTTATTCCATGCATCCACTACTCTCTCAGTAAAGTAATACTTCCTCATATTACTTTTAAACCTTTGCCCCTCTAATTTAAAACTGTGTCCTCTTGTGGTAGTTTTTCTTCTTTTAAATATGCTCTCCTCCTTTACCGAGTTGATTCCCTTTATGTATTTAAAAGTTTCTATCATATCCCCTCTGTCTCTTCTTTCTTCCAAGCTATACATGTTAAGGTCCTTTAACCTTTCCTGGTAAGTTTTTTCCTGCAATCCATGTACTAGTTTAGTAGCTCTTCTCTGAACTCTCTCTAGAGTATCTATATCCTTCTGGAGATATGGCCTCCAGTACTGCGCACAATACTCCAAGTGAGGTCTCACCAGTGTTCTGTACAGCGGCATAAGCACTTCTCTCTTTCTACTGCTTATACCTCTCCCTATACATCCAAGCATTCTGCTGGCATTTCGTGCTGCTCTATTACATTGTCCTCCCACCTTTAAGTCTTCTGAAATAATTACTCCTAAATCCCTTTCCTCAGATACTGAGGTCAGGACTGTGTCATTAGTTGGGAGACTGTCATGTCCTCAGCTCTGAGGGGCTCATGCTGGGACTAGTAGTCCTTCACTTTTTTTGGGGGGGGGGGTCACATTCTTAAATTTCAGGAGCTCATGTTGAAACTTGTAGTACTTCACTAGTTAGGAGGGGGTGTCACATCGTCAGCTCTGAGGGGGTTCATGCTGGAACTTGCAGTCCTACACTTTTGGGAAGTTCATACCTCCCAAAAGTGATGGACTACAAGTCCCAGCATGAACCCCTGAGATCTAAACATGTGACACCCCCCCCCCCCCAAGAGGAAGGACTACTAGTCCCAACTTGAACCCCTTAGATCTCATGGGTTCATGTTGGGGCCTGTAGTTCTTAACTAGTTGGGGGGGGGGGGGTATCTCATCCTCCGCTCTAAGGGGGAATGCTGGGAGCTGTAGTCCTTCACTTATGGGTGAGTCACATCCCCCAAAAGTAAAGGACTACAAGTCCCAGCATGAACCCATCCTCTTTGTATGGGTTTCTCTGCAGTGCCTGGTTCCCCATGAGACACATGATCCATCCCCGGCACTCAGTCAGCCTCACGTGGCAGTTTTCCCCTCTGACCATGTCGCCTGAGATGATGCAGGAGGTGGGTGGAGCTAAACCACTCGGGGCAGAGCGAGGGAGCAGGAGGAAGTTAAAGCCGCCTCCGCTGCAAATGCTGAGGCCTTGGGCTCGCTCTGCTTTAGGTCAGATGACGTGACATCAGCCCAATCCGCCCCTGGGTTCTGCAATTGCCGGCAGCCCCCAGGCCGCGTTCAGGACACTGGTGGGCCGAAAGCTGCATGTAGTCCGTAGTTTGAGGACCCCCGGTTTAGACCAAAGCATATTCATGTGTTAGAATGGCCCAGTCAAAGTCCAGACCTAAATCCAATTGAGAATCTGTGGCAAGGCTTGAAAATTACTGTTCACAGATGCTCTCCGTCCAATCTGACAGAGCTTGAGCTAATTTGCAAAGAAAAATGGGCAAAAAGGTCACTCTCCAGATGTGCAAAGCTGGTAGAGACATGCCCAAAAAGATTTGCAGTGAAAGGTGGTTCTGCAAAGTATTGACTCAGAAGGGCACACCACACTTTTCAAATATTTATTCGTAAAACATTTTGAAAGCCATTTATCCTTTTCCTTCCACCTAACAATTATGTGCCACTACGTATTGGTCTATCAGATAAAATCCCAATAAAATAAGTTTACATTTTTGGTTGTAACATGAAAAAAAGTGGAAAATTTAAAGGGGTAAGAATACGTTTTTCAAGGCTGTGTGTGTGTATGTGTATATGTATATATATATATATATATATATATATATATATATATATATATATATATATATTACATACATACACACTGAACAAAATTATAAATGCAACACTTTTTTTGTTTTTGCCCCTATTTTTCATGAGCTGAACTCAAAGATCTAAGACTTTTTCTATGTACGCAAAAGGCCTATTTCTCTCAAATGTTCACAAGCCTGTCTAAATCTGTGTTAGTGAGCACTTATCCTTTGCCAATATAATCCATCCACCTCACAGGTGTGGCATACCAAGATGCTGATTAGACAGCATGATTATTGCACAGATGTGCCTTAGGTTGGCCACAATAAAAGGCCACTCTAAAATGTGCATTGGGGGGTGTGACCACCATTTGCCTCACGCAGTGCAACACATCTCCTTCACATAGTTGATCAGGAGGTTGATTGTGGCCTGTGGAATGTTGGTCCACTCTTCAATGGTTGTGCGAAGTTGCAGGATAGTGGCAGGAACTGGAACACACTGTCGTTATACGCCGATCCAGAGCATCCCAAACATGCTCGATAGGTGACATGTCCAGTGAGTATCTTGATCATGCAAGAACTGGGATGTTTTCACCTTCTAGGAATTGTGTACATACAGTGCTTTGCAAAAGTATTCGGCCCCCTTGAACTTTTCGACCTTTTGCCACATTTCAGGCTTCAAACGTAAAAATATAAAACTCATTTTTTGTGAAGAATCAACAAGTGGGACACAATCATGAAGTGGAACAAAATGTATTGGATATTTCAAACTTTTTTAACAAATAAACTGAAAAATTGGGCTTGCAAAATTATTCAGCCCCCTTAAGTTAATACTTTGTAGCGCCACCTTTTGCTGCAATTACAGCTGTAAGTCGCTTGGGGTATGTCTCTATCAGTTTTGCACATTGAGAGACTGACATTTTTGCCCATTCCTCCTTGCAAAACAGCTCAAGCTCAGTGAGGTTGGATGGAGAGCGTTTGTGAACAGCAGTTTTCAGTTCTTTCCACAGATTCTCGATTGGATTCAGGTCTGGACTTTGACTTGGCCATTCTAATACCTGGATATGTTTATTTGTGAACCATTCCATTGTAGATTTTGCTTTGTTTTGGATCATTGTCTTGTTGGAAGACAAATCTCCGTCCCAGTTTCAGGTCTTTTGCAGACTCCATCAGGTTTTCTACCAGAAAACTTTATAAGAGTCATCACAGTGGAAGCACATGCAAGTTAATGGATAGATAGGGGGCAGGTGAGCCTGGAGGTGGCCCATCCCTCCTAAAGGTATATGGGGGCATAATGGATGCCCAGCTGATGGTATTACAGCAAAGGCATCCAGTATGTCCACTCACCAGTACACATTAACAAAAAAGAAAATGGCCTCTGCACCCACCTATTACTGGCCTTCATAGCAAAGAACACATGGAAGGGCAACGCACATGAAACAAACAAAAGTAAAATTCTGCTAGCCAGTTTGCTTACCAACCAGATTAACCTGTCTAACAGTTTGCGTCAAAACATCCATCTATCCATTAACTTGCATGTGCTTCCACTGTGAAGACTCTTATAAATTCATTAGAGTTAGGACTGCAGGTATACAGGGAGCCGTGAAGTGGCCCTGCAGCTTTCACATGCGTTTACAAATGTGTGCTAACTAAACCTCTGTTTTGACGCAAACTGTTAGATGCTCTCTGCGCTTTAAACGGACCTCTGAGACTATCACAGTGCAGGTGCATTTATACGGAGACTTGATTACACACAGGTGGATTCTATTTATCATCAGTCATTTAGGTCAACATTGGATCATTCAGAGATCCTCACTGAACTTCTGGAGAGAGTTTGCTGCACTGAAAGTAAAGGGGCTGAATAATTTTGCACGCCCAATTTTTCAGTTTTTTTATTTGTTAACAAAGTTTGAAATATCCAATAAATTTCGTTCCACTTCATGATTGTCTCCCATTTGTTGATTCGTTACAAAAAAATTGTTTTATATCTGTTTGAAGCCTGAAATGTGGCAAAAGGTCAAAGTTCAAGGGGGGCAAATACTTTCGCAAGGCACTTTATCCTTGCAACATAGTCGTGTGTTATGCTGCAACATGAGGTGATTGGTTGTGGATGAATGGCACAACAATGGGCCTCAGGATCTCGTCATGGTATCTTCAAAATGCCATCAATAAAATGCACCTGTGTTCGTTGTCCATAACATACGCCTGCCCATACCATAACCCCACCGCCACCATGGGCCACTCGATCCACAACGTTGACATCAGCAAACCGCTCACCCACATGATGCCATACACGCTGTCTGCCATCTGCCCTGTACAGGGAAAACCTGGATTCATCCGTGAAGAGAACACCTCTCAAGTGCCAGACGCCATCAAATGTGAACATTTTCCCACTCAAGTCGGTTACGACGATTGTGGATGCGTGGAAGATCCGATCAGATCTGCCTAAAAAACTGACAGGCGGATCTGATCGGATCGTTCGTGTGAAAGGACCCTTATAATCAGGGTCATTTGGGTAGTTTCTGTGGTCATTAGGATTTAAAAAGAGTAAACCCAGTTGATTGACAATAAATGGCTTCAGCCAAACACTAACCATGAGTGAAAAGTTTATTATTCATATTCTCTGTAAGATGGCCAAGAAATCCTAAATTCTGCCAGGGTATATAAACCTATGAGCACAACTGTGTGTGTGTGTGTGTGTGTGTGTGTGTGTGTGTGCGTGTGTGTATATATATATATATATATATATATATATATATATATATATGTGTATATATATATATATATATACACGCACACACACTATTTGGGTAGATAATGTTTCGGGGTTTTAAGTAACTTTCTAGCAAAAATATTGATGTTCACATGTAAACAAACTGTCAGGATAGGGCCTGGTCTTCAAGTGGTATTATATAATATACAGGGGGGAAAAAAAAACTAGTCATTAGAGATTCAGGCAACTACCATTAACAGATAGTCTGTTATGGTAGACTAAGTTCTTCTTAAGAGGTTTCCGTTTATAAAGATTCTTTTCCTCAAGAGCTTAAATCGTAGCTTTCTTCAAAGGATTATTAATCTATTTAAATTAAAGCATTTGGAGCCTTTGAACAGTCATTTAAAAGTAAGTAATAACTGGTGCTGCAGCTGTCTAAAGATAATTTGAGAATGAATAACTTGATTTTTTTATGTCAATAAGGGTGTTTTATGTTTGTTTTTTGTTTTTTTTATTCAGGCAAGACAATTGCAATCGGAAAGGTCTTGAAACTGGTTCCTGAAAAGGATTAAGCCTTCATTTTGTTCTGCACAATGCTGTGAGGAAAAATTGACTCTACTGAAGCCTACTTCACTTCGCCTTCTTACTTTCTGCCCATTGACAAACTCTTCCCATTGACAAACTTGTTTCCCAGTTAGAAATTTACACAGCAGAAAAAGGTCCACATTGTCAGCTTTCTCATATTGAGAGCTCTGCTATGCCACTGTTGAATTACTTCCCTCAACATTTTTCTTTTCTCAACACCTCTAAATTGTGTCCTGAAAGATTTGGCAATAGCTATATAAGTGATGTGGACGAATTTGCCTACAGTAATGAGTTTTTTTTTTTTTTTTTTTTAAATACTCGCAACATGGCCTTTTGGGTCTGTAGTTAAGCATCCTAATTCTAAAAAGACCATTGAGAGTGCAAGTGTGTAAAGACGTTACAGGAAGAAAAAAAATACCGTATTAATAAAATATCAGTTTAAAATCCTGTTTTTGGTTTTGGAGTTGCTTTTGAATGCTTTTTTTTTTTTTTTCAAACCTGAATGTAAAATTCGCTGCATTAACTTTTTTAAACAAAATTTCAAAAAATGTTTATTTTCCTGTTTCTAAAATACACATCTATCTTCTCACGCAGTCCCTGATATTTAGGCCTGTATTAAAATCCTTTTCTCTGCTTTGACAGATGTTTTAAAATACTCTTTATGCAGACTCATTGACAAAATGTTTTTTTTTTCTTTTTTTTTCTTTTTTTTTACTTGCAATTTCATACGCAGAGAAGTATTGTGAAATATTTGCATTTTCTATATCCAGCTGCAGCTTATTTGACCTGAGTGGATATTGCTATTAAGCAACAGTCTGCAATAATTTATATTCTCCTGCTGAAGTTTTAGGAATATAATGGCTTTTAATAATTAAAGTTCCAGTTCACAAGAAGAAACAATAAGTAGCTTTTCCCTCAAAGAGCTACTGTAAGTACAATCTGAGAACGCTAGGATTTCTCAGTTGTAGTTTAGTCTTTGTGATTCTCCTTGCTGCTTAAAGTGTCTGAGGTCAGCAGGGGGCTGTCACTGCTGAGCTCATACAAGTTTGCACAAATTAAACCTCTGGATGTGTGATCTAGGTAGAATATTACCATTTGTAATCTTTGCATATCAAGAGTTCAGCTAGTCTAGAATGGGAAGAATTGAGACCCTGGTGATCACAAACTTTTTGTTCCATTGATCCTTGGGATACTAAGAGCAATAGTGTAGCTATTTGTAGCTGTTTGACACTTAAAGGGGCCAAAATAAAATTTGAAAAGTTTTAGTGCATATGTTTGTTACATTGGGCAATTTTTTTGCAGTTTTAAAGAAATATTTTTTCTTTCTGATTATGTTTTAACCTGAGATTGAAATATATTCAGATGTGGACTGTTGGAGTACCCAAAAAAAACCTTTGGAGTCTGTAAAAGGATGCCGTTTTGCAGGTTGAAAACTGTGGAAATTGTTCAACCCTATTTGTTTGGTATCTGTGGATTATATTTTCAAATTCATTTCACCATTGAGGCTACATTATACGGCCAAAGAAAACAATTGTTTTTCAGTTTTCAAATGGATACTCTTGTTGCTGCCGTAATGCATGAAATGGAAATAAATTTTATTATGTCAGCAAAGATGTGGGCTCAGTTTTTACTAATGAGTGGCAGTAATTCATTGATCATGTTAGATTAAAATGGAACTTTGCTTGCTTTAAATTATTACGTTCAGACAATTCCATTATGTCATCTTGTGTATACAAAGTGGGTTTCCTGTATGCGTAAGTATTACAATACATCAATGGCAGAGTGGGAGATTTAGCCTAATGAAAGCCAGATAGGTTGATTTTGGAGTATCTGTCATCTTGTATTTAACATGTGTTCAGAGTATCTGGGTGCAGACTAGGAGAACTCAAGGTGGTTTTTCCTTTCTCCCTCTCTGCTTGTGAGTTGAAGCGTATATAACAAACTGTATATTGTTGCCTTTCAATAAACCTCTTTGTCTTGCTACAGTACAGGACAAACCTAGATTTAGAGATGACTGGGTTAAAGGCCAGTACCTTCAAGTGACTGGTCACTGGTAAAGCAATAGCAAGGACCCGCATATAAACCATCCTACTCCCAGCAATCCTCTTTTCTGTTGCTAGTGTTTTTAGGTGTTGTGTCTTCTCTACTGAGAGTATGTTATCAAATTCTTCAATTAACTTTCCAATGCTATGTTGTGGCTACAGCAACATCCTTTGCAGCTTTCAGACCGGTGCCCCATGATGAGAGCTTTGATAACTTTACCTAGACTCCACAAGAGGAGGTACAGCACCAACCTTTAAAGTCACTTCAGGCACTGAAGCCTGCATTGGGTGTCTACCTTGGCATACAATACAGCATGTTGGCTTATTTGCAGGGTGCTCTACAGGTCCAGGGCAGAGGCAATCTTAGCGTGAACCAGATCCTACAAGACCCACCCACCGCTGACGGTGTACTTCCTCCTGAAGGGGGCAATGCAAAGAATGTAAGGATTCCCTATTGTCCCTTCTGAGGATTTGATCTGCAGGATCTTGAGTAAATGCTATAGGTGCTTTATGCTCCCTTAGTGGGGGCTCCTCTTTATGTGAGATAATGTCTGATCTTGTCAGGGTTTTTTTTACACTCCTTTTTTTACCTCTTCAGTCCAACCAAGCACCCTTTAATCATCACTATATAGATCTTGTCCCGAGAACCCAGGATCCATCTCTATGGTCCCTGAGCTCATTTAGCACCTAAAATTCCTGCCATCTGCATGAAGAAAGTGCATAGATGGTCTTGTTTGAATCTCCTATTCTAGAAGTCTTGGTCAGGTCATTGCCTTTGTTTTCAGGATGCTCATATTGTGGGATACTCAGGATGGCTTTCTGTTGAGCACAGGTTCTGCTCATGTTCTGTTGAGCAACATTCCGTTGAAGTTGTGGCTGTTGCAAGCCTTTGGATATACCACCTCAAAAATTTGCCTTGATTTCTGCTCACTGCTTGGAGTACCTAGGCCTTGTCTTGAACATGACTTTGTCTCAAGTACTTCTTTCATCAACAAAAATTCTGTTTCTGAGATCTTAGGCCAGGACCCCTCAAGTCATTGACCCTCAGTGTTTTTGTTTGTTTTTTTTGGTTGACTGTCTTGGGTCTGATGGTGGCTACTTCAAGGAGGTGGCAAATTCCCAAATTTACTCCAGGCCATTAGAACAGCATTCTGAATAGGTGGAGTAAGCAATTTTCTTTGGAACGCCCCATGCACCTGTTAGCAGAGGCACCATGCTCACTGCCAAGCTGAATAAGGTTAGCGCTGGATTACAGAAAGACCTTTTAAGCTTTGAATTGGATGATAATAATGGATGTCCACCTGTGAGTTGTCTGGGACTGCCACTGTGCAGGGAACTCCATCTGGCTCAACCAATTAAAAATAGTAAAGAAAACCCAACCATACAATTACATATTTGGTGAAGGTGAAAAAACCCCAGCAAAGCATGATCTAATTTACTTCAGCAGGGGGAAAAAAATTCCTTACTGATCTCCCGAGAGGCAATCAAATATTCCCTGGATTAACTTTACCTATAAATATTAGTAGTACCCATTTATATTAGCCAGAACCACCTCTGAAGGGAGTCTATTCCCCTTTTTCACAGCTCTTATGGTGAAGAAGCCTTTCCGTATTTGGAGACGAAATCGGTTTTCCTCTAGACGTAAAGAGTGCCCCCTTGTCCTCTGTGTTGATGACCTTAAAGTAAATGACTCAACACCAAGTTCACTATATGGACCCCTTATGTATTTATACATGTTGATCATATTCCCCCTTAATCTCCTCTTCTCAAGAGAGAATAAATTCAGTTCCTCTGTTTTCTCATAGCTGAGCTCCTCCATGCCTCTTATCAGTTTGGTTGCCCTTCTCTGCACTTTCTCCAGTTCCCTGATATCCTTTTTAAGAACTGGTGCTCAAAACTGAACTGCATGTTCCAGATGAGGTCTTACAGGGGCAAAATTATATCTCTCTCTCAGAAGTCCATGCCTTTGTTAATACAAGAAAGCACTTTGATTGCTTTGGAGACCGCAGCTTGGCATTGCATGCTTAGGATCTACCAGAACACCCAGAATATATTTCAATCTCAGGTTAAAACACCCAGATTCTCCTTGCTATGGGATCCCCCAGTTCTATTCCCCCTAGTATGTATTCTGCATGCATATTCTTAGCCACCAAGTGCATAACTTTACATTTATCAACATTAAACCTCATTTGCCACATCGTTGCCCAATGAAACAGTGCAGTGAGGTCAGCTTGTAAGTTGGAGACATCCTGTAAAGAAGTTATTCCACTGCACTGCTTGGTGTCCTCTGCAAAGGCTGAAATGGTACTTTTAATCCCAGACCCTATATCATTTATAAAGATATTAAAAAGTAAGGGTCTCAACACTGAACCTTGGGGTACACCACTGATAACCTTAGACCATTCAGAGTAAGAATCATTACCCACTACTCTCTGAATTCATGGCCAATGCAGGAATCATGCATGATTCCAATAAGCATCAATAAAATCAGAGCTGTTGACCTCACCCTGGACAGTCTACCTTTGGAGACTACCAACATCTATGCCAACAGTGTAGCTTACATCATTCACCAGGGTGGGACCATAAGTTAGGCACTTTAATGGGAAGTGGACTACAATTGGCAGAATGTCACGTTCCAGCCTGATCAGCCATACATTCCAGGGGTTGAAAATTAACAGGCAGACTTTCTCACTCAATAGACTGTGTTCTCTACACCCAGACGTGTGTTGGGTCATTCGCATGGATTTCCTGGCGTCGGCATTCATTCGGAAGGTTGAAGAGGTTTGTGTCGGTCACAGGATCTGAGATTTTTCTTGGTAATTGAGTGGGTGATCCCATGGGATCAGTTTCTTCCTGATGCCTTCATACCCTAAAAGATCATCTCATTGTCTTTGGCGGATTGAGTCTGAAGATATTCTGTTGATACTGATGGCCCCAAACTACTTGGTAATAGGGATGTACTCCAGCTTTTGACGGACATCCCATGGCTGTAACTAGACTGTATTTACTGGCACAGGGTCCAATGGACATCTGCTTTTCAGTCACTGGCTTTGAAGCACTGTTTTTTTTGGTCATCCCTACACTTTTAAAGAGGAAGTAAACCCTCCTCTGCAAGTTGTACCTATAGGTAAGCCTATGATAAGGCTTACCTATAGGTACTGTAAATATCTCCTAAACATGCACCGTTTAGGAGATATTTACCTTAAATGCCAGTGACATCACTGGTGCATGCACTCTGAAGGAACAGCCGCTGGTGCCATTCCTTCAGAGCCCTGTGCCGTGACCGTCGGCATGCGCGGGAGTGACGTAATCGCGGGTCCAGCCAATCAGATGGCCGGATGCTGTGAACCCGGAAGAAGGGTGACAGAACATGTCACCCACGAGAGAGGTGAGCGGTCGGCGCCTCGGGGCTTCGTTCTTAGGTAAGTATTTGATAATGAGCTAGTATGCGATGCATACTAGCTCATTATGGGTTTGTCTTTCAGGTGTACTTTATAAAAAAAAAAATCTGAGGTTTACAACCTCTTTAAGTATCATAAAATCAATCTCCCACGGTCTAGCACTGCACCTAGAAGGCTTATATTGCCTAGTGTGAACAGGTAAAAGTAGTCCTTGCCAGTACTCCGTGAGACATTTTCTTTCTTTTCTTCAATCCGGTCTGGATCGATCTTTCACAAAGATATGTGAGCGCTCGGAGATAGAAGCAGCTTGCACAAAAGTGACTAGCCAAACCTTAAAAAAATGAACAAATCAAAAAGGTGCAGCACTTTTATATGAAGCTTATATATGAACATGTACTGAATAATGCAATCAAGTGAAACGTCTGTTAAAAAAAAACAAAGTCCAAATAGTGTACACAGCGAGAAGAATAAAGGCCATCCACTGTGCAGTGGATAAAACGGGTGCTAGTCATCCACCCTTTGTGCACTTTCCAGATGACTAATGAATATTGGCACATAATATAATCCAAACTACTCCAAAAAATCCAAACAATCGATCGTGTAAATGTGACTCGAAATAAAGAATTATCCATTGTTCAAAAAATGAAAAGCGTGTTGCTTATCCTCCACCTTTTATGCACTCACCAGATAGCTAATAAACATCAGCATATAATACCAGCAATCCCCCTAGACAATCCGCTGCTATCCATACAATCTCAACCAAAGGACACTTCAATCCAAGAGGGAACTGTAAAAACTTAAAAAAAAAAAAAAAAGCTCACCACAGGGATCCCACAGATACTCTATAGAGTGTTATTTATTGCTCAAATGAGCCACATAAAATCAAAGGATCCATAAAACATCAACAGCAAAAAAAATGGCTGGACTTAATAAAGTGATCGCTGTGCCAGAAATTATGGTGTGACATCAGCAAGTAGGGCCCTGCCCAATGCTTTTCATCTCCCCACTTGCACACTGCACATGAAAAATAGCTGGTGCTGCAACAGAAACCAGAACAGGCTGCACCATTTTCTGGTAGACAGGCCAGCAGCTATATTTAGCCAAAAGGCCCAATACAGAAAAATTGTTGGCATACTGTAAGCTATAACATAATACTCAAACGCAGCACGCCATATACACTATATTACCAAAAGTATTGGAACGGCTGCCTTTACAGGCACATGAACCTTAATGGTATCCCAGTCTTCGTCCGTAGGGTTCAATATTGAGTTAGCCCACCCTTTGCAGCTATAACCGCTTCAACTCTTCTGGGAAGGCTGTCCACAAAGTTTAGGAGTGTATCTATGGGAATGTTTGACCATTCTTCCAGAAGCGCATTTGTGAGGTCAGGCATTAATGTGAGCCAGAAGGCCTGGCTTGTAGTCTCCCCTCTAATTCATCCCAAAGGTGTTCTATCTGGTTGAAGTCAGGACACTGTGCCCACCCCAAACTAGCTCAGCCAAGTTTTTATGGACCTTGCTTTGTGCACTGGTCCAAATCATTTGGTGAAGTGGGGATTATGGCTCGAGTTGTTTATCGGGTTGGGCTTTGGCACCTTCGTTCCAGTGAAGGGAACTCATGTTGGACAATTTCATGCTCCAAACTTTGTGGGAACAGTTTGGGGATGCCCCCTCTTGTTCCAACATAACTGCGCACCATAAAGACATGGATGAGCAAGTTTGGGGTGGAAGAACTTGATTGGCCTGCACAGAGTTCTGACCTCAACCCGACACAGAACACCTTTGGGATGAATTAGAGTGAAGACTGCGAGCCAGGTCTTCTCGTCCACATGAATGCCTGACCTCACAAATGTGCTTCTGGAAGAATGGTCAAACATTCTTAGACACACTCCTAAACCTTGTGGACAGCCTTCCCAGAAGAGTTAAAGCTAATATAGCTGCTAAGGGTAGGCCAACCTATTGAAATTCACGTGCATATAAAGGCAGACATACAAGTACTTTTGGTAATCTAGTGTATATGCAAATAGATGGCCATTTTCCTGTTGCTACATTAAGGGAAAAATATTTGATCCCTTGCTGATTTTGTACTTTTGCCTACAAGAAATGAAAAGTCTATAACTTTAATGGTAGGTTTATTTTACCAGTGAGAGACAGAATAACAAAAATATCCAAAAAAATGCATTTCAAAAGTTTTTGATTTGCATTTTAACCACCGGAGGATTTTCCGGCTTTACGTCCAGGCCACTTTTTGCAACTTGGCACTGTGCGACTTTAACTGACAATTGCGCGGTCATGCAACGCTGTACCCAAACAAAATTTACGTCCTTTTTTCCCACAGAGCTTTCTTTTGGTGGTATTTGATCACCTCTGCGCTTCATTTTTTGCAATATTAATAAAAAAAGAGCGACGATTTTGAAAAAATAACAATATTTTTCTACTTTGACAGTTAAAAAAATATCCAATATATTAAATTTTTGTCCTATTTAGGCCAAAATGTATTTAGCTACATGTCTTTGATAAAAAAATTCTCAATGAGCATATTTTTAAACGCTTTAAGACCGGAAGATTTTACCCCATTCCTGACCAGGCCATATTTTGCGATTCGGCACTGCGTTACTTTAACGGACAATTGCGCGGTCTCGCAATGCTGTACCCAAATTTTATGTCCTTTTTTTCCCCAAAAATAGAGCTTTCTTTTGGTGGTATTTGATCACCTGTGCGATTTTTACTTTTTGCGCTGTAAACAAACAAAAAAAGCGACAATTTTGAAAAAATAACAATATTTTTCACATTTTTTTCATATGAAATTTCCCCCCCCCCCCAAAAAAAAATTAAAAATCAAAAATGTTTAACATTTTAGGCCAATTTGTTTTCTGCTACATATGTTTGGTAAAAAAAAATCGCAATAAGCGTATTTTGATTGGTTTGCGCAAAAGTTATCGCAGCTACTAACTACGGTAAATTTTATTTACTTTTAATTTTTTTTTAACTAGTAATGGCGGCGATCTGGCGTTGATCTGCGATTTTTTTTTTTTTTGCGGGACTGTGACATTGCGGCGGACAGATTAGACCCTTGTCTGACATTTTTGACAGTCAAAATATGCACTGTTACTGTAATAATGACACTGGCAGGGAAGGGGTTAACTTTATTGGTTATCAAGGGGTTAAATATATGCCTGGTGCTTACTGAAGTGTGCGGGGGAGGGGACTGTGTGACACAGGCACAGATCGCAGGTTAAGCTATGTTGAATCCTGTAATCTGTCCCTGCCTGTCACATAGGAGATCCGCCCGCTTTGTTTACACAAGCAGGCGGATCTCCTCACTCGATCCCCGACGATCGGGGAAGAGCGGCGGTGATCACCGCCTCTCCTCCCCTTGCCCGACTCCCGCTGTGTCTGAATACACCAGGAGCGAGCCTCCGGCGGCGCGCGCGCGAGTGCTGCCCACAAGGGGAGGAGTCCAGCGACGTAGACGATATCGAGCCACTTTGCCGCAGTACGCTCCATGTGAGCGGTCGGCAAGTGGTTAATGAGTGAAATTTGTATTTGATCCCCTATCAACCAGCAAGATTTCTGGCTCCCAGGTGTCTTCTATACAGGTAACGAGCTGAGATTACGAGCACTCCGTTTAAGAGAGTTCTCCTAATTTCAGCTTGTTACCTGTAAATGACACCTGTCCACAAAATCAATCAGATTCCAATCTCTCCACCATGGCCAAGACCAAAGCGCTGTCAAAGGATGTCTGATTGTAGACCTACATGAGGCTGAAATTGGCTACAAGACCATAGCCAAGCACTTGGTGAGAGGGTGACATCAGTTGATGCGATTATTCACAAATGGAAGAAAAACGATATGGCCAATCTCCCTTGGTCTGGGGCTATATGCAAAATCTCACTTTGTGGAGTTTTAATGATCATGGGAAACTCTGAGGAATGAGCCCAGTACTACACGGGAGAATCTTGTCTTGTGATCTCAAGGCAGGTGGGACCAGACTCACCAAGAAAACAATTGGTAACACTACGCCGTGAAAGACTGAAATCCTGAAGCGACCGCAATGTTCCCTTGCTCAAGAAAGCACATGTACAGGCCCATCTGAAGTTTGCTAATGAACAGCTGAATGAATGATTCAGAGGAGAACTGGCTGAAAGTGTAATGGTCAGATGAGAACAAAATCAAGCTCTCAACCTCAACTCGCCGTGTTTAGAGGAGAAGGAATGCTGCCTATAACCCCAAGAACACCATCCCCACCATCAAACATGGAGGTGGAAACATCATGCTTTGGGGGGGAGATAGACATCAAAGATAAGATGGACGGGGCCTTGTGCCATCAAATCTTGAGTGAGAACATCCTTCCCTCAGCCAGGGTATTGAAAATGGGTCATGGATGGGTATTCCAGCATGACAATGACCCCAAACACACAGCCAATGCAACAAAGGAGTGGCTCAAGAAGAAGCACATAAGGTCCTGGAGTGGCCCAGTCAGTTTCCAGATCTTAACCCCATAGAAAATATGTGGAGGGAGCTAAAGGTTCCAGTTAACAAACGTCGGCCTCAAAACAAGATTCCCCCTGAGATGTGTGCAAACCTGGTGGCCAACTACAAGAAACGCCTGACCTCTGTGATTGCCAACAAGAGTTTTGCCCCCAAGTACTAAGTCATGTTTTGCAAATACTTATTTCACTCATTAAAATGCAAATCAATTTGTAACTTTTTTTTAAATGCGTTTTTTTTCTGGATTTTTTTGTCGCTATTCTGGCTCTACCTCCTGATCTCTGTGATTGCCAACAAGAGTTTTGCCCCCAAGTACTAAGTCATGTTTTGCAAATACTTATTTCACTCATTAAAATGCAAATCAATTTGTAACTTTTTTTTAAATGCGTTTTTTTTCTGGATTTTTTTGTCGCTATTCTGGCTCTACCTGTTAAAATAAACCTACTGCTAAAATTATAGACTGATAATTTTTTTGTCAGTGGGCAAACATACAAAATCAGCAGGGGATCAAATACTTTTTTTCCTCATTGTAAATGGCAAAAGTAAGACGTCCAGTATCTCACAAAAGTGAGTACACTGCTCTCATTTTTGTAAATATTTTATTATATCTTTTCATGTGACAACACTGAAGAAATTACTCTTACACTTAATGAATTACACTTTGCTACAGTGTAAAGTAGTGACTGTACAGCTTGTACAGTGTAAATTTGCTGTCCCCTCAAAATAACTCAACATACAGCCAATAATGTCTAAACCGCTGGCAACAAAAGTACACCTCTAAGTGAAAATGGCCAAATTGGGCCCAATTAGCCATTTTCCCTCCCCGGTGTCATGTGACTCGTTAGTGCTGCAAGGTCTCAGGTGTGAATGGGGAGCAAAATTGTTAAATTTGGTGTTATTGCTCTCACTCTCTTACTGGTCACTAAGCTCAATATGGCACCTCATGGCAAAAAACTGAGGATCTGAAAAAAAAATTGTTGCTCTACCTAAAGATGGCCTAGGCTATAAGAAAATGTGCCAAGACCCTGAAACTGAGCTGCAGCATGGTTGCCAAGACCATACAGCAGTTTAACTGGACAGGTTCCACTCAGAACAGGCCTCGCCATGGTTGACCAAAGAAGTTGCGTGCACGTGCTCAGCTTCCTATCCAGAGGTTGTCTTTGGGGAAAAAGACGTATGAGTGCTGCCAGCATTGCTGCAGGGGTGGGGGGGGGGTCAGCCTGTCAGTGCTCAGACCATATGCTGCACATTGCATCAAATTGGTCTGCATTGCTGTCGTCCCAGAAGGAAGCCCCTTCTAAAGATAATGCACAAGAAAGCCTACAAACAGTTTGCTGAAGAGAAGCAGACTAAGGACATTGATTACTGGAACCATGTCCTGTGGTCTTATGAGACCAAGATAAACTTATTTGGTTCAGATGGTTTCAAGCGTGTATTGCGGCTACCAGGTGAGGAATACGAAGACAAGTGTGTCTTGCCTACAGTCAAGCATGCTAGTAGAAGTGTCATGTTCTGGGGCTGCATGAGGGCTGCCGGCACTGGGAAGCTACAGTTCATTGAGGGAACCGTGAATGCCAACATGTACTGTGACATACTGAAGCAGAGCATGATCCCCTCCCTTCGGAGAGGGGGCCGCAGGGCAGTATTCCAACATAACGACCCCAAACACACCTCCAAGACGCCACTGCCTTGCTAAAAAAGCTGAGGGTAAAGGTGATGGACTAGCCAAGCATGTCTCCAGACCTAAACCCTATTAGGTATCTGTGGGACATCCCCAAATGGAACGTGGAGGAGCTCAAGGTCTCGGCTAGGTGATGTGTGGAAGAGAGGACTTCAGTGGCAACCTAAAGCTTTAGTAAACTCTGTGCCCAAGAGGATTAGGACAGTGCTGGAAAATTATGGCCACACAATATTTACACTTTGGGCCCAATGTGGATATTTTGTTTTCACGTTTGTTGCCAGTGGTTTTGACATTATTGGCTGTGTTGAGTTATTTTGAGGGGACAGCAAATTTACACGGTTTATACAAGCTGTACACTCACTACTTTATATTGTAGCAAAGTGCAATTTCTTCAGTGTTGTCACATGAAAAGATATAATATATTGACAAAATTGTGAGGGGTGTACTCACTTTTGTGACATACTGTACAATATACAAAGATTATAATAAATATCTAATATAGGTTTTATATTTCCTAAAGTATATAAATTACTAAATCTTAATTTAAAGGGCTATAAATATACAACCCTATATGTACACCGCATTTGATACAGTTATAGGCAGGCTATTCACGTGGAAGAGCACGATAAAACATGTAAATTATGTAGAGAAAAAGGGCAAGAGACCTAACCAATGAAAATAAAAAAAGTAACTATTAAT